>NC_091123.1:72687253-73888503 GCF_040183065.1 Periplaneta americana | reverse complement strand
TTAAAACCTCATTATCTCCGAAAATAATGCAAAATCTCTTGAAAATTTGGGTTCTAATAAAAAAGAATGTATGTTTGCAAATGTATATTGAAAAAGAAATGAATTAATCAAGGTTACTGAAAAGCGCTATTTTCTCATTTTTCTCAAAAACTAAGATTATGCATTTAGCAGGTTTTGAACGGGACCCCCCTCAAACGTCAGCAGTGACAATCTTCTTTCCAGATACCCTGAAAACCCGGTATATCTTCGCCGTGAGGAGACTCCTGCGAACAGCCATCTTGTATGCATTCAGAGCAAACAAGTCGGTTGCTATTGAAACCATCGCGCTATCATTTGCTTGCCCACGCATATGCGTCGAACATTGTGAATTTTTCTCTTTTCACTCAAATTCACTCGAGATTTTTTTCATTTTAACTTGTAGACTGCTGATTGTAGCTTGACACATTATGAATCGTTTGACACCATTTCGGACGCTCTATCGCTTCGCATTCTCGAGTTACACTGCTTCGGCTTCCGTGAAACTCACCAATTCGTGCCTCAACTCCTTCCCCCCCCCCACTCGCGTATCGTTAGATGACGTCATTTCCCCCAATTCAGTCACGTTGGCTAAATTAAGCCTCAGTCTGTCGATCACTGTTTACTTCACTGGAATATGTCGTGTGGTTTAGAAATTGTACAGTAGAGACAAAACTGGCCTGAAAATTTGTCAGTCAACTTTCTGGAATGGCATTCTAACACTGGACCGAACTTACAGACATATTCACATCAAAAAAGTTTTGCCATTAGCACAATAAAAACCCTTACATCTTATATTTTCAAATACCAAAATGTCCATATATCAAAATGTCCATACACAAAATTTTCATAACATAAATGACCATGAGAACAAAACGTAAAAAGGTTATTTCTTTCTTCATTGCCTACATTCGCCAAAACTGAACTACTGCTCTTCATCTTGGAGCATAGCTCCAGATTTCAGATGATATCCAATTTCCTCGTAGATATGTAAGAATTTCTCCATTCCCTGCATAAGTGTCATAGTTTCTCACAATTTGGAGTATTTGTCTCTGATTTGTGATGTATGTTTTATTTAGAGGTTCCTTAATTTGTGTGTGTTCACCTCTTACTTGGAGGATTTGCATCCATACTTGGTTTTCTTCATTCTTTAAGCACTGTTGAAACTTCCAAATTGAAGATTGCTCCCGGTAATCATAGAAGCATCACAAATTTTTCTTTCGCTACACCTTTAGTAAATTTTTATTCTACTTCTGTTGTAGTCGTAATGGTGTACAATTATTCAGGATAACTTAGGAAAGGCTTGCCCTTTTGTGAATTCAAGGTTTCAGCTGGTCTATCCATTGCACTTTACAATAAAAATTTCCCTAGATTACTATAATTACCATGAACAATGGATATAGTGGGCATTGTAGAGTGTAGTGGACATTTTGACTCTGGACATCAGAGTGAAGTGGATATTATAGAACTGTGGACATTTTGACTCTGAACAATTTGGCGTCGACATTTTCTCCATGGACATTTTTTTTTCATGGCCATTTAGACGCATAGACTTTCTAATCCTAGACTTTATGACTGGTAACCATAAAGACAGTAGCTATACTTACTTACTTACTTACTTACTTAATCGCTTTTAAGGAACCCGGAGGTTCATTGCCGCCCTCACATAAGCCCGCCATTGGTCCCTATCCTGAGCAAGATTAATCCAGTCTCTACCATCATATCCCACCTCACTCAAATCCATTTTTTTTATTATTATCTTCCCATCTCCGTCTCGGCCTCCCCAAAGTTCTTTTTCCCTCCGGCCTCCCTACTAACACTCTATATGCATTTCTGAATTCGCCCATACGTGCTACATGCCCTGCCCATCTCAAACGTCTGGATTTAATGTTCCTAATTATGTCAGGTGAAGAATATAATGCGTGCAGTTCTGTGTTGTGTAACTTTCTACATTCTCCTGTAACTTCATCCCTCTTAGCCCCAAATATTTTCCTAAACACCCTTAACCTATGTTCCTCTCTCAAAGTGAGAGTCCAAGTTTCACAACCATAATGAACAACCGGTAATATAACTGTTTTATAAATTCTAACCTTCAGATTTTTTGACAACAGACTGGATGATAAAAGCTTCTCAGCCGAATAATAACAGGCATTTCCCATATTTATTCTGGGTTTAATTTCCTCCCGAGTATCATTTATATTTGTTACTGTTGCTCCAAGATATTTGAACTTCTCCACCTCTTCAAAAGATAAATTTCCAATTTTTATATTTACATTTCTTACAATATTCTCGTCACGAGATATTATCATATACTTTGTCTTTTCGGGATTTACTTCCAAACCTATTTCTTTACTTGCTTCAAGTAAAATTCCCTTGTCTTCCCTAATCGTTTGTGGATTTTCTCCTAACCTATTCACGTCATCCGCATAGACAAGCAGCTGATGTAACCCGTTCAATTCCAAACCCTCTCTGTTATCCTAGACTTTCCTAATGGCATACTCTAGAGCAAAGTTAAAAAGTAAAGGTGATAGTGCATCTCATCTCCTTGCTTTAGCCCACAATGAATTGGAAACGCATCTGACCTATACGGACTGTGCTGTACGTTTCACTGAGACAGATTTTAATTAATCGAAAGACAGTAGCTATACACTAATAAATATGAAAAAACTAAATATAGTAATAAAGGATGTATAACAAATATTCTGACTTCATTTTGGAACCAGCAGATAAAAGTACATTAGCAACAGCAGAAGTTATTAGATTCAACAAAATTAATGTTGACAGTGTTAACTATCCTATGTTCAGATGTGTACTCCATTTCCACTTATTAATCAGAATCAAGAAATTAATACATTAATGTCATCCATGTAATTATCCCCCCCACGTGCTTTATGCGAGACGAGCCATTCGAGCAGAACACACACAAAGAGAAATGTAAATATAATTATACCAAACCGTCACAGTTCGAATACCAATCTGTGAATCCAGACCAGGACTGCAGGTTCATTCACACGGAAACGTTTAGTACTCTAATAAAATCGCCTAAGCACGGGCGTCATTAAATGAATGAGATATTGCCGGACTAGAGATAATTGAGCAGTGAGGCAAATACAGATGCACGGGTTGGTAAACCGGATCATGCGGGTTCCATTTCACGCTCAGGATATAATTTTACACTCAATCGAAATTAAATCGCCACCCACACCAGTTAGCAACTGCTGGAACGTGCAACACTGCCTTGCAAGATTCAGCGCGAAGCTTAAGTACCTTATTTCAATTTATTATTAATACACTTCTACTTGTACCACTCCGATAGTTATTATTGTAATAATAATAATAATAATAATAATAATAATAATAATAAGCCGCCACGGTAGTCTAGTGGTTAGAGCGCTGGACTTATAATCCTGTGGACCCGGATTCAATCCCGGGTGTACCCCCCATTTATAACTTGAGTTGGGCAAGCTCGTGGTCCAGGTAACACAGGGGCTTTCTCCGCTAGCTTCGGTTCCCCTGTGGCATTCCAACAAATCTCCATCATCATCTCATCTCATCGCGGATGTAGCGTAGACCAGTCACCTATTGCACACCCTGGTAAATTGATATACATAATAGGCTTCGTATGTATGTATGTATGTATGTATGTATGTATGTATGTATGTATGTATGTATGTATGTATGTATGGGTCTTTCCCGGGGGGTAAAAGGCGGTCAGAGCGTGGTGCCGACCACACCACCTCACTCTAGTGCCGAGGTCATGGAAAGCATGGGGCTCTACCTCCATGCCCCCCCAAGTGCCTTCATGGTATGTGACGGGGATACCTTTACTTTTTATGTATGTATGTATGTATGTATTATGTATGTATGTATGTATTTATTTATTTATTTATTTACACTGCAAATGGGTAAGTACCCGGTGGCAGTGGTAACTAATTACACTCAATAATGACAATAATAAATACAATTAATAATAATACTAATAGTAATAATAAATAACAATAGTATAATAAAATTAACAAGGAGCATCCTAAATTAAATGAAGCACGATCACTTAAAATAACATTTAAAGTAAATCCAATTTGTATCTTAATCCTAAGTTCGAACTAAAACCCCACGAGTATGAAATGTTCAGACATGCACAAGTACCTTTCAGCATTACACTCATTTCGCTGTCAACTCACTGCACTGAAACTACGACACATTTCACTGACACTATCCTGTTTTCACTAACACTTCAAAAACATTTCACTGTTCAAATACTTTGCACTACCTCTATAAAACTTCACTGACACAAACACACTTCACTGACACAATACTTCAAATAACAAAACATTAATTACACCCTTTAAATAGTGTGCCGTGTATTAGTAAAGTCTTTAAACCTATTTTCAAATACATTTTTGGTTATTGGTAAAGCCTTTAGTAAGTCTGCAGGTAAAGCATTCCAGTCCCTGATAGTACAATTTGAGAAAATAAAACTTTCCAGTGTCCGTAAATGAATGATGTAAGTCAAGTGCCCTCCATTAGTTAAAATAATAATAATAATAATAATAATAATAATAATAATAATAATAATAGTAATAATAATGATAATACATTATAAGAAACAGACTACAAAACAACGCAGAAGTTGCTAATTAATATGGGTACCTATTATGAATGCATAAAAAAAATATTTGACGCTGTGAGTTTCAGAAACCGCTAAGTCCCTATATCAACCATATGAATATAAATTTTACACATTAAACTACTAAACTAACCTAAAATACAATAAATCTAGCTGAAAACCCGCTGAGTTGGCAACATTGATACACACGTTTCCTGTAGTTTACTTTCTTAAACTGTCAATCAAAACACACAAATAAACCAAATCGTTTACTGTGTGCCCAAAGATACGCTTTCGCTCTCTGAACTCCATGCAAAAGATGAAATCTCCAACTTCATTCCTAAATTGTAGGATTTAAATGCTTTCATGTAATTAATGTTATATTAATTCACATATATACACACACAGTTGACTCGGAGAAACACACATGTTCTAAGTACGAATTATATTCGTCAATTTTGTCCAGGACACTGGCGACTTAAGCCAGCGTTTTGTTTTTATCATCGGGCTTGATCCGCTGTTACTTGAATTTTGTATGCTTAGCAGAATTAACAGGTTTTTATTATTAAATTCATTTCTCAGTCTCCATGACAACCGTTGTTACATAAATTTCAAGACCTGCACTACCAAACCTAGATACATTTATTTCTCTTTGGCGTATATATTTTAAGTTATTGGTGATTCAAACGGGACACGGTATATATATATATATATATATATATATATATATATATATAGGGTAATTCAGGAAGAATAATAAATATTTTAAAGAGTAGTAGTATGGGTTAACATGAGTAAAAAAGTTCATATAAACTTACGTACAATTTTCAATGGGTGTGTAGATACAGCTGTTTGAATGTTAACACATAATGCGTCAAAAATGGCAAGAAGGAATAGCAAATTATTTAATGATTACACTTATTGTTTATTTACATGGTATCAATAATTTCAACAGTTCAATATAATGGTTCAAAAATCCACAGGCTGCAATGTATTTTTCCGCTCTGTAAAGAACAGTAAGTGTTGCTCTTCTGTTGCTCTTGTTCTTTTATGGGGCAGCATTATTCATAATGCGGGCGACCAATTCGTCCCTTACGTTTATTTTTTACTTGTACATTTCACATTTCATTCACTTCCTTAGACAAAAATCGACACGAGGACGATCTTTGTGGTCAATGCACGTGAACACAGCAGTCAATTCATCGTTTGGGGAATGTGAGATTTTCATGATGTGTCACCTGACGGCTAAATGTACAGGGGCTTCGTCATACTGGAAGAACATGTTCGTTCTTGGAGCGAAATTGTTTCTCTATATATCCATTATGAACAGTTTGGTATCCAGTTTCAGAGTGTCTGAAAAGAATTAGAATATAAGCGGTATGCAGATCCCGGTTGTCTGAAAGCAAATAGAATTTAATTGGTATGCAGATTCCGGATGTCTGAGATGGGGGAAGAATATAATTTGTATGCAGATTCCGGATGTCTGAGAGGGGGAAGAATATAATTTATAAGCACTTTCTGGGTGTCTGAAAGGAAGTAGAATTTATTGTATGCAGTTTCTGGATGTCTGGAAGGAAATATAAAATATTTGGTATGCAGTTTCCGGACGTCTGGAAGAGAATATGTCTGGTGTGTAGATTCTGAGTGTTTGAAATGAAGTATTATACAGAGTGATTCACGAGGATTTACCGTCACTTACTGAGCTATTTCCGAAGTCATTCTGAGCAAAAAAAAAAAAATCATATAAACATGTGTCCTTGTCTCAATATTTTCAGAGTTACACTAATTTGATGATGTTAGTAAAGTACCAGTTTTTCTTTAGTCTTAAGGGTAAAAGAATATTACAAATAGAGAATGAATTATTCAAAAATATAATTTCTTTAATTGGCTTGTATTTTGAAGCTAAAAAGTGTTGTTAATTGCTTTGTACAGATTTTGTGTTTCAATTTTCAACTAAAAATTACATTATTCTTACACACTTATCACAAGAATTGTTACAAATCATACGACATCAGGAACTTCAGTCTTTACAGTTTAATTAAGTGTCCCAGAGACCGGAACTTTGGCAGAATGCCTTTTTAAATGTGTTAAATCTATCTTCATTTTGAAAGTAAATCTGTACGAATTATACTTTGTGATTGAAACGTCACAGTTTTATGTTGCCCTTTTCTGCCTTTTTTAATATAAATGAATAATTTACAAAATAAATGCTTTTTTACCTTTATTTGATTATTATCTATTATTTATTAATTTATTATTAAAAATTGCCTACTATTTTTAAATATTTTAATTTATTTCTATAACCGCTACAATGAAAGTGGCTTCACCGAATGTATATTATTGTCTTTCAGTCAGTTCATATTCTCTTTGCAACAATGAGTGCTGCCGTGCAAAAATGTATAACAGTAAGCGTTTTAATTATTATCGCTTGTGTTTATTTGACAAGGCAACAATGAGTGCGGGTCTAACGTTATTTTAACGATTATTTTTCTTTCAGTTTTCATTGCGAAGTTGTTGTAGCTAGCTAAATATTTCATATCATAACATATTAATACAACAAAACACAAAAATGAACTTTCAAGGCTACTGAGAAGAAGATTTCTTTGCTTCCAACAGCAATTGCAACATCGAGTCGAAAATCTCAATTTGCATTCGACTTATGTAAAGCTTTTCTTGCTGCCGAAATCCCTTTGTGGAAAGTGCAAAGTTGTGGATCTAGTGCAGTCTTTGTAATTGCCTTTTATTGCGTATTTTAGCTATTAATAATGACTTTTTGCCTGCCTATTTTAGCTATTTATGATGCCTTTTGCCTGCCTATTTTAACGATTCATAATTTCTAAACTTCCGGTCTCTGGTGTCCTAATGTACAGTCTTAAAGAATTGGCAAGAGTGGCGTAATTTGTAACAATTGTTGTGATAAATGCGTAAGAAAATGTAATTTTGTAGTTAAAATAGAAAAAAAAAATCTCTACGAAGCAACTACGGAATTCACAACACATTTTCAGCTTCAGAATACTAGCTAATTAAAGAAATGATACTCCTGAATATTCTTTTACCCTTAAAATTTAAGAATAATGATATTTTAAAAACAACTTCAAATCAGTGTAATTCTAAAAATATTGAGATAGGACAAATGTTTATACGACTTTTTTCTCAGAATGTCTTCGGAAATAAGCTCCGTAAGGGACGGTAAATCCTTGTGAATCACTCTGTATATTTGGTATGCAGTTTACGGGTGTATGAAAGAAAGTGAAGAATATTTTCTACGCAGTTTTCGGACGCCTGGATGAGAATATAATAATATCTGGTGTGTAGTTTCTGGGTATTTGAAATGAAGTATATGGTTGGTATGCAGTTTACGGGTGTCTGAAAGAAAGTAGAGATATTTGGTATGCAGTTTTCGGGCGTCTGGAAGGAGGTAGAATAAGTTTGGTGTGTAGTTTGTGGATGTCTGAAGTGAAGTATAATAAGTTTGGTATGCACTTTTCAAGTGTCTGGAAGGAGAAAGGATATTTCATTGTCGGTTTTCAGCCACCTGAAAGGACGCAGAATTTGTTTGGTATACAGCTTCCGGGTGTCTGAAAAGACATACAATACGTTTGGTTTTAAAGTTTCCCATTGACTGAAAGGACATAGAATAATTTTGTTATGCACTTTCCGGGTGTCTGAAAGGATGTACAATATGTTTGGTATGCATTTTCCGGGTGTCTGAAAGGACATCAAATATTTTTGGTGTGCAGTTTCGGTCTCTCGCTTATCCTGACGCGAGAGAAAGGTAATTGAAACTCTTCCTTGTTTACATCAAGGACATCCTTACATGTGATGACGTATAATGAGATAGCGTCCACACAAAATTAAGTCTCGTGCGTCTGGGTCCCTGTCGGTCGGGTTGTGGGACTTCTCCCCCTCTGAGCTGCGGGGACGGAACGCTTGGCTGCATTGTGGGGAATTAAACTGGTCGAACTCGGTTATAAAGTTTCAATTGCGCTCTACTAACCGTGCTGCCTGCGCGGGGTCCTCGGGGAGCGTGCTGCAGACAGGCTTCAATCCGGACAATGGGTACGCGTTAAGTCTCCTACTAGAGGGACTGGAGTTCTATCCGCAGCAAATCCCGGAGACAAAGGCCATAGGCCGTAGCATGGAGAGCATTACATGAACATGAAGATTGTCATCTCACTAAGATTGCTCTGAAGTAAACAGTCATAGGCCTATTTCATTCCAGGATGGAATTTCAATGTTACAGAGTCCTCCAACAAATAATTGAACTTATGACTGGCATATCGATGGTGATCTCGGATTTATAAATTTGCAGGTGAATAAAAATATTTTTTTAAATTACTTTTTCTCAAAACAGACTAACGTTTTACATATGTTTCTGCTTTGCAAGTTCTTCTACAAGAGGAGAAAATATTAGTTAACTGTTCATAGACTAAAACTAATGTAGTTAATCTATAACAATAATAATAATAATAATAATAATAATAATAATAATAATAATAATAATAATAATAAATGAACAGATGGAAAAACTATTTTGGGCAACTACTAAATGTGCATAGGTCAAATAGAAATGATCGGGACGATACTGAAATACAAACTGCTGAACCATTTATACCGAACCCACACTTTCTGAAGTCGAAATTGCTATAGAAAAGCTCAAAAAAGTACAAGTCTCCAGGTATCGATCAAATTCCGGGAGAATTAATACAAGAGGGTGGAAACGCATTATCTAGCGAAATTTATAAGCTTATACATGCTATTTGGGAAAAGGAAATTGTCCCGACCAATCGAAAGAGTCCATACTGTGCCTACCTTCAAGAAGAGGGACAAGACTAACTGTAGTAACTTTCGAGGAATATCACTTTTATTGTCATACAAAATTTTGTTCAATATTCTTTTGAGAAGATTAACTCCTTATGTAGACGAAATTATTGGCGATCATCAATGTGGTTTTAGGCACAATAGATCCACTATTGATCAGATTTGTTGTATTCGACAGATATTGGAGAAAAAAATGGGAGTACATCAGTTATAAAAGGCATATGACTAGGTTAAGAGAGAAGTTTTACATAATATTCTTATTGAATTTCAGTGGCGTAGCATGAAATTTTGAGCAGGGGAAGCTAACTCAAGGTGTCTTTCATGTACATATGAGAAAACGTATTACAAAAATATAGTCTTAAAATAAATAGTAGTCAATGTCAAGTCAGCAGTCCGAAGATTGGTTGGAACCTCGTAAGTAACCTCAATAAGGCACGACCTCAAATGGTACGTAGTAAAATATGATTTCATGGTTTACACATATCTCTAACAAATAGACAAGATCATTTGTTTTTTAAATCGCACTTTTGTTCGTAAGTCAGTCTTGATAATAGAATTGTCCTAAAAATTCAAATAAATTGGTGTCAGGAACTGTTACTTCACTCATTATTTATTATATCAGCCACATTGCACACTAACACTTCAACTGAACAGAACTCACGAAAGAGATAACTCGGAAACTTTCAGTGTAAAAGCTAGCTTCTTCCGTGCCTTGCGACCAAGGTAGTTTAGTTAGAAAGGAATGGAAAATCTGCGGGGTGGGTTACACAGAAGAATGAGTGAAAAAAACCAGTCTGCTTGGAAGCAGGTGTGTGCAGGCTTCTTGTTTACTGCTGCATCACAAATCATCCTGAGCTGCCGCATCACAATATTTAACGCATAAATATAAACTCTATTAAAATTAATAAATAATTTTGTTCATAAATTGCAGGTTTATTATGAAATTATTATTAACTGGGGAAGCTGAGCTTTTAGCTTACATTGACGCTACGCCACTGTTGAATTTGATATTCCCAAGAAAGGAATTCCAATAATTAAAATGTGTCTCAGTGAAATTTACAACAGAGTCCGTATAGGTCAGTTTCTATCTGATGCTTTTCCAATTCACTGCGGGCTAAAGCAACAAGATGCACTATCACCTTTACTTATTAACTCTGCTTTAGAATATGCCATTAGGAAAATCCAGGCTAACAGAGAAGGTCTGAAATTGAACGGGTTACATCAGCTGTTTGTTTATGCGGATGACGTGAATATGTTAGGAGAAAATCCACTACTATTAGGGAAAACAAGGGAATTTTACTTGAAGCAAGATAGGTTTGGAAGTAAACCCCGAAAAAAGAAAAAGTATATGTTTATGTTTCATGACCAGAACATAGTACAAAATGGAAATATAAAAATCGGACATTTATCCTTTGAAAAGGTGGAAAAATTCAAGTACCTTGGAGCAACAGTAACAAATATAAATGACACCCTAGAGGAAATTAGAAGTAGAATAAATATGAGAAATGTCTATTATTATTCGGTTGAGAAGCTTTCGTCATCCAGTCTGCGCTCGAAAACACTGAAAGTAAGAATTTATAAAACAGTTATATTACCGGTTGTTCTGTATGGTTGTGAAACTTGGACTCTCACTTTGAGAGAGGAACAGAGGTTAGGGGCGTTTGAGAAGAAGGTGCTTAAGAAAATATTTCGAGCCAAGAGGAATGAAGTTACAAGGTAATGGAGAAAGTTACACAACGCAGAACTGCACGCATTGTATTCTTCACCTGACAATTAGGAACAACTACGAGCCTGACATGGAGAATTGGAGAAATAAAAATCACAACACAGTGCTTTCCAAGACCATAACCCATTCCTTTTCAATGGATGTTGCAGGGGAGGATCGCGCCATAACCAAAAGGTATTTCTGTACTATTGCGTTACCACGTTACGGTGCAAATGTGTTTACATCCTTGGCTTGTAGTCGACTCACAAGTATCGTAAACAAAACAAAAAAAAAATCGAGTGCCGACGCCAATTTCACACCAAAAATAAGAATCGAAAGTTGCTGTGAAAGTGGAGGCCGACGGAGAGGTGCGGGAATCTGTATTAAGTTAGTTGAGGCTTTTCGTATGCCTTGCTTATACGAATCTGTGATAGGTTAGGTTATGTTAGATTAGGCTTTTGGTATGCCTTGCATATACGAATCAATGACAGGTTAATTACTTCAGACTTTTGGTATGCCTTGTATAGGCCTATGTGTACGAATTTGTGACAGATTAGGTGAGATTAGTTTAGGGTTTTGGTATGTTTTGCATATACTCACAATAACTAAGAACGTGCCCTTTCTTGTTGTCTGTCTTCTTCTAGTAACGTTATTGTAAAACTTACTAACCAAAATAATAACATTTAAACATTCTTTTTCAACATTAAAGTGAACATACCTGAAAAAAAAGTATTTTCATACACAGGACATGAAAAACCGCACAGATTCCGCTCTTTCTTATTATCAGCTACACTCTTCTTACGCCTAAACCTATTTTCAGCCTAATTCACATTCAAAATATTTCCACAGTTTCCACAAACACAACACTCTGACAACAGGCCATAAAGTAATATCAAAAAATTTCGTGGACAGTCCAAATCCCTACAAATGCGCAGAAAGCTACAATAGAGTCTTCACGCCGATTAAAACGAGTCACTTCCATAATCTAAAATGAAGTTAAGGGAAATATAATTCCCACAATAAGACGCATGCCATGGATAAATATATAATAGGATGCGAAACTGCGGTCAGCACCATCTGGATTTGGGGGTTTGAAATAAGGTGATCAGCGCCCAACGTCGTAGGTGGTGAACATTAGAACTATGTGTTGGGTACATTTCCGAGAGTTCGAGCTGTCTGCAGAACAATCACTGGTGCACACTACCTCACGAACAATGTCAAACTCTACAGTGAACTTCATATACCCTTCCTGGTTGCTCATATTCAAGATCTACAGACTACATACAGGAACAAGCTACTTCATCATGCCAACCCTTTACTAAGAGACATAACATAAATTCAAACAAAATACTTCCGTCTTTGACGGTCTTAGTAATCAACTTTCTTTAACAAAACCTATTTACACTTCAATTTATAAAATCATATTTTTGTAAAAGGCAAGGGTCCAAGAGACCTGGTACTTTTAATAAAAACATCTTAAAAAAAAACCGAGAGTTCTCTATTTATCCGTTCGAGATATTGCTGTACGGGAAAGTCGAGGAGACGAGATGGCGGATTGAAACTTAATGATAAGTGAACATAAAGTGATACGTGTATGTATAAGCAGTGTATGTTAAACAGTGATGTTTATGGACGTTGTAAAAATAGTGTTGAATGTATTGTAAAGTAATAGTAATATAATAAATTGAACTATCTAAGTAGTTCTAGCAGACTTTTCCATTGTGCTGTGCAATAAATACCCAAAGAATACAATCCCAATTATCTAACCTTTTGCTTTATTTTTTGTCTCTGTCTGGTTATATTTTAATCGGGTAGTGTGAAACACATCGTCTCTTTTATCTTCCTGTTGGCTTCGGTAAGAATTTTCAGTAGAATATGCTGTGAGGAATAAAACTGTAAATGTTTTATTTTAAATTTGGTTAGTTTTGAATATCGATGAGGGTGGGAGGGAATACTTTCTGCACAGTTTAACATTTTCGTCACCAGGTGCGCTGCTAAATGCATGGAGTAATTACTCTTTTCGCTACTTGGTGCGCTGCTAGATGTAATAACGCCTCTCCCACAAATAGATGGCAGCAGGATCAATTTCTACAACAGCTCTAGAGTCCACGGCAATTCGGAAGGCGGGTTGTCTGCTAGCGTTTGCGTCGAGAGAGACAGATAGAGAGAGCAAGGCAGCGTACAACATTGCCACATCGTACTTCACGCACGTGCAATGCAAATAGCGCAGGAGAGAATTTAAATTATCAAAAGACAATAATGACCTTAGCCGTTGATTACTGTAAGCATGACACCAAACAAACCCTCTTTCCTTCACTAACAATATTCTTTGCACGTTTCTCAATCCCACACCACATGCTTCTGCAGTCGTTTCTTGCACGTTGGCAACGTTGCTGCCAGCATCAAGATGGCCGGCAGCGTTCTGCTCGTTAACGTTTTTATAATAATTATACACCTTAAACACTATTTTCCGCGCCTGCTTGTGTAATACTTGTGTTTTTACAGTTTCTTCTTCCATTTATTTACCTTACATACACATAGTAAATGTTAGTTTTACTTATTCAATGTATTGAAACACTCGCACGCGAACAAACGAACTCAGGAAGTGCTTGTTATAGACTGATTCTGATTGGTTCTACTGTACAAGCTTGTGACGTCACATACCAGAAATGCTACGGCGCATATAGAAGCTAACCGCCTTCCGAAATGACGTCTAGTCTAGTATCTGTTACGGGAAACTCATTAAGTTTCGCATCCTATTATATATTTATCCATGCGCACGCACTCTAAACGACGTAACCACAGTCAAGGCCCCTTCACAAACAGAAAATGTAAAGAAAATAGTATTAAAAATAATTCATAATTAATAAATACACATACAATATTAAAAATAACACTAAAACAATAAATTCTAAACTCAACAACGTACTCGTAATAAGTAAATGTTTACGATTAGAAGAAAAAATTTAATCACGAAGCTAGAGTTTATGAGGGTACTAGGAACAATAAACTGTGCAGGTACTATTTCGCATTGTCTGTAATGAGGCGATAGCAGCGATCCTAGTGGTTAGCAACTATCTATGGATGCATATTTGCTACGTATCGAGCTTCGTGACTATCAGCAATCCACAAGCACGAATTACATCGCTAATGAAACGAAAAAGAATGAACAGGATAAAAACCACAATTACCGGGAAAATAAACCGTACCCGCCCATTTTCACCATTAATTAAACTAAAGAGAAAAAATTATGTCAATAAAACAATGCTTATACGATTTTCCCTTTATCCGGAGTACCACTTAATGTTGCTTACCGGTATGTTCTAAAACGGCATACTTATTAAGTACAGACACATCACACTGCGTGACTAAGTCACAATATCAGAAACCTGCACATGGGTATTGACTTCATTAAAACCTAATGTCTATTCCGAAGTCCCTATCAGTAAATGCTTTACTTGAGAACACAGGGTTTATTTGGTTATTGAAAGGGAGATAGTTCAAGAGTGAACTAACGCTTTGGGCTGTTCTTGCCAAATCTTTCAAATGTTATATTAGTACAGTATACGGTAAGTTAAAGAGAAACTAGCGCACAGGTAGTTCTGGTGATTTCGGAAGTGAACATCGTTGAATTTATAAGGTATTTTTTGTTTAACCTGCATCCGAATCAAACTCTAAGATGCTGGAATTACCGCGAAAACTTTTGTCTACATAAAAAGTTAAAAATAAAACAATTTTGGGTAATTGTGCAGAACAGCTACAGAAGCGATTTTAATTATTCTTTCTTCTCAAAACCCTACATTTTCCCCACTTTTTTTAGAAGAACTTAGAAACATAAGTTGGAAAGCAACGTAAATCGCAGCAACCTAACCTAATTTTATTTGTCTAAACCCTGAATTTCCCCCTCTCCTTTTTTCTTTCAAAAGGACAAATATAAGTAGCAAAGTAACCTAACCTAAATGTCAGTGGGGATAGAAACCAATTCGGAGATTTTAACATATTAGTGTTTCTAACAGATTACACACATGGATACGTAGCAGTATGTTATTTAAACTAATCTAGCCTAACCAAAATATCAACACGGAGACATGAATCAATTTTATAAATGCGTCAATCAATGTTAAACGTGATGAGCCTTACCTTAATTCGCAGGATGCGTCTACCAAACTTAGCTTCGTCCATCTCTACGGTATGTCCTTCTCCACCAATCACGACGTCACCATCACCACACACGTGGTCTACAAATACCTCACGCTCAAAAGATTACCAGTCCACAATGTGTGCACTGCAATTCGTAATTCCCTCATCAAAAACTCCTGCTTTAGAGGTACGGTACAAGGAACAAAATGACGCAACCAATTGAAACACTTCAATAACACTAAGTTTAGTATGTGCCCCGAAGAAGGGGTCAATGTTACTCATGTCCCGCCCACTATAGAGACATAGGCCAATTTTACACATATTTAGTATAACTTGTTGCTTCTTTGACAGGTTAGGTTTGGTTAGTTTAGGTTTTTGTTACAGCCTACCTTGCATATACGATTATAGCGCAACATTGACAGTGATAAAAGTGAAATGTTCGTTCAGTGGGCGTTGGATACTCTACATTCACCGGTTAATAAAAACCTAAACTAACCAAACCTAATCTTCGTATGTTCAAGTTGTGTAACCGGAACACGACAGGAACTTGACTTGATGTGAAATGTACACGCGATCCCCTCCTCAAACTGGAATCATACAGCTATCACATGACCATAACCACCCAATCACATACGAAAACAAATCAGCCAATAAGAACACACAATGCTTCAGCCAATCAAATCACAATACATTTAAGCTATGCACTCTACAACAGTCTTCTAATACGAGAAAAATGACAATTATTCTTAGTATTTCAAAAAACTATCTTAACTGTAAATGAGCTACATGTAATATACATGTATTAATCAATGAAATTTAATACTCGGTGAAACGACTTTCGCCGATTTTGGAATAGACACCGACGCACTTGAACTGCCAACGTAGAAAACAAAAATTCACACTCAATCGCTTTCACCTTCATCTTGACGGGATAATAAAAGCCTAAACTAACCTAACCTAAGTTCGTCGGTGTCTATTCCAAAATAGGCGGAAGTCGCTCAACGCTCGTTTAACCTTGAAATAGATAAGCCACAGACGGAATTAGCATTTATTTGTTTAACCTATATCTGGCTTATCGAAATCATAATGTCTTTAAACCGATAGTTCAAATTCACGTTTCCCAAATGGGGCCATATTTCAAACTCAGCTCAATCTTACCTGCAAGTCACAATCCATCACTGCTATTGGCCTGCTATTTAATGTTTAACTTGTCTAACAGCTATTCAAATAAGTAACTAACGAGTAGTCTAGTCAGGCTGTAGCTTAACCTAGCTTATGCTTTCATCTGTTTTTGTTTTACGACTGTCACATCAATTTTAAAAGAGTTAATGCAGCCTTCATGTACAGTACCTTGTGTGAGTAGACGTGTGGAGACAGCGTACGTACGTCCTCAGTCAGACTCGTAGTTTTTTATGGTTCTCTCTCTGGGGTATTTGTCGCGTGCCTTCCGTTACTTTTCGACTGAAGCACAGAGCAGAATTCAATTCCCACCAAGTTCACAATTCTTTTAGAATCACTTAAACTTAACGAACACTTTCTTAACTACACGGTACCCAATAGTTCATTTCCAAACTCAATACTCATCGGTAAACAATGGAGACTATTTCGTGTCCTAATAGAGACTGGCTGTCGGAGCGATCAACTTCGTTCACGTGACTATAGGGGCTAGTACTGCTCAGCTCACAGATCAAGGTAGCCTTATACTCTCTGATAGTCAAAACAGGGAAATGTCGTTCTTAACTCACGTGGGCGTATTCACAACTATTCCTATCAGAAGAAAAATTCCAACTTCGTTACTTAGGCCTACGACATCATTTTGTCAACATTACATGTTTATTATTACTAGTCCTTAATCATTCTTCTCAACTCTGTCGGCATCTTATGCCAACCCTAATACATTTTCAGCTAAGATAGAAACTTATTTGTAATAGGACACATTTGCAATATTAATGCTTTTACTTGTCATATTAAACATTTCTTGTCAAAGGTAATTTTGACATTTCAGTTTAGGCCTAAGTTATTTTGGAATTATTTTCGTTACAGATCAAATTACAGGAATTACATATTTTTACATGGAATTTATGTAATTCTTAATTTTTAATTTAAATTGATTAACCGTTCGGCAATCCCTGACATGACAAGGTGGTAGGGACTGATTAATCTTGATCAGGATAGGCGGGCTTATGTGAGGGCGGCAATGAACCTCCGGGTTCTCTAAAAAGCCAGTAAGTATTGTTATCGGTTATTTAACGGAGCTGTGTTACCTGCAAAATTTCTAGTACCAATGGGATTGCTCATTGCGAGATGAGACCGAGAATCGCCATACATTACCTAATACTCGCTTTAGAGTTGGAAAACCTCTGAAGAGAGTCAACCAGATAAAAAAAAAGTCCAAGCGGCATTCAAACCCATGTCCAAGCGCAGCTTCAGATCGGGAGACCAACTTTATTATCAGATAGCCTGTCATTATTATTATTATTATTATTATTATTATTATTATTATTATTATCATCATCATCATAATCAAACACCATCATACTTTATTTTAATCACAACAGTCACAGTAAACAAAACTTCAGGAAATTTTCATTGGATGATTCACAAAGAAGTTAAACTAAACTGTACGAACTCCCACATATTACCGATATGTCTCGAAGAACATAACTTCATGAATTTGTATTACTAGCATTTCTCAGAGTTAGACTTTTTTACTGATGTTTACTGAAGGCACTCCTTCCATTAATGTTTAATACAATATTTATATTACATACTTCACTTACTTTAGTTTGCACATATTCTTGATTTCTTTCTCTACATTGTTTATATGTATTTACGAAATCTATTTCTTTAAATTTGTCGTTAACATAGCTTAAACATCTTACTTAATAACACTACTATATACTGTATGTTATAATTTGACATCGTATGTTAGAATATTTCAACTGCAATATTTTTAGTTGGTTATTTTACAATGCTTTATCAACAGTTCTGTTTATCTAGCGTCTGAGTGAGATTAAAGTGATAGTGATGAGTCCAGGATTCAGCGCCGAAATGGATTGAGGGAAAATCTCGGAAAAAACCTCAACTATACTTGTTTTTTTTTTTAAGATGGGACATGACAGGAGCGTTGCGATCGGAAAAACAACTGAATGTCACATAGCGTGGTAGGCATGTTGCTATGGTAACAACGGTTGAGTTGCCAAACTTATCGTTCCCACGTGGCGAGTGCTTAATAGCTCTCTTGGCGACATTTATTGTGCACACAGTGTTAGCATTGGTACGTTTCGTCTTTGATTCTTTGTCGATTTTTGTATTGTTTTCTTACCTTCGCGTCAATTGTCAATTAATGTTATCTTAAGGTCAATTGCTAGCTTCCATCAGCTGGCAGCGTGATAGTCCATATTGGCAACATAGCACTGTAGTGCCAAGTTCAGCCGCTTAACTATCATGTCCCATCTTTCAAAAAACAAGTATAGATATCTTGTTCCAACTAAGATTTCACAGTTAGGCAGGCTAACCGTTACTTCACAGCGGTGGACAACTGCAATATTATTTCGGTAACTATTCCAAATAATGGATTTATTTATATTCTTTATTCCAAATAACGTCATCTTTCATCACTTAGCATTTCACAATTACCTTTTAAATCGTTTGGTATATGTGGCTGTGAAGACAGAGAGAGAGAGAGAGAGAGAGAGAGAGAGAGAGAGAGCGGGTCCATTACTGGGAAAAACAAACCAAACACAATGACGATCATTAGTTTATCATAATGACCATTGCGGTACACGGGAAGGAAATATCAACAGCATATTTTATTCATGTATACACGGCAACGTGGTTTTGGAAATGCCTTCGTTCCAAGGATTAACGCGTGCAATTCGTCCTGTAGCTCAAGAGTAATACGATACGTTCATCTGCAATAAAACTCGGTGGTCTGACGAGGAATTACAAGAGGAACATCGATAACGCAATGGTCGCAACTGTCACACATCGCAAGGTTTATGTGGGAACCTCCCCACGCGAAAGACTTGTCGCACAGAAATCCCTCGTAAACATCCTCTGTAAGCGCCATTCCCTCTGCTATGGAAAGTAATTCTATATCATCCCTGCAATCCATTATCATCCCCACTTGCACCCTCTGGCTACGTAGTTCATCACCCCCTCCATTAGAATTTGCCAACTACAACTAAAACTTGGCTTCCCATGTATGTGGCTGGCATGCATGTCGCAAAGTTCGGATGTATCCGACACTGAACACCTATGCAGACATTTTTATTGTAGTATTGTAGCTATGCTTCAAGACACAATGGTCCATCGCAAAAACTTAGGCCTACGTAGCTCATCATTTGATTACATTTCCATGTCTGGACTCACGAGTTGATTTAAGATTTTAATAAATATAAACAATAGCAGTAATAATAATAATAATAATAATAATAATAATAATAATAATAATAATAATTTTAGCACATCTTCTTACCATTCTTACCTAAGAATCCAGAAGGAAATAAGTTCAAAATCTTAATTTTGAGATATAATGACATGAACGTTCCACTTTCCACAAAGTTTCCTGACTTAACTTACTTCCTTTGAATATCGAAATACCAGGTGTTTCAAATAATTTCTAAATACAACAAAATAAATACGTTGCATAATGAGACAGAAAATAATAATACAAGAATTGTAACATTACATATTGTCATTTGTGTAACAACATCAATTACATTGAAGTTTTGAAAATTATGTTCGGCAGGTGACGATCTTGACTATGTTCACGCTCAGAGAGCCTGCGATCATGACACATTCCAATATCGATTCAATTTCAACACGGATGCTATTCTTGAGTTCTTCAATGATATGTGACTTGCATACACTTTGTTTTTCATATGCCCTAAAGGAAATAATCACACGCTACTGCTACTGCACCTTTCGGTTATTATTGCTAATAGCATCAGAGGCAGCCATGTTAAAAAGCAGAGTTGTAATATTCCTGTGTTAGTTAATGCTAGGGCTTCTCCTTTTTTAGGTTAAACCTCCCACCGGTAAGGTGTTTGAAACAAGTTCAACTAAATTTTAAATGCTCTGATGTTTCTAGTAATGAACACAGTAACTTCACTATTTTCCATCAAAATATTAGGGGATTAAAACAAAAAACTGATGAATTGATCACTTCTTTAGCAACTCAAAAGCATAAACCTCAGATATTATGTATAACTGAACATCACATGAAGCAACAGGAAATACTACAACTGTCTTTACATGGATATGTATTAGGTTCCCATTTCTGTAGACATGTCTTCCAAAAAGGGGGTGCCTGTATTTTTATCAGAGAGGATCTATTATTTAGTAAAATTGATATATCTGATTTTTGCCTTGAACAAGATATTGAAATCTGTGGAATACAAATTGGTTATGAGATATCAAATTTAATTATCTTATGTGTTTATAGGGCGCCAATGGGAGATTATAAGAAATTTACAACTAACTTAGATTCATTATTGAAAAGACTTTATAAACCACATACCGAATTTGTAATCTGTGGTGACATAAACATAGATTATCTATCAGAAAGCTCACGTAAAAGAAAATTAAACTCACTTCTTGAAACTTATAATCTTAGTCACACAGTAAGTTTTCCAACCAGAACACAAGCTGGAAGTAGTACTGCCATTGATAATATATTTATAGATAAAAGTAGATTGAATTCCTATTCAACAGTACCATTAGTCAATGGCCTGTCTGATCACGATGCACAAATTCTAAGTGTTTTCAATATGAGTGAAAAATTCCAAAGTGTTAATCTAAAAATAAAAAAAAGGATTATAAATGCTGAATCTCTTCATCATTTAAATACATGTCTACAAAATGAATCTTGGGAAAATGTATATAGTACCGATACCATTGATATTAATACTAAATTTAATGCATTTTTCACTACATTTACGAATTATTTCAATGAATGTTTTCCAGTCAGGGTGGTGAAAAAATGTAAAAGTAAAAACACGTGGATAACTCAGGGAATTAAAATATCATGTGCTAGAAAAAGGAATCTATATTTAATGAGTAGGAATAGTGATGATCCTCATGTTCTTAATTACTACAAGAATTACTGTAAAACTTTGACAAAAGTTATAAAAGATGCAAAGAAAATGTATCTGAATGAAAAAATACAAAATTCAGATAATAAGATTAAAACTATTTGGGATATTATTAAAAATGAAACTAATCGATATTCAAAGAGTGAAAATATTACTTGCATTAAAATCAATGATAGTAAAATAGATAACCCAAAATCAATTGCAAATCATTTTAACGACTTCTATATAAATATTATTCAGAACTTAAACATTCAAGATTGTGCAGAAGATGCTGCACTTGGTTACCTAACTGATGCATTTAACACTGAGTTTTTAGGTCTCAAATTTATTCCCACTACCGCAGCAGAAATCATGCATGTGATAAAACAACTAAAAACAAAATATTCCTCTGGATATGATGAAATTCCAAGTAAAGTTCTGAAAGCTTGTTCTGAAATATTATCCCCTCCGTTAAGCTATCTATGCAATTTGTCAATGCAATGTGGTATTTTTCCAGAAAGACTCAAATATTCAATAGTAAAACCAATATACAAAAAGGGAGATAAATGTACTATTGCTAATTACAGACCCATATCATTATTAACAACATTTTCAAAAGTGTTTGAGAAAGTTATGTATAATAGATTATATCATTACCTGGAGTCCAACAATATATTAGTTTTAGAACAGTTTGGATTTAGAAAACAAAAATCGACAGAGAATGCTGCTTTTAGTTTGGTGGATGAAATACTAAATTCATTAAATTCGAAACTACATGTAGGTGGGATTTTTTGTGACTTGGCTAAAGCATTTGATTGTGTAGACCATAGTATATTAGTAAAAAAATTGAAGTTTTATGGCATTAAAGATGAGATGTTGGGTTGGTTTACATCGTACTTATCAAATAGAAAACAAAAAGTAGAAATAAATGTACCAAATAGTCATAAAGTTACTTATTCAGAATTTAGAAATATTAAACATGGTGTTCCGCAGGGGTCAATTTTAGGTCCGTTGTTGTTTCTAGTTTATATTAATGATTTAGCCTTGACCATAAACAATTCATCCCATGTAATTTTATTTGCAGATGATACAAGTGTAATTATTTCAAGCAAACAATACGATCATTTTATAAACACTTCTAATACAGTGCTGAATCTAATGAATGAATGGTTCCATGCAAATAAACTAGCACTTAATGTTGATAAAACCAGTGCAGTCAAATTTAGTACACACAATAGTGCTCAGGTTTCCTACAGTATTCGATTAAATGGAACTCATCTCAAAGAATCTATAAGCACAAAGTTTCTTGGTTTAGAATTGGATAATCACTTGAACTGGAAAACGCATATAGAATGTATTACTCGTAAATTGAGCTCTGCCTGTTATGCATTAAGATCCTTATCTACTATTGGTGATATAAACTTACTCAAAATGTCATACTTTGCATATTTTCACTCTGTAATGAAATATGGCTTAATATTCTGGGGTAACTCGTCTGAAGCTAAACACGTTTTTGTTTTACAAAAGAAAGCTATAAGAATAATGGCCGGTGTGCATAAAAGGACCTCATTAAAAATATTTTCCGAAACTTAGAAATCTTGACTTTACCTTGTGAATACATTCTTTCCGTAATGATGCTGTATATTAAGAACCAAGATAAATTCAGTACTAATCAAGACATTCATCATTTTAATACAAGACATAAATCAGATCTTCATCTACCCTCTGTTAGTCTAAGCTGTTTTAAAAAAGGAGTTCGCTATTCATGTATAACAGTCTTCAATGCACTGCCTAATTATCTTAAAGATTTGAAGAACAGCGAGAAAAGGTTCAGAAAAGAATTAACCAAATTTCTACATACTCATACCTTCTACACAATTGGTGAATTGTTTATGCTTGTGAATTGAATTATTCTACTTAAATGACATGTACAATTTTATATAGCTCAACTAAAATATGTTTTTATATTGACTTAATCTGTTTACTATGTATTGTATTTTTTGTTTAGCATAACTGATGAATTGTATGTACTGTAAATTGAATAGTATACTGTATAGGTCAACTGATGAATTGTTTAAGCTTATAAATTGAATTAATCTACTTCGTATGAATTGTATAGCTTAACGAAAATAAGTTTGTAAATTGAACTAATTTGATTGTATATGTTTGTATAGTTTGGCTGATGAATTGTATATGTTCTTAAATGATTACTAGTCAGTGTAGCTCTACTGATGAATTGTATACAGACCTACTGTAAATTGAATGGTAATATGTATAGCTCAACTGATGAATTGTTTGTGATTATAAATTGAATTAATCTACTTGATATTAATTGCACAAATTTGTATAGCTTAATGAAAGTATGCTACTTTGTATTGTATATATTTGTATAGATTTGGCCGATGAATTGTATATGCTTTAAATTGAATAGTAATCTATATAGCTCTACTGATAAATTGTTTGTTTGTAATTTCAAGTAGTTTGCATGATATGTATTATCAATTTCTGTATATCACAACTGGTTGAATTGTTTATGCCTTAAATTTAATTAAATTGTTTTGTATTATAATATAGCTCAACTTATGAATGATCGTTTGCGTTTGTAAATTTAATAATCTGATTGGCTATGTATTGTATACTTTTAGTAGAGCCATCGATGTTGGTCAGTCGACAGACTCGCTGGGCTGCTGATCCGGAGCTGCGTTCGGGCTTGGGTTGGATCCCCCTTTGGACTTTGGTTTCTTCGGAGGTTTTCCCCAGCCGTGGGACTGAAGCCGGATGGTCTATGGCGAGTCCTTGACATCAACCCCTTTGATTTGATTACCCCCTTTGATTTGATTACCTGGTTGGGTTTTTCCGAGGTTTCCCCCACCGAAAAGGCAAATGCCGGGTAATATTTTGGCGAATCCTCGGACCTCATCTCATCTCACTACATCTCGCCAAAATGTAAAAAAATGTAAAAAAATGTAAAAAAATTGTACAAAATTGTAAAAATTGTAGAAAATTACTAAATTGTAAAACTATAAAAATTTGTAAAAATTGTAATTGTAATATTGTAAAATGTTGACATGTTCCACATCTTAAAGCTTCATTGCTCATGTAAGATCTATGGAATAAAATAAATGAATGAATGAATGAATGACTGCTACTGCCGCCACCACCACCACCACCACCACCACTACTACTACTACAAGAATAGCCCCTACTATTACCACTACCACGACAAAAACAGTTGCTACTACTAGCCTGCCATTAACATAACAAAACGACTACTAGTTCTACCACCACTACAACAAAAACCGTTACTATTACTACAATTACCACCACCACCGCCAACACAACAAAAATGTCTGCTACTACTGCCGTCACTACTACCACAACCACGATAAAAACGGCCTCTAGTATCACTACCACTACAAGAATAGCTTCTGCTACTACCACCATCATTAGGCCTTCTACTCCTATCACCATGCCAGAAACGGCTGCTACTACTACCGCTATTGCTACAACTATCAGCACCACTACCATTATCACAACAAAAACGACTATTAGTCCTACCACTCCTACAACAAAAACAGCTACTACCGGTACTACTACTACTACTACTACTACTACTACTACCAGTAACACGACAAAAATGGCTTCTAGTACCTCTACTACTACAAGAATAGCTCCTGCTACTATCATCAAGACAAAAATGTCTGCTACTACTGCCACCACTACTACCACAACCACGACAAAAATGGCTTCTAGTAGGCCTACTACTACTAATACCACTACTACAATAAAAATGTCTGCTACTACCACTACCACGACAAAAACGGCTTCTAGTACTACCACTATTACTACTAATACCATCACTACAACAAAAATGTCTGCTACTACCACGATTACGACAAAAACGGAATCTAGTACTACCACCACTACAAGAATAGCTTCTACTACTACCACTACCACCACGACAAAAATGTCTGCTACTACTACTACTATCATCACTATGGTTACAACAAAAACCGCTAACAGTACTACCACTGCTACTACAAAAACGGTTACTACACTACTACCATTATTACTACTACGACAAAAATGTCTGCTACTAACACCCAATACCATTACAACAAAAACCGCTAACAGTACTACCACTGCTATTACAAAAATGGTTACTATATTACTACCACTATTACTAGGCTACTACTAGGACAAAAATATCTGCTACTACTTCCCACTACCATTACAACAAAAACCACTAACAAGACTACCACTACTGCTACAAAACGGTTCCTGTATTACCACCACGACAAAAATATCTGCCACTACTACCATTACAACAAAAACCGCACTTACTACTACTATTACCATCACCACTATTATTATTATTATTATTATTATTATTATTATTATTATTAGTATTATTATCATCAAAACGTGGCTGCTTTGCTACCTCCATTATCATTACAACAAAAACGGCTACTAGTACTACAACCACTACAACATAAAAGCTATTACTTTATACACCATCAAGGTTTTCGTTTCTTTAGCAGTTAGGTACACTTTTAGTCTATCGTAGTAGTATCCAAGTAATCAAAATTAAGTATTCTAATATGTGGTATCGATTGTGATAGCCGAAGCGGTTAAGGCATGCAATTTTAACACTACGGGAAGGCTGCATCGTGGCCGTGGGTTCGAGTCCCACCTAGAGCATGGAAATTGTCAGTTGTCAATGTTATGTCCTGTGTTGTCTTAGATGGGAGTGTCGGCGTCGTGTTGACCCCACGTAATGGTAGGCCATCATATCTAATATTAGGTAAGAAAAACTTCTGGAGGTGGCCATGACCCATAGTGGATTTTTGAGTCATTGATGAATATATTATATAGGTAACTAATACGCAGTAGAAAATGTAATCTTGTGAAGCAGTCTTTGTGGTAGTCTTTAGAAAAATGTCAATAAGGGTGAGACAGATAGATTGTTGAACTTCAAGACTGTTTTACTTCGTAAGGTCTTCATCTCCTTCACTGTTCACAATTCCTCATTCAATTATCGATTTCCGCTTTTCCATTATAAGAATAACCGAGTCCACCTTATTCTGAACAACTCGCTACATTTCTCCCTTACACGTAAAAAGTAACCTCTTACCTCTCGCCCTTTGAGAAGAGCAGTGAAGGTCAATGGCATGGGCGTCAACAGAGTAGGGCGGCGAGGCAAGACAACGCCCCACCCAAAGTCTATTCTTGGATCTCTTTTCATTTTAACTGATAACTTCAAATCTATACGTGCCGCACTGCTAAACACTGGAGAGTCAGGTTCAAACCCTGACGAAAGCAAACGGAATTTTTGACAAAGAGTCGTGAGAAAATGTTTTCTCTGGATACTTCTCTGCAATCATTTTCTTCATAGTAATAGAAAATATTTATGATTTTATTATCCGTCGAAGGTGAGTTCTTTCTAGTAAATATACCCCATCACATAATTTTTTTAGCATCGACTGAATTGATTATAGCGAGATAGTATTTGGCGAGTGCGGCCAAGGATTCGCCTTCTGTATGTACAGACGATTATTTAGTCCTGACAGCTCAGCGACGCGAAAGAGGGGAAGTAATAGGAGTGGTGGGGAGAGCTCCGGAGTAGAGATAAGGGCAAGCGGTCTGTAAAAGAATGCAGTACAGCTTAATTGTACTAGAAACATACCGCTCTACCGCACGCATAACATCCGATCGCTCCGAAGACAAGCGAGGGACTAACCCAAACATCCCTTGGCGTAACTAAATGGACTCGCCTGACCCAGGCGCATTTCTCAGGATACTGTCAGGACTAAATAATCGTACTGTATAGTTGGGGAAACCTTGATAAAAAAAAAATAAACACAGGAAACGAACGCACGTCCGAGCGCAACTTCGAATCAATAGTTAAATGTGCAACTGCCTGAGCTACGCCAGTGGCCACATGAAAATTAAAAAAAATTATGGTTTATTTAACGACGCTCACAACTGCAGAGGTTCTATCAGCGTCGTCGGTGTGCCGGAATTTCTGTCCCGCAGGAGTTCTTTTACATGCCAGTAAATCTACTGACATGAGCCTGTCGCATTTAAACACACTTAAATGCCATCGACTTGGGTCGGGATCGAACCCGCAACCTCGAGCATAGAAGGTCAGCGCTATGCCAATTACGCTACCGAGGCCGACGCCACATGAATTAGGAAGCCTTTAATAATAAATCATTAAAAGGAAAATAAAATATTTAAAATCTGAGACCTGAAATTTAATTTCATTGGTTTAACGTTACAGCATAAGTACGTACATTACTCGAATAGCATGTATTCATTCAGAAGGTATTAAGCTTTTAGAGCTGAGTATTTACGTATTTAAAACTATGGTTTTGTCTGGGGCAGCTCCAGTTCGGTAACTTTTTCTCGGTATCCCGCCAAGTTCGTACATCAGTCCCTTTTTTTTCTCCAATTAATCACAACTGTTCTCGGGATGTGATGTCACCTTGCTTTTAGGTGACGTTGACTACAGCTGAACCCTGATTGCCTGTTATCTGTTCTACATGCTGACGTCCTAAGTGCTTGCTACTCATTTAATCTTGGATGCTGAGTAAACCCCAGATACATACTGTGCGGAAGGCATAGATCAATGGAGAAAATCCATTACCTCATTAGGAATCGAACCAGCCTTCCGGTTTGCAGCACAATTACTTAATCACAACGCTACAGCATGTCCCAATATTCGTCCGCAGTGTCCCAGTTTAAGTCGAAAGAAAATATTATGGTAACCTACAATTTACATTTCTGCCAGTTGTCCTTGACTGTTATAGAAATTTATATCTATAATACTCCATTCACTGCTGATAAGCTGCAAAAGAAGAAATTATGTGTAGAAATAGTAGTATTAGTAAGAAAAGAAGCTTGAATGCATCTATGTATAAGAATTGAAGTATTTTTCTATTTAATGAAGGGCTACAGAATTATATGCCCCGCGCCATGGCGTCGTGGTCTAAGGCATTCTGCCTAAGACTCGCGTTACGGAATGCGCGCTGGTTCGAGTCCTCATGGGGGAAGAAATTTTCTCATGAAATTTCGACCAGTATATGGGTTCAGTGCCCACCTAGCATCGTGATGTACTTGGGGAACTATAATAGGTAGCAAAATCCGGTTATGCAAACCAGCTATAACAGCTGGGGGGCTCATCGTGCTAACCACACGACACCTCCATTCTGGTTGGATGATCGTCCACCTCTGCTTCGGCATGTGGCCGTGAGGACAGCAGCCGGCTGTTCAGTCTTGGCCCTTTGTGGACTGTAGCGCCATGGATTATTATTATTACAGAATTATATGAAAACCAACGAAATGCTTTTGTAGGATACTCAAAATAGGGCTGTAAGCTGGTTATGAGTGTTTATAATTAAACAAAATAACTTGGTAAAAAAAAAAAAGGCAATGGTTTTTCTGTTTAAGAGAACAAAAAAAATTCTTTATATTGCATAGGCCTAATTTCCATGTGTGCGGCCTGCATCCTATCCAGGAATATAAAATGAGGCCCTTAGCTACTTTAAATCGGAGAGCCCTGTAATAGAAAAACACAGGCAAAACGGATATGTATAGCTACGGAAATAAAAGTTGGAGCTCCTTTATTGTATATTTTTCGCTTACAACACACTATGTAAGTGCAGTAAACAAGAGCCCTTGTATATATGCTACTTGTGGACAGTCATGCGAAATTGTTGCCTACATACAGGTGGATTCCCATCAAGACTCGCTCCAAATTTGAATTCCATATCTGTACACATTTTAAGAAAGTTATTAGAGAGACTCTACAAAATTACAAACCCAGAGGACAACAGGATGTTGGATGAAATGTGATGGATTAATTCTCTTGAAGATGGGAACAAACCAACAGGAATAATCCAGAAAGATAATAAAAGTACTAAATGACCAGTACATACATAAATCTATCTAAGTTCTGCATCAATTTTTTATACACGATCTATTTAATAATGAATGATCCATGATTTTTGTGATATACTTTCATATTTTATCCTCCTTATTTTGATAGTATTTCTCAAAGTATTCTCTAATGTTTGCAATGCACCTGTCTAGCATTTCTAGCAGTCTTCAAAGATGTGTTGGAAACCATTTTTGATAGATCCATCAGAATCGCATGCACAGTCTTCTGACTATTGAAAGCGCATCTCACAAAGGCGTTTCTTCAACTTCAGAGACAGAAAAAAAAATCACATGGTTTCAAGTCCGGGCTGTAGGGAGAAAGTGGGACACATTTTCACGTTTATTTTTGTGAGATACTCCATGACAGCATTTGCAATATGAGGCAATGCATTACTGTCATGCAGCATCCAACCTGTTGCATTGAGATGTGACTGTTTTCACCTGACATGATCGTGCAAGGTCTTCAGTGCCCACCATTGTAGTATTGTTGTTTGTCTTCGTCACCTGCATCTATTAATTTTTGTTTATGTTTACTTTGCCCATTACTACCACCACACTTCCATTTAAATACGATGCTCAAGTTGTCTTCTTTGATAGTTTGGTTAAACTTCAGTACATCTGCTTCAGACAGTACAAGTTATTCTTTGTATCACTAACATGCAGTTGAAGATTTACAGTAGCTGTGGTTTCTGTAATCTATATATGTTCTTTTGGGAAATAACAGTCCTTTTTCTTATACCTTAATGCCAATGACAGAAAAATAACAATCTTCTTTTCTTTGGCACCTTTCTTATGTTAATAAATTATTGTGAACTGTTTAAATAATTTCAATAAGAAAGGATAAAGCCTCTTCTCCCATATAAGGCTTAAGTACTTTGTAAGCCCTTCTTACTTTAGTAGCTCTTCGAGGAGTTGTCTGAGTAACCTTCTTTGCCATGGCTGCAGCATCACGCATTCCTGAAAATCTTCAGGAACACTGTACTGCAAAAGTTATCTCTTCACCAGTGTAGAATTCCAAAAGAGGATAGAGTAGTTTGTGTTTGGTATATTTTCAGTACTTTATTCGAATGATTTTCTAGGTCTGCCTGCTTCAGAAATTAGATAGTTCCAAAAAATTCATGAACTGACTTGAAGAAAATTTGAACTTTTGTCTAGCTATTTACAATGTTTTAGTATAAAACACGTCTTATTCTTGTGGTTCTCTTTCCATAGCTCAGTAAAATCAGACACAAAAATGTTTGTACTACATTCTTAATACACTTCATTACACCTTGTGGACACACATCTAAACACATTTTCTTTAGCACATAATTAAATTGAATAATGTGTATTGTTTTCAATATTGTCAGATCGCATCGAACGATCACATGGAGTTGACCAAGCTCTGAAAAAAACATATTTTCTACAGACGCACTCAAACATAAAGTACTTCTATTCCCTGTTAAACTAAATTAATTTTTTTAATATTTCCCTCCTAGTTCCATCATCCCTGCCCATCCCACGCTTTTTGTAGGTATATTAGGTTTGCCATATTTTGATGAGCAAAAAAGAGGACACTTTATCGACACTTACTTCCGAACAGATAGCTATCATAGATCATGTACAATACTGATATACAGGGAACGGATTTATATGGACTAAAAATATATGAAATATGTAAATATATATGTAGTTATTTTTACCAAAATATGGAATTAAATATGGATTTTTACCAAAATATGGAATTAAATATGGACTTAAAATTATAAAAAAATGACTATGTACGTTAAATATTGGTACATTTTAATCAAACTAAACAAAAAATATAATGGACGTACCTTATCTTCCAATGCAGTTTCAACAAAACACAATTTTTATTGTCTGTTACCATAACAATAGGTTACAAACATTTCTTTCAAGTGCTGAAAAGTGAATCTTCTTCTATTGTCTCTGAGGATAGATTTATACTGACTAAAAGAGCGTTCGACGTCACAAGAAGTAACTGGTACATAATTCAATTTCACAATGTCTGCTGGGGATAAGTCCAAGTTAATCTTCACTGTTGATTCACCACTCATCACAGCAACAACCTTTTGTAGTTCTTCATATCCAGGGTTTTTTGAAAGTACAGTGTCCACCTTAGCTCTTACTGCATCTGCAACTTTACCTCTACCACGATTCAGTTGTTCCACAGTACTATTTATAATTTCAAAACTTTCAGATAGTGAAAGGTGCCTATTTTGGAGACTTTTGAGCGTTTTTATGATGCATGAAAATGTATGCTGAATGTGAGCTAAGTCATTCTTCACACTTATGTCACAGGTAACTGTTTTCGCAGTATCAATTGAGACTGCATCTTCAGAGTCCAATGCAAGGAGAACATTGTTAATAGAGTCTATATGTTCGGCATAATATTCAACTGCTTCTAGCCATGTACCCCATCTAGTTAAAATTGGCTTTGGTGGCAATGGAATTTCAGGGTACATTTCTTTCAACACGTTAACTCTACTGGGAGCTTTGAGAAATACTTTTTTCACTGATGAAATCAACAAATCTACTTTAGGGAAATTGTCTCTGACCACTTCTGCCACACGATGAAATGCATGCGCCACACAAGTAAAATGAGTCAATTTAGGATATACAACAGATAATGCTTGTCCAGCTTTGACCATATAAGGGGCAGCATCGCTAATAAAGAATAACACATTATCGTACATAATACCCTTTGGCCACAGGATACCCATAGCTTCGTTGAACAGTTTAACTATAGTTTTGTTATTGCACTTTTCTAGAACATCACAATGTAAAAGAATTCGTTCAGAATATTGTTCACTTAACAAACCGATAACTACATTACCAACAAGTCTACCTTCTTTGTCGGGAGTCTCATCAATGGAAACCCAAATTGAACTATCTTTAATTTCATCTCTTATCTTCTGTATTGTCTCATCGTAGATGGATGGAGCATACGTCTTCCTAAGTGTTGACTCATCCGGGATTGTATGTTGAGTATATTTTTCAAGGAATTCCCTGAAGACCTTATTCTTTAGTTTGTAGAGAGGAATATCAGCAGAGATGAGAGAACGGCACAGGTCGATGTTAAACTCAGATCTTACATTCGATGTTGTTGGTTGTGTTAAAAACAATTGTCTCTGCTTGGAATTTAGTTGTTTGTTGGCCTGATGTTTACTAGTTGTAATGTGTTGTTGCACCAGGAACTTTTGTGTAGATGATACTGCACACTGACACAAATTACAAAATAATATTTTATTGTCAGTTGATAAACCATCTTCTTTAAATTCTGAAATGTAACTTGTTAGTTTTGATTTTAAATTGACTGAATGACGTACTTTTGGCATATTTACCGTCTTTATAGTATGATTTACAAAACTGAACCTATGTGTACTCTGACTGGCATTTAACTGTTGAGCTGCACAACTGAAGTCTGTTAAAAATTTTAAATTAAATTAATACAGTTTTGTAACTTACTTTCCCATTGTTGATAGGACTGCTAATTTTCAAATAACTCTGATGTTAAAGGGATTACTGAACATGTGTTTAAATCTCTATTGTTGAAATGTATTTTTAAAAGTTAATGGAATTTTGTTTTGTTTTATTGTTAAACCTAATATAATATGGACTGTTTTATATGAAATATGGAAAATATATGGAAATTAACGAAAATATGTACTAAACTCTAAAATATGGAAAAATATGGAAAATAAAAGTAGGATTTTTCAACCCTACACATTGTGAAACATAAAGATAATGCAAAATATAAATTATATTAGCTTTATAAGTAAATATGTATTTACATATAAATCCTTTCCCTGCTGATATATGTACAGTATGTAGAATATTGAAGCTGAGAAATATTGCTAGTAGTAATTTTCTTAACTTTAAATAGCAAAATAATAATACAAACAAGTGAATTGGTTATTATTTAATCTTTAAAACCATGAGTCTAATTATAAATCACAATAAAACAACAAAAATATCACACAATTTCAATACTTTGGTATCCTATATTGTTATGTATGACGATATTGTACCTGCAGTCTCATTGAGTTGACTCTTCAATTCAATATTTTGGACTGCAAACTACCATTCTTCCAGTCGAAATACTGGATAACTATTGGAAAGAAATTTATCGAACCGTGGTTACTTCCATCAGTGGAAACTCCACAATAAAGTATTTCATTTTCGTCAATGGTTTTTAAAACATTTCCCAAAGAATCAGGTGCCAAAACAAAGTTTATAATTGCCTCTGTCTTCGTTTTTTCACAATAAACTTCTTCGCAATATTCGAATCTGGGAACGTCGTCTTAAGTAGGATAGATGTGCATGTCATCACATTGTAACTATTGTGGTGTTTACCAGTGTGAAAAGCGAAAGTTCCTTCTGCTGCAGTTACTTCTCTTCCAATTGCTGCCAGGTTTTACAAAGAAGTCAGTTAATTTTGTAAAAGAATTTTCTCCTTAAACTGCTCTTTTGTGTTTTTCGCAATCCAGATGCACTTGCAAATCAAGTCCTCATTTATTCGACACTGAAACAAATGTACCATGCATCGATGCATCCAGCCTCTAAATCATCTCTACCTCTTCGAAAACAAGGATACTTCTTCTGTAACTCGGCAGAAAATTTACACTTTCTTTTTTGCATTTTTTCTCGTAAAAACTACAAGCTTGCACAGCAGAAAAAAAGACCATTTTGAAAGTCGGCAGCCAACAGATCATATTGCAGTTAAAGAGTACAGAAAGAGAAGTTCACGAAAGCATTTAAAGTGGGGTGGACTAAAGCATTACTTAACTCTATTAGAAGGTTCCAAGTTACAACAAAGTAACTGTTACATATCTTGAGACATTTTCCTTCACTAGTAACGTCGTATTTTAAACGTAACCTAAAGACCTGGACAATTAGCCAAAATCTAAAAACCCGCCCGGATGAAAAATTTAACCCTAAAAAAGAGGACATGTCCGGGAAAACCTGGACGTATGGCAACCCTAGTCTACGACAACATAATTTTAAATTTTTTCTTCACTTTCTACACTCTATAAATCATTATTATAATTAAAACAAATTCGGCACATACAGTGCTCTCATTTTACGAGAAAACTATATTACAACAGAACACTGGCATACACTTTCCTGCATGTCGTGCTTGAACCGGTGGGAAGCGCGTTCCATTACTACTGGCAAATCAAGACATTTAGCAACTAAAGTAATTACTACGAGCAAATCTCTGAACGCATCTTCTATGGTTATCTTTTTCACGTAACATTTCACCAAATAAATTCGCTGGTCAACCACATACTTCATTTTCCAATTAATTACTTAATACACAAGCAACAGTCACAAATACGTTCCAGTACAATTCTCAGAAGCAATTAACTGCTGGGATATTTTGTAGAACTGGCTTTCCAGTTTGCGATTGAGAGAGCAGGAAGTCGGCCGGCAGAGGAATGATGCGAAGTTTCCTCATAAAATAAATGCATGTATAACTGCGTATTTTTACATTACTATAGTAATACATACCTCTGGCTTCACTAACCATATTGAAATTATTACAGTTTTACACAATACACAGCACAGGATCCTTTTGTATCAACTGTAGTTAGGACAGTGGGTGGAATTTGAGCAGCTTCAAGAAAAAGGTCGCACTTCTCAATAGAAACATTCTGTCATAAGAAAGTGTAAAATAACGAAACTTATTCTAAGGAGTGCTCCGACTATCTGACTTTAATTCTGGTGCCATAACACTACAATGCAACAATATCCACGTTCTTAAATTCTTCTAGCTAAATTTACGACTCGTCCTACTGTTCATTCCTTGAATATAAAAAAATTAGATGACTATGATCTTTCCTGCAGATGCCACCATTTTGGCTTTCTTTGGTGTTGTCGATGATGAAAATTTCCAAGCAGATCTTTGTTACTTGCTCTTAGGGTCAAAATTATGCAGCCAAGTCTCATCTCTAGTTATAACTTCGAAACAAACCCCTCCCCTTCCTCCTCTAATGTCCTTTTGCACTCCACGCAAACCTGTATGCGAACCTCCAGTTGTTCAGGAGTAAGCAGTCTTGGAACCCACTATGCACTAACATAATGCAGTTTTGCTAGACCATAATGAAATGCCCAGATCTCTGACAGCTTTCTTAATGTTATTCATCTCCCTTCATAATTAAAGCTGCAGTGTTAATGTTTACGACCATAAGAGCTGTGATTGGAGTACCAGGCCTAGTGTCCTTTGATGATGATTGTCTTCTTTCTTTGAATATTTTGTACGACCTACAAGCAGAAGGATAGGGTAGGACAGTCTCCTCACAAGCCTGCTGTAACATTTCATATACCTCAGGACACGATTTTTAAGACACAAGCAAAATTTCAGAGCAGCATATTGTTCTCCAAGCATCAACTACATTGTGTCATAGATGAAACTAAACGTGTTTTACCTTGACCATCTGTCACAGACTAAAACTGAAAATAAACTGAATGCTATAATAAACATAGTAGATAAAATTTAGATTTTAAATTGAGAACTATGCAAGTAAAAATATCAAGCTCATTCAATTGAACAGCCTATGTAGAAACAGAATTATTTCAGAAGATCTATAAGTAAGGACCCAAGAATAGTTTCAACAAAATTTGGTGAGTAACTTTCTGCGAAGTTTTGCACTTTTTAGCTTTTTTGCGAAATTTTACGCAAAGAAAGACATTTTTCGAGATTTTATACAATATTTCACACGAAAAACAGAGGGTTATTTCCGATCTCTGGAAACGGATTTTGAATGACGTCATAAGCGTCAGGAGCATGGCTAACAAGAAAGACAGGCTACGTCGCGATGTCACATTCTTAGTCATAACATGGCTAACACTGAACAAGTTTATATATAAATGCACATTTAATATGAGTTTAATATAGCTATTCCACTGTTTTTTAGAACTGTGAACATGTATTTATAATAGGTGATTGTCAAGATGGCCATGACTAGACCATGATAACTCCGTGACTCCGATTCGTGCCGCAGCCTGTCTTTCCCATTAGTCAGGAGTCACATGACAACTGGACTGTGGTGAGAGGTGACAGACCAGTCAGAGTGCACGGTATCTCACAGCAGCAATGGCCAAGAAAATCGAGCCTTTTTGGAAGGAGTACGTTGCGACCCCTTCCAATGCCAAGTACAATTTAGTGAAAATAAAAAACGTGATTTCGTTATTTCCAAGAAAGGCATCTTCTGTGTACCTAGTAGGACTGGTAAAGCTCGGATGGGATTAATTTGTATCATTTTTGGAGGTGCGACTTGTGGCGAGGGGGAGGGGGGAGGTGGAGTTGCTTGCTTTTTCCCCTCTGGAATTAATCCTATCCGAGCTTTGCCAGTCTTATTAGGTACACAGAAGAGGCCTTTCTTGGAAATAACAAAATCACTATTTTTGCAGGCTTGTTTTATTTTCACTAAAATGTACTTGGCATTGGAAAGAGTCGCAATGTAGGCCATCCCTCCCAAAAAGGCTCGATTTTCTTAGCCATTGCTGCTGTGAGTCACCGTGCACTCTGACTATGAAATCACTCATTACTGGTCTGTCACCTCTCACCACAGTTCAGCTGTCGTGTGACTCCTGACGCACATGATGTCATTCAAAATTCGTTTCCAGAGATCAGAAACAACTCCGTACAATTTTTTGAGACTTAACTATGACTCATGTTAGCATCATGAAGCTAGTTGCCATATTGGATTTTATTGTAACTTGCATACTAGCATCATGAAGCCAGTTTAGCCAAACGCCATGTTGAATTATAGTTTAAAATATATCTGCATAGGTCTAAATAATTGATAATTTTAAGATTAGGTTAGAATTATCAAGTTGGAGCTTGAGTGGTTGCGTTAAATGCGTAATTTCTAATGTGATGACACAGAGATGCACAGTAATTTTTGGAAATAGATGTTAGATATATTGTCTGTTGTGTCGATGTATTGTAAATTTGCAGCATTTATTTAGCTGTAAGATTTTTTATTTACTGTTATAACAACAATATTATGGTTTTTAACCTGTTATGTCCAACATCTTTACATTGCTCTTCTGTGAACTTACCACCATTTTTCAGAGTTCCTACCTATACTTTATCACTTAGGTAAAGAGAAGAATAGTAAGAAAAGTGTACATAGATGATTTTGAGTAAATCATCACTTTGAATGATTTTTCAAAAACTTCAAATACTGTGCTGTTCAAATTCAAATAACTTTTCGTTGAATTTCACGTGCATATTTCTCATAAAAATGATCCTGAAATAATTTCTCCACTAATTTAGGAGCAAAGGTTGTTTGTGCACAAAAACAGGTATCATATGAAAACCACTTTAGAATATGATTAAAATGTGTATTTGTTAAAATCTGGAAATTGATTTTCTGCAGCTTCACAACACTTCCTCTAACTTTGTATAAAGAAACAGTAAAAACTGCAAGGCTCATAACAAAGAAGTTTACTTGGGCATTTTAAATACGAGAGACAGTTCAAACACAAGTTTACAAAGCACACACGCTGTTATTTCTACTAACCTTACATTTGCGACATTTGTTGTAAGGAAGTTATTACAGTCATTCTGCCATCATGTGATAAATAGAATTTCACGCAATTTATATGTTATAAATAGGGCCCGGATTTTTCGAAAATGCGTATGCGCATATGGAAATGCATATTTTGAGGGTTAGTGCATGTTTCAGCATTTATTTAGTTTGTGTATGATCAATTATCTGACATTTCTGGACGAACTGTAAATCTAGTAATGAATTTATATGTTGGACATCCCTTGGTACAACAACAGCCTTCCTTTTTCAAGTAAAATGGTAACGGGACCACACTTCACACGCAGGTAGATGGACTTCCAGACCTTTTTCACAAAAGGAATTTCTTACATTCCTTTCTCAATGCGGTAGCCTCTCAAAGTTTGTGTCGACAGGACGGCAGGTGTTCATCTGTTGACTTGTTTTTCATCTACTAATAGTTTATGTAGTATTCTGTCAGATTAAACTAAAAATGCCTAAAGATAAGTCCACTAAATCCTTTTTAATTAAACAGTTGATTTCAGGCAATGGTGACTATTCAAGTAACGGCGATGTAGTGTATTGTCAAGAGAAGACTGTGAAATGCGAGAAAAAGTCTCAACTAGAACAGCATTCGAAAACAACTGCACATCTCAGGTCAAAACAAAGGGGTAAGAACATGCAACAGGTACTTCTAACTCAGGCGAAATCACGGTCTGAAGTTACTACATTTTCCGCTGACCTTTTTAAAACTTTTGTATGCAGCAACATTCCACTGCATAAATTAAATAATCCACATCTACGATCATTTCTTCAAAAATATTGTCTTAATCAAAGGAATGAAACATGTATATCATTGAATTAAAATAAAATAATTCCTTTGGTTAGTGCATATTGTTTTGTTTTTAGTGCATATTTGCATGCATATTTTAAGTATTATCAGTGCAATATATCCGGTCCTAGTTATAAGTTAAACATGGCAACATGACTGGAATAATCATTGTATGTGGTAGAGTAAAAAAAATTTCGTGGACCAACAGTCATACATCACTGACATGAATTATACCTATAAATAGTGGCACTCATTCAAGTCCATAATTAAACTACCCAACAAATTACAAGGAGGCCACAAAGCAGTGAAGACCTCCCTCCCCCACCACTTTCTACCCAGAAAACATGTAACAGCCATTTAAGTAATAAAACATATCTAGGTTACAATTCTAATGAAAATCAGTGTTTCAAAGTTACGTGCATTTTAAGTTCACATGGACTATGTTTTTTTTTTTTTTTTTTTTTTTTAAAGAGGTTGTACATTACTGACAATCAGTTCTTGATTGTGAACATACCAAGGACGATTAATACCATGCTCATGTGAAAACTGTCACAGGAGACAAGAAGAAGAATATTTTAAGGGGAATTCTCTGATAATGCCATTTCAATAAGACTATGTTATACAGAAATGTAATCAAAATAAAGCTACTAGTCTGTTTTAGACAAGAAAACAAACAGTTTCCATGTGTTAACAGGAAGGAAGTTGGATAAAATTTTAAATCCCTCTCCCAACTGCTTGCTATGTGATTTGTACCTAGAGTTGCCAACTTTTTTTATGGAAAATAAGGAGACCAAGGAATAGACAAAATGACACATAGAAAACTGACAAATTATACATTCAGTTCACTTATTAACAAATAACTTTAAACTTCGGCAATTTGGCAGTAAGGGTATTGTGAGACAGATTTTACCTCGTGTAATAGTTTTTCATCATTTTTAACAAACTATAAAAAATTTCTTGTATGAGTAGTTGAAGCAAAAAAATTTCTGCCCCGCCGAAAATCGAACCCGGGCCGGCTAGCCTGAAGCCAGACGTGCTACCACAGAGCTAACTCGGTAGACTTCTTAAATATGACGTATCAATAAAAACATGCATTTTCATGCAAATCCTCGGTCTAGTTATTTTCCCTTGCTAATTGCAAGTTATTCTAATGTTACTCCATTGATTTTCTTTGAATTGATTGATTTTTAAATATTGACGATGATATATTTACTGAACTAATTTACATAATTTATATTTTAAGATAATGACTGGTTTTATAACATTGAAATTGAATTTCTTGATTGGACTGGAAGTAAGATTTGATGGTATGCTCTTGCAGATGCCACACAATCAAGTTCTTAAAAGATCCTCAGGCGAAGTTTATGTGTATTGCGGGATGGCGATGAAGTGAGGCATGCAAATTATTATTGATACAACAGCCATGTTGTTCGCAACTCAAACATGAAACATCTACCGGATAAATTGCTTGATTTACTGCCATCGTATCCAGGACTACACCCATGAGTGTTCTTGGGTCTTGGTACATGATTTTAATTTTATTAATTTAGAAATCTTCTCACTATTCGTGAGCTGCCACAAGGGACAAAGAGTACTTAACCATATAAATGTTTACAAGTTCAGTGAACCATTAATTTTGTTTTGACAATGAAACTCCTACAAGTACATAGCTGCAAATACATTTTGTGATTGGTGGCTTACCTCCCTTCTCCCCAGTTTTGGAATTGCACAGAGAAGAGATAAATCAACAAACGGGGTATGCAACAGTCTTTTCAGTTTGTTCCATACACTTCTATCATGGCAATGATACTCCAGACAATTAGCTCTTCCCACTAAGTATTATGTACGTTGTAAACTCAATTTTCAACTGCCTCTCGTATACAGACAGTGATTTCAATAACATGGTACTCAGTGACTTTAACATCATCTGGTAATAATGATAACTCTCAAGTATAACCCTTCCTGAGCGCAATTTATTTGAATAGAAATCAAATAAAACAGTTATCCATAATTTACAGACGTATAAATATGTATAATTCAAACTGGACAAAGCTTTTACAGTAAGTGCAAGTACTTAAACACATGCAATGAACATATGTACACAAGACAGAAAAAGAAAATGATATGTTATGTATATATAGGGTATAAGTAAGTGTTTCTACTTCAAAAAGTAATAGAGGGAGCTATTTGGAACAAAAATTATCTCTCAACATTTTTTATTTAATGTGATGAATAAGTTTTATAAAAAAAAAAACACATACCAGTCAGTTCAGGTAGTATAGATCTACCCTCATAGATTCTGATGACAGCAAGAGCTTACTAGAGATGAACAAAACTAACTGCCGCTCTCGCTCGCTGTGTTCGCTGCATTTGTCTTTCGAGTCTCGAAATACCATTTGGTCGGCGTGGAAAGATTTCGTAACTTTGAATAACATACATCATTGAAATAAATAACATAAATATTTAAATGAGGCAAAAAGACAAAACAGAACAGTATCTCAGTTATCAAAATGTTCTGGCTCTATTATATATTACCTAGGTTATATAAATAAAAAAAAAAAAAACAATTCTCAAATAAATTTCCTTTTCTAAGAAACATAAAACATGACATTAATATTTTTTTACTTAAGATTGCGCACTTGATCTCAAACATATGAAAAGAAAATTCCTAGCCTTTCAATAAGGGCCTAGTAATTAAATAAAGATTGGGGAACGGATTATTATACACTGGAAGGTAGAGATGTTTCAAATAGGCTACTTGATTATTTATACATATATAACAGTTGCCAAAGTAGATAAAAGTTCAGTCAGGTATAAACAACTGCTGACTTCGGGACTTCGGGAGATGATCAATATCGAGTCTCGGAAGACTCACAACCAGTCTTCACGTCAAGGACGCGACGTATACAACATTGTCGTGCGGTTTTCGGCTTTGCGGGTGCTGTTACTTTCGTTTTCTCGATCGTTGTTCATCTCTAGTGCTTACTCTTTCTGTCATACATCTAGCTGCCAGATATAAGCCAGACTCAACCCCACATTTTGGCAAAGGTATGTACGTCCTAGTGACAAATAGCTTAATGTTCAGATGATTTCAATCAGTTATTCTCTTTATCCGATTAGCATATATCAATCTAAACAAATCAGTACATACTGCAATTTCTATAACGGAATTTTCTCTGTGTTCAAGTGTTCTTTATGTTAATTTTTTAATACAGCTGACGTCTGTCTTTAAGTGTTAGTATAGTGTTCGAAATCAGGTTTCTGAAATTAGATGTGAAAACAGACACCAAGTACACTTAACATTTTTTTGTTCCATATACCGTCCCCTATTATCCTTAAAGTACAAGCATCCAATGTCCTTACATCATGTATAATGTCACAATCTAACAAATTAGTAAGAATTCATCTATGGGAACAACTATGCAGCTTTCATCTGACTGACAAGGCATATGTGATCATTCGCTCAAGAAGGGCAGACTTTCAGCAATATATCCAACAAAATCTCATAAAAAATATACAATTATTTAAAATATTATTAATATATAAAAACAAAAGTGTTGATCAAAATTTATATATTAAAGAAGCTTACTAGCTTAATCTAAATTTACATTTCGTTTTAAGGAATTCACAATTACAGTGGTTCAAATGTTTGGGTACTAGTCCACTTGTACACAACATACAAGAAGCTTGCTTCAAGCAACATCTCAAATATTAATTACAAAAAATATTACAGACAAAAATTAATCATATTTTAACAATTAAAGCCTGTTTTTTAAAATCAGATTTATAATTTTTTCATTCTCTTTGCACTTACTCAGCGGGAGTCATTTCTGAAATTTAAGACCCAGGGACTCCACTAAGAAGCATAAGATGTCTGTGCTCTCTTCGATCTGTTAAAGAAAAATAAACTCACATGATGCTAGTTCCACATTATATGCAATTAACATACAGCCAAATATGAGATAAGATTAGTACCGGTACTTCGAGGAAGAGGGCTCATTTATAATAAATGGCGTTTGAAGGGAAATCATTTCATGAAAAAAACATCTATTATTCTGGATCACAATTAAACCAGTGAAACTCGAGATTTAACATTAAATGAGGACGTAGCTGCAATAAGGGCCCATAGCCCCATAGGCCCTTTTTCCAGAGAATGCATAAGGGTGAATATTCTGAAATGGGCAAATATGAATAACAAAACTGGAAAAAATATATTATATTAAATTGTGTACTTTTTTCTTACATTGGTTACATTCGCTCCTATTATTGAAGATTCTGGTATCAGTTGAGCTTAAAAAAAATGTTTATGTGAGATTTTCTAATTTAAAAAAAAACCAAGGGATTGTTGTTATCTTTCTCTTACAGCCCATTGTTTAAGGTATCTTCTAAACTTTGTACTTCAGATTTCACTTGTCTTCGAACATTTCTTTTTTCACGATCAGTCATATCTGCTATTTTCTTTCTTTTTTTATATATTCTTTACCATAGTCCCTTTTTTTCTGCAACTCTTTTTCAGTCATATTTGCCCTCTGCCTACGTATCTTCTCCCTTTCATATTTCCTACTTTCATCATCAAACTTTTTTTCTTTCCTATAAACAATCACATGAAATAATATTCGAAGTTACTTTATACACCAGTATTTAATAATTGTATGTTAAATGAAACCTCGGTCCCTCAATAAAGGGACCGACCTTACAGGGACCATTGTTACAAATTAGTATAATTTCTGCAATAGTTCTGACAAAATAAATCGTTAAAAATATCATGGACGTTAGATTTTTTAATCGACAAACATTGTAATGTTTTGCATATACTACGAAAGTTTAATATATACAAACTATATTTAATGCCACCTGGGACCGGTGTTACCAATAGAAAACAGAACATTCAGTCATCAGTGATGATCTTTGTATTTTTCAATGAAATAAATTACGACAATGGAGGAAAAGTTTTTTAACTGGCGTCATATTGACCTCTCATCACTACCAACCGTTAAAATTTACCACATGAAGCAAAATTGTCTTTTGTGTAGCTCTTTTATTTCGAAGGACCGGCATTACGAAATTTTTGGGAACAAACTTTACGTTAAAGTTGTGTCCTTTCAGAATTATGTGTCCTTTCAGAATTAAACAAACAACAATTCTTGTCTTTCATAAGTATTTATTTTTATAATCTTGGTCGAGGAAATAAAACCAAATCGAAACATTCCGAGAAAAACTTAGTAAAACAGAATAAAATGTAGTTGGGGACATAGGGACCATAGTTATATTTTGACGTTTGGACGTTATTTTTTTAATTATAAATTTTAAAATTAATCCTTTTATGCTTTGTTTCCAACTAAAACATGTGAGAGTTAGTTAATTAAACGCAAAAGTAATCAGTTAACATTTACAAGAAACTCCTTAAATCAGCCGGGACATACATTTACCCATTTCAGAATATTCACCCATAAATCGATTCTCCATGGTTTCTTTGTTACACCCACAAAGTTTCGTTGAGAAATTTTGAACAACAATGCTAGTAAACCTGTTTATTTTAATATATTATGTTATAGACCCTTTATCTACAGAACATGTTCATACATGAAAAACTGCCCTCCAAGACTGGATCTTCAATCAGCATCTCGAGTTCCACTGAAGAAAAGTAAAGTTAAGGATGTCAGAGACTTATTTCCATATGTAAAAGAGGAAAGCCGCTCATTTTGTGAGTCTCTTTTCCAATCTTCTGAGACTATGAAAGAAGAAGAGGAGAGTGAAAGTGATGACAGAGATGAGGAGGAAAATCGTTTGGAAAATAGGGACGTGGAATGAACAAGAATAATATCCTACCTTGTTTGAAAAACATTTTTCATACTTTGTTCAGTTACAGCATAATGTGTTACAAAACGTTTCACTGTTTCTAAAGAAGTAACACAGTCATTAAAGGACACAAGATTGTTGGCGGCATGCATGGGCAGCTTAGAATTTCCACGAATTTTAAAGGGGGTTGTATCTTACCAACGAACACGTACTATACTTTTGCGTTTTTACATTTTCTCACAAAACCTAATTTCGAGAAGAATTGATTTAGAATGTATACATGACTTTTCCTATTTCCTGGAGTTGAAAATACGATAGTATCACTGTAAAAAATGACTAAACTAAAAATGTACATCCGAAATGAATTACCATGAAAAGTAAAAGGAATTTTGCTGGGACCCCAGAAAAAATGAATAAGTGTGAAACGTATAAAAGAAGTATAACAATCTACAGTTAAAAAACAGGTATTGGTATTTAAGTTTTCTAAGTTTACATTTAGCATAGTAAAACAATTAGGAAAACAAAACCAACATCTTTTGACAAAACACTCTTTGGTGAATGTAGAGTATCCAACGCCCACTGAACGAATATTTCACTTTTATCACTGCCAATGTTGCGCTGTAATCGTATATGCAAGGTAGGCTATAACAAAAACCTAACTTGTCAAAGAAGCAACAAGTTATACTAAATATTTGTAAAATTGGCCTATGTCTCTATAGTGGGCGGGACATAAGTAACATTGACCCACTCTTTTTCCAGTTTAAGCAAAGGAAAAGAATAAAAGCACACAAACATTATGAATAATGATACTTACCAATTTTGCTGTTGGTTTGCCACCTCCGTGCCCTGCCTTTGTTTCAACACGAATCAGAAGGGGATTCTTCTGAAAAAAAAAAAAAAGGAAGTGCATAACAAATGACTATAATTTTCCTTCTTAATCTTCCCTTATAGATAACACACAAGAACTATTTAATAAATACTTGCATTAACCATATGTCGCACCACATCTGAAGTAAAGCTAATTTTCATTGTAATATTTTTTTAAAAACTTTTCCCCACAGTTGTTACACTCATCTCATCTCATCTCATCTCATCTGCAAAGTCTTTAACCTCAAAGATAATTCGTCGCACTGTGAAAAATGAGAAGTCGTATGAAGTGTAAGTGTGCATGGTGGATGTGAGATGTTTTTATACAAGCTGTGGTTACCATATGTCAACTTGTACTTGTTCCGATTCTCGTAAGAATAGCTAAAGTACTCCATCTTGCACAACATGACCCAGGATTATATGTTCCAATGAAAACCCACTCTTCAATGAAATCCCTATATCTTGAACTAATTCTCGATCAGTAATAAACTTTCTTTATGCACAAAAGTGGCAATATTACAATCCTTGCTTCAGTAATAGTAACAAATAGGAGTAACAGGCCTATCAGTAATCCTATTTCGCAATTAATTCAGCCTTTTACAAAACTGAATATATCATCAGAGGTCTATCCCACAAAAGTGTAATATTTGATAAATAATTTGTTCATAACTAATACAAATTATAAATTTGTACGTTCCACAAAAACTTATTGTACACTTTGTATAGTTATCAGTTACAAACAACATTTCCATTTTGTACCACAGAAGTATTAGTAGTAGTAGATTGTACCTTGTATACATTTTCTTACTAGTGAAAGAAAGATAACTGTAACTGAAAGCAGTAGCAGAAGTGACAGTGAAGTTGCTCAGATTGTCCACATATTTAGAGAATAACTAACTAGCTCCATATTTGAAGAATGGGCGTCATATAGAAACTATTGCATATCATGGAATATATAACTCTGCCAGGGAAAATAAAACTATTATTATTATTATTATTATTATTATTATTATTATTATTATTATTATTATTATATAGGGTTATTCAAAAGTGTCGAAAGAATTGAAAGCTCTCTACTTTTGTTAAGCAGTAACATTACAGAAAATAATAACAGTTGTGTTCATAAAAGAATAGGATTTACAGTAGAAGCCCGATTTTAGGTGACCTCTATTTAATGTTTTTCCGCATTTAACGTTAAATTTTCATGGTCCCAATAATTATAGCATAATTATAATTAATCTATAATTGCTCTATTTTTATATTATACACTAATCTAATTTTATATTGATCTATATTTTAATTTAATTTTAATTTCATTTAGGCTGCCCCTGCCCCTGCCGCTGCTGCTGCCGCTACCACTACCACTACTACTACTACTATTATTATTATTAGTAGTATTAATTATTATTATTAGTATTATTAATTTATTAATTGTATTTTTTATTAATTGTGTTTCTTATAGTCATTGTTGAGTGTAATTAGTTACCACTGCCACAGGGTATATACCCATTTGCAGTGTGAATAAATACATATATACATATTCAATTTAACATTATTCTATTTGCTGTATTTTAGGTTAAACAATATTCTTAAATGATTTTTTTAAATTTCGACTAACCCAATATGCATTTTGATTCTACACATAAAATACAGATTTTTTTTAATGAATCAACGATTTCACGATGTTGCTGCCTCATTGCTGCGTGCTAATGGTGTGGGCATGGAGTAATTTGTTATCCTGGACAAAAACAGGTGGCAGCAAGATCAATTTCTACATTAGCGTCTCTAATATTTTAAATGGGGAAGTCAATAACTTTAACTTTCGCATCCTATTATATTCATCCATGCATTGACTGTGTGTGCTGTAGTAGAGTCCTGTTGAGAAAAGAAAAAATCACACTTCCAGTCGATTAATTCTCTGAAAAAAGGGGAGCAAAGTTGTATTTACTATGTGTGGGCATCAATTATTCTCATAAAAAACTGATCCTATGATTTCTTCACTGCTTATGGCATGCCATACATCAATAAATTTTTTCATCATGAAGGGGCACTACAAGAAGGATATTAGGTTTTTACAGCACCAAATAACTATTAATTTGCGAGTTCATTTATTCATGGAGGTGGTACAAAGCCTCGTCTGAAAAAAATATTAAATTTGGATCTGTTTCTTCATTATGTAGGCCTGTAACAAAGTGTGCATCAACATATAGAGTTACCCAGTTCATGTGCATAGTTATCTTATATGGCCCCAATTTTAATTTTGTAGCTCTTTGGACAGAGCCATAAAAAAGTTCCATTTGTTGTGAAAGGTGCCAAATGGATATTTTAGGAGAATTTTTCAAGCAATAACCAATGTCATCTAATGTTTCTTTGGTACGAATCTTAATATGCTGTTTCTTAGACTGAACCTTCCTGTCACCTGAAACTTTTACACCCGGAAATTTGTCTTCAAATTGACTTTGAACTTGATGAGCCAAATGTGTAAACAAACATGAATCATAAATAAATACTCGTTGATAAGTAGAAAGCATATATTCAATCATAATGCTCTCAGCATTTGCATATTCAACAAACATCAAACTTTTAATAAATGACGTGACCTTGAGCATGCCCATGCCTAACGTGGTTACAGTTGTGCACTTGACAACAGCACAATCACCATGTGCTGGCTTGAACTTCAATGCCTCTTCTTCTACAGGATAGAAACTCATACCTGTTGGGAGTTATTTCTCAGCACGTGATGTAGAGTGGCAATGAACTTCAGGGAGTGCAAAGGCACCACCCGATCATCATGATCTGCAGTCAGCAGGAGGGTAGCAGGATACTGAAAATAGACACAAAGATGAAAAATGTGATACACTTATAACTACATAATTAATTTCAAAATAACACCACCAAATTGCCAAATAACACCAAATATTTAAAACTTAAAATAAACTTCTCTTGATAAAAAAAAAAAAAAACACTTTTATGGGACTCTAGCTATTAGTATACAGTAATCATTTCTAACATTACTTTTCTATTTACAAAAATCGGTACTAAAAAGTGATATTAATATGAAAAAATATTAACCATTAACAGCTAAATTTCCGAACATTCAATTTGCTGATGCTCTTTATTAAAAAAAAATCAATTAAAAATTATTGCCTAGGGAGAAAATATAAAGTTTCAATTATTGTAATATCTATATTTTATTTTTCTCTTTTTACTTTTTACTCTGTTAATTAATCAAATACTCATTTTAAATTTTGTGGAATTCTCCCTAACTATGAGTATGTACTCTTTCTGGTGGTGCTAGAGTGATATTTTATAAAAGAAAACAACAATATGTATCGTTGTTCTAGTAATAAATTATTATTATTATTATTTTTTTTTGTATTCGACAGATAATGGAGAAAAAATGGGAGTATAAGGGTACAGTACACCAGTTATTCACAGACTTCAAAAAGGCATATGACTCGGTTAAGAGGGAAGTATTTTATGATATTCTTATTGAATTTGGTATTCCCAAGAAACTAGTTCGATTAATTAAAATGTGTCTCGGTGAAACATACAGTAGAGTCCGTATAGGTCAGTTTCTATCTGATGCATTTCCAATTCACTGCGGGCTAAAGCAGGGAGATGCACTATCACCTTTACTTTTTAACTTCGCTTTAGAATATGCCATTAGGAAAGTTCAGGAAAACAGGCAGGGTTTGGAATTGAACGGGTTACATCAGCTTCTTGTCTATGCAGATGACGTGAATATGTTAGGAGAAAATACACAAACGATTAGGGAAAACACGGAAATTTTACTTGAAGCAAGTAAAGCGATTGGTTTGGAAGTAAATCCCGAAAAAATCCCGAAAAGACAAAGTATATGATTATGTCTCGTGACCAGAATATTGTACGAAATGGAAATATAAAAATTGGAGATTTATCCTTCGAAGAGGTGGAAAAATTCAAATATCTTGGAGCAACAGTAACAAATATAAATGAGGAGGAAATTAAATGCAGGATAAATATGGGAAATGCGTGTTATTATTCGGTTGAGAAGCTCTTTTCATCCAGTCTGCTGTCCAAAAATCTGAAAGTTAGAATTTATAAAACAGTTATACTACTAGGTTCAAAAAGTTCCCGGAATTTTACTACCATTTTTCGTATTAATATATAACAAGGGATATTATACATTTGTTTTGTTGGTAACATTCATGATGTCATTTCCTTAAAGTTTGTTGATAATGGCAATTATTGGTTTTGAGTTGTAGGCATTTGTTTATCATAGTGTTTTGTTTGTTCGTCGCATTTTGTAATTATGTCCACAGAGCAAAGTACAAACATCAAGTTCTGTGTTTTGCTGGGGACATGATCAGTATGGCTGATGAAGATGGTGATTTCTTAAACAAAATGAAACTGGTGCTACTTGTACGACCCAGTCCCTAAACGACAGTCATCTGAGTGGAAATCGAAAACATCTCCTCGGAAGCAAAAATTTCCTAGGGACACTTCCAAAGGCAAAGTTATTTTAAATGTTATGTTTTATTTAACGACGCTCGCAACTGCAGAGGTTATATCAGCATCGCCGGATGTGCCGGAATTTTGTCACGCAGGAGTTCTTTCATATGCCAGTAAATCTACTGACATGAGCCTGTCGCATTTAAGCACACTTAAAGCAAAGTTATTTTGGAAGTTTTCTTCGACTCTCAGGGTCTCATGCACCATGAGTTCATTCCAGAAGGTCGTACTGTAACGAAAGAATTGTACGTAGAAACCCTCCGTCGCCTCTGGGACGCAGTGAGAAGGAAACGTCCAGAAAAGTGGGTAGAAAACAACTGGTTCCTTATGCATGACAATGCACCTGCTCATCGCGCAATTATTGTAAAGAATTTTCTTGCCAGGCACAACATAACTGCTTTGGATCACTCACCATACTCTCCTGATCTCTCACCACCTGATTACTTTCTGTTTCCCCGTCTGAAAAGTCATCTGAAAGGACGGAGATTCAATGCTGAAGAGGTTATCGCAAACGCGACGAGAGCACTAAGACGGGTTTCACAAAATGGCTTCCAGGCCTGCTTCCAGGAACTCTACACGCGTTGGCAAAAGTGTGTTGTTGCGGAAGGCAACTATTTTGAAGGGAATGCTGTAGAATAGTGTTTAAGGTACGTTGTTTCTATGATGCTAGCAAATTCCGGGAACTTTTTGAACCTAGTATGTATTACCGGTTGTTCTGTATGGTTGTGAAACTTGGACTCTCACTCTGAGAGAGGAACAAAGGTTAAGGGTGTTTGAGAATAAGGTGCTTAGGAAAATATTTGGGGCTAAGCGGGATGAAGTTACAGGAGAATGGAGAAAGTTACACAACGCAGAACTGCACGCATTGTATTCTTCACCTGACATAATTAGGAACATTAAATCCAGACGTTTGAGATGGGCAGGGCATGTAGCACGTATGGGCGAATCCAGAAATGCATATAGAGTGTTAGTTGAGAGACCGGAGGGAAAAAGACCTTTAGGGAGGCCGAGACGTAGATGGGACGATAATATTAAAATGGATTTGAGGGAGGTGGGATATGATGATAGAGACTGGATTAATCTTGCTCAGGATAGGGACCGATGGCGGGCTTATATGAGGGCGGCAATGAACCTTCGGGTTCCTTAAAAGCCATTTGTAAGTAAGTAAGTATTATTATTATTATTATTATTATTATTATTATTATCATTATTATTATTATTATTTGCAATAAGATTCTAAACATAGTTCTTTCTTTTCATACTCTGACTTCTTTGTGTCTCTAAACTTCTGAAAATTCACCCACGCATAACAAGGGGAGATTACAATTCATGATCTAGCAGCTCTTCTGCCAACCCACCCAGCCACATCACTTTGTAACAAATTTCAATACACACAATATTATAAGAATAACATTCCCGGATAAATCATTACGAATTTCTTAGTGCATTTTGCATAATATGCTTCTTTTAATGTAAGCCATCACATCAAACTCCCTCTGTTTCTCAGTATAATGAGATACATAAGGAATGAACTGTGTCTACTCCTTGAAAGAGTTCTGCTACCAACATCTCAGTGACATAAACAAAAGAAGTGCTGGGTTACTTTTCTGAGGGGCAATATTCATAAATCACTGGCTGATCCGAATTTTCCTTGTGAGTGAACAGCATTGTATGAACCCATGAACTCAAATTTAATGTCTAACGTGGTGACACTCACCCACTGAAGGTAACAAAATCAGTATACTGAAATAACACTATTTCTATATTACGTGTTGTAAGCATACTTCCATTCGGTAATGAGTTTTGGAATAATATTCTACAGATAGTAACAGTACATTCCTACTACAAAAAAGAGTAATCAGAATAATAGTAGGTGCCAAATCTAAGGAATCATGTAGGACCATTTTAAAAAAAACTATAATGTCCACGCTTCTTAATATTTTTTTCATTGATAAACTTCCTCGTGAAAACTTTGTAACTAATTCAACAATTCATAGCATAAATACCAGTACTCATAAAAAATTGACTTTCATACTCCATCGGCAAGTCTATAGTGCTATCAAAAATGAGTGCGTTATGTGCCAGTGAAAATTTTTAATAGCCTCCTTATGCATATAAAAAAATCAAACTATAAACATAAGATTCATTTAGGGTTAAATCACAGTCTAGGATATACAGTCACGAAGCTAGTTGTGAGGGTGCTAGAAACAATAGACTGTGCCATTACTATTTTGCATTGTATGTAATGAGGTGATATTAGTGATCCTAGTGGTTAGCAACTATCTATGGATGCATATTTACTACGTATTGAGCTTCGTGACTGTATATAGTAAGTAGACTGTGGCTAAATTAAAGAAGTACCTAATTTCTCACGCCTTCTATTCTGTAGGTGAATTTATGACATTCAACAATGTTGCGTGAATATTTCTGTCTTGTATTAAGTATCGATACTAACCTTTATGTTGTACTATAATAATGTAAAACTTTTCTGTATATATTATATTTCAACTAGACTGTGACTATATAATTAAGACTGTAGTGGTATTAAGATTTTTTTTTTGACGTGTTCCATATTCTAGTTGTGAAGCAATGTATTAATACCATGGAATGTGAATAAATACAATACAATACTCACTACTCACCTGGTTCCCGTTACCTTGAGGCACTTTAACATTGTGGAGAGGTGAATACTTTAATAAGTTGTGATAATGTTCTTTGTCATCAGAGCTACCAAAGTCTGACACCCAGGCATAGCCTATGGTGAATTTGTGAAACCTTAACATGTCCAAAACTCTGGAAAAAAAAAAAAAAAAAAAACATTTTATTACTACTCTACGAAAATTACAATTTTAGAGAATAAATGCCAACAAGACGAAGACCATGGTCATAGGAAGAAAAGTAAAGAAGGTAAACTTGCGAATTCTAAATAAGGCAGTAGAGCAAGTGGACAGCTTCAAATACTTGGGATGTACCTTAAGCAGTAACATGAGCTGCTGCCAAGAAGTCAAAAGAAGGATAGCAATGGCAAAGGAAGCTTTTAATAGAAAAAGGAGCATCTTCTGCAGACCTCTGGAGAAAGAACTAAGGAAGAGACTAGTGAAGTGCTTCATGTTGAGTGTAGCATTGTATGGGGCAGAAACATGGACAATACGACGAAGTGAAGAGAAGCGAATAGAAGCACTTGAAATGTGGATATGGAGAAGGATGGAGAGTGTGATATGGACATACAGAATAAGAAACGAAGCTGTGTTGGAAAGAGTGAGTGAAGAAAGAATGATGCTGAAATGGTCAGAAAGAGAAAAAGGAATTGGCTGGGTCACTGGTTGAGAATAAACTGCCTACTGAAGGATCCACTGGAAGAAATGGTGAACAGGAGAAGAGTTCATGGCAGAAGAAGATATCAGATGTTGGACGATATTAAGATATATGGATCATACGCAGAGACGAAGAGGAAGGAAGAAAATAGGAAAGACTGAAGAATGCTGGGTTTGCAGTAAAAGACCTGACCTTCGGTAAAACACTATGAATGAATGAAAAATGAAAAAGAATTTAACACTATCCAATGAAGACAAATCATCAGTGAGTTTCCAAACTCACTGCTGATTCAAAGTGGCACAAAAGCACGAGTGTGATTGAAAAGTCTTATGGCTGGAGCTACCACTACTTTTAGTTTGTCAGTATTATCTTGCACCTTACATGACAAGCTAGGCATTTACAGAGGACAGCAACTCATTTGACTCTAAATATGTGTTGTTGTTTCTTAATGCAACATTCTAAGCAAGTTTTTGCTCCCTCATGGGTAGTTATTTTTTTAGATTTGTTTATCTGCTGTTATGTGTCAGCAGTTTGAGAGGAGGTTTCAACATGACCTCATTAACAGTTTCCTTGTCATTAAGGAATTCTTAAACCTTAAACATAAAAAATATTCCCTTTCCTCACATGATTGAAATGTCCAAGAACTATCACTGATGCTATCTTTCTAGAAGCTAGCAATCTTAGAAGAAAGTACTCACCCAACTTGGGCCACAGCAGCACCAAAGAGATCCGGTCTCTGATTGATACAAGCTGCCACCAATAGCCCTCCATTCGAGGCTCCCTGAATAGTCAGCTTCTCTCGACACGTATAACCTTCCTTTAGTAAGTATTCTGCTGCTGATTGGAAGTCATCAAATACATTTTGCTTGTTTAGAAGTCGTCCTGCATTGTGCCATGCCTCTCCATATTCTCTGTCAAAACAATGTGAAAACAATTTATCAGTCTGCGTAATTTCATAAGAAGTGAAAAGAATATAATTTTACTGACACAATTAAGTATCTTATCCGTGATGGGTACAAATAATTTACAGTATCATGTGAGCTTGAGAATTAACAGAGGGTTTGTAAATGAAGAGCAGATAATCCATATGTCACTGTGAGATGAAATTTGCTCACCTACATGTTATACAATGCAATCGGTCGGAGCTAAAAGGAACTAAGTCAAAATATGCAGTTTTGGGTTATGCAACAATTTGAACAACTGATGTCATGCGCATCGAACAGTGGAAGAAGGAACTAAGACTTTTAAATATTCTTTTGTCTTCTATAACATAAAAATATAATATTTGTGTTATTAGTGGAATATTTTTTGCTTCTCCTGAAAAGTTGTCAAAAGTGACTTAGTTCCTTTTAGCTCCGACTGATTCAATTGAAGCGTCGGTTGGAACAACGTTATAAGTTACATTTGGTAAAATTTACAAGAGTTGAAAAAAAATGTGTACACCTACAACGTTGTTCCAGGGTGGCAAACTTTTGAGTGGACAAATTTCACGTATTGCATTCATGGACACTGAATGAAAAGGCTGGACACATGGGATTAGCTATCAATCAAGAGAAAAGAAAATATATCTTTAGTGGGTATTCTAGAATATCAATACCAAATGAGCTTAAGATACAGGAATTTACGTTTGAGAGGATCAAGTCTTTTAAATATTTGAGATCAGTAATAACAGAAAACAATACCATGGATAGTGAAATAGGAGCTAGATTAATAGCAGCCAATAAGAGCTATTTTGGATTAGCAAATATATTAAAAGCAAAGAATGTTCCTTGTACAATTAAAACTAAAATTTATAAAACAATGATAAGACCGGTGTTGATTTATGGAGCAGAGACTTGGACCCTGACAAAAAGAGAGGAAAATTCTCTGGGAACTTTCGAAAGAAAGATCTTAAGAAGAATATATGGAACGATTAATGAGGGAGGAATATGGAGAAGAAGGTTTAACCGGGAATTATATCAGTTATATGAAGAACCAGATATAGTGGCGATTATAAAAGCAGAAAGGATGAGATGGCTTGGTCATCTCATGAGAATGAGCAAAGACGAAATAGCCAAAAAGCTTATTTTTAATGAAACTGGAGGGATAAGGAAAAAGGGAAGACCTAAGCTCAGATGGTTTGATGGCGTGACAGATGACTTGGTGGCATTGGGAGTGAGAAATTGGAGGAGGAAGGCACAGGAAAGACAAATATGGAAAAGAATTGTTGAGGACGCCAAGGCCCATGTGTGGCTGTAGTGCAGAGATGATGATGATGTATTCATGGACAGTTGCAAACCAAGGAGTATAGCAAGGTAACATGACTTATACACGGAAACACACCAAATGAAGATTTTGTAACTTACAACGTTGTTCCAGCTGACACTTCAATTATTATAATTTTTTAGGCTTAAATGGTTGGTTCCCAATGCGGTGGTTAGTGAATAAATATTCTCAATTTATCTCGACTTAATACCTATATTCAATATTTGAATCTCATATGTGTAGCATGATGGGCAAAAAGATTGCCTGGCTAGAATAATTCTAAGACTGGATGACAAAAGCTTCTTAACCGAATAATAACAGGCATTTTCCATATTTATTCTGCGTTTAATTTCCTCTAGAGTGTCATTTGTATTTGTTACTGTTGCTCCAAGATATTTGAATTTTTCCACCTTTTCCAAAAATAAATTTCCAATTTTTATATTCCCATTTTGTACTAAGTTCTGGTCACGAGACATAATCATATAATTTATCTTTTCGGGATTTACTTCCAAACCTATCTCTTTACTTGCTTCAAGTAAAATTCCCGCGTTTTCCCTAATAGTTTGTGGATTTTCTCCTAACATGTAACATTCACCTTACAATTGGAGGAAACATCCAACCAGCTAAACAAGTGAAGTGGGATTCGAACCAAAATTTATTTGAAACATAAACTTACATATACTTATACAGAATCTTTTATATTACGTTTACAAAAAAAATCTCAAAATCTGTGCGTCAGTGGCTACATGACAATATCTTTGAAAAATATTGGAGTGCAAGAGGTCAAATGACTTTATTGTCAAATGCCTGGCATTAGAAAACAACAACAACGTTTACAAAAAAGATTTTTAAAAAATTGTTATCATACTCAACAATCCAATCTTATTGACATGTTCAACTTTGTGCACTGGACTGGCAGAACTGGGTATCAATCAATCAATCAATCAATCAATCAATCAATCAATCAATCAGTCTTCATAATGTATCCAGCTGTTTGTTGACAACACAAAGTCCACTATAGTCCACTGTAGTCTATTCAGTTTTTGTTTTTCATGAGAAATGAGGGGTATTTTGATCGGTGTTCATTATAGATGCCTTTTGCTAGTAGCCAGAGGTGGGGTGTAGTCAATATATACTGCAGAGCTGTGTCTTCTGCAACTGGTACTGATGGTTTTAATTTAATTCTTTTGTGGTTTATAGATGAACAGTAGAGAAGAATGTGTTCCAGATCTTCATCTAAATTATTACACCACAGACAACACCAAAGCAATCCCACTATATTTTTCACTGCTTACGATACATGGAGTCCCTCAGCTGGGTATTTATGTTTGTCTTAAATTTAAAGTCAGACATAATCTCCAAACACTCTAATCTTAAAGACATTGAATATGGACAGGCAGTTTCAACATCTCTAGCTCTTATCTTACTAAATCATCAAAATTATACCGATTGTAATATGCCTTGTGCTTGCAAAGAAACACTGTAAATGGAATTATCACAACAAGCTACTTCATTGCAAAGCGCATTATTCTCAGTGGTTGGATACTGAGGATAACTACAGTGAGTTCCACCAAGTTCATGATAATTTCATATAAATAGTTTTTTATTTTTCAGTCAATCACTTATCATGTTAAGATGGCAGAAATGGATTCTGTTACATCAAAATACGATGTTAAAAAAGTCACGAATATTTTCGACTTACTTTCAAGTCATCTTCAGGTGAAGGTTTTCTGACAAACAAATATTTGAACTAGATGAAAATATTTAAACACATTTATAAAACACTAGTAAATAGTTTGACCATACATGCTTTACATAAAATGGTAGAATGGTTACATAGTCTTGAAATTAAAATTGACATACAGATAGAGAACCTTCTGATGAACATAATACAATATATATTGAGGCGCATGCAGTGTGCCTGAATTATGAAATCAAAATCGTTTAAAAATTATTATGTATAAAACTGAAGATTAGGCTTGTTCTTTATGACGTTCAATGTATTGGAAGACTGTATGAAGTGGATACATTGAACATCATAAAGAACAAGCCTAGTCTTCAGTTTTATACATAATAATTTTTTAACAATTTTAATTTCATAATTCAGGCACACTGCATGCGCCTCAATATATATTGTATTATGTTCATTGGAAGGTTCTCTATCTGTATGTCAATTTTAATTTCAAGACTATGTACACCATTCTACCATTTTACGTAAAGCATGTATGGTCAGACTATTTACTAGTGTTTTATAAATGTGTTTAAATACTGTATTTTCACCTAGTTCAAATATTTGTTTGTCAGAAAACCATCACCTGAAGATGACTTGAAAGTAAGTCGAAAATATTCGTGACTTTTTTAACATTGTATTTTGATGTAACAGATATTATTTCACAAACTTATCTGAACTCAACATGACTTTTAAATTCATGATAATTGTTTTATGGCCACTATAGGTCTAATTTCTATTTAGTGGTTCAGAAGATGAGTCAAAAGTACAAATAATAAAGCCAAAGTGGAAAATCAAACTTTAAAAATATACAGCTGACTCCTAACAAACTCTTGCACAATTTGTTTCAAGACTTCATATCTTCTGTTTGTTGACAGGTTTAATAGAATATCAGTGGCCAGGTAGCTCAGTCTGTACAGTAATTGGCTGTGGAGTGAAAGCTACTGGGTTCGATCCTAGGTATTAGAGGGATTTTTTTCGTTTCCAAAAAAGCTTTCAGAACAGACCCAAGGTTCACTCACCTGTCTGTCAAATTAAGTATCTAGTCTCTCCAGCAGTAAAATGTGGTCAGACTATGGTGCTGACCAATCTCTTTTTCAATGTTCAGGTTAAGAAAACATGGAGCTCTACCTTCATACTGTCCATATATCTTCATGGCATCTAAAGGGAATAGCTTTATCTTTAGTGGAGTATCAATTAGCTATCGAAGCAAAGCAATATATTTACCCGCCTCCACGAATATTTGGAATGGCAAGAATTCCTCCAAAGTGCTGAATGAAGACCAGACGAGTGACACTAAAGGTTGGCATTATGCTCACATTGAAGCCTCCATATCCATATAATAGGCAGGGCCTCGAGCCATCCTTCACAAAACCCTATTCAGAACAAAGGAACAACAAAATAGTAATTAACTACATTGCTTTCTTTTGCAGAAGTAACTAGGGTTGCCAACCCTCCCACATTTCCTGGGAACTCCCGTGTTTCTCCCTAATTTTTAACAGTCTCCCGGCTCCCATATTTTTCTTCTCTTCGAGCATTTTTCTCTCTTATTTTTGCATAATGTAAAAATCATTATACTAAACATTTGATTTTGCCACGAATTATGACGGTTTGTATGATGAACTTTGTTGTTGAAGAAATGCTTGCCAGAAATAAGTTTTAGTGCTCACCTGTTTAAAATTGAACGATATTAATATTATAAATTTTGAAAAACTGGCTACTTTTGTTCTAAGCATACTAAGTAGTAATGTCCATACAAAGAGGATGTTTTACCTATGAACAATAATTGGACAGATGTTCGAAACAGGAGCACAACACATCTAATCAAATCAGAGCCGCAAACTGCAGTCGACATCAACTATTACGCAAGACAAAATCTGTCTCAAAATACTCTTAATTTAAGCCCAGCTGCCGAAGTGTACAATAAAGTTTTTTTTTTTTTTTTTTTTTTTTTTAAAGTAACAGAACGGAATAATTTGCCAATGTTCTATGTTAAATTTTGTTGATTCCTTAGTCTCCTGTATTTTCTTAAAAAAAAAAAGTTGGCAACCCTAGGAGTACCAGTAAAAATCGATGAAAACTGTCAACATTTTTATTGTCTACATGCAATCACTGGACCTTTGCATCATTGCATCTTCACTTTCGACAGGATCATGAACCAACATTAGGTAGCTGCAAAACTTTCTCTCTTGCAGACAGTATAGTGCAAGGTCACTGATTCAGACAATACAGGACAGAGAAAAGGCAAGGAGTGCACATCTGATAATTAAGTTCTGACATTGAATTAAAAAAAATAAAAATAAAAAGTGACTTATTACAACTTAAAAACATCTAAACACAGATCTACTTTTCTATATAATCAGCAAGTGTCTTTGTAACTGCAAATCTAGCTTTCAGTTAAAGCTCTCTGTGAAGCAGATTTGAATAATTTCAAGGGAAAAATTATTACGGGGCCAGGTATCGATCCCGGGACTTTTGGCAGAACTTTACTTGAAAGCTAGATTTGCATAATATATATATTACTGTCGGTACATTAACAGACACACAGAGTTTATGTGCACTCAATGTGAGTTTCTGGCATCTTGTCAGCTCACTCGAGTTATGTGGATATAAAGAGAAACATTGAGACGGTGTCGGGTGAAGTTCCTGGGTAGCTCAGTCGGTTAGAGCATTGGTGCATTCTGCCAAAGGTCCCGGGATCGATACCCGATCCTGGAACAATTTTACCCTTGAAATTATTCATGTCTTTGTAACTGTTGTCATAGCAGCCTTCAAACCCAACAGAAAGTGATAAATTTTTTGGGCAAGAAATCTACAGTAGGTACGATTTCCTCCAGGAGAGAGATAAAGCTGTGGATCCCAGGTTGTTTAATTTGCAACATGTTAACCGAATGTGTTAGCAAAATTACAATGGTGGCCTTTCACTTGCCTACATACTTTTCCTAACATTTGTGTCTACATGTCTCTTGACATCTGGCCAATACCAGTACTATTGCAACTTGCAGTATATGGAGAAATGAAGTAAAAATTCGCGTAATACTAATTAGCGTCGCAGATGCCATGATTCCACGGTCCTGTATGTAACTGACACCACAGATTTCGTGTACCAGTATGTGGCTTAGGCTAGAAACCTGCAACAAAAGTCAAGACCACTGACTTCCAATAACTTTTGTGTAACATCATACAAACTTTTCTTACTCTCATGGGGGGGAGTATGCCACCAGTGAGTTGAGCCTCCTTAAGACTCTTATTATCACTAGTCATCGGATTTATATGCACTGAAAACTAAGAATGCCACCAAGTATATTAGAGTTAATGCAGTGTCTGATGGGAGGGTTTCTAAGCCTGATTCTAACAATAGGTAAATGAGACACATGGACTGAAGCATGCAACTTGTATACCGTGTACTAATGTTTAAGTGGTGGTTAAGGCCGATAATGGTATCAGAACGAAATACTGATTATATTTTGTCAACGGTCACTTACACATCAGCACACGGTTTACAGGATGCATGCTCCAGTTCATGTGCTTCATTTACCTATTGTTAGATTTTGGAGACTTGTGAATCAGGCCTAGAAACTGTCCCACATATCTAAATGTGATGTCTATTCATCACTCATCATCTCGAAGTGCTGAGATGTGAGACAGTGCTTTACATGCAGGAAAAGTGTTACACTTTGCAATGTGAATCAGCTGAATAATTCAAGTCATCTTGCGAGGCTATCAAGAGTACAGATAACTTTCCACGTCCTTTGTTCGAACTGATGCATCTCACTTTCTTCAAGGTTTGACAATATGCACCAGCATTAGTACTGACTTTACATTTGAGAAAATCAATTACTAATGATGACAGTATTGACTGTTATTTTATTTTAACGTTTGTATAGAAAATTGTCGTTTCATCTTCAGCCACATCTCTTTAATTCTGTGGTTCGAAGGCAAATGGTGATAGGTTAATTTTTAGCAAACATGAGATTTTGCAATATGTTGTGCAATCCTGGGGGTACCTTCATTGAGGCGAAATATGACATGCATATATTTATTATTTATTTCTCTAATCCCTTATGAAACAAGATTAGATTACAATGGTTTTATAAGTTACTCAGACTTTAAATACTCGCTCCTGAAAAAAAAGCAAGAAATGACATCACATTGTGCTTTGGAACCACAAAATTTTCAAACTGCTGCAGAACTTTTTGTGCTGATTCCAAGCATTACAGTTTGTGTGTATTGAAAAACATTTATGATACCTATCTGGCATACAGTTTTCTATAATCTAGCTTTTCTGTCATAATTTCATTAACTCAAGAGTGGAATTCAATAACAATAAAATTCAGACACTGAGAAAAGAAGTTTCAAAGAAATTTTTATGTATATTTTTCTATCAAATCATGTCACCATACTTGATCAACCACTGCTCTGTTCATCATTCTTTACTACAAAAACACCACTGCCTAATCTATTGTCACTCACCATAACATTAGGCACAAAAACCTCAAAAAGTTGTCTGTGAACATTGCAATTATAGTATTCATGAATCACTCATGGACAACTGTGATAAAATGACCAACATTATGCAAAGCACATGGCCAAGCATCTGCATAGAATTGGAATATATCAGTCTCCTAACTGTCCATTGTGCAACTCAAATCAAGAAATGGATTCAGAACATCTCAAAATCTGTGCGTCAGTGGCTAACCATGACAATATCTTTGAAAAATATTGGAGTGCAAGAGGCCAAGCATCTGCATAGAATTGGAATATATCAGTCTCCTAACTGTCCATTGTGCAACTCAAATCAAGAAATGGATTCAGAACATCTCAAAATCTGTGCGTCAGTGGCTAACCATGACAATATCTTTGAAAAATATTGGAGTGCAAGACGTCAAATGACTTTATTGTCAAATGCCTGGCATTAGAAAGCAACAACAACAACATTTGAGAAAATCAATAATATCAATTTCAGAAAACAGTAACTAATATTTTTCTAACAGAAATGCTTGCATTTGTTTTTAATTTTTGGATGATGAATACATTGCATATTCGCAAATCTGCTCCTAAATGTTAATCAGCTGTCTTTGCAAACCGTATCTTAATTTCTGGATGTGTCTCAGATATAAATTCAATACTCTGAATGCTCCAATTCAAAAATATAACAGTTACCCTATTATAAGCTTTAGAGGCTCTTAGGGTAATGCAAAATTAAGGCTCCAACCTATGCAACCGACATTAGTAGCAGTAAAGATGTTGGTTCTATGTGCTTGCCATTTTTACTCCAAAGGAAAACTCCCTAGTACTCACTTCAGTTAGAGGCTTAGTGAATCCCAGGGCCATAGATCAATGGAGAAAAATTCATAATTCAGTTTGCAGCACAATACCTAACCATGACACCACCACACACTCAAATATAACAGTGCAGTACTAAAACTTTAATTATTCTTAAATCTATACCAACTCTACACAATCGTAATTTACTTGCCAATCAGAATGTGATCATGCTAAACTTACATTTTTCAAATTACTTCCCTTTAAAATTTATATGCACCATTACAAAACACAATATGACCTCCTACTCGCATACAATTAACTACTAATCTTAATATTATAAGCTGTTGTCACTTACACTTTTATGAACAATAAACATAGGAATTTTAGTTCCATCTTTACCGTCGTAGAATACTTGTTTAGTTTCATACTGTGATGCATCAAAGTCTTGTACTTTGATTTCTCTAAACACCTGCAAAATAAAAATAAAAGAGTTCAATTTAATGAAAAACGAAAGGTTGAAGCACGATAATACAAATTAAATGTGTATTAATTTTCGTAATTTTGGAAGTAAACATTATAACAGTGAAATATTTCGGGTGTCCACCAGTTAGGTTGATCAGAAACAGCTGAAACTGATCTGTGTTCCTGGTGTAGTCAAGATCAGCCACTATGAGTCATGCCGGCTGCTAACCAGTCTCAAATGCAGTTGAGATGTTAAGTGTGGTGCTGTAATATTGATTGTACTTATAATTTAGTTGTATTCTTAATATTGTAGTTGTAATCCCCTAGTAGTGGGAAAGAGAAGGCCCGATAGCCTTATCTCTACCAGGTTACTTACGTACTTACAAATGGCTTTTAAGGAACCCGCAGGTTCATTGCCGCCTCACATAAGCCTGCCATTGGTCCCTAACTTGTGCAAGATTAATCCAGTCTCTATCATCATATCCCACCTCCTTAAATCCATTTTAATATTATCCTCCCATCTACGTCTCGACCTCCCCAAAAGTCTTTTTCCCTCCAGTCTCCCAACTAACACTCTATATGCATTTGTGAATTCGCCTATATGTGCTACATATCATGCCCATCTCAAACGTCTGGATTTAATGTTCCTAATTATGTCAGGTGAAGAATAAAATGCGTGCAGTTCTGCGTTGCGTAACTTTCTCCATTCCCGTGTAACTTCATCCTTTTTAGCCCCAAATATTTTCCTAAGAACTTTATTCTCAAACACCCTTAATCTCTGTTCCTCTCTCAAAGTGCGAGTCCAAGTTTCACAACCATACAGAACAACCGGTAATATAACAGTTTTATAAATTCTAACTTTCAGAGTTTCTGACAGCAGACTAGATGACAAAAGCTTCTCAACCGAATAATAACAGGCATTTTCCATATTTATTCTGTGTTTAATTTCCTCCTGAGTGTCATTTATATTTGTTACTGTTGCTCCAAGATATTTGAATTTTTCCACTCGAAAGATGAATCTCCAATTTTTGTATTTCCATTTCGTACCAGGTTAAATGAATAAATACTAAAGATACTAAATACTAACTGTTCCTCCCCTCACCAAATTCCATTGCTATAAGACAAAAATTTCATGAGGCCAGGAAAGTCTTTTACAGACAAAACTGAAAATTGAGATGCAAGAGTCTTCAAAGATCGCAGATTTAAGGAATCTAGAAGAGGTAACCTGCATAAATTCATTACACTTGATTTAGAAATCAAGTTCACATACAACAGAAATAAGGAAATGATGAAAATTACAAATAAATTAATCAAGTCTTGAGACAGAGATAAATACAGAAATTATTGGGAGTTTAGTGTAGTTGTAACCAACATATGTTTTAAATAAAGGAAACCTAGAACTACACAAGCTATTATCTATTTACCTTAGGCTCCAGTTCATTCTTTGTGAGGTCACAGTGATAGATAATACCAGGACTAAGGAATGATGTAAACTGATAAAACATTTCGGTGTGCTTCTTCTTGCCTGAATAGCCTGTCACTGTGCCTACAGAAAGTGGGAATGTTTTCAGCAGCTCCCCTGTACTCAGTTCACGAAGTTGCAGTACACTCTGTAAAAAATATTATATAGTTACTTCCCATATTCCACTGCATAAAATATATGCAAACATATTGTATTATATTATTCAATGGCATCTATAAGAAATAAATCCATGCTATATCTATCAATTCTTTATGTCCAGCTACGATAACACTGACATGTATTTTAAAACTTTTTTTCTGCTTCATGAAAAAAAGGACTGTTTTTAAGTGCTCTAAATCCGAACCTGTGTTTAAATTTTCTTTATCATGTATTTTCTGAAAAATTTAAAATAAAAACAAAAAAAAAAAAACATCAAAACTGGTGAAGTTTGATGATATCAAATCTGAATTAAACACCATGTCTAAAAATATACACGTACATAAACAGAACTAAGTACAACATCTGTGAAAAATGTAAGGAATTTATAGTCCTAAACAAGCTCTAAATTACAGTGTAAATGGCAGATGAGATACAGAAAGAAGGAGATGGACATGGAGGGTGAATAGGAAATAATGTTAATCTCTGAACTGGAGGAGGAGTAGGAGGAGGAGGAGGAGGATGAACATGAAGGTGATAATGATGGCGAAATGAACCCAGGATCCAGTGCCAAAAGTTATCCAGCATTTGCTCTTAATGCGTTGAGGGAAAACCCTGGAAAAATATCTCAACCAGGCAATTTGTTCTAACCAGGACTCGATCCTGGGCTTGTTAGTTTTGCAGTCAGACATGCTGACCACTGCTCCAAAGTGGTGGACCTAATTCTTTTTTATTTAACATAAATTTTATTTGAAAAAAGAAATAAATGTATAATATAAAATATATCAGACTATATTGTTTTAAGCTGAGAGATGTACTGTGGCAGACAGCAAACCATGAGACATCACAACACGTGCATTTGTTGACATCAGGTTTCACTCTTGAGTTGGATGGATAAAAAAAACACTTTTTTCAAACATAAGGTCGACATGATGAGAAATAACACTGATTAATATGCTGGTAACCCCGGTTTGTTTTTTTTTAGTAGGTTATTTTACGACGCTTTATCAACAGCTTAGGTTATTTAGCGTCTGAATAAGATGAAGGTGATAATGCCGGTGAAATGAGTCCGAGGTCCAACACCGAAAGTTACCCAGCATTTGCTCATATTGGAAAAAACCTCAATCAGGTAACTTGCCCCGACCAGGAATCGAACCCGGGCCACCTGGTTTCGAGGCTAGACGCGCTAATCGTTACTCCACAGGTGTGGACACCCCGGTTTCGAATCCTGGCGGGTTCAACTGGAATTTTTGGTGGACAAAGACAGTGTCTGGTGGTAGGTTTTCACTGGGTACTCCCATTTCCCCTACCAGCATTCCACCATTGCTCCATTAATCATCATCATGCAGTGTTACGTAGTTAGCCTCCTATGGTGCTCCAAGGGCAATATCTTCGTGATGACTGAAAGAACTACAAGTTTCAGTGTGCTGCGCTGCTCAATATATGGGGACACTTGAGTTAATGATGGAAGTCAAGTCCCACCATTAGTTAAAAAAAAAAAAAAATCTAAATATTGGTTAATATGTTAAATGGTTAAGACTGTTTTGCTATTAGATCTATGCAAAAGATAGTAAATATCAATACCTTAAAAACAATATACTTTACATACTTCCACTCTGTAATTAATGAGTTTTGGAATAATATTCTGACGAAATTCCACAGATAGTAACTGTATATTCCTACTACAAAAAAGAGTAATTAGAATAATAGTAAGTGCAAAATCTAGAGAATCATGTAGAACTATTTTTAAAAAACTACAAATAATGCCCATGGCTTGTCAGTATATTTTTCCATTAATAATCTTCCTTGTATATAATCGTGAAAACTTTGTAACTCATTCAACAGTTCATAGCATAAATACACGTCAAAAAATGACTTTCATACTCCATTGGCAAGTCTATCGTGCTATCAAAAAGGAGTGAGTTATATGGCAGTAAAAATTTTTAATAGCATCCCTATCAATATAAAAAATGAAACTCAAAACATAAGATTATTTAGGGCCAAATTAAAGAAGTAACTAATTTCTCACACCTTTTATGCTGTAGGTGAATTCATGACATTCAACAACGCTTCATGAAATTGATACTAAAACTTTGTGTTGTACTGGTAGACTGTATTGTAAACCTCGTCAGTATATATTTCATCTAGATTGTGACTATAAATTAAGACTTTATAATAGTATTAAGTTTTTTGACTTGTTCCATATTCTAGCTGTGAAGCAATGTATGAATACCATGGAATGTTAATAAATAAAATACAATACCAATTTTTTGAGTTAGCCAATCGTAATGGACATAAAAAAGTTCCAGAGCTTGAATGAATAGAAATAATGGTACCGTACATAATGGAAGCATAAAAAATATACTACATCACAATACAACATTGAAAACCAGAAACTCATCCTTACAATGTTTATGCTCTTTGAGAGAAACAAACTTCTCTATATAAAAATTGGTATTAGAAAAAAAACATCATTATAGATGTTGATATTAAATAGCAATGATAACATTAACATATATTGAAGAATATTACCTTCACATCATGAATGTAACAGACTAAAATGGCAATGATAACATTAATAACAACAACATAACAAACAACAACATTAACACATATTAAAGAATATTACCTTCACATCATGAATGTAACAGACTACTAACTTGTCGTTCTTGACTGCACTAGCCCAGTCTAAGACATCCTTCTCATGTTCAGGAATCAATGTCGTCCAATTTTCTTGGGCGGGATTGGTGAAATCAATTTTGATTAGGCGATAATTAGGAGCATTTTTATTTGTTCTAAAAATACATATAGGACCTTCATTTGTTATATACTGAAAATAAAAGAAGATACATACATTAATTTAACAGGGTAATAATTTCATCCAATATGAAATATGAAATATGAATATGAAATATTTGATAACAGAACAATGGAGGATCGGAAAGTAATGCACAACAATTTTTTAAGGAATATTATTTTGGTCAAGTTCGCAGCTAGTTTGAATCTTGCACTACACACAGCAATGGCTTGATCAGGAACAAGCAATAACTACTGAGTAAAGATGACATGTTTGTTAGCATCATCTACATGTGAGGAACAGCTCCAACATAGAAAATGTTGCATCATGTCCTTCAAGACAAATGCCCTAACAGAGACGCTGCAAATGTGAGACCTTTCCACAACAATGGTAACCCTTGTTGCAACTTCAGTTTGTGGAAAAACTGAGAAATTTGGCTGGGAGGTGCTCAATCATCCACCTACAGTCCAGACCTCGCACCATCCGACTTTCACTTCTTTGGATCAATGAAAAGATTCCTAGGAAGCTAATGCATTGGTTCAGATGAAGAAATTAAATCAGTCACGCACAGGTGGCTATACTACCAGGAAACGGAGTTCTAATGAGGTATGCTCAAATTGATGTCATGATGGAAGAAATGTGTCGAGAGACTTGGTTCACATTGCGAAAAACAGGTAAAACTTGTAGCTTTTTTGTGCATTATTTCTTTTTCCTTACCTATTAAATACTTTGTAAAAAAAAAAACTGTGTGTTACTTTCCAATCCTCCCTCGTATTATGTTTGTATAAAATTATTTCTACTTTACTACAAATAGAAATGCATTTACCTCATAGTCAGCTTCCAATTTGTGAACAACTTGCGTCAAATTCACCTTTCCTGATATCTTATTATCTGGTAAGCTTTTCAGGTCACAGAAGAAGAGCAGATTATCACGACAGTCCTTCTGTGGTGTAATGATTAACCACTGTCCACAGTCACTCACTTCAGCACCTCTGTACAAAGTCGCATTATTATTATTAAACTTGCATATCATAACATTTTGAATGTACAAAGTCAGATTATTATTACACTTGCATTTCGTAACATCTTTAATGACACTAGAGAAAATATTGTCAATGATTTGAATTAGCAAAAGGATAATGTACCGGTACTATCTGTTATATGAAACTATTTATTAAATTTAATACGAAAAAATTTCTTAATTGGTGTCCACCGGATATACAGGATGTGATATAACTGTGTGAATTGAAGGAGATAATAAAAAGCATTTAAATAAATAAAAAAATGTGTGTTTTGTAATTAAGTACATGGTTAATTACAAAATTACGCTGAAAGTCTGCACAGTTTGGCAATAGCACATCACCAGCTCACCTACAAAAACACACAAGCACTCAGTCTGAATGGCAGAATTCTGTCCCTTAGCCCAGTTACACACTACAGTGAGAGCTATGAGCTATGTAATGTGTGGATACCGTTTAGCTTAACCTAATGTCTTCACACTACAACGAGAAATATGTTGCTACATAGTAGAGCCATAATTAAAACACGAATTTTATTACGTCATACGGAAGGCAGTTTGATCAAAGACCTTCTATATAATATGATACAAGGTTTTTGGGTTTGATATGCGCTGATAGAAATAAAATTACATCAATTTGAACACCTGACCTTCTATTAATTGTTCAATTTCATTCACGTAATATAAATTTTATAGGCTACAAATAGGTTAGTTACCTGTAGGAGTGGGAAATACACAGCTATGTTTTCAAAAAAATCACTAGCCGACCAATGTCAGCTATGCCTTATTTAGAGCATTACTCCATGCTAAAGGAACGCATATTTATCGCTGAAGTGTGTTATGAGCCTTAGTCTGCGATAGAGTTGTCACACTTCCTACTGGCAGGAAATAACGATACGCATTAACCTTTTTATTTAATGTGTATGAAAACCAACCATCCATTTTATTTAAAAACTACGAAGGGATAAATCATTCCTTATCAGTTTCTCTATTAATAAGAATAAAAATCAGAATCGTACAGATAGTACTTACCAAGCAAAACAGTGTTAACATAACTATTTTTTTTTCTGAGAAAAGTATTAGTTTGAGACTAACAGGCCTATGGTTTTAGAATTTTTTGTTGTATTCTAGACATGAAATAAGCTGTTAAAATTTGCACAGTTATATTACTTCCACCCTGTATATTCAAGCAGGGAGAAAGGGTAGAAGAGGTTACACTTTTCTATGAAAAAGATAGCATAGGATTTACAGAATCCCTATTATTATGTGCAACATTTAAGTAGCTGATTTTAAATAATGGAAGGTCACCACTTGATGAGAAACATCTCACCATAATCATAAAACAAAGTACAGTAAAACTTCTTCTATACATTCCACATTTACATGTTTTTCTTTACTGAAGTCCTGGCAAAATTCCTACATTTTTCATGTTAATTTACTTCGGTTATACATTTTTCGTACTTTTTTTTTTTTACAATTATATGACTGTATTTTAAATCCCAAGAGATACAAAACGTCATTTATCCATTCTAAATCAATTTTGCTCGAAATTAGGTTTGTCGTGAATGTAAGAATGCGAAAATATAGTATGTGTTCATTGTTAAGATACAGCCCACTTTGATATTCGTGAAAATTCGAAGTTGTTCATGCTTTTCCCCACCAATTTTGTGTTCTTTAATGATGCTGTTACTGCTTTAGAAACACTGAAACATTGCGTAACGCACAATGATGTACCGGTAACTGAACAAATTATAGAACAATTATCACAGTTTGAGGGCATGATTTATTCCTTAGGAGCAAACTGTCAAAAATAACCAACTTTTTGATGTTCTTAAATGAAGATGACACTGGAAGAGCAAGGTAAGTCAATGTTGTAAAATTTTGTGATTGGAGTTTGAAATGTAATACATATATCAGCCTGATTTGGCTCTGAACAGCTAAGATTTTCTACAAATAATCTTACATTCTTCAAGAATTTATGTTATCAATTTGAGTATTATATCTATTATAGACTGAAAAATAGCTTAACTGTGAAGTTCTAAATTTCTCTTCAGAAAATTTTACTAAATTTACTTAACTTGTTCTCCTCATATAATCTTCAAATGCTATTTTAAATGAAGAGTCCACTGAAAGAATAATGGATGTCATTTGGAATACATTTTGTAGGAGAAGCAATTGAAAGTTTGAAATGCTTAGCACTCAAAGCTTAACTGTGATTTTCCGATCATTACTGGACAATGACTATCAGTGTTAATGCCATATAACTCTGTATGTACATCCTATATGTCTTAAGCTATGCATTGACAGTCTTGGTTCATTTTCGACAAGAAAGTGACATCCATCATTCTTGCAGTGGACTCTTCAAATGTTATTAAATGTAATTTAAATTATATGTTTTTCTCAATTATGCGTTTTTTCTTCTGACTCCATGAAAATGTACAAATGAAGTTTTACTGTACTTTCACTTTCAATTAATATCAAACAGAGTACAAGAAAATAAATCCAGCATTCACTGCTCAAGCATTAGTAATATCTTGAATCCAATACATATACGATTATATTCACACTTCATTTATTTTTCCAATAATATGTTCTGAGCTGCATCAACCCATTGCCACTATGGAGCAATTATATGTTGCAGATTGCATTAACGAGATGCGCAGAGTATTACAGAAATGATAATGAACATTTTCTCCCAATAGGTACCCAATTAAACATCCCACATTAAAATTGAAACTTCGAAGGCATTCCTACAAATTATATTGTGTAATTCTTTTCTTTTCTTTGTAATGTTAATAATCATTTGAGAATCATATAACTAATTTGATTTATACAGGGTGTTTAAAAAGTGATGGTAAAAAATTTAGGGATGAAAAGTAAAAACGAAGAGAAGAAAAAAAAGTTCCAGTAAACATGGGTCCACAAATTAACCATTTACGAGATAATGCCATTTTGTGCTGATTAGGGTCCGCTGAATACTAAGTACTAATTCCAACAAAAACAGTGACAATTTTATTTAATTTATCAATCACCAGACTGTAAAATTAAAATTCATAATTTTGGCTCCAACACCACAGAAATGTGATTAAACATACACAAAAGAATTTTTTTTTTAACAACAGTAAAGTTTATGGATAAACAAGGTACAGTACAGTATGAACATGTTAACTGAAGAATTTTACAACAGATGTTCAAAATGCTGACCATGCACTTGAATGTATCTGTCCAATCTTCTCCACAAAGACCCAAGAATACGCTTGAGCAATCCTGTGTCATTCTTCATTTGCTGGAAGACATCTACATTCCGATGCTGCAATTCTTCAGGTGGTGATGATGTCTATTGTGTAAACTAGGCTTTTTGCATAACACCATACACAAAAATCCAAAGGATTTAAATTTGGTGATCTAGGTATAGGTCCTCCTCTACCAATCCACCATTCACCATATCACCTGTTTAGATATCATCTCACACTTAGAAGGAAATAGGATGGGGAGAGTGCAGCATACATACGATGCATGACCATACCCACCTCTTTATGTATCCAGATGCTTGTTTCACTGGCAGCCCAAACCAGCAAAAATATGGCATTATCTCGTAAATGGTTAATTTGTGGACCCATGTTTACTGGAACTTTTTTTGCTTCTTTTCGTTCTTACTTCTCACATCTAAATTTTTACCATCACTTTGAAACACTCTGTATACGATCTTGTATTAATATTCATTATTTTGTTTGCATTGTCATCTATTTTAGGACTCAGATTACTTTAAATACAATATTGCTTTTCTTCTTAATTGTAAACTTCTGTGAATAATTTTGAGAAAATGACATTTTTTGTACGAGCAATTACAGTATTGGTTTTTCTAAAACTGACAGATAAACATTATTTTATCAGAGTATATAAAGACATTATTACAAAAACAACCCTTGTCAAAATTGCTATTTTTCAGGAGAACAATAAAAATAAATAGAACAACACATGTCAGCTGTTCCTGTACAACTGGTGTTTAACCTTGTGGCTATTGCACCTGACATGTGTTATTTTTGGAGTCTATAAACATTTGAAATAGTAGCGAATGTGTCCTTAACTCAATTTCATTAAAAATGACTAGAGCTGTTTTTGTAATAATGTCTTCATATGTATTCTTAGATATATCACTAGTACCACCACCTATAATCCACGTAAAAACTAAACTATTCAATGTCACCCAATAGTCATGTAGTATGTTAGTCTGAATTCTATTTGCATTTCATATAAAACTTAAAATGGCTGACAATTATTTATTTAAATGCTTAGAAATTAAATTCTTACATTCTCCACAATGGCTCTTCCGGGAATTCAACTACCAAAACATCTTCTGACTGTGGTGTGCCAACACGATGGTAATATAACTTCTGGTGTTGATTGCTGACAGTTTCTGAGCCATCAGTCTTACCCACCTGGTCTGGATATCTCTGGAAAAATATATTTTGAATTTATTCAAACTATATTGCAAAGTCATTACTACAATTACAATGAATATTTCATTGTTTCGTATGTGAGACAGCAATTACTTATTTCCTGTTATTATTACACTGATATGTTTGCGTTTTTATGGTCTTCCATAAGTAATTTTCTGTAATTTGTCTTTTTTTAATATGAATATTATGTCTTCGTATCTTCATGTTTTAATATCTCAAAATTCTATTTATGTAGCATGATTTAAAGATACTGAAACATGAAGGTACAAACGAAATAACATTCACATTAAAAAAAAACACACACAAATAAAAAAACTGTTTATGAATGACCATAAAAATGCAAAAAAGAACAGTGTAATAGTTAAGAAAATAAGCTGGCAAATAATGTTTAGCTATCAATAATTCTTTCGTGTTCCAATGTTGTCAGTATCAAATAATAAAGTACCTCATTGCTGCCAAATATCATAAAAACATATTTTGTTTAAAAGTTTAGTGATAACACATTATAAAGATTATTAATACAGTTTAAAAGCATAAAGTGACATTTTATTCTAATAATTTGACCATATTTATAATACAGATGCTTTGTCACAACTGTCATTTGTCTTTCTGGATTCAATCACAGACAGAAAGAATAAGTACATGCATAAAGTAATATTTATCTTAATAATTTGACAATATTTGTAATACAGATACAGTAGAATTCCTCGCATCCAGCAACTGTGGGACAAACCCAGTGCCGGATAATTGGAAAATACGTTTATATGTTATGTAAAGACATTGAGTACTGCATGAACATTTTTTTCCATGTTGGAATTTAGTCATTTTCGCATAGATATTTAAAAATACAGTTTTGAAATACGTACAATGTTTATTTTTAGTACTGAATACGGTAATATACATTCATCAGTTCATAACTATTGTAATTTTTTTTAGTAGGTTATTTTACGACGCTTTATCAACAGCTTAAACTATTGTAATACAGTAATACATAATAACATAAAAGATACCAAAAATTTTCGTAACCTTACGACAATTTTAAATGGCGGCCATGTGACGTGAGCAGTGTATCCAACATCGCAACTATGAAGATGATGAAGTAGCACTCAATGATTTGAACCTCTTTAACATACTATCTCTAATGTCTGCTTTTTTATATATACTATTACTCGAATTAAACTTTTACACGCTACAGTGTAACAGAGAATTTCACACTTTCCTATTTAGACTCATCCAACATCCCTTTGAAACGGGTGAGTTCAAGTGGTAAATTTAAATACCGTATATTGTCTCTGTGCATTGTTTGCAAGGCCCAAGTGACAGCTTACCGATGCTACTCGATCTACTCTAGGGACATAATGATGTTTTCTGTCTATGTTTTCATGCGTGAACAATGTAAAGAGTAAACACAATATGCGGCATGTGTGATCCTTTTTGTTCGACTCTTCCCTTTCGCATGAATGACAATTTTTTTTTTTTGGCCTAGCCAAAATTATCATTGTTTGGGTGCCGGATACGAGGGATTTTACTGTACTTGTCGACTGTGTGGACTGTGGTGTAACAGCATGTCTGACTGTGAAAAGAGTGGACCTGGGTTCAAACCCTGGCTGGAAGTTTTTCTGAGGCTTTCCCTCAACCAACTGAAGCAGAATTGCTGAGTAGCTTTCGGTGTTGAACAGTGGACTCATTTCACTATCATTTATTCACATGTCATTACCATCATTACCATAGCATGGGTTCAGTTCACTGCGCTACAAAGGTGTAATGAATGTAATCAGGTTCAGGTTAGACATTTTGAACATCTTCTGTAACATGTCCACAAGGGTACTTAAAGAAATAAATCAATAATTTTATTCATTTGATAATTAAATGTTACTAAAACCTGTCTGTTCTTCGATGTCGTGTAGCTCCTAATAACGTGTCAAAGAATATGGGTTGTTTCACAAAAAATGATCCTCAATGAGACATCACTCCTCAGAGTTTGTAGCAGAGGCCACTCTGTATAACTAAGAATATGATAAATCCATTCTTTCCATTTATAGTGAAAAGAATTGTTTCTGCACTTAGACGTAATACTTACTCCATAAAATAATCCTTTATTATCATGTGTCCAAGTCATGGGTGAAAACTTCACTTTTTCTAGAATTTCAGGATAATCTTCACCTGCAACACAAAGTACAATATTCTTATTTAAGTTAAGATAGTAGTTATATGCTACCAATAAAATGCGCCCAGAGCTACTCGACCTTATACACACAAAATATAGAGTGTCCCAAAAGTCTTAATACATAGGGAATATCAGTTCAAAATAGAAATGTCACATAACGTGCTCAATACAATGGCTTTCAAGAGTCAGACACAGCTCAATGAATGTGTTCTGATGCAAAAACTGCAACATGTCCATCGTCACATGACAGGCATCGACGATAAGAGCTTGCAGATGAAGGGTGTTGGGAGAAATCAAGAAATGTCAATTTTTAGCGATTTTATGATATACAGCACATTCTCTAAGTGGCAACTGTTACTATAGAACTGCCGAATCACAGAAAAAAAAAGTGGAAATGTTCGTGTACGGTAACGTTGGACATTTGATTCACTGATTAAAAACCTGGAATGTTCAATTATTAAAACTTGTTTTTCTCGTTAATTATGTGTCGTAACATTCCTTGTTTTCTCCTGACACCTTTAAGATGTTGCAAGTCCCGGATTTTCTCCTGGTGGACCTGCAACTTAAAGTGACCCCAGAGGTAAAGATCAAAATATGTGAGATCTGGGGAGTGGGTTGACTACATTGAGCACACTATGTGACATTTTTAATTTGAACTTACATTTCCTATGTATGGAGATTTTTGGGACACCCTGTATAATATTTCTAAAGGCAACTGTTACAATGGTCTAGTGATTACTGTGCTTGTCTCTTGAACCAAGATATGCAAATTCGATTCCAACTAAGGTAAATATATTTGAGGACAAAAATTCCCAACTGCAGCTTCTATCATATGATGAAGTGATAATTCAATGACGTAGATTCTCTCTGTACATGAAGATGCTGATACTGATGATGATGATGATGATGATGATGATGATGGCAGCGAGTATACTCCTTTTTTTTAATGCGACACTATCAGCTGACTATTCCTTTGAGATATAGAGATCGTTTGCATACAGTTCCCAACTTCCACATATCCTGCAATGTCATGCCTTATTCTTCTTACCCCTACTTTCTGGTGACTATTGGAGTGCAAGAGGTCAAATGACTTTACTGTCAAACGTCTGGCATTAGAAAACAACAAACAACAACAACTTTCAAGTGACTAGCACAATCAACTTCTGGACAGTCAGTCTGTGGAAGTCTTCATCCTGTCTAACTTTTTCAGTACTTCCTGCTTGCACAATGGATAAGTAAATAACAATAATCTTTTCGGCTATCTTAATTGAACCATTATTTCCAAATTCGCAGTCTTGTTAACTTATTTATTCATTTAGCTACTTTCGGCTGGCAAATCACTATACATAGTCTTTATTTATATTCCTAATTTATATATTATCTTTGGCATTTCTATTTAATACCTACTACTACTTCCATTATTGTTTGTAATTTATGTTGTATAATTAAACCATTTACGGCATCTATTAATTTTCAAGACCTAAATGTTTGCAATTTACTTATTATTACATCTCACCTGTTTCTACTGATTTGAAATGTATTGTTACCCAGTCTGAGCCACTTCTACTGAGTCCATAAGCTAGGACTTTACCATCTTCAGAAAAACGTGTTCTTGATAATGCTACTGTTCCATCATCGGACAGGAGATTAGGATCTAAGAACACCTTGGGCTCAGAATCTAGTGAATCTTGAACATACAAAACACTACAACAAAACACAAACAAATGTACCTAATTAGAACTCTAAAAAATTGTATCTTATGTTTTCAAGATTTTTTTCTTCTAGATGGAGTATAACATCAACCTTTGATTTTGAAGCCCAGTGTTCATATAGAAAAAGTATTTATCTCCATGTCGATATGGACAAGAATACTTTGGGAAATTCCATAGTTCTGTTAGTCGAGAGTTTATATCTGTACGAGAAGGACAGTTTTCAAGGATGGGTCTTGATAACGAATTTTGCTCTTCAACAAACTTTGCTGTCTCAGGAGAATCTGGATCTTCTAACCATCTGTAGGGATCAGGTATCTGGAACACAAGATATTTCATAAGATGAGTCCAATAATGCGTGAAAAAACGATAAGCACAGCATGACAAAAACCACATTTTCAGTTATCAAGAATGGGGAAGAAGTGAATTTTCGTAAAATTCTGAAATAAAGTGTTTGTGATGGACATGATATTACATACAGCCTGGGATCACTGAAGAAACAAAAACATCAGTGTTCAGTCAGCAGGCAAACAAGAAGTTAAGGAGATACGTACAGCTTACAGCAGTAAAATTTTGGAAATATTCAACATTTTTTCCTCCATTACTGTGTCTTGTACAATAATGAAAATTAGTATGTGTAAAACACTGTCCTTCTACTATACGAAAAAAAATATTTTTACGATTTAAAAAAATTATTTATATTTATATATATATATATTTCCAAAATTCAGTTCACTGTGCAGTGATGAAGCGTTTCCCACATAACTCAAGCATTATCCAACATTCTGTGATGAAATTTTTTGTGTGTATTTATGCATATCATATCTACAATATGATGCAAGATCACTTCTCTACCTTTGATAGATTGTCTGATAAAAAATAAATTCATTTTAAAAAATGGTCAAATATAAGTATTTTCTTCTAACACAAAATCAAAAAAATATTATTTATTAAGGAATGTAGTTGAAAGAGCATGATATTGTAAACATGAGTTTCAGCAATAAAATAAAAGAGAGAAAACATGAAAAAGTTAACAAGTTTATGAATTATGAGGGAAATGCTTCATCACTGCACAGTGAACTGCCAACATTCTGAATTTTGGAAAAAAAAATATATATAGGCCCACATATTTTTTTTAATCATAAAAGTGTTTTTTTCATATAGCAGAAGGACAGTATCTTACACATACCAATTTTCATTATTGTACAATATACAGTAATGGAGGAAAAAAATAATGAATATGAATATTTCCAAAAATTTTACTGCTGTAAGCTGTACCTAACCCCGTAAGTCCATAAAGAATTCTGTAACAAGGGAACATAACCTTCATCAGAAAAGATACCTACATGATGCTCACTATCAAAGATGATTTTGAGTTTTTAAGCAGGAAAGAGGAATAACTATAAAAGAAGTCTTATTTTAATCAGCTTCATCCAAAACACGTGCTGCTTTTTTCACAATATGTGTGTATCAGTATCATCCTAATTTGACTGTGCAAAGAACGAAATTAAAGTAATCTCAGTTATTTTTATCAATAAAGAATCAATATTGAAAAATCAACAAATACTCTCTGAGCAGTGGTCCACTATGTCAGATGTACCAAAGATTCAATCCAGCCACTTTTTCTGACCATACAACACACATAATTTGTTAAAAAAAAAAAACGGCTGCATCACAAATGATTGTGTGTAACATAAATAAAGACATCAAGCCAAAACATTTAAGATACCAAGATATTTATTCTTCGAATGAGTCTGATGATTTGGAAAGTGTCATTTCAAAAGAACCAGGATATAGTTAGAAGGAGAGCTGTGTGGAACTGTTGATAAATGTTACAAAAGGTCCGGAAAACAATTTAAAAAAATTCATATATGGAATAGAGATAAAAAACAATATAGTAGGTAGCAATCATAGTACAATATGCAATTTAGAAAGTTTAAAAATTAAACATTATAATATAAATGATTATGTAAAATGCCTATGGCTTTCTTTAAGATAATTAAACAAATATTTTTAATATCTTGGGATGTCATATCATATTGTTTTAAAATGTCAGTAGTATATTTATACGCCGATCCACAGGCACCAAAAAGCAAACGCCTCACCTCCCATGTGTAATCAATTGTATTATATCTCTCACTCAAATGAGGAACATACGGGCGGTAAATGACTTGTTTTTCTTGATCAACCGCTAAGGCTCGAGACACATCCTTTTCGAACCGTACAGTTGGGTCCAATATTACTGCCTTCTTCTTCTGTCTATTAAGAGCAACTAAATCCACTAATCTGTTACTCCTCAGATATATAGGCCCTAATGTATACTTCTTCATGTACTTCAAGATTTTTATTTTTCCTTAAATGTGAGGCAATATAAGAGCAAACACTATGATGACGTACATTGCGCAATAAATCTCCTTTAGGACACAACCCTAGCAAATGACCAAGAGTCTCAGTCGCCTCACATCCCAGAGTTCTACATTGTCGTGAAGTCGTTGTTCACCCTGGTACAGATCTTACTGCTGCAGTATTGCATGGCATTTTAATGGCAGTGGTCCATTCTGATGACGATAATCCTTTTCTGTCACTCATCCAAGAATTTACTTTTGGTTCATCTTGGAAAACTGATACTCCTTTTCCTTTATACTGAAGACTAGCCCAAGCATTATAGGCTTCCTTTTGTAAATGTTTTCTAATTTGATGTCCAGTTTGTAGAACAGAATTGTTATTATATTGGACTGCTAAATTTCGTAAAGATTCTTCAATCTCGAACACTAAATTTCTACTAATATGAAGATGTTCATCATTAACTTGGAGTAATGTCTTAACAATATTCAAGTGCTGAATATTAGCCTCCCATTTCATTTTAACCAAGTTCAATCCCCTAACATTTCGAGGAGCATAAAGCATATTATTCGGACAATCATGTGATAGATTTAACACTTCTTTAACAGCTGACTGAATTAATTTATCGACATCTTCAGCAAAAGAAACTGGAATCTTGCTCAATGGAGTACATTACAAATGATAAGTAAATCCTGACCATATAAATTGATTAAGAATGTGAAGTTTTTGATCTGGTTTCAAAAGTATGGAAGTTGATAAGCTATTTAGATCACTTTCTAGTTTTTTAATAAGATCAGTTTTATCAAAAACTATCTCAAACCTCAAATGTAACACCAAGATACTTAATAACATCTCCATTTCTCCAGAAGAAATTCAATTTTTAGTGATGGCTGATACAGGTGTCCCACGTCAGTACAAATAGTCTCAGCCTGTGAACAGCATATGCTATAAAAATATGAAGTGCTGAAAATTATTTCTCCTTCTGTTGTAGTGAACAGCGGGAGAGTTTTCAAATTTAGTGACTTTTAAATAAGACTTCGTATTTTTTTAATTACTTTTTTATGTATTACTAATTTGTCTATATACTGACTACTTTAAGAATATTTTTCATTCAGTTAAGCTTGATATTATGTTAGAATACGGTTTTTACTTCGTCATTCTTCTCAAATGTGTTAAACTTAATTATGATATTAACAAGCCTACTCTTTGTTATGTGTCTCACCTGTCACATTATCTGTCACATCCATCACACAATTCTTAAAATGTTTTTAAACTTACATTTATAAATCATTTAGCATGAAATTAAGGTGAGTGTAACCTTCAGTGGTTGAACTTCATATATAAATTACAGATATTTTGATAAGAATACAAAATTCCCTATTCGCAGAAATAATTACCTATACTTGTACTGCTCATATCTGAGGCTCAACCACGGTCACATTCATCATACCATACATTTGTAAATTACAGATAAGAATGAAGGTAGATGTTTACAACTGCCATCATGTTTTATTTTCCTTATGCTTAACACCAAATAGAAATGAAGGATTGAAGTAAGTAAGACACTATTTATTAAGATTTATAATACCGGTATATTCTACCAGATGTCACGTCCGTCACTCGTGGAATACATAATATATGAAAAACAGAAGTAGATGAACAAGATGCAATGCAGCCAAAAAATGTATTATTAGTTTTTGCTAAAAATGCTAATAAAAAATGAAATAAACTAAACTAAATTAAATCCATTTAAAAAATTAACGAAACTAAATTAACTGATATAAATAAAATTACTGATTTTAAAAAATATTTTAATCTTTTTCCGAACTCAGTTTTTAAATCAGTGATTTTTATAAAATTCTTTAGGTTCAGAGAACAACAATTCATTGCTCTACCTTCAAAGCGTCACAAACTCTATCTACTACTTTCGTAACAGGGAGAAGAGGTCCTCCATTATCTCGCTCCTTCTCAAAATATTCACGCAACCTGTATATAAATTCACGACTTTGCTCTTAAAAGAGCTGATTTCTTCTTTTTCGATTCTGACGAACCACTGGCCATATTACTATTTCAATAATAAGGCTTACAGGCACCGTAAATTGCTCAACGACAAAACAACGTAACTACTCCACCTGTAATAACACAAAAAACTGACGACTCATTCGTCACGTGCTTCGCATAAAAAAGTTCGTAAAAGAGGAGCGAGGAGACTAAGAGGAAGGCAGAAAATAGAAATGATTGGGGAATGCTGGGTTTGCAGTGAAAGACTTGCCCATGGGCAGAACACTTATGTACATAATTGAAGAGTGATTGTTGCATAAATATGGAATATTAAAAGTCTTTAAGTAACCATATTTTATGAATACAAGGACTGTTTCTGATTTGTATTAAGTAATACCGTCCTAAAAATGTTCAGTAGGTATGAACAAAGATCGTTCATAAAAATAAAAGTTGCAAGAGGAAAAAATGCAACCCAGTGCTTTATGGCATTACAAGAAGCTTGTGGGAGAGAAGTCCTACCATACCGAACTATTGCAAGATGGATGCAAGCGAGGTATTCGTTTTCAATCAAGAGTTGGCATCTGAACAGCTTTCGATTGATCAATGAAAAAAAGATTCAGAAATGATGCTGCAGATGGAGTTCACAGTCTTCCAAGGATTTGTCAACGTACTTTGACATGGCAGAGGTCTATATTTGAAGTATGTAATGCCAAAAGCAATCTAAACAAATTTAGTGAGAAACAATAACTATGTTGCCATTACTTTTCGAATGTCTCAGTATTTGAGTTTGGAAAACCTGTCATAAACATATCAGAGAATATCAATAACATATTTTTTTTCTTCAAATAATGTCTTCGCAGCACCAATTACAATGTAGGCTACATTCTTAAACTACATCTGTGTCGGTAAAAAGACTTCATAGATTTCTACAAATCTAAGATATGCATAAAGAGGCTTCAGTGCATTTCTCTTGTTCTGCCACAGACTTGGTTTATAATCTCTGTGCTGTGGAATAGTTTATAGGTAAGATAGTTGTTTTAGTTTTGTTAAGGCTGCTACCAAGAGTATACTTTTCTGCTAAGATAGTTGTTTTAGTTTTGTTAAGACTGCTACCAAGAGTATACTTTTCTGCTAACTATTTGTGCATGGTATCATAGTGCCTTTTTTGTATTAGAACTTTTGAGTTCTTCAGCAGTTTGTTGATGAATCAAACACACTGGTGTAGCTCTAGATCGATTAGGTAATGTGAAGCAATATAAATAAAACATTCTAATAAATATTATCTTCATAATCGATCATTCTTCCTTTTCGCGTCCATATTTTACATGACACATTAACGACCATAAACCATATTAAAGTAATAAATTACTTAAACGATAAGTTCTTACATTAATATTGGCTGACATGTGCAATAACAGCTACTGGTACATTCTGGTAACAACTGACAGTAAAGGTCACTGCATAGGCATATTGTAGAGTCACTTTATGCATATAGTATTACAGGACTTTCATTTTCTTAGTTCACACAAAAAGCACTTTTGTAATCCCAAAAAGTAACATATCCGACTTAATTTTATAAACTGTAGAATTAGCCTATTTAAGTAAAATATAATTAATTTTGCGGATATTAGCATAAAATAGCTATTTGTATATTGGAATCATTCCTAATACTACTTTGTTATTTAAGAAAATTAGTATTTGGGTGAATATTTTGAAATGGGTAAATGTATGTCCCGGCTGATTTAAGGAGTTTCTTGAAAATGTTAACTGATTACTTTTGCGTTTAATTAACTAACTCTCACATGTTTTAGTTGGAAACAAAGCATAAAAGGATTAATTTTAAAATTAATTAAAAAATAACGTCCAAACGTCAAAATGTAACTATGGTCCCTATGTCCCCAACTACATTTTACTCTGTTTTACTAAGTTTTTCTCGGAATGCTTCAATTTGATTTTATTTCCTCGGCAAAGATTATAAAAATAAATAGTTAAAATACTTATGAAATACATGAATTGTTGTTTGTTTAATTCTGAAAGGACACAACTTCAGCGTAAAGTTTGTCCCCAAAAATTTCGTAACGCTGGTCCCTCGAAATAAAAGAGCTACACAAAAGACAATTTTGCTTCATGTGGTAAATTTTAACGGTTGGTAGTGATGAGAGGTCAACATGGCGCCAGTTAAAAAACTTTTCGTCCATTGTCGTAATTTATTTCATTGAAAAATACAAAAATCATCACTGATGACTGAATGTTATGTTTTCTATTGGTAACACCCATCCCAGGTGGCATTAAATATAGTTTGTATATATTAAACTTTCGTAGTATATGCAAAACATTACAATGTTTGTCGACTAAAAAATCTAACCTCCATGATATTTTTAACGATTTATTTTGTCAGAACTATTGCAGAAATTATACTAATTTGTAACAATGGTCCCTGTAGTAACTTCGAATATTATTTCATGTGATTGTTTATAGGAAAGAAAAAAAGTCTGATGATGAAAGTAGGAAATATGAAAGGGAGAAGATACAAATATGACTGAAGAGGAGTTGCAGAAAAAAGGGACTATGGCAAAGAATATGAAAAAAGGAAGAAAATAGCAGATATGACTGATAATGAAAAAAGAAATGTTCGAAAACAAGTGAAATGTGAAATGCAGCCGTTCAGAAGATACCTTAAACAATGGGCTGTAAGGGAAAAATAACAACAATCCCTTGGCTTTTTTTTAAATTAGAAAATCTCACATAAAAAATTTTTTTAAGCTCAACTGTTACCAGAATTTTCAATAATAGGAGCAAATGTAATCAATGTGAGAAAAAAGTACACAATTTAATATAATATATTTTTTCCAGTTTTGTTATTCATATTTGCCCATTTCAGAATATTCACCCATTTAAACTAATTTAAGTAGCCTGCTAAAAGGTATTAATTTTTATAAGACTTTCATATTATCTAATTGGCAAATATCCTGTAAGTGTGCTTACAAAGAAACTGTATTCCAGCCTTTGTCTTTTCTCTTTTTTAAACAGCATGTATTATAACCCAACATTTGTTTTCAATAATTCTTGTACCAGAACTAAACTCTGTCTGGTTTTTAAATTCATTGTGGCAAGAGACAAACAGAAGTTCTGACAGAACATTTACGATTTAATTTTACAGAAAGTAAATTTTTATAGTATCATATTTTTATTTTTATTTCTGCAACAAATAAAGTTATGCCAGTCATTTTGTAAAGCAATTCGTGTAGAGATCTCCAAGCCCTAAAATTTTTGCCTCAAGAAATTTTCGAGGCATAAATCTGTAGACCATTTTTTCACAAAAAAAATAAAATAAAATAAAATAATAAAGCTTCTTTTTTTTGTTCTACGTACTTTCGCAATAACTAGAGATAAGTTAATTTTGAAAAATCATTTGTATATACAGTATTTATAACAATAAATAAAATATGTAAACAATAATTCTCTGACAAAAATGTTTTGAATGTCTATCATTTCATATGACCTTATGCAAAAAAAAAAAAAAAAGTATAAAAATCATTACAACCGATTTTCTTCATCCAATCCCCAAAACATATTATTTTTCAAATAAAAACACCTCAACTGTTCTGTAAAAAATATACTTCATACACATAAGAATTCGTTCTTAAATACTGAATATGGACAAAATCTGCCAATTAGCTTATATGAAATCACAAATACAAAAAACCACATTTTCTATAAAAGGACGCTGAAATCGATTTTATGCAACTTTAAGGAGAAAGTAAAAGTAAAATTCCTGCTCTTCAGTTAAAAGAAATGAATGACAATAAAACTTATTGCATTTACCTTGTCCCCATGGTACTCATCAACCACATTCTCATCCCTTCTAGCAACTGGATATTCAAGCTTCATATTCTCGTGAATTGTTACTTTCACAGTCTTGCAAGAATCTGCTGGAAGAATGTTCTGTGAAAAAAAATATATAGGATATATATATTTTTCATAAAAGCTTTTAGCAATTCTCATTATTGAAGAATGTTATTATATGTTATTTGCATATAATAAGATACTGTCCAGATTAAACAAGTCTTCCAAGAAGGAATGCAAAAATTGAAAGTTAAAACATGTCAATGTTACACAAACTACAGACTGACAACTAATATGATAATTTGTAATTTAAGATGTTAATTTGAAGATCAAGATCTAATAAATTATTACATATATTTTGTTACACTGTTCTTAATTAGACTGAAGTACCCAAAAAAATACGCATTTTAGTGTTTCAATTTTACAAGATTTTAGAATTCGCCATAGGCTAGTATAGGATAGAGTAAGAATAGAGAAGTTAGGTTAAGGTAGGTGGGGTACAATTTTCAGGTCTGCAGTAAGTTGTAGTCCTCTAAATTTGGTCCAATTAACATGATTCCTGCTGTACAGCTGTAAATCCACTATCAGTAGAAGACAGGCTGCCCATGTGCAAGGAAGATAATGACCTACAACTAAAGGTATTAATGGTTTTGCCTTAATTTAACATACTTCCTTGGATCTAATACAGAATAAAGAATAAAAGGGCCCTAAAGGTCGATTCACATTATACAGAATGTCAACGCCATGGTCTGACACTGTCACATCCAATGGCAACACATTCACATTTATATCGCACAGTAAGAAGAATGGAAACAGAGACATAGCTATTCATTGGATTTTAAATTGTTCAGGATTGTTAGTAAAAGTTTGGTGGATTCACAATTCGGTAATGACAGAAGCTGGTTCAAATGATTCATCATCTTGACTGGGCCAGATGCACACTTTCCCATAAGGGTGCATGTACCTGAGGTGATATACAGTAGCCTATTTCATTATTGATACTCAAAACTAAAGCAGAGTATGGTATCTTGGCTCCCTGAAGCATAACCTCAACAAAGTCACCTAATTTACCGCCATTCCATGTGGACAGGTGCGACATTTGTATAACATTTTTAACCGCATGCTACATCTCTTATACCTGCTGTATAATTTATTGTCGCAGAATTCTAACAATACTTAAGATACCAGCAGCGTAAATGTCCGAGGATGGATGTGACCAAAAAATGCACTTGCAGTGAACATCTGAGCTAATAAAAACAAGAAAACTGTGAACTTAATAAAACAAATACCTTGAGAATTTTTGTACTAAAAGTTAGTATTAACTTATAAAGGTTTCCTGGAATGATTAAACATTTATATTTGGATTATAACATTTTAAAAATAATTATGCACACAACTGATGTGACACTTTGCAGTTGGACGGGTGTGATACTGTGAAGTTATATTTGGTCTATGTTTTGTATATCAAAATAATGAAAATTTAAAACTAAAAATGATCCATATTATTTTAGGGAGCACTAAATTAAATACTAATAATTATAATGAAATTTTTTAACAACATTACACAGTCATTCCATGCTAAACTAAGCCTGGACAACATTTTTTGAAGTTTAGTATTTCTTCCTGGAGACTAATAAGTTAATAATAAATCCTTATTTGGGCTTATTTATACTTCACAGTAGAAATAAATTTAACAACTTAGTTCCCTGTGTTTGTGTTTATTTTATGAACAAATGTGAAGTGTGCACATACTGAACTTCAGTGTGAAAAATGATCAATGTTGGCAGTCCTTAAATTGTTCCCTCTTTTCATCAATCAGCTCATATGTTGCCATCTTATCTGCAGCAGTAGTTTTCTTCCTCATTTTAGGACTTCATTCTAAAGGGAGGTGAGGTAGATAATGAGTTTTAATTATGTTAATGGTAACAGTTGTGTGTGTCACACCTGTTTCAAAAATTACTCTGAAGTTTATTTTATTTATTAATAAGAAACTATAAAAGAAATAAAAGTTTACAGAAGTAAGACTGAGTCACTAATCAATACAATCTGAATATTACACTTGCTTGATTCAGAATTAAGACATAAAAAAGTGCTGGTTAATATCTGTCACACCCGTCCTACAGAGTATGACTGAGGTTATTAAACTGTACTTACTATTACTTACGGAAAAGTGAATTATTGAATTTTTATAAGTGACTTCTCTTGTTGTATGTGTTCATGTCATATAGGCTCATTCTCACAAATAAGGATAATTTAAAAAAATATATATATCAATTTTGTTCTTGCTCCAAAACATAATAATATATTTCAAATGTTTTTCCTCTCTTCTTATTTTTCATAGACGAATACGGAAAAGAGAGAAAAGTGGAGAACGTCAAAACAAACTTTGAGAAAGAAACTGAATGAAAATGAAAAATCCAAAAAAGTTTACTTGTTGAAGGAAACATAGAAATCAACTGAAGTAGTACTTAGTTCTAAGATTGTTCAAAAACATCAGTAAAGGTAAAGGTAAAGGTATCCCCGTAACATGCCATGAAGGCACTTGGGGGGCATGGAGGTAGAGCCCCATGCTTTCCATGACCTCGGCACTAGAATTTTAGAAAATACATAACAGAGTCTGTTTCCTGTAACCTTTATAGTTTGTTCTGGAAGAATACCTATCAGTGTTTCATATGAAACATAAGACACATCATTTTCATCCATTCTGAAAATCTGAGCATTTTCTCCGTCACACACTCTCAAGCACATAATTTTAAATTTCACCATCTTCTTCAGTTGCCACAACCTGTTTCCAGGATTTCTTCCTTTTCTTGAACACTGTACTCAGAACATCTGAATTTGCTTCCAAAAGTTTTTTAATAACCGTCTGTTTTTTATTTGGGCTTGTAGAAAGCATCTTCTTCACTCTTCCAACTGTCTTACAAACCAAGTGACACGCTTGTAAGAACCAACTCAGGAGTTCCATTTCCAGTCTTTGCCTGCTGCTCTCTTCTGCCTTTCAGCATCCTTACGTCCTTTGGGCTTCAGTTTGTTCATGTCTGCAGATAAACTTTTTTTTTTTTGCATTTGCTCGCCTCTTCCTATTTCTCTCCCTTTCCTTCAACAAGTAAACTTTTTTGGATTCTACCTTACCTACTTTTAGAATGAAGTCTTAAAATGAGGAAGAAAACTAATGCTGTATACAAGATGGCAACAGATAAGCTGATTGATGAAAAGATGGAACAATTTAAGCACTGTCAACATTGATCATTTTTCATACTGAAGCTCAGCATGTGCACACTTCACATTTGTTCATAAAATAAAGGCAAACACAGTGAACTAAATTTTTGAACTTATTTCTACTGTAAAATATAAATAGGCCCTAATAAGGATTTATTATTATTATTAGTCTCCAGAAAGAAATACTAAACTTTAAAAAATAATGTCCAGGCTTAGTTTAGCATGGAATAACTGTGTAATGTTGTTAAAAAATTTCATTACGATAATTAGTATTTAATTTAATCCTCCCTAAAATCATATGGATCATTTTTAGTTTTAAATTTTCATTATTTTGATACACAAAACATAGGCCAAATATAACTTCACAGTATCACACCCGTCCACCTAAAAAAGTCACACCAGTCCTGTGCATAGTTATTTTTAAAATGTAATAATCCAGGTATAAACGTGCAATCATTACAGGAAACATTTATAACATTAACTTTAGTACAAAAATTCTCAAGATATTTGTTTTATTTAGTTCACAGAGTTTTCTTGTTTTCATTAGAGGTGTTCATTGCAAGTGCATTTTTTGGTCACATCCGTCCTGGGACATTTACGATGCTGCTATCTTAAGTATTGTTAGAATTCTGCGACAATAATTATACTGCAGGTGCAAAGTTGAATGTACTACACTGTGATCCAGGTATAAGAGATATAGCATGCATTGCAAAATATTGGGAGACAGTAAACTGGTTAAAAATGTTATGTAAACGTCACACCTGTCCATATGGAATGGCTGTAAATTAGGTGACTTTGTTGAGGTTATGCTTCAGGGAGCCAAGATACCATACTCTGCTTTAGTTTTGAGTATCAATAATGAAATAAGCTACAGTATAACAATTCAGGTACATGCACCCTTATGAGAAAGAGTGTATATGGCCCATTCAAGATGATGAATAATTTGAACCAGCTTCTGTCATTACTCGAATTGTGAACCCACCAAACTTTTAATAACAATCGTGAACAATTTACAATCCAGTGAATAGCTACGGTATGTCTCTGTTTCCATTCTTCTTACTGTGTGATATACAGTCGTGTCTAAACTGTATCCCTGATCACATATAGAATATGACAGATTGGCGATCCTCATGTTAAAATTGGTAACATGTAGAAGAGAACAATCGCCAGGATTGCTACCGTCAATTGAGAATGACTGCTAGATGGAAGTACAGTTGCTCATTCTGTTCAAATGAGAGTTATAACGTGACTTCTTTCTTATGCAGTAGCTAGATGGCAGCGTGGTGAAATTTATAAAAGTTGTTACCATCAAAGCCTATAAGGTTGAGCAATCTGTTACATAGGCCTATGTGATTTGGGACCATATCACAGTTTGTCTGAACTGTAACAAAAATTTACAAATTATTACAAATAAATCCTTTTGATTTAGAAGTGTCTGATGTATGGAGCTTCTAAATGATGATTGTAGAATGAATAGAAAAACTAAACATGAATAAAGTCTTCTTTAATTCAAAGACTTTCACAAGTTTTAAAAACCTATAATTTGTGTGTGTCTGGACAGTAACAAGGTATCTTTTGTTTTTTTTTTTTTTTTCTGATCATATTCAAGGACCTGAAAGTTTAAACAAATTACATTTGAATAACTAGCAAAAAGAAACTTTATTGCCTACTTCAAAATTTTCTTTCTCTTAAAAAAGAATGTTTGTAAGATGAATAAACCATCCGAAATGTCTGGACCGTAACCATGGAATGGCTAGGCCTACATTTTCACTTACACAATTACCCAGCCCAATACATAAAGTATGTTGTGGTCGAAAAACAAAGTATTAGCCTACATAGCTAGAAACCGGATCACATAGGCCTAGGCCTACTAACTTCTATTGACAGAACAATATAATACTGCTGATTTATAACACTTTTATCAATCTATGACCATGTGTTTGCAGAAGAAAATAAATAGATTTTTTTTTTTTTCATAAATGTCTACTAGGCCTATACCTTAATTTTCTACCCTTCCTTCAATTTACCTGTGACTGCTGATAACGTCTATGTAGAAGCACACCACGAAATGGTTGTGTGTTTACACATGGATAATATGACAAAATTCTAGCACTTATCTTCAGATAGTCTGAAAAGAATGATTTATTTACATTCACAGAATTTCTTAAGACAGCAGGAAGAAACGAAAACGAGTGCATTTCGCTCTTACCTTCTTGCTTTTGCTATACCTTAAATATAAAAATATATATTAAAATAAATCAAAAATATCACAAACAGAATCAACGAGTGATAACTAAATTCAAAGTGTTGACAAATGTATTATTTGTTAAGCCGAAACCTAATTCCGCCTATTTCTCGTCATTCTCGTCATATAGATATCTCACGCACATAACCTACATGACCACTATTGCCATCTAACGGAGTTACGTAGTACAACTAGCAACAAGTTTCGGTGTAACAATAAATTAATAATACCGGTAATATATTGTACATCTTGATTACACAACTTTTAACAATATTTCACTTCGGGAAACGTGTTATGTGTCTTTCTCGTGTTAACACGAGAAAGACACATAATACGTTTTCCGAAGTAGTAATAATAATAATAATAATAATAATAATAATAATAATAATAATAATAATAATAATAATAATAATTTGAACACGTAGACCAAAGTTCGTAAAGCACTACAACATTTATTAAATTTATGAAGACCCTACTTCAGCTAATAGTGTAGGTTCATAAGCAAAATTGGTGTTGGATGTGAAGAAGGAGTGAGGGAATTAGACCTTCCCGAGCCTGGAAAAAGATCACAATCTTAGATCAGGGTGACCAGCTTTCCAAAATAAAAAAACGGGACACTTATTAAAGTTGACATGAATCAACATTTTATCTAAACATTCATTATTACTTATGTTTATGTAATGTCAGTGAGCAATAAGGTCCAGTTTTATTTATTTTAAAGTAATAAATACTGTACCGTACACCAGTGCTGTCATGGTAATTTTTTTCTTGGCCATATGTCCCACCCCTTGTTTTATCCATTGAAATATATTTTACTATTCTCTCTCTATCTCTCCGACTGTCATTTAATAATTTGTTTTTAATATTAAAGAAGAAGTAAAGAAATTGTTTTGCTTTACATTTTAATTCTACAAGTTTGATTTAAAGGGTACACCATGTAGCACCTCCGTAGATGCACACTTGTCTCGATGAATCTTGGAGTGTGTATTTGCAGTACTTCTTGTTTTTCAACCATTATTCTGGTCCATGTTGAATCTTTCGTACACTACTTTTTAACACTTGAATATAAATAATTGAGTGATTAAGTAGCGGACTTACTCGTATTAATTATGTAAGCCTGTGTGGCTTACATAATTAATACGAGTAAGTCCGCTAGTTAATTATTCATATTCAAGTGTTAAAAGTAGTGTATCCGAGATTCAAAATGGATAAAAAATTGATTAAATGGCGATCTTACTCGTGTTAATTATGTAAGCATGTGCGGCTTACAGCTGTTTCGGTGTTTCTTCACACCATCCTCAGAGCTGGATTCCAGTGCTGCAGAGGTGGACAATTTTTGTTTACGAACATCAAACAAAATACATTAGGAACAGCAAGAGATGATCTATGATCTGTACAGATCTCTGCATACAAAACTTAGGCACCTATATGCCATATGGCTCCATACAGACAAAATTTTCTTTTCTCCATACGATTAATGAAAAAATTGTAGGTTCCCATATGATATATGGCCCTGCATGACCTCCATGATAGCACTGCTGTACACTGTTTACAATAATTAGCATATAGCCTAATAATTATGCAAGTATATCCAATTCACTGCGGGCTAAAGCAGGGAGATGCACTATTACCTTTACTTTTTAACTTCGCTCTAGAATATGCCATTAGGAAAGTTCAGGATAACAGGCAGGGTTTGGAATTGAACGGGTTACATCAGCTTCTTGTCTATGCGGATGACGTGAATATGTTAGGAGAAAATACACAAACGATTAGGGAAAACACGGAAATTTTACTTGAAGCAAGTAGAGCGATCGGTTTGGAAGTAAATCCCGAAAAGACAAAGTATATGATTATGTCTCGTGACCAGAATATTGTACGAAATGGAAATATAAAAATTGGAGATTTATCCTTCGAAGAGGTGGAAAAATTCAAATATCTTGGAGCAACAGTAACAAATATAAATGACACTCGGGAGGAAATTAAACGCAGAATAAATATGGGAAATGCGTGTTATTATTCGGTTGAGAAGCTCTTATCATCCAGTCTGCTGTCGAAAAACCTGAAAGTTAGAATTTATAAAACAGTTATATTACCGGTTGTTCTTTATGGTTGTGAAACTTGGACTCTCACTCTGAGAGAGGAACATAGGTTCAGGGTGTTTGAGAATAAGGTGCTAAGGAAAATATTTGGGGCTAAGCGGGATGAAGTTACAGGAGAATGGAGAAATTTACACAACACAGAACTGCACGCATTGTATTCTTCACCTGACATAATTAGGAACATTAAATCCAGACGTTTGAGATGGGCAGGGCATGTAGCACGTATGGGCGAATCCAGAAATGCATATAGAGTGTTAGTTGGGAGACCGGAGGGAAAAAGACCTTTAGGGAGGCCGAGACGTAGATGGGAGGATAATATTAAAATGGATTTGAGGGAGGTGGGGTGTGATGATAGAGATTGGATTAATCTTGCACAGGATAGGGACCGCTGGCGGGCTTATGTGAGGGCGGCAATGAACCTTCGGGTTCCTTAAAAGCCATTTGTAAGTAAGTAAGTAAGTAAGTATATAACAGAGTAGCATGGATATTTTTACTTAAGTCATTTTTGACAATCATTTTTTATATTACAACCAGTTTGGATTAATTAGGTTAACTTGCCTGTTTAAAAATACTTCAGGTTAATTGGACCTTACATCATATCCTTGTCACTGTAATCTGAACTTATTTCATAACAAAATTTTTTGCCTCATATTATCTTTCAACTATTTTAACATTCTCCATGAAGATCAACTGTACAATCTGCATCATATTTCTTTGATGAGTGAATTTGCCTTTCCTTCAGGAAACTATAAAAGTCTATGCAAGACACATTTTTAAAATTACATTAGTGTTAGCCTGTCCTTCAGGAAAACTATAGAAGTCAATGTAAGACACAATTTTGAAAAGACATTTTGTGATTAACTTGCCCTTTATGGTTTTAACTGAAAACTGATTCCTTTCGTCAGATCAAATTGAATTCATCAATGAAAACACTGTTTCTGATGATGCATTGCTGCCAGGTATTCCTAACACAAAACTTATAATCTGAATTATGTTTGTAAAACTTATGTAAGCTATTTGTCTTTCATAATTTGTAATGTTTCAGTCCACCTCTCTGTAATTTTAACATCACAGTCCTTCCAATGTTCAATTTTTGCTCCATCCTATGTTCTTCACATGATTCACTTGACAATAGGTCATCTATCATTGAATTGAATTCATTACAGTGACATCTAATGGAAACTTTATAGAATTAATCAACGTTTTTTAACATGATTATCAGTGGCGGCTCGTGGGTATTGAATTCAGGGGGGCTGCATACAAAAATAAACCATGCAACTTACCTTATTTAAAGATTAGTTCCATGCGACTTGTCTTGTAGGTTGCAAACTTTTGAATCATCTTCTTATTAAAATCCGATATGTCGTTTAACATAGTGTTTACAATGCAAAGCACAGCTAATGCGGTCAGTCTCTCTTCTCTCATTGTATTTCTAAGATAGGATTTTACTCTCTTCAAACACGAAACGCAAAGTTCTGGTTCGGAAGTTATCATTGGTATGGTGATAGCTATGCGTAGTAGTTTCACAACTTCTAAAAATGAGGCCTGCAAGTTCTCAGAAGAAACTGCAAGAGTTTGACTGCGTCACTGATATTTCTGAATTCTTGTCTCTGATACAACACAGTGAGTTCCGTTTTTATTTTGTCTTTATCGAACATTAGAAAAGCTTCACACATACATTTAGGTAATTTTCAGGAAATGAGCTTCTCTAGCATTCAAATTTTTCTTGACACAAAAGAGAAGATAATATCAGATGATCTATGAACTGGAATCGGGTGTTAGCTTGTGTGATAATGAAGTCACACACTTCCTTGGCTGTCGCAACCCTTGTCTTAATCCCTTCGACCTTACGAAGCTTTTTAGGGTTTTCATTTTGACAGATCTCGCTGCTCAACTGTGCACTGTTCCGTATTGTCTATTATGGTATTAACAAAGCTTGATATTCAGAGACGGCCTCCGTAGTATAGTCGGTTGTGGGTTCGATCCCGGCCCAGGTCGATGGCATTTAAGTGTGTTTAAATGAGACATGCTCATGTCAGTAGATTCACTGGCATTTAAAAGAATCCTGCGGGACAAAATTCTGGCACACCGGCGACGCTGATATAACCCCTGCAGTTGCGAGTGTCGTTAAATAAACCATAATTTAATTTTATATGCAGATCTGAACCTTAGAAATATCTAACTGGCGATGTTGTAGTTGGTTGTATAATATATCTACATGATACATCAATAAATGAAAAAACTGAGCCAGAATTTGAATTCAGGATCTTCAAGAGCGCACCAGGGCGCTTGCCTCAGTTATTGTGATGTTAGATGTTTCAGATTCCATTATGGTTTGGAAAAATTCTAGCAATGCTCCTTCTTCTCATGAACAACATTTACTGTTCTTATTTTAAAACTCCATCTTGTTGCCCCAGCTGATGGAATTGTCTTTGAAACACATTAATCTAATACAGACTGTATGGAGATCGAGAGAAGAAAGCAGGGATACTGGATAAATCAGCAAAAAATATGCAAGCCTTTGTATTTTGTTTAGCAGCTCTTTCCATTATGAGATTCAAATGATGGGCACTTATTTTCACATTTCTCCTGAATTGTTAAGGTACTGAACTGAATAGACTGTAAATATTGTACAGAATTAAACATTGTTGCACTTGTTATACTCACAACATTAAAGAAAATGTATTTAAAACTGCGCGCTACTGACAAGCTGCTGTAAATTCTGCAGCTCCTGGAACCTCTGGATTCATGGCCAGGGGCAGCAGGGGGAGGGGTAAAACTAACGCGCAAAGCATCCGAGACGAGACTGGCAGCTCCAGGGGAGAAAGTGGCTTCACTCATAGTCCTTGTCTCTGGCTTTGCTCTGGCAGCACCAGGGGAGGAATTGACTTCACTAACGATTGCATGCATGTCAATGAGAGCGAAAGTTTAAAAAAATTCGAGCCGCTAAATAGAGACTGTATAATAAATGTATTTCACAACATAAAACGAGACAAGAGCCACAAATGTCTGGGGGTGCTGCAGCTCCGTAGCCCCCCTTCGAAAGCCGCCCCTGATGATTATTAAATAAAATAAAAAGAAATATTTTCAATAATTTAGGGAAACAGGACGCCATTTAAAAAAAAAAGGAACATTTGGCGTCCTGAGCATATGTTTCTCGGGGCAGGGGACAAAAGGCTGAAAAAAGGGACAGCATCGTTAAAAATGGGACGTCTGATCATCCTATCTTAGATCAGAAACAGAAGTAGAAGCACTCTAGAAGTTACTTTATACGCAAAATCAGTTTTGCCAAATCTACTGACTTTGCAGTAAACTCATGCTTCTTTTATAAATCTACCAGTACCGGTATTGATCTACTTCTGAAAATCGAAAAATTAGACAAATCTGTTTTTTGTCTTTTCACAACTTATTTTCAACAGAAATCTTTATTGAATTCGATATATAACTACGTCTGTGATTGAAATGTAATATGAATGGAAGCCTTGGGTGCGCTTCCGTACAGAGGGCAGTGGCATTTCCTCTAAGGATAGAGCCCAGTTTAAGTGTGTGTGTGTGTGTGTGTGTGTGTGTGTATTAATCGAAAAAAATGTCATATAAACATGCGTCCTTTTTTTTTAGGTTATTTTAAGACGCTGTATCAACATCTGAAGCTATTTAGCATCTGAATGATATGAAGGTGATAATGCCGATGAAATGAGTCCGGGGTCCAACACCAAAAGTTACCCAGCATTTGCTCGTATTGGGTTGAGGGAAAACCCCGGAAAGAACTTCAACCAGGTAACTTGCCCCGACCAGGATTCGAATCTGGGCCACCTGATTTTGCGGCCAGACACGCTGACCGTTAGGCCTACTCCACAGGTGTGGACCAAACATTTGTCCTATTCTCAATATTTTCTAGCCCCTAATTTTTTATTAATACAAACACACACTTGAACTAGGCTCTAACCTTAGAGGAAATGCCACTGCACGCCCGAAGCCTTCTAAAGATTATGTTTTTGAAAAGAGGGACCAACAATGAAGGAACAGCACAACAGGTTTTTTTACTACAGACTTACCCCATATTTCCTGACCGTGCTCGACAGATTAAAGTGTAAAATATTGGTATCTATAGTTGCGTTGCTGTTATTTCTGGTGTGACTTCTCCTCTTTGCTTACATCTTAGGAAGTGAGGGCTCTATAAAGTCTAGGTAGGTAGTATCGTTCGCCATTTTTGTTCTTTCGTTGCCGAGCTACCAGATGAGGAATCTATTTGTCACACCGTTAAACATTATCATGTCGTAACTCCTATGATAATAAGTCATACACACTGTAAGTGAGCAAATAATTGAGAGGCAAATAACATCCTCGTGTGCTTCCTGCGAACGCCAACGAAAGAACCAAATTGGCGGGCGATTATATTATTTATCGAGCCTTAGGAAGTGCATAACGTCATCAACAGCGAATGCCAAGACGCACACGTTTAAATGTAGCTGACCTGCAACGTGATTGGCTGCCGGAAATAAGAACGATGGGACTATGACTTTGTTTTGACACAATTTCTATTGTGTCATGGTAAATTTGGAGAGTATCTTGCAGATTCAAGATACAGAGAGAAGGAAAATTTAAGTGTGACGAGAAGACCCTCTGCAACGTCTGCTTTGTTCACCATAAATTCCATCATGACCAGGCCAGAGATTGAACCTGGGTCGCCTGGATAGAAGACCAGCATGCTAAGACTTGAGTCACAGACGTTGCTTAGTCTACTCATAAAGGTGTAATATATATGTAATTTTACTTCATTAAATAAAATGAAAAATGTTAATCTCATTCAGATCAGATGCTATCTCCACAATTGACCATAGTTAGTGTAACTCACACTACACAAATTAAATAACACAACACGTGGGCTGCACACTTCGTATGATTCCATAAAAGTAGCTAATGCATATATCTGTGTGCGTGTGCACGCGCACATGCCTGTCAAGCAAGATAATTGAGACAGACTATAGACTGTAAGGTATATAATATAGGTAAACGTGGTTATGTAATGTAGACAGAAACGTAACTGATAACATGAGAAAACAAATTGTTAAATTATTACAGTGCGCACAAAATGTATAATTAATGAGAAAGTATGAGTCATCTTCATGACACCGTTTATTACGTATGTAGAAATCTATATCTTAATTCTGAGAAAACTGTAGCTTTCATTTTCCTAATTAAACATAGAATACCGGTAATTTAATTTATTATTTTTTTCCTCCTCTGCTTCACTTAGGAAATTCACATGAATTCACTGTATTGGTATGTCCGAGATACGAACAAACACAATAAAAACATATATCCATAAATTTACAAGCAAGAAGACGAATGTTTCTAAACTGCAAATAATATCATTTTTATGAAAGCAATTTTATACGTTAGTAAACGATGTTTGATAATGTTATATTTTGTAGAGTTTTATTTTCATTTAAAGTATCTCATCAGAGAGCAAGCATAACAAGCTTTTGCCACAGACTGTCACAAAAAGATGAATCAACTGATAAGATACACCCAAAGTGAGATTACGCTGTTTTCACAACATTTGAGTCAGACTTGTTCACCTGATTAGGCTCTCTATTAGAACATTAGTGGTGCATTAAAGCGTGAAAGAAATGGATAGTTATCTACATGAAAGCCAAAGTTTCTAAAACAATACTCTTACACATATTAACCACAAATGACTGTATATTTAAGGTATGTGAATTTATCTTATGTTGATTTTTTCTGGTAAATATTTGTAGAGAATTTGGTAAGTTACACAACGAAACTGATAATATGCTAGCCAGTTATCACAGACAATGAAATCTTAATTTGAATTAAAAATGTTCCTCTTTGGTTATTTGAGAGTTAATTTGCATTATTATTATTATTATTATTATTATTATTATTATTATTATTATTATTATTATTATTATTATTAAACTAGAGATTAAGGGTGTTTAAGAATAAGATTCTTAGAAAAATATTTTGGGCTAAGAGGGATGAAGTGACAGGAAAATGGAGAAAGTTACACAATACAGAACTGCATGCATTGCATTCTTCACCTGGCATAACTGGAAACATTAAATCCAGACGTTTGAGATGGACAGGGCATGTAGCACATATGGGCGAATCCATAAATGCATATAGAATGCTAGTTGGGAGGCCAGAGGGAAAAAGACCTTTGGAAGGCCGAGACTTAGGTGGGAGGATAATATTAAAATAGATTTGAGGTAGGTGGGATATGATGATAGAGACTGAATTAATCTTGCACAGAATAGGGACCGATGGCAAGCTTATGTGAAGGCGGCAGTGAAACTCCGGGTTCCTTAAAAGCCATAAATAAGTAAGTAAGTACCGGTAAATATTTATTTTAAACTAATGTTGAAATTTGTCTCTATTGCGTTGAGAAATTTAGCCAGAAAACACTAAGTAAGATATTATTTGTATTAAAAAACTATAATATTTATTTATTTGAATCTACATAGAATTTCTTAAACCCTATTTTACTCGAAAGTACATTAGGGTTTTAGTTATAGACTGATAGTTTACATTATTATAATAATATATTTGACATGGATAACCCAGTCTACGCTACTTAAAATTAACACATATATACTACATTTGAATGAATTACAAGTTTTTAAATATATTACATATAAAATTACAAAATTGTTTATAGCAGCATGTTTTCCTGAACACATTGAATAATGGTTTGACATACATTACATTACAAAAGTGTAAATGTCCGACCAAGAGAAATCTTCTGTTTTCGAATATGGGACAATGAAGGAAAAGATGGTTCACAGTTTGCTGTTCCTCACAGATACATAAGTAGCCATTTTCCTTATGGCATGTAATTTAAATCGTTCTAAATAAGAGCCAAATTTTCCATGACCCGACAAAAATTGCGTTAGTATAAAATATGGCATAATTTTGTTGCTATTTAAGCAGGTGTTGATCCTTGGAAAAAAGATTTCTCTTGTAACTGAACCCTTTGTACTGCAGAGCCACTGAATGTTCCACCTATTCATTATGTGCTAATTTTTTTTCTTTTCGCATATCAAACAAGAGCACAGACTATAGCTGAAATTTAAGTTTGAAACTGCAGCACTTTTTGCCATTTCATCAGCTCTCATTTCCTGCTGTTCCACTGTGTCCTCGCACCCATGAGAAGCAAATGTGTTTGTCATAAGGTAGCCTACTAAATTTCGTCTGATTTCCACTGCCAGAGGATTTAAGTTAAACTTATTGGGCCGTATTCATAGACATTTTTAGCGTGGGCTTCTGGTGGATGATCAGAGTTTTTCGTATTCATAAACCAGTGTTAGCGATAGGATATGATTTGAATTCTGTACTAGTAACCAGTGGATAGCCGGGGCTAGCTTAGTATGCTCCTGGCGCATGCTGCGAAATGTCTATGAATAGCACCCATTATCTATAGATTTGAGGGCTGTTTGAGAGTCACTGTAAATACAACAATTATAATTATGAAGTTTAATCCATAATCAATGGATCCTTAAGCTAATAGCTTGGCTTACACGATGGAGCATTCAGGTGAAAGTTTGTTCGTCTCTGTGTAGATTTCTTGCCCATTGCAGATTATAACAAAAGCACAACTATAAGATATATATATATATATATATATATATATATATATATATATATATGTGCTACTAACATTATTATATTTCGTTATCATTAGAGGGCGGATGTTGATGAAAAGTCGTCATCTTATTTTTCACATTAGGATGATGCCTGTTGATAAAGAAATATTTTCTGTGTTAATATATTAATATAAAAAGTTAATTTCTTATATTGCATTTCTTGAATTTTTTTGACGTTTTTGAACTTATAGGTCATTTTTACATTTTTTTCGACTCTTTTGGTCATTTTTAATATTTTGAAAAACTTTTAGATCATTTTGAATGCATTTTACTTCCTTCTTTACATATAGGCCTGTTAAATATTTTTTAAGCAAACAAATAAGTAGTAGGTCCTACTAGTAATTACCTACTGAATAAGTGCATAACAGTGAAGTTTGAGTTTTATAGTTTGGAACAAACTCTAAAGTCCATCCCTCATTTCACTGAAGGCTTCACCTCGCACAACAGAAGTAATATAAAATGAGCGACAACTGCTTAGTTTAAGTGAGGGCTTTGACTGCTACTGTTCTTTTGTTGGTACGAGGGTGTCTTTATAATTTATGTTTGGAAGGGAGGAAACTTCCACAGTCTCCTGGACAACAGAACATTGTGTCCCCAATATGGTTTGGAAGGGATGTACTACAGTAGACAGTATTTTTAACACAAAGATTGAAAAAATGCATGCTGCGTCCACAATTTGTTTTGTCATTTACACTCCCCATCTGGAAGGTTTGGTAATAAAAGTGAAGAGCGGAAGGAGGAGATGGAGAATGAAGGCACTGACATGGACCACCTCTGATTGAAACACACAGTAAACCCTCATTAAAATCTATAGTTTTCCCTTAAAACTTTAATTTTGTTGCATGCTCTTTTCCTTCATCATAGTCAAATTCCAGGAAGTTGCTCCCTCTCTCCGACATTTGCAGGGCAGTCATTTAAACAAGGGGACTAATTTTTAAGAAGTTGTGGTGCTAATACGTGAATATTATTTAAATGTCATTTGCTTTTAATTTTATGTCATTTTACCATTATTTTAAGGGCATTTTATTGATCATTTTAAGTAGATTTTTAGGTCATCAACATCTGCCCCCTAGTTATCATATTTTATATTATTTCATACAACTCATTAAATTAATTTTTTTTTCCCCATTTTGAATCTTGCGTACACTACTTTTAACACTTGAATATAAGTAATTAATTAACTAGCGGACTTACTCGTGTTAATTATTATATTTATTTTTATTTATTCAATTAACTATGTTCTATTAAAAATACTTTCTTCGATATGTGTAAAAATAAGTGATGAATGAAGATGTCAGAATAAGACAAAAATATCGTGTGATTCTTTTTATATTGCAGTTTTAATATTGAGTGACAAAACTGTTAATCTACTACACAAATCAGCTTTTGGTTAATGAGTGTTATTGATCCTGCACAATTCAGGCATTAAATAAATTATATTACTTATGCCTATCCAAATAAATTGAAAGGTCATAAAGAACCTGGTGATTGATCATCATGGACTTCTACCTAGGAGATTGCTTGAAGTTACTAAATAATGTCGTAACATCATTACTGATATGGTATTCAATAAAAATTCAATTGAATATAACAATACACTTTGTCTTATATATGCAATTAATATTAATTTCAGAAAATGAAACTGTTTTTGCTTCATCAGTGGCTGTTACCTGCATTTTTACTATTAACAAATTTCTTGAAAGTCAGTTTCTCCATCAAAAAAAGTTTACCAACATGCCCAAGTTACTGCAAGTGTTTCATCACATTGGGCATGCGCAGTGCATCATGTGTTGGCCAGAGATTATCAAGTATTGACACAGGTGTTCCTCATAAAGTCCAGATCTTGGATTTATCGAATAATAGCATTTCATCGCTGGAACTTGAAGGCTTCAAGGTAAAAATTATCACATGTAATTTAAATTTTACAGAACCTGTCTAACTATGTAATAATTTGCACAACTTTCTAAATATCGATGGTGTTTAGGGAAAAGGACTTAACCCTCATTTTTTTTTTAAATGTGACTTTTTGCTGTAATTTGTGTAATTAGTTAAAATTGAATTACAAAACGTGAATATATGTTTTCTGACAATTATGTTTACATTCCTTCTTACAAAGTAACTAATAATAATGTGTTAAAATTTAATTAGGTCTACAGCTGTTTCTGAAATTCTGTTCTTTTTTGGGATAAGCCCTTTTACCTCAAACCATCGATATTTATGTCACGTGCAAACAATATTTCTTTACAAGTGTCACCTTTGTCGGAATTCCTATAGCTTGTCAAGAACATTCAGCTCGGCTCCTAGGAACACGCGCATCAGATATGCAGGTATGGCTGCTGTAGTCTGCATCGCTATTGATCTGTAACCTCCCACAAAGTTTTACTCATACAACTTTGATTAATAATCGCATGCACACAGTTATATTTTTATTTCAAAATGAATACCAATTTGTGTTAATAGGAATGGTACAAAATCATATCTGTTTGCATCCACACATTCTTTTCGTCAATTGATGAAATGTGATTCATATGCAAAACTTCCATTTTCATAATGCTTACAATATCTCTTCGTATATTATATCTGATCTATAAGTTCGTTTATAGTGTGGGGTTTATTTCTGTATAGACCTAGTCTATTTTTTGTGTGTGAATAACAATAATTTCACCAAAAGATGTCGGAAAAGTGTGAATGCAGATGAACACTACTTTGAACAACTCCTATGATACAAAAATATAACTCTGTACATGCTATTATTAATAAAAATTGTATGAATAAAAATATGCGCAAGATTACAGATCGACAATGACGCAGTCTATGCTGGCTGTGAAAGTATGTATGATGTGTGTGTTCCCTACCAGGAGCCGAACTGAAAGCTCAACAATTTATAAGAATTATGTAACGTTGAAATTTAAGGAGTACAGTACATACATATCAAAAATGATTTATACAGGTTGGAAGTAAATAATCCTGCAGATTGAAAGGGAGATAGAGTACACTTAAAGCAATGGAAAACCTGCATTACATTTCGTGATCAAATGCAAGGTTAATTAGAAAATTTAATTGGAAGTTTCAGCAGTCTGGCAACATCGGTGCTAACACAGTCTTCTTTCTTCTCACAATGCAGATGTAAGAGGTTAATGAACTCAGGAATGTCACTGTAAGAGAACCTCCCTCTCTCGCTATGATATTTCAATCACTTCGCATCGTTCAGTGGCTTCACATTAGTGGTGTTTTAATTAAATTTATACGAAAACTACCCATGCTATTGAAATACACCAGAATGGTAAATGATCCTTCATTAGATTTTTTATCAATATGGACAAAAATCACGATCCCACTCGCAATATTTACCGAATAAGAGAGTGTTAAACATTTGGGGGGGAGGAAACATTTTTTCTGAGAAAACTATGAACTTTTCACTAATATGGTATTACAGATTTTTGTTATATACAACATGAGCTGTTCAATCTGAAAACCTGCAGATTTATTCACTTCCACCCTATATAGCAAGCTAAATATAAACGGAAACAAAACTGTTTTCCATAAAACTGCAGTGTGGGAACTAATTATGATCTAGTGAACCAAAGACAGATAATTGCATAAATTTTACATACATACCAAATAGAGATTAAATATGTTTACTTTTTCTCTACTACACTAAGGAGACTAGTGCCAGTATGAACAATTTGTTCTTTCATTAATTTGTTTCAATTTTAGAAGTCCCTTCATTTAAATTTTTTATAACACCAATAATAAAATTCAACAACATAATCTACGAATGAACTGTAATTTTAATTCTGCTTTAACCACCATACACCCGATAACAATGTGACTTTTATTTTTAATAATTCACCCTACGACAATGGGTATTCCACTCAACATAGCAACACAGAAGTCGTTATTGCACTTCACACGACGTGTATTATAGAGAAGAATAACAATGTAATCCTAATTTCAATTAAGGTTCACAATAGTTCGCTTGCCTTGGCTAGTTCTTCTAGCTCACTGTTCAAGTTCACTGCACGTCAAACCCCGGTCTCCCAGATGCGGTTCACTGCACGTCGAACTCCGGTCTCCAAGATGCGGTTCACTGCACGTCGAACCCCGGTCTCCCAGATGCGGTTCACTGCACGTCGAACCCCGGTCTCCCAGATGCGGTTCACTGCACGTCGAACTCCGGTCTCTCAGATGCGGCCCACTGTACGTCGAACCTCGGTCTCCCAGATGCGGTTCACTGCACGTCGAACCCCGGTCTCCTAGATGCGGTTCACTGCACGTCGAACCCCGGTCTCCCAGATGCGGCCCACTGTACGTCGAACCCCCGTCTCCCAGATTCGGTTCATTGCATGTCGAACCTCGGTCTCTCGGATGCGGTTCACTGCACGTGAACCCTGGTCTCCCAGATGCGGTTCACTGTACATCGCTGTTCTCGAAGGCTGCCTCTTTGCTCGCTCAAAGACTCACTTGTAGACTTGAAGACTCAAGACTGACTGACTTTCTTTGGCAGTTCACGATGTTATTTATTTACCACGAACATCTAGAATGTTCTGCATCACGAAGCTTCTGGACCTCCACAACAATCCACTTCCAGATGCTTAGCCTATTTACTTCTGCCCAGTCACAGTAGCTTTTCTACCCCCCTCGCTCCATACCATGGCTAGCGTCAGTGGTTTGTGTTTCCACGTACCTCTTTCTTGCTAGATGCGCACGCAACTCCATGATGCAACCAGAACATTCCAGAATGGTGCCACAGAACTAATATGAATATGAGTAGAATGTTTTATTTAAGCAATTTTATTTCTTCATCATATCTAGGAAGTAAAAAAAAATGTTGTAAAACATCATTCTGCTTTCATTTCTGTCAATTATGAAAGAAATTCATACTATAGTGAACATACAATAATTAATTCGACGAGCTCTATGCCCTTCATACAGTAAAAACCCATCACACATAATTCTGCTTTAAAACAAGATTAGTATTTTTAATTTTCTAATTTTAAATTGTGTTTTGTTGTAGGAAATTGGTCTTACATATCTTTATAAACTACAGCTACAGCACAATCATATTGGGACTATTGATCTTCATGCATTCGCAGGAGTCACAGAACTGAAAATATTAGATTTGTCTTATAATCACCTTTACTACCTTCTACCAGCAATATTCGAAGACACACCAAAGTTAAAATTTCTTTACTTACAAGGAAACAGACTTAAGTTACCAAAAGGGCCTATTTTAATACAACAATCATTAGAGGTAAGAATAAATAAATTATCTTGCATTAACATGGTAAAAACTTTACAATTAACATTGATTAATCAGCTTCTGTTAATATTCTTATGCAATTACGCATTTCAATGCTCATCCATTTTCATACATTTACTACAAATTTTTGAATCTGGACTGGCGCACTAGAGAGGAGGATTGATCGCCTTCATTAAATTTTTCCCACCTGAATGTTCGACTCTTTTTTTCAAATATGCTGGCACTAACGTCATGTGAGTCTATCAATGGAATAATAACAAGCACTTAAAAAAAGTAGAGAGAATAATAATTAATTTTAACAGTCTCTGAAATAATACAGGATATAAGATTTGTAATTAATTTTCAGTCTTAATGACTTATCATAATATCATACAAAATCAAGGAACAACTGTATAATGACCACACATATAATAATTTATTCTTTAATTATATGATACATTGAATAACTCTAAACATTTTCGCCGTGTTAGGCATCTTCAGACAAGTGTTAGCAATATCTAAACTTCACATGAGGTCTAATACACATTAAACACATTTGTTTATGATGTTAAAATAATGTAAGTTTTTGTAATTGTTTTTATATTATTTTAACATCATAAACAAATGTATTTAATGTGTATTCGACCTCATGTGAAATTTAGATATAGGCTACCTAACACTGTCTCAAAATACCTAACACAGCGAAAACATTTACAGCTATTCAACATAACATATAATTAAAGAACACATTATTATATGTGTGATCACTATATCACACCCCTAGAATAATATTGTCGTAACTTCCAAAAATTGAATTTTGAGTTACAGGCAGTTTTGTAATCTTTATTTAATCCTCTATCAAACAGTAGAACTGTCGTATCTCTAAGTCAAGTGAAAATTCTGCTGATACTTGGTAATCTTGAGTTTTCATACGACTGTGAAATGTTTATCTTGCAGTTACTTAAAACTAACTTTTGGTAGTAACGACAATATTATTTTAAGGGTGCCATATAGTTGTTCCTTAATTCTGCATGATATGTATTATGGTTTGATAAGCCATTAAGACTGAAAATTAATTACAAATCTTATATCCCATATTATTGATCATAGACTTATCTGAAACTTGCCCTTAAAATGAAATGTAAAGTCTCTGAAATGTTTCTTTTTTTCTTTGTGAAATGCTACAACATAATCTGGATATTTTGGCCTTTCTTTAAATCAACGCTAGACTCTCCCACAAGGCAGGCCTCCATGACTGTGTGTTGGTACGATGCAGACACACCACAGAGACGTCACAGGACAAGAATAAGACAAATATCCAGTGTCGTGGAATGGAGACAAATCTCTGCTTATGCCGAAACTACAACCATGGACTGCATGATTTCGATGTGCATTAAGCCATAGTGGAGTCTCTGGAATGTTCCTAAAAATGTACAGAGTAAGTCAAAATTATGCTCCCGATTTCAATAATTTATTACTCAAGTAAATGCAATTAGTACTGATAGAAAGGAGAACTCACCTAGTTTCATCAGACAGATTACAAATGCTCAATGTATGCCCCACGTGTAACATAGGACACATAAAGCTTGTGATCAAGGTGTACTGAGCATTTCAGAGTCAATCTCTGTGATGGCCACTGTGATGCATGCACGTGGATCAACCAACATCGTTGTAAGTGATGGTACAAAAAATACGATTCTTAATGAAACCCCACAAAGGAGGTGAGATCTGGGGAACATGGTGGGCAATGTATCAGTTATTGATCCTCCAAAGCTGCACTGCTATCCAGTCGATTTTTAGTTGTAAATAAGACCCTGTGTCTTGAAACTTTAGTTCCAGAAAAAAAAAATGGCTGCCTGAATTTTGAATTTCATTTTACTTCGATTGTTGTAACCTGAAAAGCATTTGAAGAGATGCAATGAAAATTGATCTATTCTTATTAGTAGATGAATATTTATAAATCGTGCAGTAAAAGAGAATGATGATAAACGAAATTAACCTGCATAATTAATTAAAAATCTCTTTCCTCAACAGTATCCGAACCCAAAACTTCGTAGTCTGTGAGCTAGCATGCTAACACAGACCCATCAGAATGCTTGCGATGAATTGTCATAATTGGGGTTATCGGACTACATATATCATGTTTGTTACATAATGACTCTTCGGCATTAATTTGATTTTATTTTCACATTAATTTCGTGCTTTTTGCATTAGTTATGAAATACCTTCCTGTAATATCTTTCAAATAATACTGGGTTGAAAACTGTTGTTAAATTATGTTATGTGAATCGTGCTCAAGAATTAGGTCCTTTTTTTTTATAGGACTGTACATATTGCTTACTAATTTACTTACCACTGGGTGGGTTTTCCTTAAGTTTTGCCGAAAAAACTATTGAACACTAACGAGACTTTTTTTTTTTTTACATGAACATCAAGAACACAGAACACTTTATGTTCTCCACTCATCACTACTCTCTTTTAGCTGTCCTGTCCTGTCCTGGCAAACAGTGGAGGAATTGAACTGTGAGGCTTTACTTTGCAAAGCACACATCTCACAACAAGATACACGCAATAGATTTTGCATTATTAAAGTCGGGAACATCATTTTGACTTACTCTGTATAAATCCTGTTGGAACATTGAATAAGCTAATGTGCACAATCTAACTCGCTCAATTTCTGTTATAAGCCAAGATGTGTTTCATTCATTCATTCATAGTGTTCTGGCCAAGACCAGGTCTTTCACTGTAAACCCAGCTTTCTCCAGTCTTTCCTATTTTCTGCCTTTCTCTTTATTTCCGCATATGATCCATACATCTTAATGTCGCCTACCTGATATCTTCTTCTGCCCCGAACTCTTCCCCCGTTCACCATTCCTTCCAGTGTATCCTTCATTAAGCAGTTTCTTCTCAACCAGTGACCCAATCAATTCCTCTTCCTTATCAGTTTCAGCATCATTCTTTCTTCACCCATTCTTTCCAACATAGCTTCATTTCTCATTCTGTCTGTTCACTTCACATGTTCCATTCTTCTCCATATCCACATTTCAAATGCTTCTAGTCGCTTCTCTTCACTTCGTCGTAATGTCCATGTTCCTGCCCCATACAATGCCACACTCCACACAAAGCACTTCACTTGTCTCTTCCTTAGTTCTTTTTCCAGAGGTCCGCAGAAGATGCTCCTTTTTCTATTAAAAGCTTCCTTTACCTTGCTATCCTCATTTTGACTTCCTTGCAGTAGCTCATGTTACTGTTTATAGTACACCTCAAGTATTTGAAGCTGTCCACTTGCTCTACTGCCTCATTTAGAATTCGCAAGTTTACCTTCTTTATTTTTCTTTCTATGACTATGATCTTCGTCTTATTTGAATTTCATCCCATACAAGATGTGTTTAAGAAAACCATTATTACTGTTGATGTATATTTGTATGTTTAGGTTTTAGATCTCAGCAGTTGTCAATTGGATCATTTTGAGAATGACGCATTCTCAAAACTTCCTGCTTTGCTAAGTCTGTACTTGAAGAACAATCAACTGATAAGACTGGAAGTATCAGTATTAAAACCGCTAGAGAAACTGCAAAAAATTGATCTCGTAGGGTAAGACATACTTCATACATACTAATTTCATATTCGAAGTGCCTTTGATTACCGTACATGGACTTTGTATGACTCAGTTCTCTCAGTAAAAGGTTTAATCTGAAATAATACTGTTACTTTTTTATTACTTCAAATTTTATATTATAGGTACTGTTCAGAGTGTTGACAAAATTAATTTAAAAGCGAGCAGAATTTTAAGTGTGTAAATGATTGTGAGCTGCAATTCTCCACTTTATATAATAAGTTATAAGTGGTTTCTTTCTTAATTTCTCATATGTAGTTAGTGTCCATGACACGACAGCCCAAAAGGGCCAACGAGGTGACTTCTGACCTCACGTCCACATGCCTCAGCAAAGGTGAACGATCATTCAACCAATATGGAAGAAATGTGTGGTCAGCATCATGATTCTCGCATCTGTTAAGTTGGCTTACAAAACAAGGATGAGGATTCGAATCAGCACTTATTCCATACTGCTAGTCAAAGGCATGACACCTTATGCCATGCAGCTATGGCGTAGAACAAAAAATATTACGATGTTGCAACAGTATATTTCGAGATTTCACGAAAACAGACTTTATCAATATCCCTAATATCAAAGAAGAGGTTTTCGGCATATTATTTTTTATTTTATTTTAGTAGGTTATTTTACGATGCTTTATAAACATCTTAGGTTATTTAGCATCTGAATGAGATGAAGGTGATAATGCCAGTGAAATGAGTCCGGGGTCCAACACCTATAGTTACCCAGCATTTGTTCATAATGAGTTGAGAGAAAACCCCGGAAAAAACCTCAACATGTTTTACCTTTATGAACATATTATATACAACATAACTGTATGCAAAAGTAATTTAAAATGAATCTTTAACACTATTAATAGTTACCACTTGCTTTGTATTCATTCAGAAACTTTTACACAATTGAAATTTCCCTCAACAAAACAGCTTCAAAATTAATGAAAATTTGTTATTGTAGATTACACTTACAAATAATTATGTAATTAGAACAACTTTCATAGCATCATAGCACTATTCATATTTACCATTTAAATAAATTACGGGAGAAAATATGATCAAATACACAAGATGGGAGGCTGGTGAAAATATGGGTAAAATACGGGAGACCTGGAAACTCTAAGTGAAACCCAGTTTTGAAATCCACCTATAATAATTGAGAGGTTCACTATGTGACCACATGTTATCCCGTATTAGTTGGATGATCATTCACCTCTGTTGAGACATGTGGATTGCCAGAAGGTGGTCAGCCTTGGCTCATCATGGACTGTCATATCACAGATTAAACTAGTTCCTTACTACAACAGAGGAGATCAAAAATGTTCAGAAGTAAATTTACTTCACAACTTTAAAAAATCCAGGATTTTGTTTTAATATAAGACGACAAAAATAGAATTGCTGACGGAAGAATGTAAATCTCTGTTATCATTGTCCTACTCCCTTTTGCACTATCCTCTATCCGATCTACATGCTACTGCCAATATAGTTCCTCTCACTGAACATCTCGTGTTCCCAACTAAAACCTAAACGTAAATGTGAATATTAATAGCAACATCAGCTCCAGTCGGTAATCAGAAGTTAGTCGCCATGAAATGTAATCTCAATGCAAATGTATAAATACTCGTATTAGGGAAAAAAAATGTACTATACCGGTACCTGTAATATAACTTTACCTACAAACTACGAAGTATGATCATTAAATTTCGAGACTGTGTCTGTTGTGGGCGAAGGGATCACGTGATTGACACGCGCGCGCAACAGAGATGCTAGACGACCTTGAAGAGATGCGACACAAAGTTTCAAAGCACTATCTTCTTTGAGACCTGTATTATACAAGGTTTTGTTAGCACGTGCATCTGCGCATTTGCGAAATCATGATAGACTCGACACTGGAGCAGAGAGCTACCATAAAATTCTTTGGAAAATCAGCAACCAAAACCCTAGATCATATATGTAACATATGTTGGGGTTATAGGCTTTGAGGTTAACAACTTTTGTCAAGTTTACTACGCTGCCATCTAGTTATTACATAAGGAGTCTCGTCATAATACCCATTTGAATTGCATTAGCGACTGTGCTGCCATCTCATGTTCGTTTACGGTGGATGGGTGGCGATCCTGGCAGTCGTTCTCTTCTAAGTGCTGCCGATTTTAACGTAGGAGGAGTTATCTGTTACATATATGATCTAGGCCAAAACCTATGGAATGTTGAAGCAAGCCTATGGGAATGAAGCAGTGAGTCAGGCGAGGTGTTTTGAGTGGCATTCGTGTTTCAGAAATGGTAGAACATCGCTGGAGGGCAACGAGAGGCCATGTTGACCAAACACGTGCAACACTGCCAAAAATGTCGAAAAAATTCGATAAATTGTGCATGATGATCGATGGATCACCATAAGAGAAATTGCTGACATTGTCAACATATCATTTGGAGAGGTTCAAATGCTTCTCACGTCTACATCCAAATGGAAGCTCCATGACGACAATGCGCCAGCTCACAGAACTCTCCCAACATGCCAGTTTTGCAACTGTAACACCCCAGTATTCATCAGATTTGGCCCCCTGCGACTTTTTTTTTGTTTCTGAAGATGAAATTCAAGCTAAAGGGTCACTATTTTGGCACTGTGGAGGAGTTCAAACGTGAATAGCAGAAGGTGCTTGACAGGCTTTAAAGACGTGACTTCCAGGAGGCATTCCAAAAAATGGCAAACGTGTATAGCTGCCCAAGGGGACTACTTTGAAGGGGATGGCAGCCAAATTTTATTTCCATTTATGGGACAGGTCTCGGAATTTAATGATCACACCTCGTAGTTATATCTCACAAGTATTATTTCATGAAGACATGCAAATATATGTTGTGCTTATTTTCAGAAATCCATGGCCATGTGATGGAAAGACTGACGAATTAGAAGTATGGTTGAATAATAATAATAAGATTAAACATGATCCAATATGCGAGAAGAACAAGAAGACCGACAAATTTGAGAGGATAATTTCATTAGTAGACAAAGAGAATGCCACAAACATTATGAGTGATGAAGAACTATTAAGACTGTGGTCTCTTTCTGAAAAAGATAAAGACTCAGATCTCAAACAGAGTGAAAGTGATTGTGACAAAAATATTTCAGTTTCAACAGAACATAATATTATCATAAAATTTTTTGATAAAATTCCATCTTTCTGGTCATTTATGATCGGCCTGGAGATTGGAATTGTGGTTGGAGGGATTATAATGTTTATAATCCATAAACTTTATGAGGTTAAAGAACCTGAATCTCCTCGTTCGTTAATACATTCCAGAGGAAGAAGTCTCCTGTCACTGCAAAACAGAACATCATTTATTAGATTCAGAAGTGATGGTGATGAGAGTACAGTGCTCTGGACAGAGCTGGAGACCATAAATTGTCCTGATACTCCACCTCCTGCTTATCGTGACTGTCTTGATTGACGTATGGCAAAGAATGCAGTCAATTATACACTGCAAATTTTACTCTATTAAAGATCTGTTGAAAGCAATGACTTTTCACTTTAAGTGAGATTTATCTGTAACTAAAATTTTTCTGGTAATTTTCGATTTTTCAAGAATAATTGATATTAACGTGTATAATAACCATCCTGAGACCAAAAATCGAGTTTTGAAATTTTTGTTTGTATGTCTGTCTGTATGTATGTTTGTTACCTTTTCACGCGATAATGACTGAACTGATTTATATGAAAATTTGAATATAAATTAAGTTCGTTCTAACTTAGATTTTAGGCTATATGGCATTCAAAATAATTTATTTAAAACGGAGGTTATAAGGGGACCTGAATTATGTAAATCGAAATACAGTAAAACCTGTTCAAATCGGAACCTGAATAATCCGGAATCCTGTCTATTTCGGAACAATTTATTGGTCCTGACGAAATTTGTATGTATTATGTATAATTTGTCCTGAATAAAACGGAAACTGTCCAACGCGGAAACAAACTATCTGATACTGTTCAAAACGGAAATAATATTTTGGATACACTATTATAATGTAAACTATGTTTTGAAGAAGTGTGTAATTTCAAGAAATGTACGAAATATGTAGGTCACTAAGATAAAAACAAGTTTTCTTTGCAAAATTTAGAGAGTGCGAGGGTGGAATTTCAGATGTGGAAAATTCAGGTGTAACACTTTGAAAAATAAAGACCATCTCATGAGTGAGTGATAAATAAAGACCGTCTCATGAGTGAGTGGCTTGCGGACATTAATGGTGCCATAAAAAGGAAACAGAAAACCGCTGGTTATGTGGAAATAAATGAACTGTTGTGAGAGTGAGATTTTCATGCCATTTCAAAGACCGTGCCAATTTCTGGACCTATTCTGCAAAACAAACTCTTGAACTGCCAAAAAAAAAATAGGTAAGTCAGAATTCAAGGCTTCTAATGGATGGCTCCCAGACCAATAAATTAAATAATGTGCAGTGATATACAGTATACTATTACAGTATAGCGTTAGATATTAAATTTAGTATGATTTAATAGTGTTTAATGAGTAAGTTACGATAACATTAAACAGAAAATGAGATTTTTCTTCAATATGATGCAGCACTGGAATAAGCGACAAAAAGCTGATTTAATGGCAGTAGTGTTAAACGAAATGTTTTGTACTTCTTACAGTTTGTGGCATGCCATTTTGTTTTTCAGTTATACAAATGATAAAATATTGCATTTTAACTTCACACCTGAATAATACGGAAACCTGTCCATAACGGAAAAAAAAATCGGGACCATGTCACTTCCGTCTTGAACAGGTTTTACTGTATCTCGCTTATTATTGATTTTCATGGAAAATGTTACATACTGACTTAAACTATCACTGTCTACATTGTTACTCCTTCCTTTAGACATGCATCCTGATAGTGCTGTATTTTCAAAATTGTCTCATAATAATCTCTTCCTATTATCTAACATTATTTGAAATATATTAACATTCTATGTATTTTAGCTTAATTCTGCTACATAGTTGGTATTTCAGTGTTTAATTAATAGTTCATAGTATTTTGTTGTTTAATTCGTAAATAACTCTTGTATACATGTAGCTCTTATCTAAATCAAATTGTTGAATTCTTTGTAAGTTTATACATATGTATGTATACTTTTTGCTGGTTGAGTGGAAGAGAAGGCCTTACGGCCTTAACTCTGCCAGCTAAAATAAATCATTATTATTATTATTATTATTATTATTATAACAAAAGGTTCTTTAAAAATGGTTTCGGATAAGTTTTCAATCAATCTTCTTAATGTATTCAGCTATTTGCTGACACCATAAAGTCCACTGCAGTCTATTCAGTTGTTGTTTTTCATGAGAAATGAGGGGTATTTTGATCGGTGTTCATTATAGATGCCTGTTGCTAGTTGCCAGAATTGGGGTGTAGTCAATATCAATATATACTGCAGAGCTGTCTTCTACAACTGGTACTGATGATTTTAATTTACCTTGTCAATGCACCCTTACTGTGTGAAATGAAACTGACCAATCAGCAATCAGTCACTGATATAATTTGAGTCTTCAGTTCAGTAGCACTATTGTCAGCACCAGTTCTTTGTAGATGAATTCCACCTAAAATGGAATATTTACTAAAATTAAAATTATTAATACTTACTTACGGCTTTTAAGGAACCCGGAAGTTCATTTTCGCCCTCACATAAGCCCACCATTGGTCCCTATCCTGTGCAAGATTAATCCAGTCTCTATATCCCACCTCCCTCAAATCCATTTTAATATTATCCTTCCATCTATGTCTCGGCCTCCCCAAAGGTCTTTTTCCTTCTGGCCCTCTCAACTAACATTCTATATGCATTTCTGGATTTGCCCATACGTGCTACATGTCCTGCCCATCTCAAACGTCTAGATTTAATGTTCCTAAATATGTCAGGTGAAGAATACAATGCGTGTAGTTCTGCATGGTGTAACTTTCTCCATTTCCTGTAACTTCATCCCTCTTACAAACAATCTAATGGGGGCAGATAAAAAGTTAAATTTTTTTCTTCCACCATGTTAATGTCAAAAGAAGTGCTTATATAAATTTTGGCCACTCGACCGCAATTACAAGGGTCGTAAAAAATAAGTTCGCCAGGATCCATTAACAGAAAGAAAACACAATTTCATTGGAATAGACACAGCAATCGAACTGTTTTTCAACATATTCCCCATCGGAATTGAGACATTTGTCATATCGTGGGCTTAACAGAGAGGTGCAGACGGCTGTCAAAAGCTGGTTTCGATCCCAGGCGGCTGACTCTTATGACACAAGGATAGAAAAATTGACCCCATAGTATGACAAATGTCTCAATTTCAGTGGAGGATAGGTTAACAAATAGCGCAACAATTGCTGTATCTGTTTCAATAAAATCTTTGCATGCAATTGCGTTTTTTTTCTTTAAACAGCCCCACGGAAAATCACTTTCTGGACGGTCTCGTAATTGCGGTCGAGTGGCCAAAATTTGTATAAGCACTTCTTTTGACATTATTACCTTGGTGGAAGAAAACAATTTAACTTTTTTATCTGCCCCCATCAGAATGTTTGCTTGTTAGTCCCAAATATTTTCCTAAGAACCTTATTCTCAAACACCCTTAATCTCTGTGCCTCTCTCAAAGTATGAGTCCAAGTTTCACAACCATACAGAACAACCGGTAATATAACTGTTTTATAAATTCTAACTTTCAGATTTTTTGACAGCAGACTAGATAACAAAAGCTTCTCAACCGAATAATAACAGGCATTTCTCATATTGATTCTGCGTTTAATTTCCTCCCGAGTGTCATTTATATTTGTTACTGTTGTTCCAAGATATTTGAATTTTTCCACCTCTTTGAAGGATAAATTTACAATTTTTATATTTCCATTTCGTACAAAATTCTGGTCACGAGACATAATCATATACGAGTACTTTGTCTTTTCGGAATTTACTTCCAAATCTATCTCTTTACTTCCTTCAAATAAAATTCCCGTGTTTTCCTTAATAGTTTGTGGATTTTCTCCTAACATATTCACGTCATCCGCACAGACATGGAGCTGACGTAACCTGTTCAATTTCAAACCCTCTCTGTTATATAATTATTAATATGTAGTTAATTTTACATAAAATTCTAAAAGTCCTAAATTGGATTTTATAAAGTCCTAAATCTGTTTTCTTTTTTTTTTTTAGCACCTAGGAATCTGTTCCCTAATAAGAACACAGGTTTTGACGTACCGGTAGCATTTTTCTTACACTTTTGTCGAGTATTTTAATTCTTTATGAAGCACCATTGTTCGTACTCACTGAACTTTTTTTTAATAGCAGTATTACTATACTGAAGAATAAAATCAACAAATCTCTAACAACAAATTTATGATAGCCTATTTTAATATGGCTTCTGTGTATAACAATAACTGCTCTATCACATCTTAAAAGCTTTTGATGATCACCATTGCAATGTTGCCAATAATTTCCTGTCATAATCTTTTACGAGTATTAACCTAACAACCAAAGGTTTAATCATTGCACGCATTTTTCTAGCATAAAAGGACAAACATAGAATATATAAAAAGTTTTCCATATTTCATTAAAAATAACTTACTTACTTACTGGCTTTTAAGGAACCCGGAGGTTCATTGCCGCCCTCACATAAGCCCGCCATTGGTCCCTATCCTGAGCAAGATTAATCCATTCTCTATCATCATATCCCACCTCCCTCAAATCCATTTTAATATTATCTTCCCATCTACGTCTCGGCCTCCCTAAAGGTCATTTTCCCTCCGGCCTCCCCACTAACACTCTATATGCATTTCTGGATTCGCCCATGCGTGCTACATGCCCTGCCCATCTCAAATGTTTGGATTTAATGTTCCTAATTATGTCAGGTGAAGAATACAATGCGTGCAGTTCTGTGTTGTGTAACTTTCTCCATTCTCCTGTAACTTCATCCCTCTTAGCCCCAAATATTTTCCTAAGCACCTTATTCTCAAACACCCTTAACCTATGTTCCTCTCTCAAAGTGAGAGTCCAAGTTTCACAACCATACAGAAGAACCGGTAATATAACTGTTTTATAAATTCTAACTTTCAGATTTTTCGACAGCAGACTGGATGATAAACGCTTCTCAACCAAATAATAACAGGCATTTCCCATATTTATTCTGTGTTTAATTTCCTCCCGAGTACCATTTATATTTGTTACTGTTGCTCCAAGATATTTGAACTTCTCCACCTCTTCAAAAGATAAATTTCCAATTTTTATATTTCCATTTCGTACAATATTCTGGTCACGAGACATAATCATATACTTTGTCTTTTCGGGATTTACTTCCAAACCTATCTCTTTACTTGCTTGAAGTAAAATTCCCGTGTTTTCCCTAATCGTTTGTGGATTTTCTCCTAACATATTCACGTCATCCGCATAGACAAGCAGCTGATGTAACCTGTTCAATTCCAAACCCTCTCTGTTATCCTGGACTTTCCTAATGGCATACTCTAGAGCAAAGTTAAAAAGTAAAGGTGATAATGCATCTCCTTGCTTTAGCCCACAGTGAATTGGAAACACATCTGACAGAAACTGACCTATACATTAAAAATAACAGCATTTTTATATGTAATAAGGATAATCATATTTAAGACAACCTGACAACACCAAATGCCACCCTATCTATGATCTGACAACTACAGTAAAACCCCGATAAGATGCTGTTCAAGGAACCGGGTGTAAAACACGTATTAACCGGGACCACGTATTATGCGGGTATACTAATTTTGACTTATATACAGTATCTATTAGCATTTTTCTTTATTGAAATACATGATTCATGAAAGGTAATACAGTATTATTCCATTATGTAATTACTGTAGGCTACTGTACGTTAAAGACATTTACTTAATTCTTTCCAAAGAAAAACATTTATAGCTGTTTGCCGTGTGAGTGTTCTCCAAGTCCTCATGTTTACCACACTTCAGTTTCTGCGATTACACTGTCCCGACGTTGCAGCTGCAGTGATTGAGTCGCGATTTTTTATTATCGTTCTTAATGTTGATGATGGGATTCCTAATGCATCAGAGAGTTGTTTCTGAGTAAGAGTACTGTTCTCATCATACTTTCGTAAGATTTCCAATTTTTCCGACACAGAAAAAGCTTTTCGTTTAACACTCATTGTAATCACATTCACAGACACTTCAATACACAAAAGGACAACAAACTGCCCAGCAAATTTTGCAGAATTTTATTACGGCCGAGTGAGGAATATTGTTTGAGAGAGAGGGTTAGCAAGAGGGTGAGGTATTGTAACTGTATGTAGGCTTTAACCACGCAGATAAGGAGTCAAATAAGAGAGTATAACAAGAGAGTGGGGTATACTAAGGCATGAAGGTTTAAATGCGCAGGTAAAGGGTCGAATACCAATACTTTTCAGGTTAATGGAACCAGTGAGTTCAATGACCAAGATGTTTCATTGCTGTTACAGTACATTGCAGAAAATTACGTCGAAAATATTCCACAAAAAACAGCGTATTATGTGGGAATGGAGCGCAACAAACGGGGTATTTTATAAAGCCGTTATATATGACATGTGCAGGGACCGGACAAAAAAAGCATATTACACGGGATAGCGTAATAAGCGGGCGCATCTTATCGAGATTTTACTGTACTGTACATTCGAAGCTACAAAATTTTTATTTTAAGCATTCCAATTTATGTAACTAGTGTATAATCTTGGTAATTAAGGTACGAGTGAATGTTTAGAACGTGAGTGTAAGTGAGAGCGCTGATTTTCATGAGTGTTTATAATGAAGATTATACACATGTTACATACAACGTTTTATGCAATAAATGTATAACATTGTAAATATGTTTCATAAGTTACTTTTTGTACGACAGCATATAAAACAATAATAAAGAAATAACTTCAGATTTGTAATGATGGGTAGTTTGATGTCATGGTCTATGAAGAAAGAGGTTGCTATGACAACAATGATGTATTAAAATAGTATAACATTGGCAAATCGTTTCATAATGTTAATTTTATGGCATAGGTTATGCCATCATAATATAAGTCATGACATTTTAGTTGACATGGTAATATTTTACAGTTCTGGTACAATAATGTGGCATATTGTGCGCGATTTCCACTAACAATTAAGACTGTTTATAATCTAGGATTGCATAAATAAATTGCTGCAAGATGTACGGATGTTATGTACAAGTATTTATCTAATGGTAATAGTCTAATTTTTAACATTACAATGTGATCTGACTCTGTCATTCCAAATAATTATCACTATTGCTATCAAATTTCACTTTATTTGATTACTGCATCAGTACTACAGTTCATAGTACGCACGATACACACAGGAAATAAAATTTTTAACTATGTCCTTCATATGTACAAACAAAATGCTATACATGAACAGTAGGCTATAATATGTATATACAGCAATTTCCAAATACAAACTGTCTCAAGTAATTTTCATACATGCTTACATTAATATTTCAGTTTATCTGCGATTAATCTAAAATAAGACTCACAGACCTCATTTTAAAGGTTAAGAACGGAATTTTACGATTTAAAATAATAAAGCTTGACAGAACACAAATTTTACAATACTCTTAAAATATATCAAAACATACATCAATGAACATGTAATCATGAATCAGGTAAGGGTATCGATCTGTTTATGCTTTCTTTTGTTTTCCAACATTAAGATTACATTAAGAAAGTCACATGTACGTAACATTCACTGCTTTAAAGAATTTTCATGTAAATAATGTTTGATTTTCTTTTGTGACAATATAATGGAATTTGGTATGCCTATTATTTTAAATACTGTCCGTGAAGTATAATGTTAGAAATATCTTTTAATATAAAATATTCAACTTCAAAACGTAAAGAACCTTACAAATATATAAATGATACAGATAGATCAGATGAGGTATGGACAGGAGTGATGGGGTTTTCACTGTGCGCTGCTGACGAACTCACGGCAGGAAACGGACAGTGTAAAGTTGCGGTGATACAACCATACAAGTTTCTGTAACTAATTAAAAAAGTGTCTTACTTATCAACTTTATTGATGGAGGTGCTGAAACTGGCTGTCTTCGTTGCCCACGCATTTTTAGCACCTCTTTATGAAATTTCGTCTAAGAAAAATATTAAATGTAGGTCTACTAGTATGTTATGAATATTATTCAGCATCCACTCACATCTGGTTGAAGAGCATGTGTCTTAGTTATTTAAATGGCTAAAACTTTAACAATTTATTAGCTTTTTGCAAAGAGCCATAAGAAATTCGTACTTGTGAAAGATGCCTAAGTGACCAATGTCATCTAATGTTTCTTCTGTAAGAACCCTACACTGTCTATTTTGTTTCTTAACCTGAACATTTCCCGTTGCCTGAAATTTAATACAAAAATTATGGACTGTTGTACGTGATGGAATTTTTACACTTGGGAATCATGTTTCAAACTGCCTTCGTACTTGGCTGGCAGACTAGATTAACACATATGAATGATAAATATATACACGTTCAGTAATAGAGCCAGGACGAGAAGTTATGACACCAGCGCGAGGGACGCATTTTAGTTCGTTTGCTTGGACTCGTCCTCACACTCAACTGGAGGGGTGTTGGGTTAGTTGATTACTAGCATTCCGAGTGTTCAGATCGTTCTGCTACTACTGCTATTGCTAATACTGAAAACATTGTCCTTCTGAGCGCCCTCATTATGGCATTGTCTAAGGTGTGAAATCACAGAGTAGTTCATAGTCAAGGACATGAAATAGCATACAATGTATGGAACTGCATGTCAGAAGAGGTTGTAAATGGAATACCAATTCCATTGAAAAGCGTGTGTGCAAGAGTACTGGCTGCCACTGGTATTTCAGAGCGAACCTTGGCAAGAATCAAGAAAGAAGGGGAAAATATTGAGGCAGGTACAGCAGATTCTTTCTCCAGTCCGGAAAAATCACACCTGAAGAAGATTGTTGCAGTTTTGATGAGGAAGTCCTAAGAAGTCTCATCTATAATTTCTAGGCTACGCATAAGCAAAGGCCGAGTCTGCAATCGCTTCTTCCAAAAATGGATATCAGTGTATGATTATGTGAAGAAAGTAGAGAACAATTACATTGAAAATGAGCACGTGATGGACAGTATTTTGGAGAACATTTCCATAAACTTAGGGACATCTGATTCCAGCACAGATCAGTCGTCTGATTAGGATGGAGAATAAGAATATAAAGATGGAATAGCGAACGTGATTTCATTAGGTACCTTCGGACTCTTGAATAGGAAAGTGGTGATACTAAGGTTACACGAATGTGTTTAGAAAGAGATGAAACGGATATGCCTGCTGCTCTAAGCTTGAGAACCGTAACCCAAATAACCCCCACTCCTCTACCCTCCTGGCCGGCAATTTAAAATTTTGTGCAGGTTGGTGCCATAACATCTCGTCTCAGCTCTAAACATCTATTAGCCATTATACAGTTTACACTTATTCACACTTTCACTTTAAATGCACAAGAAAACACCGTACTATGTACCATGCCACTCGCCAGTCACTTGGAGACTGATTCACTTACCTTGACATAAGCCAGGACTAATATGTGCATGCTTGCATCATCGCTTCTGTCAGACCATTGTTCCCTGCCACAAGTGCGTCAGCAGCACTCAGTGAAAACCCTGTCACTCCTGTACACACCTCATCTGATCGCTCTGTATTAATGCATTCACATCAAGGCATTCAGAAAATAGGCACAAGAAATTTGATACATTTTAAGTTTAAGCATATTTAACAGAGATCTGTAGTATTGTACAGAAAAAGAATACAAACGAAACACTGTTAAATTATCAGCAATATGATTTACATCTTTAAAAGTAAAATGTGGCCTTTATATAAGCTCTGTAATAAACAGTTCGTATAATGAATATGCATTTAACAATTCTATATAAGATAAACTGTTTAACATTTTAATAAAAGATATACTCTGTAGAGATATAGTACAAATATTTCTACAAGCTAATACAATTTAGGTAAATGTGGCTTAGAATAAATCTCAATACAAATCATATGGAAACTGAAACTGTAAAAGTAATAAAAACTTCATAAGCATGATACAGGCCTGCAATATCATTATGGTTGTAGTTCACAAGAGAAAAATATTGGAAGACTATTCTCTTCACAACTGTCCTGGTTCTGAAGGGTTCTTAAAAACATCACAGCCACCAGCTTAGCTCAGGCAGCAGTGCATTTGCTTGCCAATTCGGGGCTGTACTCAGGCATGGTTTTGATTTCCGTTTGGGCTGATTACCTGATTGGTTTTTTCTGATGTTTTCCCCATGTAAGTGCGAATATCAGGTAATCACATGACGAATTCTCGGCCTCATCTCGCCAAATACAGTGGTCAAAATAAATGTTACATATTGCCGAAACGTTAATATTGAATGTTGTGATTCGGAAATAGGTTATGATATCAATACATTGGTTTGTTTGTAATGTAATTCAAGTTGAAATAGTCCATTTTTCTACCATGAGGGTGCAGTATGTGCAGTGTATGGCAACCGTGTCACCTGTATACATTGCAGTACTCGTGCTGTGTGTCATTACGAGAGTTGTGGTGCTTCAGGATGGTTCAGAGAACAATAGCATACGAACAGAGGCTCTGTATAGTCACTCTAATGGAGCAGGGAATGAGACAGGTGGACGTAGCAGCGATTGTCGCTGTGAGTCAAAGTAATGTCTCTAGAATTTGGAACAAGTGTCTAGCAACAAGATCAGTTGAGGATCGTCACAGAAGTGGCCGCGGAAGAAAAAAAACAAGTGTGCAGGACCGATATCTGCGTATAACAGCAAGCAGAAACCCTCAACACAATGCTACACATCTTCGGCGGCAGTTCCAAACAGCGACAGGAGTGCAGGTGTCAACACAAACGATATGAAATAGGCTCCATGAACAGGGATTACATGCGAGAAGACCTCTCAAGGCTCCTCCTCTAAATCGGGTCTGGAAAGGAACTCGTGTTGCATGGGCAAGAAACTGCTCTTTGTGGACTGGGCAGCAGTGGGACACAACTCTCTTTTCTGATGAGACCTGTATCAGTCTTCACCCAAATAATACTGATATTCGTGTGTGGAGGCAACGTGGACAACGTCTACACCCTGACTGTATCATAGACCGTCACCCTTATCAAGGTGGTTCAGTCATGTTTTTGGGGTGGAATCATGTATGGCCGCAGCACACCCCTTGTGTCAATACATAGACAGATGACTGGTGTGAAGTATCGGGACGACATCCTTGCACGCATTTTGGCTCCATTTCGTGAAAATATTGGAGCGGGCTTCATGCTGATGGACGAAAATACACGACCTCATCATCACAATCTTGTGAACACCTTCTTAGTGGAGTATAGAATCAATCGGATGGACTGGCCTCCGTATTCTCCAGATCTCAACTGCATTGAGAATGCGTGGGCCATGCTAAAATGAGTAATTTGCTATCGTCTGTTCCACCACAGACCTTACAGGACAACATAGCTGCCGCTGTGGAGGAATGGGACAATATTCCATAGGCTTATCTGGACAATTTTGTAAGGAGTATGCCTAACCGCATTCAAAAGTGTCTCCAATTAAGAGGAGGGCCAATTGATTCATAAACGATATTGTATCCACGATGACAGTGACAATGAACTGTAGTGTTTGCAGTAGAATGTTTTTAATGTTGTGTGTTTTTGTTTTTGTTTGTTTTTTTTTTGTGTTTATCAAGTGGAAATGAGTTTTGTTTTCTTATGACTGTACCTGACAGAACACAATCAGCTTTGTTTCCTATTATGTCCAGTATTGACAATAAAGCAATATGCAACATTTATTTTGACCACTGTATTATTTTGCTATCATTAATTTCATTGATACTAAACAACCTAATAGTTGAGACAGCGTCATTAAATAATCAATTAAAAACAAACTTTCAGTTGCTCGAATGAGATTCTCTTGCAAATTTGAAACCTGTGTAATAAAAAAAATTATTGGAAACGTGTTCCTGAGCATACCAGTATTAGTATCACAAACTTCATACACTTAATTTTACTCTAAGATGAAATTTTTTCTTGTAAACTACAATACATATCATAACAACATTATTAAATAGCATTACATATCTATATTCCTTAAATATATTGCTATTACTACTACATATTATAGAATTACGTAAATGAAAAAGAGAAAATTTCATTACTAAATAAATAAATGTACAGGAAAGCATTTAACATAAATAAAATCACAAAAGAAATAATAATACTTTTGGTGGAGTTATTTTTATGAATCTTTCAATAGAGCTACATAAAAACTAGTTTCCAGGAAATGAGACAATTTATTTACTGAATAAAATTCCATTGGTAGAAATTTATGATTTTTAGTCCAAGGAAATACAATAAAATGTAATGTCACTTTCCTCATCTTTCTTTTTATACAAATTTATTTTACAGTAAAAACTAAAAATACAAATTAAATTACTGATGAGCACAATAAACCACAGGCTGTGATGCGTCCAGAGTGTATAGCAGATGGGCCTGTAGTGGGGAGGATGAGAACTGATGCATTAATATTAACTTTCAATTCTCATCAAAAGTTTGTCATATATTTAAAATAATAGCAACATCAAATAGAAGTCTCAGTGAAGTAAACATATTTTTGGCGTATTCACATTTGGATAGTCCAAATTACGCAAATGAACTTCATATTATGTATTACCTTTTCTGGACTTGATAAATGAATTAATATCGAACTAAACTAAATTTATCTAGAAGTTCAACAAATCACATTTCAAATAGATATTGCTATTGTGGATGACAATGCTTTAAAGCATCTGATATGTAATTTACTAAATTATTTCTGGACATGTAAAGTAGTATGAAAGGTAACAACAAACATATGAAGAAGGATGTAGTATTTACAAAATTACATTTTATACCCAAAATCTGCTAAATTTTCAAATAAAACAAGCTTCAAATTCATAAAATGTGCATGCTCATATTCACGTGATTCGAAGAGTTAAAAAAAAAAAGTCCTGAAAGAGGTTTAACTCATATATGAAATATACCATTACTTTATCTTTGATAATGTTTATATTAATGCATAATTATGGGTTCACTATTTATAAGATTCTTGAAAATTTAAACATATATCATTTCCCATAATCTTCCACTGAGGGAGTGATTAAAAAATAGCTCGGAATGATATTAATTTGAATTGTTATAAGTTTTAATTGTAGTTTGTAGATGTTATTTACACAAGTCTACAATAAAAGTCGAAAATGTCTTCAAACAATGAGGATGGAAGAAGAGACTTCGGGAAAGACTAAAGAGAAAAGGGTAATGCATATATATTTTTTAATCTTGCCGAAAACATTATTCTTGTCAATTTATTTATTTTTTTTTTTACTTCATTCTTTGTACACTTATGTTTCTATCTACCTATATAAATTCTACAGTTCCAATTTGTACTTATTTTAAAGCTATGAACAATTCGTCATGCATTTTGTTGCAAAAGATCATCTATCTTTTGTAAATAATTATAGATTTTTACTTGATTGTGAAGTAAAATATTCAAATTTTGAAACTCATATACTGGTATCACTCCATAATTTCCCTGCTACCTAATACGGAATTTAAACAAAATTAATTCAATGAAAGAAATTCATTAAAGTCATCAAAGAAAGACAAACATAATCATAATGGCACACAATGGTACAATGGCACAAAATTTATAGTACAATGAACAACCAAAATATAAATTTCAAGAATTTTCATTGTATAAATAATTAATCATTTGTTAAGAACATCAATTACAATATATGTAGTCTTGAAGAAAAATCAGTACATTTATCAAGGAGCATCATGTTCTCACACAAAAGTTTACAAAGTTACAAATATGTTCCAAATATTTAAAGACAGAACAAATACAGGGGTCAATCTAAAAGTCGCTACATTTTTTAACACAATCAATTTTTAATTCACAGCTTTGCTACTTACATAATGCAAAGGTAAATCTTATAGGAAAAATCTTCTACTCTTCCACATTATCTCAGGCTCTGAAAATGGCCATACACCATTTGTGAACAAGAGCTTATATGACTGCTCAGTAAAAGTTACCACTGACACATTTCAGGAACTTCTTCATGCACCCTAAAAAAATCGTGCCCTGAACGAGTTCTTCAGTTTCCAAAAGAGATGGTAATCTGACAGATCAAGATCAGGGTTGTACAGTGCCTGAGTTAGAACTTTCCATCCTAATAATTTTTTAATTTCATCCTTGGTGGCTAATTTACGTGAGACCTGGCATTGTTGTGAAGCAAAAGAAAGCCTTTCACTGGAGAACCTCATTGAACACAGCACAGCTCAGAACAAAGTTTTTTCAGCGTGTTCAAGTACAACTCATAATTTATAGGGATCCTTTTGGCATTATGTCCACTAATTATTATTATCAAACACTTTCCCTAAACAGGGACTGCCTAGAAGACAAAGTATACCATTTACAAAAACAAAATTTTGAATAGTACATATTACATGGATAATTTGTTATGAATATAAAAGCAATGCAAGAAAGAGAAAAAGAAATTACAGTGCAATGTCTTATCTGAAGTGATTTCTTAACAAAGAAATCGAACCTTTCAATGCAAGTAAACAAACATTGGTAATCATTGGTAATTACAGATGAAGGCAAATGAAAAACCTTGCAAAAATCAACAAGCTGTTTTGGGATGGATTCTCTTCCTCCGACCATCAAACCTATTATTTCTATCTGTTGTAATTGATATTTCTCTTGATAATACGGGATTGTTAGTTCATAGATGAATTGTGGTCATCTTGCGGTTGGCTCTTGCAAGTCTCGAAAGAACTGTAGGGTCAATTATAAAACCTCTCCAATGGTCCTGCAAAGCAATCATATCTATCCTACGAATGCTGCCAGTAGTTGATAGACCATGAACCTCTTCGAAAACAGTAAACCAAGTATTACGTAATGCTTGAGCAATGGTGCGTCTTACCTTGTGGTGTCTGGTATTGCACAAAGCTTCGCCATGTGGGCAAGAACCGAAGACATGTGGGAGAGTATCTATCTCACTGCCGCAAGGATGGCAGCGGTTGTTGTCTATGGTCCTTCCTGGTATGGCACGAACTGCTACTACACTACCAGCCATCTTCAAAGTGTCACGCCATTCACTGCATGTTAGACCTTTATGATTAGTTATCCAGTGATTAGCAGGGGGATGTTCCGCCCTTTCCTTTGTAGGGTAGTTCACACCATTTCTTGAATTCGAGATCCCATAATCTTGATCTAACTTTCCGTACATCAAGGAAACCTTCTTTAAGATTAAATAAGGTGTCGTCTACTCAGGCAGTCTGCATTCTCTTGAATAAGATCTCTGTTAGTTATTATAGGCCTATTCGAATTGGCGTACTTGTGGAGAGTGCATAGGGAAATGACGTGTTGTAGTACAGATTCTCATCGAGGTCAGAAGAATCCGAGACCTTTAAACTTCCTGTGACTATAGGATCTATGAACCAACAATCCTGTCCTATAAAGATAAATATAGCCTGTCCCACATTGATGTAATAGGTCTGATGGTGGGAGCAAGAGGTACCATACCCTCCTTCTTTGCCAACAAATGTAAAAACCTGGGCCTAACACACAGCATTGTGAAGGAAATAGCCATTAGTGCCCTCAAAGGATTGGTTCAGATATTGAGAAAACATCTGTATGGGAGTGATAATGGAAATTTCAAGTTATCTTAACCGATGGCTGTTGATTGGTTTAGATATCAATGCCAATACGTAAATCCATACTATTATTTTTCTCGCGGTATATGGAATTTATATCATTCTAACCTATCTGATGATATTTTATTTTCCCTTTCTTAACTGTAAATGAGCACAAACGCTACTTAGGTGTAAATTTTTCTGACATTTTGTATATTCGATTCCCTCATCGTTTCAAATGCATATCATTTTATCTTTTAGGTCTGTTTCCAAATTATATGTAATACGCTTTGTCAAATCTGGTAACCTTTTTATAAGGGAAGCTAACTTTCTATCTGAAAAGTCGGAAGGGAGTTTTAGAATTCCTTTAAGGATATTCCGGATCACCTTATCTGAATCTTCTAGGAATTTGAATCCCAAAAAATTATTGCCATGACCTTCCATGCTAAAGAATTTTTTTCCTTCCTCAGAGATTCTGTGAAGACTGAGATTCTATAAATGTCAAGCGCAACAACCATTTTGAACTAGGGCTGCAGTTGCATCCCTTGGAGAAAGAGGATGAAATAAATTTGGATAAGGAGCGGGAAAGATGTATTTACACGCTATGCAAATAGCAAAGCTGTGAATTACAAACTGATTGTGTTAAAAAATGTGGCATGACTCTCACAGCAAATATTAAATGAGTAACATGTGAAGCTTCTAATCATGCTTCAGCCATTGAACAATACTTTATCACTAGAAATAAGAGATTCTAACTTACAACGACTATATGTAACAAAACACAAAACACTTGGAACAGTTTTCAACCACAAGTACTATAGTACCAGTCCTTATCACAACTTTCTGAGGAAGCACTTGCATAGTTTATCATCAAGTTATGGTAATAAAAATGAAGTTGGAAAGTTAGTAAGATACAAGATGTAATTTGTAAAATATATAAATTATATTAAATTCAGCAGTATATAATTATATTTCAATTTAAACATGTACCACATGGTGCCTAATTTTCTTAATTATATTTTTCATATAAGATGCTCGTACAAGAGGCTTCATAACTTTTAACTCTTTTCATTAGATGTCGACATTATGATATGACTGTCAGAATATTTCAAAATTCTCTCTGTTGAAGCTTCAGAAATATTATCTTGTCCGAAAAGAATTATTGTGGTATAGGTAATTTACACAACACAAAAATTAGTTCTCCTATGCTATACTTAGAGAAATTGTCCGCAAATGAGATCTTCAGGACAGAGTCTGTCTCCTGAGATAGAAAATTTGATCTCTTTGGCAAAGAAAGACATGTAAGGTATGAAGAAACCTTAAAACTCTCCAACGTCCGGAGATGTATCTTAACTCCAGGAGAGCACTGTGTAAACAGGAAATATCGAAGACATCAAATACACGATTGTTCAATTACTACAGACAATATTTAACATACTCACAGCCATCTTATGTTCTAATTGAAGCCTACATTTTAATATATTCCAGTCAAGTGCAAAAACAGACAGATAATCACTCAGAAAATGTGACAGTATAGTAGAAGAATTATTATTATGCAGAATATTTCGGTATAATGCTTAAGAATTGAAGGATGTACTCCACAGTTCATTCAATGATGATTTAACTTAACATACCTATATCCAAAACTCCACAATTAGGGGTAATTTTTTATATAAACAAGTCCCTACTTATTTATACAAAAATTGTCAAATCATGAGAATATTTTGTCATTACGTAAACATTCAAAAGTACATCAGGTTTTCAAAAGGAGATAACCATGTCGTGTTATTTATTTACATGTTAGAAACAATGGTACATGCATAAAATTTAAAATAAAATAAAATTAAGAAAAGCAGGACAAAATTTAATCGCGCAAGAATTCCAAATATTATAGACTTTCCTTAACAGTAATGAAGCAATCATCAGAAGCATACTCACATCTGTAAACGTTAAAATATGGTGTTCACTTAAATCGGCTACAACTTGCCATTTTCAAACGCCTGGCATTAGAAAACAACAACAACATCTGTAAGTTATTTCTAATCATGACATGCATGACAACTGGACATACAATGCATGGTAATGCAGAAAGTCCGAACTATTCTCATACAAAAAAATAATCTTTGTAACTATTTATCTCTGGTTATAGGTATGTTAGGTTTAATCAATGTTGAATTAGCTAAGGAATATAACCCTTCAGTAATACACATTAATCCTGAAACATCCAATACCAGTATTACATAAATATCACGCCAGTAAAGGCAGGCTAATCACATTTTGAACATAAGTTCTAGCACCTCATGATAATATAGTACATGCTGGGTTGACATGTATGGAAGAAAGAAGATCATAAAATATAACAGAGTGACGGATTAATTACATAGAAATAGTCTACCACGGTATTATAATTTCTTTTAAAAAATTAGATATAAAAAGCAGATTCAACAGAATCAGGAATGCAAAGTTCTCACAGAGAAAACAGTCGTATAAAATCCCTGAATTAGTTCTATGTATTAAAATATAACTAAATCGTTTTATTTAGTAATGAAGAAGAAAAGAAGGGAATTATGAAGTTGTCCCTGAAAAAGTTTATACTAACTAGTTTTTAGTTCAACAAGAAATACGTAATGTAACATAGGTTATTGGTTTCTGGGCTTCTGCTGCGCAGTCTTGGTTGCTGGAGCTGACGTTTCCACAGTTCTGAAGACGATCACAGCAAGATGGTCGAAACTTCAGCTCCAGCAACTGAGATGATAGGGTAGAAGCTTGGAAACCAACAACCTATGGACACTGACTGCGGAATCCTATGCCAATACATGTAATGTAACAGTTTGCTTGTTTTAAATGTTACACTGTTTAATCTTGAAACCAATGATGGTAGGAATGTATTTGTTGTTACTAAAATGCTATTATTAATTTATAACATAAAGTTGCATAATATCCTACTTTTCAATGAAACTTTGTATCATAGTATAAATTTCAGTCTTAACAATGTTTTTAAGCATAAAAGTGAGTAATTCCAATAATATGAAGAGATTAATAAGATGTAATAGTATCAAAGATGCAAGTTTTAATATAAAAATAAAATCATTAAATGCAGAGAGTTGGATATTATTAAGTATTGACATTACAAAAATTACCTGATCTCTTTAATAAGTTCAATTAAATTCTGACGATTAGTTAAGAAGGACAATTAAAAAAGTGATTTTGTCACCATTATCCACTGTTAGAGAACTTATACCTGATTGTTCTATAAAAATGTGTTACTTTATACGAACACGTCTAAAAGTCAAAGACTGTGAAATGGAACAAACGAATGGAACACAATGCAGACTGTACAATTCTTCTTACTTTTGTATTAAGACTGTAAACCTTGCCCCTAACAGAATAACAACTAAACAGTTCTGGAAATAATAGATACTTCCCCAAATAAAAAAGTGAATAGCTGAAGACGAATGTTTACAAATGTGTCCGTCTTCACAACATGGGCAGTGAAAAAGATTGACATATAATAACACAGCATTCAAACTAAAACATTATGGTCTGGTGATATGACAAAAAGCTGCAGTGAATTTCTCGGTTTGAACAAAAATCATTATACCAAGAGGTAAACAATTTATTGTAAGGAAGAGCACATATGTTCATTCTGCAAAAGATTGTTGTGTGAAACCAAACTAGGTAAGTCATGGATACTAAGTTTGCCACTAATACATTGTTTCCACAAATTATTGGACGATTTTGTAAAATTATATTTTCACTAATACTGAATAGACAAACGTGAAAGAGGGATATTTCAAGTTTTCTACCGCCATCTGAGTTTCATTTGTTATTTAGTGGGAAATATGTACATCATTACTGGGGAAAATTGCTGCCTTCCTAATAGGCCATAACTGGTGTGTGTTTGAACATGTGCGATGTAACAGTGCTGTTGCAGTCTTCTGTATGTTCCAACAGCAATTTGGACATCTTGATCCCTGTTCACTGGATCTCACAGTGTGTGACTTCTTCCTCAGGGGTTCTGTCAAGGACAATGTTTATGTTCCTCCACTTCCACTGACTTTGCCGGAATTGAGAAGATACATTAACATCGCCATCAGGAATGTTACACAAGACATGTTTGAGAAGATCTGGCTAGAATGGGATAACTGCCTGCATATCTACTGTGTCACATGTGAGGTACCCACAGAATGCATTTAAGATCAAACTTCACATGATAATAATATATACTTCTGTTCAATATTAGTTCAAATATAGCATTACAAAATCCAATACCTAATCCAATAATTTGTAGACATGAAGTACAATTAAATTTTCACATTATCAGGGGCAATAGTTTATTTCCATGTTAACAATCTTCATTTTTACTACTACTTATTATTATTATTATTATTATCATCATTATCATTATTATTATTATTATTATTATTATTATTATTTGCCCCTTTTCAATATTACTGTTATGCTGACTCATGTGTTTAAATATTACAGAAGTACAAAATATAATTTTTTTACATTGTAAAACAGCATTTTGATTTTTAATAAGGATTTAGAGAAAATACACACCTACAAAAAAAAAAAAAAAAAAAAAAAAAAAAACCGGACATGAAATTGTATGTACCCACGTAACAATAACTGTAATATTATATTCACATTTCCGTATATTATCCCATTTAACTTTATTGCTAATTGCTGTTTTTTTAAATATTCCAACTTCATTATTTCCCAAATTTGAGAAATACAGCCTTAACAAAAGTTGTATCTTTTATCACGAACAACTATGCAATGTATAGATACTGAGCTGCTGACAATTCCAATATAAATGTCCTCAATGACGTTTGCAACGACATTTTTAGTGTTTCTATGAACTATCGTTTTACAATAGTTTAGACTGAAACATTAAACCACACAAATTTCTGTTAAATATAACCTAAAAATAAAATATTAAAATGTTTGGTATGTTATTATTAAATAAAAAAATCATTCAAAGAAATGTTGTTTATCTGTTAACAAGGCATAGTTTTAAGTAGTTCCACAATTTTATGTCGAATGTGTAGAATGTTCACATACAAATTCAGAACTCTAATATTTTCAAACAGGTAGAAATATGAATTTGTGATAGAAAAGGACGAATTGATGATGTATGGCATAGAACATGTAACTGTTTTACAGTACCATATTGCATTAATAAATACGAAATTAAATCAGAGAAATTAAGTTATAAAGGGATAAACAAAAGTTAATTTATTGGACAAACAGTTTTGGCAGCTGGGTACCTGGCATTAATGATGTGCGAAAAATATTATGAATTTAACATGGAGAAAAGTAGGTGAAAAAGATTCACACCATAAAGGTTTCTTCCCTATTCTATGGTTATTTATTTTGACGACATATGTGTAAGTTCGAGCAGCAGTGAAGGACAGACGTGTTTTTGTAACGCTCCCAGAGAGTCATAAAAGTGAAAATGGTTAGGAAGCAAACAGGGAACAACAAAAGTGACACATCGACATCCGAGGAAAAAAAAGTGGCGGACGATAATAGTGTTATAATCAATTCAATGAAGAAAATGTTTGAGGAATTCAAATCCTTCATTAACACGGAAGTGAGTGACCTCAAGAAGTCCGTGGAATTTATTTCGAATAAATTTGATGTCTTTAGCGAGGAGCTGAAGGCAGCAAAAGAAGAAATCAGAAATCTAATGAAGGAGAACAAATTGCTGAAGCAGGAGATAGGTGAACTACAACAGTATTCACGTAGAGACAATGTCGTGTTTTTGGAGTGCCAGAAGCTCCTAATGAAAATGTATACAAAGTGGTAGACAATGTATCAGTAGCCATTGGAGGCAGTCAATAAGTCCCGGACATCAGTGTAGCGCATCGACTGCCTTCCAAGCCAGGTAAACCACGACCCATTGTCATCCGTTTCATGAGGAGAAGGAGCAAGGATGAATGGTTGCAGTGCTACAAGAATGAGGTGCGAAAGGACAACAACGGACCCGGCATACCACTTCAAAAGTTGAGCGAGAATCTACCTACCGGAAGGTTCTCAGCAGGGGACCATTTAACAGCCGCGACCAGAAGTCTGCTGAATAGCGCAAGAGATGCCACCAGGAACAAAGGCTACCAATTCGTCTGGACAAGGGATGGAAAAGTACTGGTTCGCAGAGATGAAAGAAGTCCGGTTATTAAGATAAGTAGTGCATATGACATAAATAACCTGTAAAGTCTTGCACACTATTCCAAACGTTTACTTTCTAGTATTTTCTTAATGTTAACTAACAATGGAACACAATACTATTATAAATAAACTTAATCAGTACTACCACGAAAACAACAACGCCACAGAAAATTTTGAAGACCTCGCTCTCTGTAACAATTATATTAGCACTAGTTTATCACATTTAAAGATTCTTCACCTAAATATTCGTAGTATAAATAAAAATTATGATGAATTTTGTGTATTACTAGAAAATTTTACTTTCTTTTTCGATATAATAGTTCTTACTGAAGTCTGGATTGATCATGATAACGGTTTTGACTTACTTGGCTATAATAAATACGTTAAAACAAATAAATATAAAAAATGTGATGGAATAGTGGTATATTTTAAAGATTATATTACTGTATGCTTAAAGGATGTAGAATTTAATCACTGTAACTCTATTCATTTTGACTTTTCTATAGGCGATACTCCATTTTCTCTAACAGCAATTTACAGATCTCCAAATAACTGCAAAATTGATTTCCTGGATAGCTTTGAACAATCTTTGTATGAACTAAAAGACGTTAAAAATCATGTTATTTTAGGTGACATTAATATTCAAATTTTAGAAAACAATTTAGATAACTCTGGCAACAGATATTTGAATATTATGCATGAATATGGTTTTTTGAAATACTTAAATGCCCCTACTCGATATAATGCATGCCTTGATCATATATTCTTCAAAACATCTATAACCTAGATTTCAAATCTGGCGTATATAATAGTGCAATTACAGACCATTATATGGTATTTGGACTAGTCACTATCACTACTAAAAATATTATTAAGGATCCCATCATAAATTCACATAATAATTGCAAGCAACATATTAATTACAAAGACTTAGTCGCAAATATTAGCTCAGAGACCTGGGAAACGGTTTTTGATTGCCAAAACGCTGAAATTAGTTTTCAAAATTTTTACAAAATACTCCGCGATCTAATAACTAAATATACCTTTCATACTTGTAATAATGCACCCAGTAAATATAAAAAAATAAAACCCTGGATCACTTCGGGTATTGTTAAATCAATATGCACAAGAGACAGACTAGCCAAAAAAGTAAAACGTGAACCTTTGAATGAAGATTTATCAAAAAAATATAAAAGGTACAGAAATATCTTAACTTGTGTTATAAGAAATATGAAAGTTAGTTACTACTCAGAGAAATTTGTCAACAATAGCAATGATCCCAAAAGATTTTGGCAGACTATTAACGAAGCTACTAACGTTTCAACAAATAAAAGCTGCAGTATTATGGAAATAGTAAATAAAGATGGCTCAATTATTAAGAATCATTATGATATTGCAAACGAACTTAATGCTCATTTTACAAACGTAAGACACAATATAGCATCAAAAATAAACAAAAACACAAGACTCTCTTCTTCCTTTTCTTATCCATCATCATCATCATCATCATCATCATCATCATCATCATCACCACCACCATCATCAATGTTCATGTTTCCCGTAAGTGATAAAGAAATTATAACTATTGCTAAAACTTTAAAAAATAATGTGGCTCCGGGTGTTGATGGTATTCACTACTAGAACACTCAAAATGATTATTGAACCCACATCGAAACCACTAACCCATGTCTTTAATTTGTGTTTATCACAAGATGTATTTCCAACTGATCTTAAATGTGCTGTAGTAATACCTATATACAAATCTGGTGACAGAAACAATCTCAGTAACTACAGACCCAACTCACTCTTACCAAGTCTCTCTAAACTATTAGAAAAATGTATTAAAAGCAGGCTAATTAATTTCTTAGAAAAAAACAGTCTATTAAGTCAAAAGCAGTTTGGCTTCTGGACGATGCTATTATGAACGTAACATCAAGGATTATCAAAGAATTAGACTCGGGTAAAAAATGTTTGGGAGTTTTCTTAGATATTCAAAAAGCCTTTGATACTGTAGACCATAATATACTCACTTCTAAACTTCATGCCTACGGGATTAAAGGAATCGCTTTAAATTTATTTAAGTCATACTTAAGCAACAGATCCCAATTAACGAAATTTAACGACCAACGCAGTGAAATTCGTAATATAAATATAGGTGTGCCACAAGGTACAGTTTTAGGCCCACTACTATTTTTAATATACATCAATGACTTGCTAAATATTGATATAGGAAACACATCTGGATATATATTTGCATATGCCGATGATACAGCTGTAATTTTTAGTGGATCGAATTGGAATGATGCCTACCTAAATGCTAATAGAGGTATACATGTAATAATTAAGAAATGGTTAGATGAAAATTTGCTCTCATTGAACATTTCAAAAACAACTGCAGTTCCTTTTACATTAATGGCTTCTAGTCTGAGAAAAATCAAACTCGATAAGGATACAAATTTAAAAATACACAATTGCAGTAACATAAACTTGATTGATTGTAATTGCTCTTCCTTGACAGAATCCACGCAAGTAAAATACTTAGGTGTTGTCATTGATTAACATTTAAGATGGAATAAACATGTAACATATTTATGTAATAGGTTACGGAAAACAATTCACAACTTTGTAACCCTTCGTGCATATATGCCTATCTATGTTCTCCGTGTAGTTTATCTAGCCTAGGATGGGATGGAATGACAAAGACTATCTTAACTCCATTAATATTACTACAAACACGTATCATTAAAATTTGTCTGCATAAACCACTTGATTATCCGACGCAATTTATTTATTCTGAATTCCAAGTACTAAAAATTGAGCAAATATATAAACATACATTACTAACTTATTTTCACAAAAATCGAATGAATTTTGTAACTGAAAAACATATACATAACACCAGAAGAAATGTCCCAACTCTTTTGGCAGAACCTAAATGCCACACTACAGCTGGATTAAGACACAGTAGGAATTATGGACCAAGACTATACAATTCAGTATTGAAAAATAATCCAGACCTAAGCAATTTACACATTCTTAAGTTTAAAAATAAAGTGAAAATGTCTGTATGATTTCATAAATTTTATTATAATTTTTTTAAGTGTTACTAGCATTATACGGTACTAATTTGTATTGTATTTATCTGATGCATGTACCCTATAAGATAAAACATTGTAATAAATATAAATAGATAATTTTCTTAATTAATAACAGTGTATATCTCCAATAAATGATTCCTTAGCATCGTCACAGATACACTTGATTGTACTTGTCACTATATCTTGTCACTAGAAAGTTATTGAAATTTATATTTTCCCCGCTATTCATAAAATATTTTGATATGATACCTCTTGCACAAAAGGAGAGATCTATAACTGAAACTCGATTAATATATTTCAGTATTATTTGTATTTATCCTGGTAATAATGAATAGTTTGACTCGTAGACATTTTGTTTTTTCAGCATTAACTTCCCATGATTTTACGAGAAGATTGGAAGAGAATAGCAGTTACGTAGACTTTCAGCTTCCCACTACTACTATTAATGCACAACACAATGTCAATACGGCGGTTGCCGTCGTCTGCGATACAATGAACTTTTCTGTTGATTTTCGAGTTTGGCATTTTTTCCGGTTATTATATGCTTATTTAAGTTGTGTTAACTCTCGCTAGTGGTTTTATATTTTATTTTATCCGTCTTAGTATTTATTTTATTATTGTAAATATTTTTGTTTTATCACTATTATTATTATTATTATTATTATTATTATTATTAATGAATTATTTTGTATTACAATCTTTGTATCATTTCTGTCACTATTATTCTATTATTATTATTATTATTATTATTATTATTATTATTGTTGTTGTTGTTACTATTATTTATATCATCAGCATTATTATTTGAACCCTGTAAAATTTATGTAGACTACTGGACTGTACCCGAGCACGAGCATTATGCTCATTTTGGGTATCTATTCATATGTATTCAATTCAAATGTAAATTGTAAATAAATTTGAATTTGAATTTGAAATGGGAATCGAGCTGTTTCATAAACATAATATATTAATGAAAAGATATAACATGCTTAACGAAGGCACAGTTATTGCAAAAATTGTAAAATATTACAAACCAAAATGGTTTCTTGAAATTCTCGCATTCATTCTATGGACAGTGTTTGCTTTTACACAACAATTGCTGTTATAATAAACTCTCGAGTTTTCCTAGTGTATAAAATAAGAGCATATCATATTTTAAAAATAAAGATAAGAGTTTATATTCCACTGCAGCTTTCTGTTACCATTTGTAACAATGTCTTCTTACACATTTCTGCCTCTGTACAGAAACAGACTTGAGATAAACATATTAAATAAATGCTCGAAATGGGCGCCATTATTCAATAGCACCTAATTTGTTTCTACTAAATGTAGTTACTATAAACACTATTTTAATATAAATCTTTAACAGGTGATCCTATGCTACTGATAACAAAATAGAATGTCAGTGACACTGAAGAATTAATTATAAAATACCTGAACAAACGAAGCAATTTTTAATTTTTAACGAAATAAAGATATATGAAGTACAATATACAATACTTTATCATTAACAAGAACAGGTTGTCACATCAGTGTTAAGATTGTTTTGCTGATCTTCGGTGAAAGCACGTCGAAATTAATACGATAGGAGATCGCGTTTTCTCTCCCATGTATATGATCTTTGAGTGTACTTGAATTTGTTTGCGTGCACAGCTGTCCACCTCATTAGTTGCATAGCTACAGCAGCTTAGTTTTAATTTACAGTTGTGATACATCATAGCAGTTCCATTGTGGAAGGGTCCAGGGGAAAAACCTGTCAAGTCCAAAATTATCAATTTTCTGTTTTAGATGCCATTACTATCTCAGGTTGCACAGATTTCTGTGCCTTAATTGTACAGAGTAAAACCCCGATTAAGCCAGATATATTTGAAGAATGATAACCCAGAGACAATAGAATGTAATGGACCTTGAAACTTTTAACTTGTTCTCCTGTGAAAACAGTAAAATGTGACTTAGCAGGTTTTTCCCATGGACCATTATGAGAGAAATATATGATAATGATATATGACAGTTATGATAGAGCAATAGAATGAGTGAGAATTTGAATCTGATTTTAGTAAGTACCTATGCAAAAATATACCGTATCTGTGCAAAAGTAAAAGGCAAATGTGAATCTTTTCCACCTATCCTAAGATACTACTATGTATGACACCATGCAATGTATTGTAGGCATAATTTTTTACTTTGGAATATGTAATTTATTAAATTCTAGGTATGGTACCTTGTTGACTAGTTTCAGTCTGTTACGGGCTACCTTCAGAACTGGTTGGTCCTGGTCTTCGCGCCTTCTGTTTGCGTTTCCCGTGGGGGTGTGTTTGTGTAGTGTAATGTGGAGTCAAAAAGTGTGTGTGTTCTGAAATCGAGTTGTGAGTTGAGAAGACCAGGACCAACCAGTTCTGAAGATAGCCCGTAACAGGCTGAAACTAATCAACGTGGTACCATACCTAATATTTAACACGTAAAATCAATAAACTACATATTCCCAAGTGATATAGTGTTAAAAGTTGTGTAATCAAGATGTATAATTTTTTAGCTATGCTACAGTCTGTAAACATAATGGATGAGGCCTTGATCCTGCTTGGGAAGCATGGGGCACACTATCCGGTAATAAAACGCATCTGGATCGTATTTCTAACAGAAATCAGTGTATTCTTAAGTTACGTGTGCTTCATTTCACATTTTAAGACAATATTAAGAGAAAACATTTTCTCAAAAAGGTGGCAGTTATGTCTATATGCAGGCAGAGAATATTTCCCGGAATTGCTATGAAATAGATGAATAGTACTGGTAGTGTATAAATAAAAATCCAACTTCATCTGCTTTTCTATCAAGAATTACAACATCACGTTCCGTGAGAGGAGGCATGGTCATAATTAATGAATAGTTTAAATGCAAGCTGTTGCTTAGCTTCAAAATGACACTGTGATCAGATCAAAATGTTCAAAAGCAGGACATTTGAAGGAAAAAAGCAGGACATTTTGAAAAAAAAAAGCCCGGCAACACGTTAAATTCCTTTTCATTCACTGAGAACAATAAAAAAAATAGGCAAACACAGTAGGGGAGAGAGGGGATACAGTGGACATGGGGATACAATGGACATATGCAAATTTCCGTCTATATGACCTTCCATGTTGGCATCAATGACCAGAGATATTCATTTGTTCATATCTTATGAAAGTACAGTGTTTTTGACCAGAAGTACAAAGAAGATTTTCGAACAGCAGCATTTTCCAGTTTTTCGTAGTTTTGATGTAAATCTTGAGGTAAGTGCTATTCTCTATTAAATAGTTTCTTTTCAAATCATAGTGCAAGTTATAACGTTGTATATTTGTGGATATTATGAGAATTCATTTCATGTATAATACTTTAGTGAGGTTGAAATCCTTTGTGAAAGAAAAGGAAAAAAGTACCAAACCAGAACATGGGGATATATTGGACAGTGATGTCCAATGTATCCCCTTGCATTAATATTCTTTTTTATTTATTTTTTAAATATGTCTACATTAGATCAATTAACTATTTACTTTATTTGTCTGCAGATGCCTCGAGTCTACACAAGAAAAACAGATCGTGAGTTTTCTGAGGCGGATATTAAAGCAGCAGTTGATGATGTATTACATAATAATATGTCTCTGCGAGCTTCTGCAGAACAGCATGGTGTCAAAAAATCCCGCTTGGCAATGTATGTGAAGAAATCAAGGGAGGTTGGGTTTGATTCAATGAATTTCAAGTCCAATTTTAAGAATCGTCAAGTAATTCCAGGTCACTTGGAATAAGCTCTTCCTGATTATTTGTTGTTATGTTCAACTATGTTTTATGGGCTGACACCAAAACAAACAAGACGATTGGCTTTCGAATATGCTAAAAAGAATGAACTGATGACAATACCTGCATCTTGGAAAGCAAATAAGGAGGCTGGTTTGGATTGGTTCTCAGCATTTTTGTAAAGAAACCCAGCACTCGCCATCAGAACACCAGAAGCTACAAGTCTAGCCAGAATGCAGGCATTCAATAGAGCAACAGTGGGCCAGTTCTTTGATAAGTTGGACATTGTGCTGCAGAGACGTAAATTCATGCCGTATCAGATTTTCAATTTAGACGAGACTGGCTTGAACACTGTGCCACCTGTGGTAAAGTAATCGCAAAAAAAAGGTGAAAAAGAGGTAGGACAAGTGACTTCCAGGGAGCGGGGTGAACTTATGACACAAGTTGGTATCATTTGCGCAAATGCCTTACCTCCTGTGTGGATATTCCCCCGCGTTCACTTTGACAAAGCACGCATGATGGCTGGTGCACCTACAGGGGCTTTGGGTCTTGTCCACAAGTCAGGTTGGATGACAGCGGAAAATTTCTTGAGCGTTTTGATATTTTTTAAAGAAAATGTACGTTGTTCAAATGGAAATCCGGTGTTGCTGATCATGGATAATCATGAGTCCCACCTGAGTGTAGAAGGCCCAGATTATTGCAAGGGAAATGGCATTACCATCTTGACCCTCCCACCACACACATCCAATAAGCTCCAGCCCCTGGACCACTGCGTGTTTGGTCCTTTCAAGAAATTCTTCAATGAAGCAGTTAATGCCTGGCACCTTAGTCATCCAAATGAAAGTGTGACAATCTTTGAATTACCACAAATGAGTGCAACTGCATGGGACAGAGCAGCGATCCCAGAAAACATTAAATCGGGATTTAAATCTTGTGGAATTTCTCCATTTGACCGAAATATATTCCCCAATGAACATTTCTTGTCGTCTGTAGTATCAGATCGCCCACCTCCAGTGCTTTTGAACCATCAAAGTTCTCCAGGATCAATTGCAGAAGAACAAGCAGGATCTAAAGTAGAAGATGCTGTAATTACTTCAGTTGTCAGCTCTAGAACATTAGAAACTCCAACATCTTCGACAACCGAAAATACATATGTCAGTCCTGAAGAAGTAAGGCCCTTTCCAGAAGCACCACCTCGCAAATTGTCCTGTCGTGGGCGAAAAAGGGGTCGTATGATAGCAACAGATTCTCCAGAAAAAAATGAGATCGCAGAACGGAAGTGTAAAAACTCAAAGGAAAAACAGGCAGAGAAGAGGAGAGTTCGTCAGAGGTCTTCATCACCTTTAGAGGAAGTTGGTGAGAATACCTCTGACTCAGATCAAGATTCACATGAAAATGAAGTTGAACCCATTTACTCCCTACATTCTGGCGATTTTGTAATTGTCAGAGTTAGTGGCAAAAACACTTCAAGAAATTATGTAGCCCAAATTGTTGATCGAGCCGTGGATGGATATGATGTGAAATTTTTTAAACGTCAGATCGCTTCTAATCGGTTCATTGAAACTGATGAGACAGTATCATTTGTGTCATACGAGGAGACTGTGCTGAAGTTGCCTGAACCTATCAAAGACAACAAAAAGCGTTTTGAAAATATGACCTATTTTGACTTTGATTTCATGCCATTTTGTATCCAATAATGTATTGTATTGATTGTACATATATGAATTTAGTTGTAGTTTGTTAGTATTATTGTATTTGAAATTTAGAGACCATGTATGATCATTTTTTTCTGTATACAAAATATTTTGATTTCTGTCCAATGTATCCCCATATCTGGGGATACTCTGGACAAAGTGTATTTCTTCAAATATATTCAAAAGATGATTTCAGTTTTACTAATATGAAAATGATTAAAATTTTTAATGACAGCCAGATGTCCAACACATCAAAACCAGGTGGAAAGAATATTTTTAATTCATAAGCTTAGTGCACAAAAATTTAATAAGATAAACTGTCCAATGTATCCCCTCTCTCCCCTACCAAAGCTATCCATTGTTATTAATCTTACAATTTCATTATTCAGACTTTTGTGAAGAGGAAATGTCCTTCAGTAGCTTTGGGGATTTCAATAAATAGGTGTGAAATTCTTTACATGTAAAATGCTTCAAATTATCTTGTACTGTTACAATACCCCTTACTGCTTCTACTGATAGTATATTCCTTTCATCTGACCATTGGGTACTAATTAGTGAAAATATCCTTTCAACATTGGAATTATGTGCAATTACCGGTATTGAAAAAAAGAATTGATATACATAATATATACAGCAAAGTTTGGAAACCCTTAACATTTACAATCTGCTCAAAAAAATGTACTCTACCGAAAATCTGTTGTTTCCAAGAAAAATGCTTCATCTTGCTTCAAAACAAATTCGTTTAGAGCACAGAATTAATAAAATGCATATTTTTCATACAACGACAGAAACATATACTTTTGGCCTCAGATTTTATCTTATATACTGTATTTAAATATTTGGTACATTATGTTGTTGAAAGGCAGAAAGCTGGACATTTTGGCTTTATCATAAAAAGCCAGCCGGACGCTCACAAAATACTAAAAGAGCAGGACATGTCCAGTGAAATCCGGACTTCTGGTCACCCTGACTGTGGATCACAATCTACCTGACTGGCAGTATAAGATCGTAAAATACTACTGACTAACATAGAAGGATAGATGATTAAAAAATATGCTTCTTAACATATGATAAATAATATGTAATCTGTAATAACAAAGTAGGTTCATAACGCCCATTTCGAACACTGAATAACTTCAATCTTGAATAATGTCAAATATTTAAATAACATTATTCTATTCATTTACTGTATATCATTATGGAATAGAATTATACTTGGAGGATATATTCTTTGAAACAGTAATATTTATATTCTTAAAAAAATAATTTTTCTTGTACAAATATTGACATTTTATGCATATATTCCCAGGATAAATCAATTCGAAATATTGAATATGAAGGAATTTGTCCAACGATTTCAGAGAAAAGATTGGACAGATAGACAGAAATGTATAAACTCACAAGCAACATTGAACATTTTTTTGCTAAAAGGGATGTTCGAAATATGTCTTCTAGTAGCTCCAAAATTAAATTTTGCAATGTTACACTCATAACACTTACATCTGTAGCTATATGTGTGCATTGTAAGTAGCAGAATGTCCTGCTGTCCTCCAAGATTATAAATTCTACTCCAATATATACCACAAATTCTCACATGAGAAAAATTCAAAGAATCAACTTAAATCTTAATTAAAAGTCTATAACATGAAAAGCTTCAACTGCACAAATTACAACTACAGCTAGACACATCTAAGACTACACAACATAATAGTAATATTCACAATAAGGCACATATTAGGTACTAATTACGTCTGTTCAAACGAAACTGGCACGTTGTGGGACTAAAAAGTTTCATGTTTCGACAGCAGAATCTTCCTGAAAGAAGGAAAATAAATATTAGCCAATTAAACCTACTACCAATCTGTGCTCTTGTGTTTTGTGACGTTTCAAGGGGTTACATACACCTTCCACTCTTAAAAATGTACATGTTGTATCAGTTTTTTTCTCCATATTCCTAAGTGATCAAGTAACATATAGTTTTAATTAACATGAATTATTATTAAATATCACTCCAGTGACTAAAATAGTTAGTTATGAGGTAAGTTCGTAAAGATTCTCTTTTTGGTACAAACACATGAGGGGCAAAAAGATAACTTTAAGAATGTGTGCCATACAATGTTTTTTCTGAAGAGGTTGTAAGATCACAATGTCATGGCCGTCTAAACTCAAAACCATTAAGAAGTAAGTACCAACGGAATGGCAGCCTGTTTTATTCATGTTCATGATTTCATGGCTGTCTAAACCGACCATATAATTAACAAAGAGGTTAGGAACAGGTGAATGATAGATCTTGCTAGAATGAGTACTACACATGTAACTTCAGAATAATAAGTGCTAAAGTGTATAAATTAATGTTAAATTTGTTACTTGTGTTACGTGTATATTTAAGTAATGAAAAATGAAGGTAATGCATTAATTTCTTATTGAATGAAGTCTGTACATTGAACATTACATTTTCTTTGGTAGTGCGTAAAATGAATAGCAGTGCCTAAAGTGAATACTTATTTTTTTATGGACTAGTGTTTTAAAGGCTCACTTTATACACTGATAACAGTGGGTAAAATGGAACTTTACGCACTATCGTAGAAAAATAGTTTTACTTGAATCAGTTATGAATAAATATCTTGTTTCAAAGCGATTGCCAATAAGTGTTGTGGTTCAAAATGAAGTAAAACATTTACAAAGTAAAGCTATGCTATGAGAACAGACTTTTAGCAAAAAAGTTACGCCCTCAAAACCATAAGTTATAGATGAGTTTTTTTATCTCCTGATTATTACATTTTTTTAAATATTTTCTCTTTTGTGCTCTACCTGGTCCTGAAGTCAAAAGTAGTCACTCATCGAAACTAAAAAATAACTGTGTGCTGTTGCATAGCATATTTATCTTCTCCTCTATCACCACTGATGGTGCTTATCTTTCAGATCAGTATTTAAAATCAAATAAAACGCAGCAGAAAGTTTTGAAAGTGATATCCTCCTTGACAAATGAACTTGCTGCTTAAGTGTAAACAGAAATGTTGCATGCAGTGGTTGATGCAAGGAAGCATCGATCAACAAAATGGAAAATGGGAAATCATGAGACATATCACTTGTTGCACACTGCTCCCTTGATGTAATCCCACCTTTATGTTTATACGGTACATATTCCTTCAGGTTATTTTTGTGATACATGACAAAAATCAACTACTACTGTAATTACATAGTTTATATCCAACACAATTATAATCAAGTTCGATACATGTTTTCTCAAACCCTCGGAAAACAATTCAACAAAAGCGAATCCTTCAAACTATGAATGCGTGTGAAGGGTAATTTATATTTCAGAACTGGCTATTTTTCATGTTGAATTTTCTCTCTTCTTGTCTATCTGTTTTCTCCAATTTTCTAACCATCTTGCTAATACTGAATTCGGTATTCTGCGGACGCCCTTGATTATAATGCATTATGTTTCAACACATACTTTTTTTGCACCATCGTGTTTTTATTTTATTTACAGCTATTGTTGTTAGGCCTTGAAAGTTAGAATTCCCACACAGAAACTTGTTGCAAGGGAAACCATTCTTCATAACATAAAACTATACTGAAATAAACTCATTACAGTGTACTTATTCTTATTTAGTTACCATTACATTATAATTTTGCGAAGGCTTTGGAATAATATTGCTCTAAATTTTCAATGCAAAATACTGTATATTGTATTTGCAATTTTAAAAATATGATCGTGCAAAAAATGTTGTACAATACAAGTTTGTGAAGTGCATTACAAAATCTCGAAAACTGAAAAACTCGCTCTGCCCTTTTTTCAAACTTTTCCTCGATTTTGTAAAAAGCATTTCCCACCTTGTATCGTAATATATTATTACATTACACTGCTGTTGCCATAGAAATACTACTGTGCTGCCCTTAGACAGCTGCTGCCATCCCACCACAATCAATGTCACTACACTAACATTACTACTGCTACCACCACAATCACTACCACTGACACTGCTGACACCTCCACCACTATTCCTGACACTGAAATTGCTGCCATCCCACCACAACCACTGCCACTACACTACATTACTACTGCTACCACCACCATCACTACCACTGACATTACTGCCATCTCCACTACTGCTACTGACATTGCTGCCACACCCTCCATCGTCACACCAGTGCCACAACACCACCACTACACTCCCTACTGTCTCTCCCACCAATATTAACACTGTTACTATTGCTACTGCCAACACTTCATCCAACTTCATTGCCACCAACAACACAATTTTAATCCCTGCTACCACTGACACCACGATAATGCCACTCCTAACTCAATACCAATACTAATATAATCGTAACTACCACACCTATCAGCAAAAGCGTTAATAATGGTATGATACTATTACAGTACAAGATTAAAACTGCCAGATATTTGGGGCAAGCCACTTTTAAGCAGAGTAAGGTCATGTTATCCAGTTAAAAGTAAAAACACAGAAGACAGAAGTAAAACCTATGGAATGATGCTTATCTGAGCCAAATTCTCTTGCAAAAGAATACAAACTTATCTCTAGCAAGAATATCCACTTACGAAGAACACAGCTTTATTAATTACTTACCTTTGTAAGTGATGACAAAATTGTTGATCTCTAGATGTCAATGATATGTGTTAACTGATATTAACTGCAGGTACCAATTCTTTAATATTCGCATATTCCGGATCTGATGAGAAAATCTCTAGTAGTTCATTGAAAGTTGGTCTATCACGTGGCTGGTATGCCCAACATCGCTCCATTATTCTATATACACTATCTGGACAATGTTCTGTTTGTCTCAAACGCTCACCCTTTTCCACCAACTGTATCACCTGAATAAGACAACAAAAGTAAAATAATACATAAGCACACAGTTACCAAATGTCAAGTGATTTATTGTATTCATCATTAAGTTACTAGCTGGATGTATGTTGAAACACTAGAAGAGAAATATATTCAGGTGAAAGAAGGGGAAGCATTAGTGTTTATGCTCCCCTTGACAAGTAATTTGAGGAGATATTTTGCTGCTTCTATGAAGGGACTCCAGTCCACACACAGTTAAATGGAAAATCAAACCTGTGGGAAAATCAATAATTCCCCCATTCCGCCAAAGAAAAAAGAATTCTTTGTGTATGAGAGTGAATGAGTGAGACTGTGAGTGTGTGTAGGGGAAAACTCAAAAAACCTACTCGTCATGCCCCTTCCCACTCACTTAACCTTCTGAATCTGAGACATTTGTTGTTTTAGTTTTAAAGTTCTATATAACTCTATATAATTCAGTATAATTCTATTAAGAGAGAAGTTTTATATAATATTCTTATTGAATTTGGTATTCCCAAGAAACTAGTTCAATTAATTAAAATGTGTCTCAGTGAAACTTCAGCAGAGTCCGTATAGGTCAGTTTCTGTCTCACGCTTTTCCAATTCACTGGAGGCTAAAGCAAGGAGATGCACTATCACCTTTACTTTTTAACTTCGCTCTAGAATATACTATTAGGAAAGTTCAAGAAAACAGGGAGAATATTAGGAGAAAATCCATCAACGATTAGTGAAAACACGGGAATTTTACTTGAAGCAAGTAAAGAGATAAGTTTCGAAGTAAATGATTATGCCTCGTGACCAGAACTTAGTACGAAATGGAAATATAAAAATTGGAAATTTTATCCTTTGAAGAGGTAGAAAAATTCAAGTACCTTGGAGCAACAGTAACGAATATAAATGACACTCGAGAGGAAATTAAATGCAGAATAAATATGGGAAATGCCTGTTATTATTCGACTGAAAAGCTTTTATTATCCGTCTACTTTCGGAAAAGATGAAAGTTAGAATTTATGAAACAGTTATATTACTGGTTGTTCTGTATGGTTGTGAAACTTACACTCTCACTTTGAGAGAGGTTAAGGGTTGACAAGACGAGATGCCAGAAACCCAAATTTGAGTGCACACAATTCTGTGTGACTTAAATTGTGGCTTTCTGTTAATGTACCTACAGTAATGAATACATTATGCAAATCTGGCTTTCTACCTGAAACTTCATCTCTGGTGTTTCCACTTCTTTTCATTAGAACTGTTAACAGCCCACAGTTTTATGGACCAAACAAATTAACTTTGGTACTGCCATTACTTTGTAAAAAGATCCAATCAATTCTGATACACTTACAATATAAACTGATAATACAGTACCTCAACGCCTCTCATTTCCCCATAGGGCTGCTGTCCAAATGAGAACATTTCCCATAGTGTTACTCCAAAACTCCATACATCACTTGCATGGGAAAATGTACCAAAATTGTACGATTCTGGTGCATACCTATAAAATAGACAAAGACAATATAATTAGAATATCAATTTAATGCTACAGAAAAATGAAATATATATGTAGCAAATTCAAATCAGTTATTATATTTTCTGTATAATTTCAATTCACATTTGAACATCATTATCCTTGATTTCCTTTTGGATGTTGTAAGCATACTTTCAATCCAGGAAATGTACCATATTGATACACACACTTTTAGAAACTTATGATGCACTCTTGTTTATATTTATTTCCCAAAAGTATGGAGTGATGATTTGCAAATGAATATACTTCTAATCAATAGAAATCAGAAAAAAAAACTTTGTTTCAGAAATGAGATTATTGTGCTCTTGTATTTCATTATATAACATACTTATTAGTTACAGGCTATTTCCATTGTTCTGTCCCCCAAAAATATTGACACTAATTAAACTTAATTACCTTGTGTACATTTTCCTACTAGCGAAAGAAAAATTATATTTTAAGTGGCTGATATTTCGAAGAGTATTTACATCAGTTACATAATACTAAGAAACAGTATGTGGTCCAATAGCAGTAATGGAAATGATGAAATTCATGCACTGTGATATAAAACACACATTATAACATAAGACAAAAGTCATAAGGAGTTAAGTCGGGGGACTGAGGTGACCATACATTTCTACTGACAAGTTTATTGTATCCTCGAACATATAACAATGAATGTGCTGTTGCAGAATCCTATTGGAAAAAAAGCAAAATCACGCCATGTCTCTGTTATCTCATCAGAAAAGGGATGCAAAAATAATTTCCACATACCTCTCGGCATTTATAATTTGTTTAAAAAAATGAGCTCTTATTCCCTCACCACTCATAGAGCACCATGCTCATATTTTAACATCATGGAGGAGCTCTTCATGAAAGAGTCCGGGTTTTCATAGCTCTAATGCCTGTTAGTTTGGGTATTTACATATCCATGGAGATGAAAGCATGCCTCATCCGAAAACAAAAGGAGATTAGGGTCAATTTTGCCATCATGCACTCCATTTAAAATACACCAACAAAATTTGCGCCTAATTACAGGATCACCAGATCATACTTCTTGTACCACTGTAAATTGAAAAGGTTTTAATTTCAATAGCTTCATACTCATAGCAGTTTTACAGTGAAAGAAGATAAGCATACCACTTGATAGGCCAACGTCCTCCTTGAGTTGCTTTGTAGTACTCATGATCATTCCCAAGAGCACGTGACAGTCCAAAGTCACTGATCTTTGCTTGATGTCGGGAAGCAAGAAGGATATTTCTAGCAGCCAAATCACGATGGACAAACCTCTGTTCTTCAAGGTACTTCATACCTATAAAAAAAGTGTTTAAAACTAATATATCACTCACTTTATACTTTTAATAGCTATTTATGTGTCAAGTACGCAAAATAAGACTTTAACAGACGAATTCAGTGTTTTTGGATGAGACATAAGCAGAGTCCAAAATACGGGATGAGTACGCTAAACATTTTGCGTACATGGTGCATACAATAGATTTTAGTAAAAGCTCTCTAAATTATATTAAAACTCTGTTAAAGTTGGTATGACGATTGTCACTGTCGTCTGGATCTCGTATAGGCTACGTATAAATACAGATATAGATGGCGGCGCATATTCTGAGCGCTCATTTCTAAACAACAATACATACGAACTAGTGAAAATTGAGTGATAAATCTGAGGAAATTTCAATCCGAGCCAAAAACACTGAATTGAAGCTGTTGCCAGCAAAATCTGGGCAGCAATATGAGAAGAAATACATTGTATTCAAAACTGGTGCAGGGTAAGCGGTTTTTCTGTTGTGAATGAATATGTGAAATTAATTTTTAATTTCTGTGAAGGGTTTCTGATAAACATAATGAAACAATACTGGGTTATATATTTTGTTATTATATGATGAACTGTTTAGTTTAAAACATTGGTAAAGTTTCTGACAAGCATAATGAAACAATGTTGACTTATATTTGCTGTTATATGATGAAGTAGTTTGTTTAAAACCCTGTTAAAGTTGGTATGACAAATGTCACTGCCATCTGGATCCGAATCTCTATGAATATGGATTTAGACGGCACTGCATTGATTTTGTTTAAAATGCCACTGAAGGTTGCCATAACAACTTTAAAAGCAACTATTTTAGAGAGCATGTATTAAAAAATTAATTATAAAACTACATTTAGTCAGCAATAATAATAATAATAATAATAATAATAATAATAATAATAATAATAATAACAATAATAATAATAACAGTGTCACAAATGTGACACACTCTCTCATGTTTTATGAATAGGAACTTTATTTTATAGTAAAATAAACTGGACTATAATGGTACTATAAAAGTTTGTTTGTTTCATGGTCTAGTCCATATGAATACACACATTTATTTTGTGTTACATTATCAAAGCATTTGAAAGAACCATAATATTTACAAGAGAGTATTCATCATTTATGCCAAGTCAAACTTCTATTTGTATGTAAAATTGAATGGAGATTTCAAATATGTAAAATTTAATATAGGGTATCATTTAAAAAAAGTGTTATTTTTTTGCCACACCCTGTACATGAACCAATACTTTTGTGAGACCACAGCCGTAAATTTTAGTTAGATACCTCCAACAACTTTTGTTTTTGGTATTTTTTCATAAAATGAATACAGTATATAAAGAGTTAATAGCAATATTCCATACTTAATTAACACACTGTATAAACTAACTTTCTTGTATAAATTTTAATGTACTTGAGAACTTACCACACGCAATTTGTGACGCCCAGACTTTCAACTCATAGTTTGGATTTACACGGTCAGGGAACTCCAACAAGTATGCCAACATTGAACCCAGAGGTACCAATTCTTGAACCTGAAGATACAAATCCATATGGTAAATTATTACTCTTAAAATGAATTGCATGTACACTCAAGCACTGTAGGGATCATAATGTGATACTTTAGTTTCTGTAGGTATCAGATAAATTGTTTTAATATTTTAGATGTTGAAGGCATTAAGCATAAATAAAATTTGAATGTTTGTTGCTTTTACGTATAATTATCATCAAATTAGGATACGTCATGTTCTACAAATATTAAGATATCATTTATATTTGGATAATATATGTTTCATTATACAGTATATGGGTAGAATTTTGTGTCCACATTTTTGTTTCTTCTGTTTTGTATTCTATTAAAAGTACAGTTTTCTTTTTATTATATGTTCTCAAGTGAATTGCCATTATCAAGAGCCAAAGAGTAATAATTTAACAGAATTTACTTAATATTAATGAAAATATAAGCGGGATGTCACCTTCATGTAATGTTCACTGCTCCACCTTACAAACAAAACTGGGTTATTGCATATCTTACTGTAAAGGAAGTTAATATTTAACTACTGTAAATAAATCAAAATATCTTATCTATTATTATTTTACATAGATCAGAAAGGAACATAAATCTACTTTATTTTTGCAAACCCATAAAACTGCATCCTTGGAGGCAGGGTCACCTCCATGGAATTGCATTGCAGGGTCAGTGAAAACTCACTAATAGGCAACACAAGCATGGACATGTGCTTGAATGAAGCACGAATCTTCTGTTTTGTCTCAGGATTTTTGTGATAGAAGGTAACGAATTATTTATTCTTGTTTTTAACAAAAATACGTAGGAAAACAAGGTGTCCTTTATTGAATTCACCTCCATGTTTCATTAACTTTAATTTACTAAATTTAAAAGCCATGTTGAATGTCAGTATTTTATGTCAAGCACACAAGGTTATTATAGTGCTAAATGTATTTTAAACATTCATCTAGCTTTAATTAATGTTTGTTAAATTACAACTGAAGATTTCGCTATACAGGTCGAGAATATTCCATAGTCTTCCAACATCGTACTGAACAGTTTTAGTCATAAAACATTGAACAATTTTTTAAACGAATTCAATTGAATTTATGTTTCAAACACATTCCATACGCTTTAATGTTCGTATCGCAAAACGATCTATGGAAGATTTAATCTATACGTCATTTAATGTATGTTACTCACCAATTTATGTCAAGCACACATGGTTATAAGTGTTCAAATGTATTTAAAACTCATCTAGTTTTTAAATATTGTATGCTAAAAATATCACCTGAAGATGACCTCTATGAAGGTCGAAAATATTCGTGATAACTTTTACCAATTGTACATTTCAATGTAACAGCATTTTCTGTCATTGATAACTGATAAGTGATTGACTGAATAAAATCTTGATTTTAATATGATTTTAATATAATTTAATTTACTACTTTTATTTGAAATTTCTTTATAACTAAGTTTTATTTTATGTACTTTTCTATATTTATTTAAAATCTCATGGTTAGATTATTTATAGGTTAGAAATACTGGAGGGAAATAAGAAGTTTGTCACATTCATGGGAGTCACCTCCATGGATAAAAGAGTTCCGTGGATGTGACACTGATGCCATGGAGGTGACAAATAAAGATACTGTTTGAGCTGAGACACACTGTATGTTATAATGAAGTCACTTAACCACAGAATAATAATTTTATCAACAGTAATCTCACTAGAGGTTTTGATTTATCTAGAGAAAATCAAAACTCGAGTGGGATTTAATTGATTATTACACGATTAGAAGAAAGTATATAAAGATTATAAGCAAGGAACGGATTTATATGGACTAAAAATATATGAAATATGTAAATATATATGTAGTTATTTTTACCAAAATATGGAATTAAATATGGATTTTTACCAAAATATGGAATTAAATATGGACTTAAAATTATAAAAAAATGACTGTACGTTAAATATTGGTACATTTTAATCAAACTAAACAAAAAATATAATGGACGTACCTTATCTTCCAATGTAGTTTCAACAAAACACAATTTTTATTGTCTGTTACCATAACAATAGGTTACAAACATTTCTTTCAAGTGCTGAAAAGTGAATCTTCTTCTATTGTCTCTGAGGATAGATTTATACTGACTAAAAGAGCGTTCGACGTCACAAGAAGTAACTGGTACATAATTCAATTTCACAATGTCTGCTGGGGATAAGTCAAAGTTAATCTTCACTGTTGATTCACCACTCATCACAGCAACAACCTTTTGTAGTTCTTCATATCCAGGGTTTTTTGAAAGTACAGTGTCCACCTTAGCTCTTACTGCATCTGCAACTTTACCTCTACCACGATTCAGTTGTTCCACAGTACTATTTATAATTTCAAAACTTTCAGATAGTGAAAGGTGCATATTTTGGAGACTTTTGAGCGTTTTTATGATGCATGAAAATGTATGCTGAATGTGAGCTAAGTCATTCTTCACACTTATGTCACAGGTAACTGTTTTCGCAGTATCAATTGAGACTGCATCTTCAGAGTCCAATGCAAGGAGAACATTGTTAATAGAGTCTATATGTTCGGCATAATATTCAACTGCTTCTAGCCATGTACCCCATCTAGTTAAAATTGGCTTTGGTGGCAATGGAATTTCAGGGTACATTTCTTTCAACACGTTAACTCTACTGGGAGCTTTGAGAAATACTTTTTTCACTGATGAAATCAACAAATCTACTTTAGGGAAATTGTCTCTGACCACTTCTGCCACACGATGAAATGCATGCGCCACACAAGTAAAATGAGTCAATTTAGGATATACAACAGATAATGCTTGTCCAGCTTTGACCATATAAGGGGCAGCATCGCTAATAAAGAATAACACATTATCGTACATAATACCCTTTGGCCACAGGATACCCATAGCTTCGTTGAACAGTTTAACTATAGTTTTGTTATTGCACTTTTCTAGAACATCACAATGTAAAAGAATTCGTTCAGAATATTGTTCACTTAACAAACCGATAACTACATTACCAACAAGTCTACCTTCTTTGTCGGGAGTCTCATCAATGGAAACCCAAATTGAACTATCTTTAATTTCATCTCTTATCTTCTGTATTGTCTCATCGTAGATGGATGGAGCATACGTCTTCCTAAGTGTTGACTCATCCGGGATTGTATGTTGAGTATATTTTTCAAGGAATTCCCTGAAGACCTTATTCTTTAGTTTGTAGAGAGGAATATCAGCAGAGATGAGAGAACGGCACAGGTCGATGTTAAACTCAGATCTTACATTCGATGTTGTTGGTTGTGTTAAAAACAATTGTCTCTGCTTGGAATTTAGTTGTTTGTTGGCCTGATGTTTACTAGTTGTAATGTGTTGTTGCACCAGGAACTTTTGTGTAGATGATACTGCACACTGACACAAATTACAAAATAATATTTTATTGTCAGTTGATAAACCATCTTCTTTAAATTCTGAAATGTAACTTGTTAGTTTTGATTTTAAATTGACTGAATGACGTACTTTTGGCATATTTACCGTCTTTATAGTATGATTTACAAAACTGAACCTATGTGTACTCTGACTGGCATTTAACTGTTGAGCTGCACAACTGAAGTCTGTTAAAAATTTTAAATTAAATTAATACAGTTTTGTAACTTACTTTCCCATTGTTGATAGGACTGCTAATTTTCAAATAACTCTGATGTTAAAGGGATTACTGAACATGTGTTTAAATCTCTATTGTTGAAATGTATTTTTAAAAGTTAATGGAATTTTGTTTTGTTTTATTGTTAAACCTAATATAATATGGACCGTTTTATATGAAATATGGAAAATATATGGAAATTAACGAAAATATGTACTAAACTCTAAAATATGGAAAAATATGGAAAATAAAAGTAGGATTTTTCAACCCTAAACATTGTGAAACATAAAGATAATGCAAAATATAAATTATATTAGCTTTATAAGTAAATATGTATTTACATATAAATCCTTTCCCTGATTATAAGTAACAAAGTACTCCAATACAATAAAATATTAATTGACTTACGAAAATAAACCTGTCTTCAAATGTATTATTGCACCATTACGCTAGATGGCAGTTGTGCCAACTATGGAATCTTCATTGAACTCTGTAGACGGTTACTAGTCAAGAAAGCTTTGTTGATTCAGTTTCATTTTTATTAAGACAGTTGCATTCCACTTCAATTATCCGAATCCCAGTAATCAACGTCACTTGACAGATGATTTTCAATAAATCTTAATATTAAACAATCTCTGATACGTGACTATCCATAATATCATATAGCAGAAGCTATAACATAACCTAATATACACAAGTGTTAGAAAAGTTTTAATTAACGACGACGACATAAAAAATAAACATGAATAATTTTAAAAGGAATAATTATTGAATGTACAATTTTCAAATTTGAATGTGGTTGGTGGTTCAATTGATGTTATATTGGACGTGTGCATAATAGAAGTGGAACTCTTTGATTTAGGCCTACATGGTGTATTCAACCTATTCAGGATTTCCGAATGGTGCTCTTCATTTATTTGTAAATCGGATTTCAGAAGATGCATAGGTATGATCAGTGATTTTTATTAATTCTTGTTCTTGAATGCCAATGCGAGTCATATTTGAAACTGCTGTGCATCGACTGGAGTGGTTTGTAATTTTATATATATATATATATATATATTTTTTTTTTTTTTTGACGTCCAGACCAGCGCAGTTTCAAATGATGGCAAACAAAGAAACAAATGCTAGGGACGCGATAAAATTAAACAAATGCTAGGGACGCGATAAAATTGTGCGATAAGCAGCCATGATTGGTCGAAATACGTCCTTTCGTACTGTTTTATTGGTCAAAAGTAGTATGACGTAGTAAGAGTGTAATAGTCAGCATAAAATTATGTTTTCCAGGGTTCAGACCAATCTCTTCAATAACATAAACCCTTTTCTGTTTACTTTAAATAAATAATAAAATAGGTCCATGTTACTGAATTTAAGGAACAGTTGTTTGTTTGTAATGTGTAAACCTGAATGTCTTCAGATCTGAAATAAATCTCATTAAATCTCTACTTAATTTGGTTACTCACAAAATAAATGTTGTAAATTTCAAATCTCAGTTTGATTGTGTTCTTCATTCTGATAATTTTAGGTGAATTATACATATTTTTTCACTTCTTATAGTGACTTTTCACTGCCAAATATTTTATTCAGCAATTCTCTATCTATATTACTGCATTTGACTAAATCCAATTAAACATAATTCAATGTGACTATTGTTACTGTTCTTATTTAAGCCAAGTAACAGAAATTAAGGCAGGAGGTTGTGATAAATTGTGTCTCTTTTTATCTCTTTTTGTATTTCGCAGATAAAATGCCATGGAAATTACAAGATAAGTTCAAATCTTTGACAAATGCGAGTCCAAGTGAAGGGGTTAATAAAGAGAGGTCAGGAAGGAAATCGCTCATTAATAGAATAAAATGAAAGATCAAACGAAGGTCAGGCCTGCTGGTTCTTAATACTTAATTGTGCTCAAAATCTAACAAGTGCAAAAGATACAATCAATTTCCTGAGCGATAGCCTAGATAATATATGTAATAGATTGCTCATTCCTATGTTAAAATCGGCAGCACTTCAAAGAAAACGACCGCCAGGATCGCCACCTATCTGCCGTAAATGAACACAAGATGGCAGTACAGTCGCTAATGCAACTCAAATGGAGTTATGACGTGACTCCTTATGTAATAACTAGATGGCAGCATAGTAAACCTGCCAAAAGTTGTTACCATCAAAGCCTATAAGGCCGAGCAATCTGGGTATATGATCTAGGGCGATAGCTCCACCACTCAATATCGAAGCAATAAAATGCTTTATATCATGCTTAAACATCTTAGCAGATTTTGCAAGAAAGGACTTGTTTGGAATTACACTGAGAATGGTCATGGGAAAGGGGCTCCTCATGGCATTGGTGGAGTATTGAAAAGGATAGTAAGAGAAGGCACTGATCACCTCCATGTTAAAGCAGATCACCTCCATGTTAAAGCATGACACCTCCATGGAATCTGCTGTCATCTCCATGCCTTTCAAAAAATTAAAATTTTGTTTTTTGAGGAAATTATTTCTCTCTTGAGTTCAACAATGTTTTTTCTCATTTCATATAAATAAAGGAATGGATTTATAATATTAGTTTACAGAAGTATTAAGTGCTTTTTTCTTCCACTTAATTTCAGAACCACCCATATACAGTACTTTCATGTTGTGTTCCACCATTGCCAGAGCTCATGTGGCCAGTAGTAATGCATCACTGATGGACAGAAAGTTGAACTCACATAAGTTTAGTTGATTCTTAATTTTAGTTCAAATTCTGTGTCTGTGAGGCCTTGTTCACAATGCAAACTTAAACATAAATATGAAGTTGACATGACAGCTATGAACCATCATCGATCATTCGGTGTTTACAGAGACGCAACCATAAGAGTAGAAGCTTGGTGGCTCCAGTTTGCAAATGAAAAATTCAACCAATCAAAAGACATGTAAACAAAACATGCAGTTGTCAAAAACTCGGAATAAACGTTTCAGTTCAGCTTCGAGAGAAATCAGGATTATGTCCTCAATCAATCATCATCAGCTTTGGGCACAAAAACCAATACAAATCAGGCAAGAAAACAAGTTGATATACAGGGTTATTCAAAAGTCACGAAAGATTTGAAAACCATCTTTAAGTTCATATAAAAATAAGAATACAATTTTGTACATAAAAGAGTGGGGTTTATACAGATATAATACTGTGGCACCCGTCTGGAACGTTCTGGCTGCTCGCGCATCCAGCGAGAAGGAAAGCACGGGGAAACGGAAACACGAACCCCTGACGCTAGCCGCAGTGTAGAGTGAGGGGGAAGAAAAAGCGACTGTGAATGGACGGAAGTAAGGAAGCATCTGGAGACCGATTGTTGTGGAGGTCCAGAAGCTTCATGATGCAGAACATTCTAGATGTTTGTGATAAATAAATAACACCGTGAGTTTCGACGAAAGTCAGTCGCGAGCGGGTCAGTCAGTTAGTTAGTCTTCAGTCAGCCTTCAAGTCTTGGAAAGCAGCGAGCAAGGTGGACGTGAATTCAACGTGCAGTGAACTTGAGTGAGTCCATAACTGTGGCAGCATCCAGGCGAGGGCGAAGCGTCTGGAAGATCTGAGTTCGATGTGCAGTGAACTTGAACAGTGAGCTAGAAGAACTAGTCAAGGCAAGCGAACTGTGAACTGACAGTTTTGTTCTGCACATAGTGCTTTGTGAATATTAATTGAAATTAGGAGTACATTGTTGTTCTTCTTAATAATACATGTGTACTGTCATTGTCGTCAGGTGGAGTGCAATAGTGACTATTGTGTTACTGTGTTGAGTGGAGTACCCATTGTTGTAGGGTGAATTATTAAGAATAAGAATTATTAAGAATAAAAGTTGTCGTACGCCGATCTCCGTGGTCGTTCCTCTCAGACGTGTTGTCGAGGTGGGGAGGGGAAGCGGGAGTGACATGACAAGGTGGCTGTCGCTTGTGGGTGGGGCGATGATAAGAAACTGTGGTGAAGTTTAAAGGAAAGGCTGTTTTTAAAGTAACATTTGTTTATTACAGACATAGGCTAACAAAGAAAGTATAACTATGGTTCCCTCCTAGTTCTATGGTAGGGGTAATGGGGGGAGTCGTGATAGAAATTAGAAATTCGACCTGAGGCTTCGAAATTGGGAGAATTATCATGGGTGATGGTAAAGTACGATTTGAGTGAGATGGAGGTAGGGGTAATGGGAGTGCCTGGGGAAAATCGGCTTGCTCTCATGTGTGTTGTGGGGGGGGGGCAGGATAACGATAGAGATGGAATGAGGTAGAAGGTTAGTTCTCTAGTTCGAAGGATCAACACAGCATACTGTGCGACTTACCAACTTCGAGAACAAGCTCCTGGCATTGGAGGATCAACACAGCGTACTGTGCGACTTACCGACTTCAGGAGCGGGGAAGGGTGACCTCTATCATCGACGGATCAACAGAGCGCACTCGCGACTTACCGACTCTAGAGGGGAGCTGAGGAGATGGTTGTGTTTAATCGAACAAGCCAGGATAAGGGCTGGGAGTCGAAGTCAGGATGGTGAGAGATAAGGGTGATCAGGGGAGAGAAGTGTACGGGTTGGAGGTGGTGATGAGGTGGTGGTGGCGAGACGAGAATAAAATAAGTACGTAAGAAGTGAGGAAGATTCGGCTGGTGTAGGAAAGAATACAGGAGACAGGGGCGCGGCTGGCTCCCTGTTCCTGGGGTGGCGGCCGTGTGTAGACACGTCCGAACAAAAAGCAAGTCTCTGGGCCTAAGCGAGAAGAGTGAGCACTGGACGAGGTTAGCTGCTAGCTAACTCCCGTCTGACCAGTCTCATGCTATCGGTCGCTGGGCCTTCTTATATACCCCTCTCGAAGCTGACGTCACTAAGCTCTTCTTTGTTTGGGGTGTTAGCGTGGGTTGACATCACAGTGCCTGGGGGCATTTCTACTGCCAACGTGACTCGTCGCCGCGCGATCTTTGCTTTCTCCCTCACAAGAGGGAAAAGCGAGCCAACCTGCTTTCTTAGAGAGAGAAAACAGAGACTGTCGTTTGCGCGGGTAGGTTTGAACCATTTAAAGCAGGCCTCACGGGCATCGAAAATTGATGTACACAACAATGTCACATCGTTGTTGGATGTGGTGGTAAAAGCAAAAATAAAAAATTACAATACGATTTCTGATAATACACCACACTGTTTAGTAGCTCATCTGCTGTCACCTAACAACTTCATTCACACTGTATGTTTCATATTCTGAATTCTGTCTAATTTCTTAGATTTATTGTAAAATCATCGCAGTATTCATATTGTTTTCTACAAACACTGGTCTACCACAACGTTTTTATACACCATGGAACCAGTATCTTCCAATTTTTTTTTTTACAATTTCTACAATGACGATAAATTGCAGGGTTCACATCTCAATCCATTTAGAGTACTAAAACTTCTCAGTGCACTGGAACAATCTCTATTACAGTAGAATCTTAGTAACACTAAATAAGCCAATTCACATTTGTGGAAGCAAAACCATTATTTTCTGGCAAGAATTAAGAAAAAAAAAATCACTTAAAAATAGCTTAAATTGCTGTTTGTTTATTTATTTCATTTGAGATAGCAACATTCATAGTAACATTAAGTAAGGCCAATTCACATTTGTGGAAGCAAAACCATTACTTTCTGGCAAAAAAAAAACTAGCTCAAGAATAGCATAAATTAATGTTTGATTATTTATTTACTTTGAGACAGAAACAACAGTGAAATAACTGAAAGAGAAGTTTCTGTGAAAATAAACCCCATTCTTTTATGAATACAAATATTATTTTTCTATAGACGTATTTTTTTAACAAAATTACGAGACTTTCAAATCTTTTGTTACTTCTGAATAAGACTATATATTATTTAAATAAATAATAAATCACATACCATGAGTAATGGCGGCCCTTTGGACACTCCTATAAGTCTCACTACACAGTGATGGTTGAGACCAATCATCACTTTGGCTTCACGAAGAAACTCATCACGATTAGCTGCTACATGTTCCTGATGTAGAGTTTTAATTGCTACGTCCATCTGCAGAGAGATTTGTGCTGTTCAATTATTCATTTCAATAAAATAATAATAAAAGAATTAGATAACTGCATGACACAACTTTACATGGATAAACAAAGACAGATGTCAATAGAATTAAAAAGATAAATAATGCCTTTCTGCAATTAATGGTATATCCCAATCTATGAAAGAACACAGATGTCACGGAAGACACAACTCTAATGTGAAAGAGACAATATTTGAATATAAAACTGTTAAAATATATAAAAAAAAGTACAGATTAATATTGTGACGAATTTGACAATTTAAAACAATTTTCATTCCTCATCCTAGCATTACATCAGACTACGCCAGCACTTCTTAACTTTGTATTTATAACAAATTTAATAATATAATTTTCTAATTTTCAAAATGTAATATGATTCATACCATTTTGCCATCTGGACTTTGATATGTTCCTTTGTAGACAGACCCGAACTCTCCTTCACCAAGAACTGTTCCCAATGTAAGACTATCTCGAGGAATAAATTCTGAAATCATATTTATTTTCATATTACAAACAGTCACACGAGAAAGCGAAAAATGTTGCTTAATAATTGCGTAGAATGTCCCAAAGTAAGATTTTTTTTGCAGTTTATTTCATATGCATATGTTTTTGTTCTTCCTTCGGCAGAAATTTTTTTTTTATTTATTTTATTGGGTTATTTTACGACGCTGTATCAAAATCTAGGTTATTTAGCGTCTGAATGATATGAAGGTGATAATGCCGGTGAAATGAATCCGGGGTCCAGCACCGAAAGTTACCCAGCATTTGCTCGTATTGGGTTGAGGGAAAACCCCGGAAAAAACCTTAACCAGGTAACTTGCCCCGACCGGGATTCGAACCCGCGCTGCCTGGTTTCGCAGCCAGACGCACTGACCGTTACTCCACAGGTGTGGACTTCGGCAGAAAATATAACAAGATCAGATCTATGGAATTTGCTCCTTTTTTAATTTCTTGATAGATTTCTGTGGGTTAAACAGTAAGTCCTCTTTGGTCAGGATCAAACACTTGTAAATGTACTGTGGGTTAGTTTCTTCGTGATTACAATGCTAATATATAGGTAAGGCTTCCTTCCATTAATAATTTTCATCGATTTTATATAGCCTGTTTTAATCCAGATAATGCGGTTTGATATTTTCTTGTTACATAGAGTAATGCAGCCTCTGTGGTTGACATAATATTCATTTTGTATAGACCATTCGTTATCTCGTGAAACCTACTTGCACGCAAAGGGAAAAAGAAAGTGGATTGAGAAGGTTCCCTCCCTCGCTATGCTCCCACTTGCAGCTAGCTAGCTCATTTACTCCCACCATAAGGTTCTTACTATGAGCTATGGTGCACACATGAGTTTGGGTTCATGAGATAATGAATGACTTACAGCCTGAATTTTTTCAACAAATGTTTTTTCTAGGAACCATCTACATACCCATACACATATCTCATGCATAATGACAGAAATACGCAGTATTTCTGATTTGTCCCAGAGTATATAATATTTAAGTGATTGGTTGGATTGTTTGTTGCTAAAACCTCAGTATGTGGTGAATGAAGTATTTTCTATATTATCCTACTCTGACAATGTGAAGAAGTCAAGTTCTGAGGTTGAATAATCTTTAGGACTGAATTTTTTACAACCAATGACGGAATGATAAGATGATGACAGCAGAATTACACATAAATTTTAATATCAACGTGGAATGGATGGTAAATTTTTCCTGTTGTGCTCTCTTTCAGAGATAGCGATGTTTTACGTGACATAAATGTATTAAATGGGTCTCTCAGTTGCGATGTGTTCTTTGTATCATGTTTGAAATGACAACTTTTATATTGGACAAACTGGGAGATCACAGCCATAACCAAATCACACAACTCCATATATGCAGAACACATCACAAACATCAAGCACAGCTACAGCAACATAGAAACAGACATGGAAATCCTTCACATTCAACCAAAAAATCAGAAATTAAATACACTACAACAGTATGAAATATACAGACACACATAAACACACCCACAACACATACTCAAGACACAACTAATTTCAGAAGACACATTCTATTTCACTCCACACTACCCAACACAAACACACCACCCAACAAAACAACTGAAGAAACAAGGATCTTATTAGCTCTAATGATGACTGAAGCGAAAGTCGAAACTAGTCAACTAGGTAATATACCACTTAATTTTTCATATCAATCAACATTAGAAAATCGTTATTATAATTAACTATATCCTTAAATAATTCAGAATGCCTGCGATGCCCTGGCAGAAAGGTCAGATTTAATTTCAAATAGACTTATCCTTCTGGAAAAAAAAAAATAAAAAATAAAAATAAGAGGTTATATAAGCATCGCCGGTGTGCTGGAATTTTGTCCCGCAGGAGTTCTTTTACATGCCAGTAGATTTCCTGACATGGGCCTGTCGCATTTAAGCACACTTAAATGCCATCGACCTGGGCTGGGATCGAACCCACAACCTCGAGCACAGAAGGCCAGCACTATATTGACTACGCTACTGAGGCCAACTATCCTCCTGGATCCTGGAGTATAGTACACTATACTTCATACAAATAAAACAAAAAAATGACTCAGAACTTAAGAGGATAAAGTACAGTCAATGTCCTATGGATTGCAGAAAGTCATCCAATGGTATGAAAGGTGAACTTCCTACTAAAAATGTGGCTTTTCTAAGTTATTTTCAATTATTTTAATTAAATTATAGAAGATATACATTTATTTGTGCCAGAGTTATGTTTTTTTGTTGTAAAATAATACTGTCCTTTCTCAAATTCCTATGTCAGAGCCTAAAATGCATAACTTCAATTTTAGAACATGCATTATCTTAAAAAAAATTCATAGATACAACTGACTCGAACTTGGGAACTCAGTGAGTGAGCTCGGTGCTGTAGTGAATGTCTATTCATCACGATATGAACCTTGCTACTCCACCATAAAAGCTTAAGATATAAATTTCCAAAAGAAATCGTGCTTATGGTAGCCCAGTTTGAAACACGTCATTTCACTGCTTAATGACGTAAATTAAATGGTATCAAAATGTAGGAAATTTGCTGCCGTAAAACTGACATACATATGGAATGTTTATGAAGTTCTTTGGTAAGTTAAACGATGTTATTAAATTAATACGATTATACTACATAGCTATGCTAAAAACAGAATTAAGTAATTCTGTTATGATGCGGATTCGAACTCGTGAAGAAAAGATTACAGAGCATCTGGCTCTGAGTCACTCTGCAGTCTTGTGGACACTCAACTAAGTAAATATGTTTACCACAGAGGGCATGTCGAACCTACTATAAAAGACAGTTTATTGATATTTTAAACTACTGTTCAGCTGTTACAATTCAGAATTAAAAATATATATATTTAGCCCTTATTAGTGCACATCTAGATTGAAGACATAACCCTTCAAAAGCATATTCTCATGTGAACTCAGCTGACGCCTTCCCACTCATGTACAAATCCACTTTTCTGAGATTTATAAAATTTCAGCTAGTCATTTTTTTTTTGGACCACTATACAAAGTGTTAATTCGATATTCACTCAATTGTATCTGGTTTGGAGAAATAAAAACATTTCTAACCACACAAAATTGAAAATCTTCAGGAGTAATGTTAAAGCTGTCCTGTTATATGGATCTGAAACCTGACTATCAAACAATACAATTATAATAAAGTTGTAATCCTTTATGAACAGGTGTCTGAGGAAGATTTTAAATATCTACTGGCCAATGATAATAAGTAACGAAGATTTATGGAGACTAACAGAAGAAGAACCAATAGAGATTCAGATTAAAAGACGGAAATGGAGGTGGATAGGACATACTCTGAGAAAACCTAATGAGGCTATAGAAAGACAAGCATTGGAGCTAGGAAGGTGGGGCGACCAAGAGGGACATGGAGAAGAACAGTTAATGAAGAGGTGGGAAAATGTGTGGGAAAGTCTGGAGAGAAGTGAAGGCTACGGCAGCAAATCATGTCCGTTGGAAGGTTCTCACTGAGGCCCTATGCTCCACATAAGGAGTGAAAGGATATACTACTACTACTACTATACAAAGTGTTATATATGCTGAAAAGAAACAGTATTAAGTACTGTAAAACAATAACAATGCTTCAAAGTAGTACAGAATTCTTCAGTAGGCTAATGTGGCATAATGCACAACACACAGATTCACTTAGTCTACCAAAAATTCCATGTGAACAAGAAAGGATTTGAATTTAGGTCACTAGTATGGGAAACGGAAATTCCAGTAATTTTACTAGCAATGTACTGTATTAAAACACAAATCTGTATCTGTATTGTTGTAAATTCTTTACTGACCTTGTTGTTTAGATTCCTGTATTTTAGGAACCGGCAGTGTTGTGGTTTCAACGTTATGATTTCTATCAACTGGAGGTGTTGAAGGCACTGCTGGAATGGGCGGGCTGAGAGTATTGCTGCTGTTGCTATTATTTACAGTCAACGAGCCACGACGACTGTGAACAGGTGATGCTCCTGCACTGGATGATGGTGAAACTCTATGACTCCTGTTAGGCGAGACTTTCAGTGGCTTTCTATGAGGTAATGTGGCTGCCAACTGAACAGAAAAAACAAATCAGGTCATGCTTTCCAAATAAAAAAACAGAATCGAAACATTCAAACTAAAACTATGGTGGTTAAATTAAAAACACTCGTCTGAAAATATAATGCATGGAAACTATAAAAAAGACACTCTAATTAAAATCTACCCACCCTACAAAAATTAATACTTAAAGTGAGATATAAACAGGAGACGCAGTTTGTCACTGTTTCTTAAAACATTTACATTAACTACTTAACAGTGTACTATATATATATATATATATATATATATATATATATATATATATATATATATATATATATATATATATATATATGTATATTCATTTAAAGATTTCTTCTTATTGCAAATTCAGATATCATATGACTAAAATTCTAATCTGAGACTTCGGTTTTGTAACTACCATGAAATTCAGAAAAAAATTGAAGTACAAATACGGACAAAACAATAAAAACGTAGAAAACTTCTGTCCTGATGGGAAAATCCAAACTGAAACGAACAAGAAAATTTAGAAACGAATAAATTTATTGAAAGAATTACATTGAACCTATTTTACTATATTTAGGACAACAAAGGGAAAATTGGAAGAACCATATCAACATAATGAACAATGGAAGAATCCTGAAAGTTGTCCATTGATATAGACCTCAAGAAAGGAGATCTATTGGATGTCCTGCTAAAAGATGGACTGAGTTCGTAATAGGCCACAACAAGGACCATAGATCATGATGATGATGATGATGGTGATGATGATGATGAATTGAAATGGTTTGGACATGTAAAATGAATGCACAAAGAAAATGCGAAAAATGTTTACTAACAAATTTAAGAGGAAGAGATCCATTTCCAGATCAAAAATACGATCACGCTGGTGATATCATCATCATCATCATCATCATCATCATCATCATACTTTCTAATGTTCTTTGTTTTTTTTAAGTTAATGATGACAAATCCTAAACAGAAGCCTCGGATTTGAATTTTAGTCAAATCGTATCTAAATTAACAATAAAAATGAATCTTTAAATAAGTATGTAAAAAAAATAATATTCGAAGTCCTTAAAGATGATACAACCATCTTTCATAAACATTAGCTTCAGTATTCCTATGAAAAATATGAAAGCTCTCAAGCTTTTCGACAACAGAAATTCTGAATCTCATTCCTCTGTTTCCAGATGCATTAAAACTGTCACCTTATACAACAGTTAAAAAATTAGATTTTGTACAATTTAATGTTATTTTTTATCATTTTCATTAATATTATTACTGATAAATACGAGAAAAATTCGTACCAGCACTGGGAATCGAACCCAGGACCTCTCAGCTTTGCGTGCTGAGTGCTCTTTACCAACTGAGCCATGCCGTGACACGATCCACGGCGCCAGCCGAACCCCTCTCGTAATACTGTTTTACAGCTTTACTACCTCCATTTAAGACGATCCACGTCATATGTATGCAGGAGCGCATATTAAATGACTTTGTTGCCGTATTCAACATCAGTTTAATGAAAACTGCTAACAGTATATCTATATAAATATAAAAAATATGAATGAGGTCTCACCCACCTCATTGAATATTACACGACTAGTCTTAACTAGTCAGTTGTACTATTACTGATAAATACGAGAAAAATACGGCATAGCTCAGTTGGTAAAGAGCGCTCAGCGCGCAAAGCTGAGAGGTCCTGGGTTCGATTCCCGGTGCCGGTACGAATTTTTCTCGTATTTATCAGCAATAATACAACTGACTAGTTAAGACTAGTCGTGTAATATTCAATGAGGTGGGCGAGACCTCATTCATATTTTATATATATATATATATATATATATATATATATATATATATATATATACTGTTACCAGTTTTCATTAAACTGATGTTGAATACGGCAACAAAGTCATTTAATATGCGCTCCTGCATACATATGACGTGCATCGTCTTAAATGCAGGTAGTAAAGCCGTAAAACAGTACTACGAGAGGGGTTCGGCCGGCGCTGTGGATCGTGTCCCGGCATGGCTCAGTTGGTAAAGAGCGCTCAGCGCGCAAAGCTGAGAGGTCCTGGGTTCGATTCACGGTGCCGGTACGAATTTTTCTCGTATTTATCAGTAATAATACAACTGACTAGTTAAGACTAGTGGTGTAATATTCAATGAGGTGGGCGAGACCTCATTCATATTTGATATATATTCATTAATATTTTTGCGTTACACTATTGTAACTCATGCACTACCCTATTAATGACTAATCGCTGTTGCCTAACACATTAATATCATTAATACCGGTAAATAAATAAGTTAATAACAAATTACTAATTAATTAATAATAATAAATTACTTTTCCATGTTTATGTGTTGTCCTAAATAAATGTTGATAAGCAGCTCGACATTAAATAAAAAATAACAGCTCAAGTAATGTCATGGCCAGCTCGGAAATGCTGGCGAAGTGCTAATATCATTATTATAATACCAATGGTTAAAAACTTCAAATACATACGTGGTCAAATTATTAGATTCAACAGCAAACATTATCATGCATGTAATTTGCTACTACCCAACGTTTAAGCAAAATATGTTTTTTTAACTTTTGGCAGCAATATTGCATATTCACAAGTTTATACTTTTAATTTTGAAATTAACAATTTTTGTTTGTTTAGTTTAGTTTAGTTTAAACGTCTGATGACATTAGTTACCCATTGTGTTACTTTCATTATGCATAATTTGTCATTAATATGCGGATTTATTTCAATGGAAGCTATGAATACAATCCGAAAAATTCAGTACGTAAGAAATCTTTCAAGGAATAATTCACATTATAGTTTGATGTAACTGTCCATTTAAAAGCCAAAAAGAACCTTTGAAAATTGCTGTATAAACCATTTTGGACTAAATACTTAATACAGGTGCATAAAAAAATATAATTACAAATATAATTACAAAACAAACAAAGAGAAATACAAATAAAATAATACAAGAAATATAAAAAGAAGATACAGTAGTATTAGCAAAATTTGAGACCGAATGAGCAGCGCTCGTGCTCGGTCGCAGTTCAGATATAATAGTAAAATGTTTACCATATCACGGCCACTTTGTACAAGTAGCAATGCCATATTATATTTTCGGTCCAGGGAAAAATACTCGTCTTTTACAAAAACATTCACCCCTGCCATTTCATAACAACACTATATTGTATTTTTGAGCTACAGAAAATACCGGTACTCATCTTTTACAAAAACACTGGCGGACGGTGATGTGCTGAACATTTAATAAAACGAGCTAATTTTGATTATTTTTAATGTCCTATTGTCACTGAGTAAATAGAACTTTGAGTCTTCATTCTTGTATATACTCTTTTAACACTTAGATAATCACTGATTAACTGTTAAGTTATTTAAATTAATAAATAACGACTTCACTGTGTTAATAATGATGTTATGTACCTGATTGACTAGTTTCGATGTTATTTTCGTCATCTGGTCAGAACTAGGATTCAGCAATGATGAAAATGACATCAAAACTGGTCAATCAGATATAATAATATCATTATTTAAAATGTTAACACAGTGAAATCGTTATTTAACAGTAGATCAGTGAGAACTTTGAGGCTATATAAGACCTTATAAACTACAACTCATTCCTAAACAGAAAAGCTTTAAAACATCTGGTGAAATTAAAAAAAAAAAGTTAATCTCTTCTGCTGAAGCGAATCAAGACACTAATTAAATCCAAAGTATTATACACAAGATATTGAGATTAAGTTATAAAATATAAAAAACTTAATTATAACAACAAAATTTAAGGAAGTGTTTTATTCTAGTCCTTTGACCACGTTTGTAATTTTAACACGCAACACTAAAGTTAATGACAAACTATTTGCATGCATTATATTCCTGAAATAATGAAGAAAATCATATTTAGGCATTGTGAAAAGTGAGGATACACTTGACAATAATCTCTTTTTATTGTGTGCGTGCATGGGAGTGACAGTATACAAAGCGTACATTTCAAAACTTCCCAGTCTAAATAGCTATATAATTTCAATAAACAAAAAAACACGTCAATTTAGATATTGAGGGAGAAGTATAAACCAGTCTTAATTGCATATTACTTTTCACCCCCTTATCCCCAGCCACCCCCACTTTGAAATTTCAAATGGCACCCCTATCTTATGATCTTAAATTTGAAAGAGTATTCAATTGTTTATACACCTTATTAATTTGTTTTCGCATCTATCGCCTGGCAACCTGTATTGTTGTTATTGTCAGTTGATTGTAGGATGAAAAAACAGTTTATTTTGTGTAATTTCCTAAATTTAATCAATAGGGATAATTTCTGTTCTCTCTTGAAGGGTATACACCATTTTAAAATAATTTAATATACAAACACAACTATTACATGAAATGCTCAATAGTCTCCTTTGTAGCTTTATTCTCTTCAGCTCTAATCAACAATAACAACAATCCTGGTTGTCAGGCGACGGTAGAAAACAAAAGATGCGAAAACAAATTAATGACGTGTATAAACAATTAAACAACAGGTATGGTTTTAGGCGTAATAGATCGACTATTGATCAGATTTTTTTCCTTTTGACAGATATTGGAGAAAAAATGGGAGTATAAGGGTACAGTACGTCAGTTATTCATAGATTTCAAAAAGGCGTATGACTTGGTTAAGAGAGAAGTTTTATATAATATTCTTATTGAATTTGGTATTCCCAAGAAACTAGTTCGATTAATTAAAATGTGTCTCAGTGAAACTTACAGCAGAGCCCGTATAGGCCAGTATCTATCTGATACTTTTCCAATTCACTGCGGGCTAAAGCAGGGAGATGCACTATCACCTTTACTTTTTAACTTCACTCTAGAATATGCCATTAGGAAAGTTCAGGATAACACAGAGGGTTTGGAATTGAATGGGTTACATCAGCTTCTTGTCTATGCGGATAACGTGAATATGTTAGGAGAAAATCCACAAACAATTAGGGAAAATGCGGAAATTCTACTTGAAGCAAGTAAAGCGATAGGGTTAGAAGTAAATCCCGAAAAGACTAAGTATATGATTATGTCTCGTGACCAGAATATTGTACGAAATGGAAATATAAAAATTGGAGATTTATCCTTCGAAGAGGTGGAAAAATTCAAATATCTTGGAGCAACAGTAACAAATATAAATGATACTCGGGAGGAAATTAAACAGAATAAATATGGGAAACGCCTGTTATTATTTAGTTGAGAAGCTTTTATCATCCAGTCTGCTCTAAAAAAATCTGAAAGTTAGAATTTATAAAACAGTTATATTACCAGTTGTTCTTTATGGATGTGAAACTTCGACTCTCACTTTGAGAGAGGAACATAGGTTAAGGGTGTTTGAGAATAAGGTGCTTAGGAAAATATTTGGGGCTAAGAGGGATGAAGTTACAGGAGAATGGAGAAAGTTATACAACACAGAACTGCACGCACTGTATTCTTCACCTGACATAATTAGGAACATTAAATCCAGATGTTTGAGATGGGGAGGGCATGTAGCACGTATGGGCGAATCCAGAAATGCATATAGTGTTAGTTGGGAGGCCGGAGGGAAAAAGACCATTAGGGAGGCCGAGACGTAGATGGGAAGATATTATTAAAATGGATTTGAGGGAGGTGGGATATGATGATAGAGAATGGATTAATCTTGCTCAGGATATGGCGGGCTTATGTGAGGGCAGCAATGAACCTCTGGGTTCCTTAAAAGCCAGTAAGTAAGTATAAACAATTGAATACTCTTTCTAATATAAGTATCACAAGATAGAGGTAACATTTGAGATTTCAAAGTGGGGGAGGCTGAAGTGAGGGGGTGAAAACTAATATACAATTAAGACTGGTTTTAAACTTCCCCATCAATATCTAAATTGACATGTTTTTTGTTTAATTAAATTTAATTTAAAGTATATAGTTATTTAGACTGGGAAGTTTTGAAATGAATGCTCTGTATATGTATGAATGAACAATGCTACTGAGGTAGACAAAAAAAAAAAAACACTATTCGGCAGAGAGTAACCAACTACTTTATAGTCAGCTGTAGCTCCGAATGAGAGCTTGTCAAGTTCGTATTATTTCGGAACACCTCACATAATGATAACACAAATATGCCTTTACAGACATTATCAAATCTGTTGAGCTGTGGTACATACGGTAATTTAAACTTTTCTTCAACAAGTAATAACATAAACACAGTGTACAAAAATTGCACAGATAGTTTATGAATGAATCATTCTTTAATTTTTAATAACTTGTTTCATTACCATTACTAATATCACATCAAAGACATATTACATTATTTTCTCACCCCATTAAGTAGTAATGAAGGAGGCATCTCAGGCACTGGGGGTTTAGGCATGGGGGGAACTGGAATCTGCAGTGTCGTTGGCAGACCATCTGACATTAGACTATAATGCTCGATCACATGTTCCAATGTGTCCAAATATGGACCATCATCAATGAAAAAATAATCACCCTAAAATAATCATAATGAAACAAACAAAGCAAAACTAAAATTAGTAACAAAAATAAAAATTCAGGAGGCACGTTAATAAAAAAAGCAATTCCCTTTAATTCAAAATACAATATTTGAAATAATTAAAGTTACTAAAACTCCCATGTATACAATGTAACTCTGTTGGGTTGCAAAGGCAAAATCAATCAATGCTCCAGAATTCTTTGCCTGGTCTCAAAACAGTACAGGTAAAATAACTATTATAGCACACACCCACCAATGACATGCAAACTTAATACCTAGTTTATATAATGTTGAGTAACTGGTTCGTTTCCTTGGTCAATATGAACTTTCAGGAATTCTGCTACTGTGGAAGAGTTGAACCCCATTTTTTAAAAGAGGGAAATTACCGTATTTACTCATGTAATAGACGCATTTTTTTCCATAATTTTTGCATTAAAAATCCAGAGTGCGTATAATATGTGAGGAAAAATTTTGGACGGAAAAAATCATTAAATAACTAAGTAAATAAATAAATACATAAAGAAATAAATACATAAATAAATAAGTACATAAATAAATAAATAAATACAAAAATAAATACACAAATAAATAAAAAATACATAAACAAATAAATAAATAAATACTCATACTGCATTTTGAAGAGAAATGGAACATGGTAAAATCTAAAAACATGAAGAAATAATACTTCCAAAAGAAATGGGAATATGATTATGTTGTTGTTGAAGAAGATGAAAAAATTGTTTGTTTACTGCGTCCCATCGAATTCATTTTTACACGTCATTTCAATATTAAACCACATTTCAACAAAGCCCATATTAAGAATTATGGACTAGACAAACTTTTGGATAAGTTCATTATTACGAACTGTATATTGAATATTTATTTATATACTGTTAAATTAAGGACATCACTCGTTGTGTTATTTTGTATTGAAGTGAATATTAACTTTCAAGGTTCATTACTTAAATGCTACAAATTTATGTTGCCATGGGTGATGATAGGAGGAAAATTCTGGAAAATCTAAAGCAGGCTAGGTGCAAAGAAATCTCAAAGGAACTACCAACAGAAAATATAGCATAATCATAAACCTTGAAACAACATAACGCATTATAAATACAATGATTTTATTACAATCCTTTTTGAAAATTGCAGTGCCGCCACTGATGATCCTTCCACACACAAAGCATGTAAACAACTCTAAGCAAAAGTCAATCATCCCCAATAGAAGTGGAGTGAGGCTGACATCATATTTCTCCTACTTATGGGTTCTGCAGGCCTGTTCTATATGCTACAAACTCTATGTGATACAGGATACCCAGCTTTATTTTCTTTCATACTATTTTAAACCGAAAAGCCACCAGCATAGCTCAGAATGGCCAAAAATCTACCGTGAATTTATTTAACTAGTTTGTTTATACAGTGCTATCTATTCTCCAACAGCCCAAAAAATACTATTAGGTCGCACATTTGAACAATTATTACCAAGAATAACTTTATTTCTAGGATGGCAATGTCTTTACATTACACAAACTATTGCATTGATGCTTATCTTTATCTAACATACGAAATAAGTTTCTTTATTATGTAAAGTGTACAATTATTTATCTCTGCCATTAGGGTTGCCAACTTTTTTTGAAGAAAATACAGGAGACTAAGGAATCGACAAAATTTCACATATAAAATAGACAAATTATTCGGTTCAGTTACTAAAAAACAATTTTATTCTACATTTCGACAGCTAGGCTTAAATTAAGAGTATTTTGAGACAGATTTTATCTCACGTAATAGTTGAAGTAGACAGCAGTTTTCAGCTCTGAATTAATTAGAAGTGTCGTGCTCATGTTTTAAATATCAGTTCAATTAATTATTGTTCACGAGATGAAACATCTTCTTTGTATGAGCATTACTACTTGGCATGCCTAGAACAAAACTAGCCAGTTTTTCTAAATTTATAATCAGAGACCGGAAGTTTAGGCATTACGAATCATTAAAATAGGCAGGCAAAAAGGCATCATAAATAGCTAAAATAGGCAGACAAAAAGGCATTATAAATAGCTAAAATACGCAATAAAAGGCAATTACAAAAATCTTGCACTAGACCCACAACCTTGCACTTTCCACAAAGGGATTTCGGCAGCAAGAAAAGCTTTACATAAGTCGAATGCAAATTGAGATTTTCGACTCGATGTTGTAATTACTGTTGGAAGCAAAGAAATCTTCTTTCCAGTAGCCTTGGAAAGTGCATTTTTGTGTTTGCTTGTACTGATATGTTGCGATATGAAATACAATAACGTCGCAATGAAAACTGAAAGAAAAATAACCGTTAAAAATAACATTAGACCTATACTCATCGTTGCCTTGCCAAATAAACACAAGCAATAATTAAAACGTTTACTGTTATACATTTTTGCAGGGCAGCACTCATTGTTGCAAAGAGAATATGAACTGACTGAAAGACAATAATATAATTTGGTGAAGTCACTTTCATTGTAGCGGTTGTAGAAATAAATTAAAATAAACCTGTAGGCAATTTTTAATAATAAATTAATAAATAATAGATGAATAATCAAATAAAGGCAAAAAAAGCATTTATTTTGTAAATCAGGCATTTATATTAAAAAAGGCAGAAAAGGGCAACATAAATCTATGACGTTTGAATCACAAAGGTATAATTCGTACAGATTTACTTTCAAAATGAAGATAGATTTAACACATTTAAAAAAGCATTCTGCCAAAGTTCCGGTCTCTGTTTATAACATTAACACTGTTTGAATTTAAACGGGTGAGCACTATAACCCATTCTTGGCAAGCATTGCGTTCTATAAAGAATATGCATCTCTTGAACAACAAAACACATCATATAAAATAACTATCATTCATGGCAAAATCGAATGTTTAGAATTACAATTTTTATATTATGCAAAAATAAGGGAGAAAAATACTTGAAGAAAAGAAAAATATGGGAGCCGGGAGACTTAAAAATTCGGGGCAAATACGGGAGATCCCAGGAAATATGGGAAGGTTGGCAACCCTAGCTGCCATGAAAACGGTAAATAAAGCTGAAGTATCGTGCTTAAGCCATACACCTTTTGGCTGTGTCAGAAAGTACAATAAGCATGAACACAGAAAGAGCAACAAGAGAATTAGTGCTGTGCAACAACAGAAAACATTATGCTAAAAATGTAAATAAAAACAATAAGCACGTGGTAATTCAAAATCAAATTCACCTGTTTCTTGATTTGGAAATGATAAAGCTGACCAGCATAGATAGTAGTCAACACATACATGCCACCATTACGATCACTGTAGCGAACAAGAAATGTCCCGTCTTTATTTCCTTGCTCTTTCAACATATTTATGGCTTCATTTCGATCCAAAGTGCCATGGTACCAATCTTTCTTCTGGGTTTTTGGTACTGGAGATTTATAATTCCCTGGTGAATGCAACGAAAAGTATTGTTTAGCTAAAAGAATCGAAAGCAACAGTAACTTAACTGACTAATTAATTATAAATTGCCAAGTACAGAGCGATCAACTTAAAATTCAGAAGTCTCATTATGCAACTATTATATTAAAATCGTAGTAATATAATTTGAAGTAAAATAGTACATTATGCAACGAGCCTATAATGGTAGTAATTAAGACGCGAGTATGTTTGTTTATGAAACGAGCGCGAGTTTCATAATTTTCATACGAGCGTCTTAATTACCATTATAGGCAAGTTTCATACGACTTTTTATGCTCGACCATATTTCTAACTTGAAATTATTCATAAGTATTCATGTTATGGTTATGTAAGTGAGGAGCGGAACTGACCTCAATTGTGAGATGTGCGCAGACGCGAAAGTATTGGTTTTTTCCGAGGCATGAATGTCATTGACCTTGATATAATCTAGAGAATAACATGAACATTAGGCTTTATATAACCTGGAAATTGATTTAGAATTGAAAAACCGAGATGACAAATTGAATTTATTTGAATATTATTTACAATTAACGCTAATTATTATAGTAACAGAACATAACCTTCTGCGACAGTATTGGATTTCCAGCCTCCATGACTTTTTGCTAATTGTCTTTTGATTGCATATCCGAGAATAATTGACACTTCCGGTTTTATAATGGTACAATGGTGATTTCTCATTGGCTGAACAACTGAATTATAATGAATAGGTGTACTTCAATGAGGTGCATTAAAGGGCTACTACCAGGTGTATAATTACTACATTTCGGCATGGTCGAGCATAAATACCTAAACAAAACAGTTTGCTTTAAAACACCATGAAAACTGCTACCAAAATATGAAAAAGATGTCACTCATATCGTAGAAGCTTTTTAAAGTTGAACTAACAAGATTATGAATAATTCTTATTTCATTCGATCTTAACCCTCTGTTCAGCTGTCACTACTACAGTAAAGAACACGGTATTTTTATTGCTTGTGTTTTCTATAACTTACTGAGCATTCTGGCACAGTCGTGATGTCCATTCCTCTTAGCTAAATCTGCCGGAGTATCATTGGCTATTGTTCTCGGATTGGCAGGTGCATTCAAGGACAGCAAGACTCGTATAACTTCTTTGTGACCTCTGCTGGCTGCTTCATGCAGTGGAACCAATCCTAAACATGAAATTAGTTCTTCAGTAAATTAATGTACAATAATTAAGCACCCAATAACATTTTAGTACCTGCAGTCAATGAAAGAAATTAGAGTGAACTACGAAACTGAAGAATCGAAAAATAATTCTTACCAATCATATGGCACCATCATGTATTGAGATGGATCAACGAAAAAGATTAAAGTTGCCTCTTGAACACAAGCATCAACTACACAAAGGTTTCCATTGCTACTTCATTTTAATGCTATTTCAATTGCCCTCTTGAACATTCACATTATCATTAATTAGCTTCAAATTCAGATGGACAATGTTTTTGTCACTTCTTTACAAAGCATAAGCAGATAAATAGTTCACAAATAATTTAACTGTCATCACATCATCAATACCATAATTCTTTTGTGAACACTGAGCTACTGGGGACATGAAAAAAAAAAACTATTTCAGAAGAAATTTCCTCTCATAATTCCATTTCCAGTGGAGGGAGGGGGGAGGAGCAATATGTATTATTTATTAGTGGGGAAAAATTCGTTCTGGCACCGGTAATAGAACCCAGGACCCTCAGCTTGGCACACTGAGTGCTCTTACCATCTGAGCTATGCCGACACCCTATTCGCAGTGCTGGCTGACTTTCTTCCTCTGCATCGTCAATGGCCTACTACCTGCATTTTAGACTTAATATATTGTCATATATACATAGAGTTCGGCCAGTGCTGTGTATTGGGTCTCGGCATAGCTCAGATGGTAAGAGCACTCAGGACGCCAAGCTGAGGATCTGGGTTCGATTTCCAGTGCCGAAACGAATTTTTCTCCATTAATAACTATGTACGTGATGACAACACAAAGTCACTGATTACACTATATTCAATAGAGGATGTCGAGATCCTCTAGTAAGAATATATATAATACATATTATGCAGTATAGGACAAGACTGTAATCTGTAATTAAAACAAATGGTAACTGTCTATTTGAGACAAGAATATAGAAATAGTTACATCTTGTGCTAGCAGAAGAGACATAATTACATACTGGTAATTAGATGGAAATGGAAATCTCACTTCTGATCTCACACCATATAATGAAAGAAGTCAATATTAAAAGAAAAACTTTTTCTCAGAAGCTCCCAAGAATTTCCCAGCTTAAATGTGAACTTCCTGAGAGATATCAGCTACGTATAGATGCAGAAACGGAAAATTCCCAGCCAATGCTACGAATTTGGTGAAACCAATATTACTGTTAATATATTACAAAAAATTCAACCTTCCCTGCTTGCAAGCTGATGCATGGCCTAAGAATGGTACTATAGAATGTAAAAGATGGTGATAATGACAGCGAAATGAACCCAAAGTTCGGTGCCAGAAGTTATCCAGCACTTGCTCTTAACAGTCTAAGGGAAAAACCCCCCAAAAAAAATCTCAATGAGGCAATTTGTCCCAATCAGGATTCGATCCCAGGTCCGCTAATTTTGCAGTCAAGTATGCTGACCACTACTCCAAAGCAGTGAATACAGTTTCAGTATAATGTCTGTGGATCTGGTATATTTATTAAATGAAAGTATAATTTTAAAACAGCATTAATATTACCTGTATCTGAGTTCCGTACTTGAATGTTGGCAAAACCTATTTGCACCAATATCCGCACTGTGCTAGGCAAATTGCTTTGACATGCATACTGAAAACAGACATAAATAATTATCTGTTGAATAGTCTATATAGGAAATATTCTTAAATGCAACAAAAAATATAATTTGATAACAAAAATATATCTTTAAATGTAATTTTATAATAAAAATATATCTTTAAATACAATTTCAACATTCATAACTAAGTAAAAATATAATTAAACTAGTTACAAGAACTAGAAAAAGCACATACATGAAGAGGAGTGTAGCCTGCTGTATCACGACAATTGATGTTGGCTCCACTTTCTATCAGCTTTTTAAGAATGTCATCCTTGCCTAAGCGACTAGCCAAGTGGACTGCAGTCTGCCCTTCCTGGTTCTTGGCCTCCAGGCTTCGATACCCACATTTTAGCAGTTCTGATACAACTGTATAGTTACCTAGAGGAAGAAAAATATCAACAAATCGTAAAATATATATGTAGTTTGCAGTTAGTCATTGTAATTTAGGAGTATTACTAAGAATTATTTATCCTTATTTAACCAACAATTGAATCAATTAGTTTTAAAACCGTGTAAGTCACTCATTTTGTCATTTTCCTTTTATGTCAAAAAATGAAAGTCACAGCCTACACACTCATCCCATGTTGAAACATGGTAAGTCTGGTAGAATGGCTGTGAGGACAACGCATATAGTTGCTTTGGTTTTGAAACTCATAAGTCACACACTTATGGGGTTTCTCAACATAATCAAGCTTCATCGCTAGAGTGAGTTCCCTGTAATCAACTGTTCATAACATGCAAGTCACTTCAACAGTGCAGCAATTTGTGTTTAATTTGTTATAGTATTTGATCTGATTGTTTATATTGTGCCAACATGTATTCAGTGAACGACAGTAAGATAAGTGAACCCATTAAAAAGAAAAAAAAAAAAGCAATAAAAATAGTGATTTGTGTAAGTGTAACAAAATTATGAACAATCATTGTGATGTCAGAAAAAAAAGAGCATACTCGCACAGTCTTCCAATAAATGTAAAGAAAATGGAGGATTTGAGAAAATTTCAGGGATAGCCTATTTATCTAATGAACAGGAAATTCAAAGTTTCTGGAAGAAAGTGTATGATTGGGATGTAACTGACAGAAGATGAACTGAGGATCTTCATTCCTGAAATATTTTCTGTGTAGTGTCACGAAATATTTTTTTTTCTTATGTGCCTCAGCACAACTTGTTAATAATTTAAATGTGTATAACATTTTGTATACTTGAATAATGCAAGTAAACAAATTATTGCAATGCACATTTATGTTACTTTATAAATGGAGTATGAATGTATTGGTTTTCTTAATATGAAACAAAATATTGTTCATTACTTTTTGAAATCCCTAAGTCTTTAACTTTTTAACTTATCTACCAACAAATTTAATATTTTATATAAATTAATGACATGGTTCTGTGACTTTTCAACATTTTTACAAATACATCTTAGTTTATTGATTATTCCGTTTTTTCGTTTTCTCACAAGTTTACAAATCTTGACTTATGGTGTTTCAAAACTAATGGATTCAATTACCTTCTCACAATGCAGTATTATGTATATATTTGTTTTAGTTTCTTCTATTACAATTATTAACATTTTTCAGCAGAAGAAAATAAAGAAAATGTCATCAAGGTATGGAAGAATGACTTCTTGTTTTTATTTAGAATTTGAAGTATGAATATTGCAAATGAGAAGGCAGTAAAGATAGCAGTCATTTAGTAATCACCTTCTTTGGTTGCTCTGTGCAAAAGATTTGTGCGTCCATGTCTGCGAGAGTCGTGAGGAGGTGGGTCTTTCTTGCAGACTCTGGTCAGCTTTGTGACGAGACCATGCGATGCTTCTTGATAATATTCTATTAACGTCTCCAATCCATGGATTATGGTTTGTTCGTCTGTATGTGCATAAAATACCATTAAAATCCGATTGTCACCACATAAAAAATCGTCAGTAATGTAAAAACTAATTAAATCTGCTAGTATAGTATATTCATAATACAATATATATATATATATATATATATATATATATATATATATATATATATATATATATATACCGTAGTTACGTTTATTATTTATTCAGGACAATTTTCACCAACACAAAATTATACTGACATTTACTGCTTATGCCACATTGGATGTTTACAACTTTTCTCAACAAAAACTTTATGAAGAAGGGGTAAAAGAATAGTGAGCACCTGTGTGACATCTTGACACAAGCATCCCTATCTAGGAATAATGAACTGAAACTATAGACCATTTTGCTCTCTTAGACCTTGTTCACAAAGAAAGTAGATCTATTTAAATTAACTAGAATGATGATGACGACAAACAGAGAAATGCTGAAATAACGGCAGGGGAAACGAGAGTATTTGTTCCAAATACCATTTATTGTATTAAAATTTCGCTTACATTCAACAGCATTTTAATCTAAGTCTCCAGCAGGGAAAGCTGACACTCTAATCATTTGGCTAATGGCGTACCCTTCCCATTAAAACTCTATTCCTTACAATCTTACATCTACATTAGTCAATAAAACCATATTTGATATGCCTTTAATACATTAAACACCAAATAACAAATAAATCTTTGATGTTTTAAAATATAATATTTTAAGTTTTCAAACAAATCTATGATCACTTATGTAAATCTCATTTTTCAATTTCTTATTACTATAATGCTCTAGCCATCTTTAACTTAAAATTGCAAATCAATACATACTGAATCTATGGAACTACTGGTATATAAAAAAGGTAAGATTCTGACATTTGGTACATTCCAGGGACGAATTAAGAAGAAGACAAGGCAGATCTTTTAAATTAAAGAAAAATATTCTATTTCAGATTTTCTTTTACTCTGAATGTAATGCCGTTTTTCTACGTCAAACTTTTTGAAAACAATGTTATGGGTAATTTTAGTACACAATGCACTTGTATTATTCTGTCTTTTCAAAATTATCTAACATATTTCCGACCAAATAGAAAAAAAACATAAACTGATAATGTTTGAAAAAGTGTTAATGAAGATTTTCGAACCAATTTTTTATTCAACTGAAAATAAGTGGAAAATTCGTAGTAATGGCAGCCATGAAATATGTAACAAGTAAATGCTGAAAGACTACAATGAGCAGGACAGGTCGATGAAAGCAGAAGTGTAAAGAAGATATATTCAAATACTTTCAAAGAAAAAGGATCTCCCAGAACATCAAGGAGTAAAACAAGAAGATGAAATATCGAAAGAATGTCTGGAGGTAAGGGTTGACAACTGGGAAGATCTAGTCATGGACAGAGTGGAGGCATTTTGTAAAACTGGCATGGAGTCAACATGCTCCAAAAAATTACCAAAATACTGGTACATATTTTCTAAATATTTGGTAATACATTATATGAAGCAAGAATATTATGTTGTTTGTTGTTTTCTAATGCCAGGCGTTTGACAATAAAGTCATTTGACCTCTTGCACTCCAATATTTTTCAAATATATTATCATGGTCAGCCACTGAAGCACAGATTTAGCAAGAATATTATGAAATCAATCATTCACCACAAGGGTTCTAGTTCTGTAATGCCTTGGTTTTGGACGCATGTGTATATGAACTGTTTTAATTGTTTTCGTGTTTATACCCACCATCAAATTTTTGTCGGAACACTTGAGAGATACTCTGTACATTAAGTGGAATATTTTACAATGATTAATTATTAATTCCATATTTTCTCTGCGCCTATCTTTACACCTGAAATATAACACACTAATAACTTAAGCACTGCCTGTTGGATAGCATCCTACAGCTGCGTAAACTGCCTGCTCAATCAAAGTTATTTTGCTGCTAGGTGGCAGGCAGTGCCCACTGCTATTAACATTATTCCTAATAGCGGTGGACACTACCTGTCACCTAGCAGCTATTCGCACATAAGCGTTGATTGAGCAGGCAGTGTAAGCAGCCATAGGATGTGATCCAGCAGGCAGTGAACTTAAGATAGTATAAAATACTCCAGACAGATGGCTAAGGATTATTACTCAAAGTATTCAAAATTAATAAAATCATTTAAAACTTGAAATATATTTAGAATTGTATTCATTTTATATTTCAATATAAAAAGCAATGTATTAATATAGAAATCAACCTAAGTGGAGGAAAAAAAAGACAATCGAACTTGAAATATCACTTGTATGTTTACTGTTTTTATTCAGAATATATATTGTAGAATAACTTGGTAAACACCTCTTACTACGAATTAGTCTAACAACACATATTTACATTCACTTTATGCAAATGAAACTTAATACACGATGCACGTAAAATTATTTAAAAATGGCAATTACCTATAGAAAAGAAAGCATCTTCGCCATGTCTTCTAATTTGATAATGTACCACTTCACTCTGGTAGAAGACAGATAGTACATAATCCCCAACAGCTGTATTACTTTCTCGAACTAGGAATGCTCCATCTTCTTCATCACCATCTGAAGTCACATGCAAGAAAGACATGCATGTGTTATTAATAAAAAAACATGCTCACTCGGTCATAAAGTAATGATGTATTCAAGTACAACGCAGGGAATAATGCTATAATTAAAAATATATAGATTTCATCAGGTTAATATACTGAACATCACTTAAAAGCAGGAATAGGGTGTTGACTTTCTAGATACCATGGGTATTCATAAACAAGTTGTTGTTAGTCAAGTGTCGGAAGATAGGTTGGAACCTCATAAGTGACACCAATAAGGTATCCTTCATGAGGCAACTAATCCAGGAGATAATGGAGTAGTGTGGCTAGTTCCTTTTCCCATCCATTGCATACATTTGCTGTCTGTACTTTACATATTACACTAATCAGACTTCAGATGTATACAAACAATTGTTCTTCCTGTGACACATATCGTGAAGTGAGATGTACTGCCTGATAATACCGTGTGACACAGAAGTCAGTTAAATGGAAACATTACTAATTGCAAAACTAAAGTAAGTACCGTAAACTGGGGTAAAGAGGATCACATGTGGTAAAGTGGACCATGTGTGTATTCTTAGATAAGTCAGCGTCACATGGTTCACACATGCAAAGAAAACTATTTTTAGTGGCACTTATAGAAGAAAGGTTTTCTTTTCATGTGTGATCCATGTGGCGCTGCCTTATCTAGGCAATACACATATGATCCACTTTACCACATGTGAGCCTCTTTACCCCAGTTTACGGTATTATACAAAGTAACATAATGACGTGTTCCCTCCAAGATGTTCGTAATCTGAGTGACCTTTTGCATTTGTACTGTTAGGTTGGCAGTACACATTCTCCTTTTGTACTGCTAGAATTCTCCACCTTTTGCCTCCTTATCAGTTTTTCTGTGGAATACATAAAATGAATATAGTACATAAAGGCCATGGTATGGTAAACAACAATGCTATAGTTTCTTTGTGTTTTGTTTCGTTTATTGTTTGAAGCTATTGAGTTATTATTTTGAGTTGAGTAATAGTTGACGATAACAATGTTTATTGTTTTAAGTTGTCATATTGATATTCACTGAAAGTCGAAGAGATCATGTTGACTCCTGAACAGCGAATGGAGCTAGTACTGTTCGCGCAACTTATCTGGACAGCTAAAAGAGCGGGGAAGAGGGGTGTAGCGAGGTTGCTTGTAGCGGTAGCGTGGCAGGAGAGGGGCAGCGAGAGAGCACTAGGGAACCCAAGTGCCTAGATAAGTTGCGCGGACAATACTGCTCTGTGGGGACAATCACAGGACAACAAGAGAAATGTTTTCAGAAATTGGATCTATGTTGAACAAAAATACGAACATAAAAAGACATGTACTCACTAGGAAGAAAATTGAACAGACTGATACTAAGCTAGGCAATTGGCCTACAACATATGTTGTATTATCCTTGTACAACAGGGGAGCTAAAGAGAAATCCTAAGATTTATAGACAAAAATCTACGAGAATGAATAACTCCTTAAAATGATGCCATGGGAACAGACAGCATTTCGAACAGTTTCTATGACCAAAGATTATTTAGATTCCATGCTTTTATTAGTGTTAATATTAATGTTTATTTCTATATTAGCAATTTCATGCTGGTACTTATTGCAGCATGAAGGCCTACTAGCAAATGATGGGATGATAAAATATGTCAAACCTTCATTAGCTCTTTAAATAACCCAATTGCACTGTATAATCGTGGCTGAAATTTTCATTCAAAGTTGAGAAGAACATTAACACAGGAAGAATTGCTATGCAGGGAATACAATAGTTTCCATACAAACATTAAGATCATGTTCAAATATCATTACAAAGGTTCAAAATTATTGCAATTCAATTCAACATGCAAAAACTTACTTTCATAATATCGTCCTCTGCAGGGCAGAGTATCGTAAGTGCCACTTTTTACCAAAAATGAGTTATGGTTCTTAGAATAAATTGCTCAGCACTGCACATCAACTGTAAAAGTTCCGTGAGCCCAAACACTTTTTTCCCTCTGATAAGTTACTATCGTAGCTATTCACCACCGTGTTGGATAAGCATCGTAACTGCCTCTCCTGTAAAGTTAGCAAAATGGTGCTTACGATACTCTGCCTTGCAGGGGATGATATATCCTTCCTTGTATGAAATGAATTTCATGGTTAATTATCCATAGTGTATACAGATGTGACCAAAATTTTGTACAAACTTTTAAGGATTGTAAGAAAAAAAGATAAAATAGTATTTAAAACAACATTACCAATTTTTAATATCTGCTCTGCTACTTCCCGTGTCAACTTTCCATGAAACCAACAAATATTGTCCTCCTTATTCATCATTAGTATACGTGGATTACCCTGAAAAGGAAATCAATGACCCTGACAATTTTAGCATCATTACTATTAATAGGCCTAAACAACTTCTTATAAGAGCTTTCATATTACTTATAATAAAAATCTGTAATTTAAATAAAATTAATGTCTGTGGTGAAAATTCATCATGAGTAAAAACCAAATTTTTTAAATTGTTTATAAGATGCAGTGCCAGAGCCATCGATGGCTCTGGCAGTGCACTTTATCAATGTAATATGGGGAGAGATATTTCTTCTTAACATCATGAGAACTCTATAAAGAGGAATATGTTTCATTTTTCTTAATTTTAACATTAGAATGCACTGCGAATTTTATGCATCGAGGCTATATTAAAAAAGAGGCTTATCTGGGAACTGTAATCATTCCTACACAGTGGTGATATTTAAAAAGTTTAACCAGTTCTCTCGTATGTACCTATGTTAAATATATACGGTATATATGTCCATGGTAATTGCAAATATTATAAACTGAGAAGTTTGCCGAACATAGAAATAATTTAACAACTGGTTTGTCCAAACCAGTGTGAACCGACTGAATACCACCACTGTTCCTACATCATAAACAGACAAGTGGATATTTTCATATAGGCCTACATACTACCAAATACGGTAGCTATCACATTTTCATAAAAATAAACGACAATCTACTTTAAATAAACAAGAAAAATGTTTCACAAAACTTTATGACCTGAAAATGTAAAAAAAAAAGATCCTTCTAAAATGACTTTTTGTGCGAAATATGAAAATTAAAAAGTTAGTGAATAAATTGTTTAAGAAACAGCACATGACATATTAATGAGCGAAAACAATAAAAGCAAGCAGTACATTTAGGCTACAGTATAAGAGTTACAACTCAAATTTCTTAGTTTAAAACAAAACCAAACGGTAAGACTATAAAACAAACTTGGCCCACATCACATATTATCATACAAGTAAATAATTTAATTTAGTTGTTCATAAACTATGTTCCAGAAAATGTCAAACTTTCATTCTGGGACAATTTTATAAAATGGAACATAGCTGTATAAAGCACATCAATATCATAAAATAACCCAGGATTACAAAAATATAGCAAAGGAATTGCATATATTGAGACAATTCAGGCTTTAGCCTATGTTATTGTAAAGTTACAGTCAGCATTAATTATCTTTTGTCAAGATGCAATTTCCAAATAGCCTAATTTTAATATAACTGAGTCAATCACGCCGATATTAACAATGACTGTAGCTTATTTACTTAATGGTAACATTTAGAAACAGTATTAACAGGAATAAATTTAAGGAAATTAATGTTCTCTACTAAACTATGTAGGTAGGCCTACTTTAAATTCTGATTATACTTTTGCATAGAAGACATTCTTCTACTTTAAGAATTATTCTTTGGCGCTGTATGCAGTAATGTAATTACAAAGTGACAAATATTGGACACGGATTTCTCATTCACTATGTTTTCTTCACAAGTGATAATTATGAAAATAGTGAAGTATGGACGAGTTCTCTTGTCAAAACAGAAACAAAAAGCAACTTTCCTAGGCATTGTCATACTGCTGAATAAGATATAACAAAGAATAAATATTATAAGCAACAACTTGTGTTAAATAAATAAGCCACAAATTTAATATACATCTACTGCGTACTACTAACCTCACTATCTACGAAGTACGAAACCTAACCTTGCTATTGCTCATTACTAATTATGTTGTAGGCATGTAATACCTATGTAACTTACGTGAGTCGTTCCATAAGCATTTAAGAATGTCTTAAAGCCAATTACTTTACGTCTCCTTTTATTTCAATACGATAGTCGTGCGTGTTAAAACTTTATAATATTACGCATATATGTCCTTTAACACACCTCCCAACCCATTCGGCCTGCTGTCACATTTCTCGTACCGGATACAGCTGAAGCGATTGGACTATAAACAGGAAACGCAGCTTGCAGCAGTTATAGACAATAGGATTAACTGCATGTTAACTAAATAAAACAATGGTCTTAACAAGTCCCTGTTTTAAGCTTAAATAACGTTCTATTCTAAAGTTGAAGTAACAAGTATAAAGCATATGCACTTACCTTTAAGAGTAATCTGGTAACAAGCTTCAACATATTAATATTTTTGTTTCGGATTATACTGTCACATTGTTGCGACCGCTTTACCATAATACCACTAGAAAACATAACAGGTGTGTATTATGTTAACGCCATTGCCATGTGTAATATTGTACATTATAATGTGTCGTGTAGTCCCTTTACCTGGCTGACTAAGGTTACGCAGATAACAAACACATGAATGGTTGTGGTGAATCAACGAGTCCTTCAACAAATCTTTGAACAGGGTGATTCATCCATTCGTCAGCAAGTAAAACGAGACGGTCGCTTATTGAATAATAATCAACAAATCCCACACTTCCGATAGGGAACGTAACGTCTAGTCTATATGCATCAAATCCCACACTAGTGGGTTTACCTCTTTTTTACACCTATTTTAACGCTCAAGTGCTGGTAATGTTACTAGAACAATTAACACAGAAGAGTCCTATTTACACGTTCTTTAATTTAACGTTTGTCACGTCTAATCACCAATATTTAATTATAGCACTTTCATACAGTTTATGAGTTCGTATTTACTTACATTTTTTTCTGTTTTTAAATAAATCATATTATTGTATACACGCCTATTTACCCGGCACTTATGAAAAGGCCAGGTTTTGCGGTACCGGAAGCTGCCATAATACTGTTTCATTCGATGGAAACTTCTTTCTTTTATTTACCTATTTATTAAATGTATTTATTTATTTATGTTTTTTTGTAATTTTCGGAAATACAGTAGTTAACAGCTTGAGGGGACTAAATCTGGCGAATATGGTAGGGTTGGTCAATAAATTCAAAGCCAACTTTATCAATTTTCCGCAATGTATTCCGGGACTTGTGGCAGGTGCATTGTTTTGTAAGAACAGCTCAACTTTGAAAGTGTTATATCACTTATCACGACGTTTCTTCACAATTTTTGCCCACAACTTAGTTAAAAATAAAGAATAATATTCTCCCGCCACATTTTTGCCTTCTTCCAAGTAGTCTGTTGTAATTATTCCGTTTTTGTTTCCCTTTCATTCCCCCAGAAAAGGATGCTAACACTGCAGGGCTAGTCCATTCGCCTTGTGATTAATGTCATGAAGTATGAGGCAACGTGTGATATTGTCGACTTACGAGGCATGTAAACAACATCGGTAAATACGAAGAGTACGTTAGTAATATATATATATATATATATTGTAACGCCATAAATTAACTTTCGTAAATAAAAGGTTAATGTAGCCGTAGCTACGAACCCGGCTCTTTCAGTACTAAGCCAGGATGGTCCTCCTGTCAGCATCAGATTCACGAATGTCATCCAGGTCAGTGTTGAACGTGGACAGTCATTGCATATATAGGACACAGCGGACCAAAGTAAGTCTTTTTTTCTCTTGTGCGGAGGAGGGACTCGAAGGCTTACACTGCAGCCTGAGAGACTTATTGTACTTACCATTCCTTTTCTGTGAATGATTGAGTAGCCAAACGGCCGCGCTCTTGCACAAGTACAGCACGCCACACATCACAACCTAAAATTAACTCTCTTCAGAATGTCTCTGCGACAGAGTTTCAAAATCAGGAATTATGTCACTTACTGCCAGTCGTAGTTGATCACGAAGTCGTGATCTAAATTTGGTTTTTACTATTTTCATTGTTGAAAATAATTTTTCACGAACGTAAGTTGCAGCGAATATGGCTTCAAGAACGAAGCTTCGGATATTTATTTTTTGGTAAAGATTTGAAAGGTTGAACATTTGTCAAGTCCTTACATCTGGCTTTCATTTAACATCACATTGTAAATCTGTGAGTTTAAATTGAAGATTTAACCGCATTATTCGTACTTCTGCTGAAAAAGGATCGACGTACAGAGATGATGATGATGATGATGATAATGATGATGATGATGATAATGATAATAATAATAATAATAATAATAATAATAATAATAATAATAATAACAACAACACTTAACCTTTTAATGTTTCATCAGTAACATGCAGTAACTTATAATGCCGTTTTATGTTATACAACGGTTTTCCTCGTAATACTTGTGAACAAATCATACATTTAATATTCTCATCATATTGTCAGCAAAAAAATGCGTCCTCCCATCCTACTTGAAACTTTCGTTTTGTAGAGATACATGATTTTGAGAGAGACAGTGCGACGATACGCCACTCGCAGGTCAGAGACAAATACAAATGGAACGGAGTTTGATTCCAGTGAGTGAGAGGGTGGGGGTTGTGAGACGTAGGAAGCAAGGGAAATGCACAGCTATCATTGCGAGCCACAATGTGCTCGTGAGTCACATTATCGCCACGACTGTACTAGACTGTGCAAACAACGATGTCTCCGCCTCCGCCCGGAACATGCTGTCGACGGATCTGGTGTCAGTGGATGTGGACGAGGTCGACGGTGGCCCCCCGGACATCACCACCAGCCGAGCGTCGCAGACGTTAGTGGGTTGCATCGGCCTCTACCATACATATCGTCCGGGGCAGAACGCGGTCAACGCCGACGTGCGGTGCTGTCCTGGCTGAGATTCGTGCCGAGGATTCCCACGAGCGGATTCACATATCCGAGTTTCCTGCGTGGCACCAGCAGATGGGAAAATATAATCTTCGAATATTCAACTGCAGAGGTAATGTCCTGTATCGTAGGAAATTGAGTCCTCAGACTGAAGAGAATATAAATTTATATTATGTGAATACCAATAGATGCCGACTCATTGTAAAATTGAATGCATTTTTGAAAGAAAATATGAAGGCAGGCAGAAAGTTGTACAACACTTGTCTAAAATATCACGTCCCGGCAAAATGCGACGTCCGCGTTCGCACGATTCTTCTAATAGGGATATCCTGAACTAGCACCAACAGATAGCGCACGTGTACTATGAGGGATGCGTTTTGCGTGTGCATTTGTTTTTCGGTATATAAACATTGAGGATATACGTAGTGTATTAGTATATTAAATACTCTTAAAAACAACTAAAAATGGCAAATTTTTGTTATGTTCCTATATGTAAAAATCAGGGAAAGCTTTTTGTCTTCAATCAGGTCCCGAAATATTCTGAATATATGCTTTAACCTTAAAAAATATAAGTAATAAAATTGGGCCTCGAAAATGCTAGCTATTAAATAAAAGTAACTACTTCAAGTAAGGAATTGTTGACTATAGTTTCATTTTGGAAGAGGAAAAAGAAAAATAAATAAAAACATATGCAACCTCGACAGCGAGCTATGTTAGCGTAGATTATATGCAGTAGTTGTAGGAGTCTCCGAATTTTACGCCTGCAGTAAACTCTCGATAAACTGGAATGTTTATTATCCAGGACGATCCCTAGTGAAATACATTTCGTGAATAATGTTTTTAATGTATTGTACCCTAATTATTAAAGCCATGTTTTAAGTTCAAATTTTCAAAATCATCCCACACAGTATTCAAAACTGCATGTCCTTAACCTACAAAACACACTACTAATCGTGATACTATTGCGATCATATTATATCATCCTATTAAAAATTGCATTTGATCTTTCTGCAACTACAGAAAAAATACAAGGAATTCAATCTCGATAGTCTCTTCCCTATAAAAAAACACATTGTGGCTGCATATCCTGTTTTTAGCGTACGGTTCTTAAATACTAATTATTAAAGAGGGCAAAATTCACTTTCGACATATTTCCTATTTTTTTATTCGTGCATATTGTTTTCAAAGTTCTCGTTTAGGTTCATGAACATTCAATTTACTCGTATTTATATTCTGCATACTGCAGATTTCCCCACCCATCTCGGGGAATCGCTCAATATTATACAGGTTTTATGTTATTATTTATTGTAAATTAAATTAAATTATGAGGTAAGAAAATATTTAATTATATTAAATTATACTAGGTTATACAAAATAACTGTAAATATAATTTTGACACGCACATAAAACCAACAAGCGGGAAAACATAATCAACTGTAACATATGACAAAACATAGCCCTACAACATGTTGCGCCGCATGGAACGCTCCTGCCATCTGACGGTAAAACTTCGCATAAGATATCCCTATTCGGATAATGTGTTGGAGGCGAAATGGTATAGTATGATGAAACGAAACTTCGTTGTTCGTTCGCTGTTTGGAGCAACGTACAAATCATCAGCAAATGATCAGAAAACATTCACGTTCGCTGATTATCCGCAATAAAGACAGACAAAAATATAATTATAGCAAGTGCAGCTGTTGTTATTATAGGCAGTTTAACAACAAGAAAGTTAAAAACCAAAAGGCGATGGTGGCAGGCGCCACTCTACGAAAATCACAATCAATATAGAGGCACTGACTTGCTTCATGATTTACGACGAATGGAATCGGGACAGTTTCACAACTTCTGTCGCATTTCAGAAACAGACTTCGAAATATTAGTGTGCAAAATAGGGCCAAAAATTACCAAGAAAGACTCAGGGTGGCGAGAAGCAATACCTATTCAGGAAAGGCTAACAGTAACACTTCGATATCTCGCTACAGGAGATTCGTATACAAGTTTAATGTATTTATTCAAAGTATCGAAACAGCTGATTACTAGGATTGTTCCAGAAGTATGTACAGCTATAATTGAGAACGGGAAGATTTTATTAAGGTACGACTGCAAGACAGGGGAAAGTTCCAGTACACGGAGACCTCACTGACAATAATTATCTTAAAATACTAAAAAGAGGGATTTGTCTGTGTTTGTCGAATGCGCATCATGCTTACGAAAAGGCACTTTTCAGTGTCAATAATTTATTTTGTGTGCAGAAGGTTGGAACTTCGTTTTTTTTTTTTTTTTTTTTTTCTGGGCGTGAATTTGTCCAAAAGGAGCGACATATGTTTATACGCGAACAAAGTTGACTCGTACACTTCATCACTCCCCATTCCAGATCTTTTTGTAGACTTCTGTCTTTCCCTCCGGAATGATGTCAGTTGGGAACTCAATTTTATTTTTGACTTCTGCTCCCTACAACAAACAACAAACATGTATCCACTGAAAATAAATAAACAAAAATAATTTTCAAATTTTGCACGTGTTTGACTCGCCTACCTTGCAGCTGAACATCTTTCCAAAAGCTTCCCAAACATCATGTTTTCTTTCTTTATTGTGGTAAGTAGGATGCTTGGGATTCCATAAAGTTTCCTGCTCCCTATATGCATTAATAATATTTATAACAGCATCTTCCGTCCACTCCAGTTTCGACATCCTGCTGATGAAATTGAACAAAGTGCTGCGTTCTGCTACGAACTAAAACTAGTGGCAAATCCCGTCCACAACGAATACCAACTTCCTTTGATGTACAGTTGTCAAAAAAAAAAAAAAAAAAAGTGGCCGCACTCGTGAATAGCGAATATTTTCTAAGTCCACTTCGGGTCACGGCGATGTTACACGATGCATGTGCTTTTAGAAGCAGTTCAGGACCTATGGAATCATTCCATATCTGCGCCCGGAGACCAGTGGTAGAGAGCTCGCTTGATGGTTTGAAGGTTGTGAGTTCGGGCCGGCCTTGTTCAAGTTTTCATTTTATTTTTAATCGTTCTTTTGCGATATAAATACTGCATTATTCAAATTATCATTTGTATTCTGTTATCGTTCTTTATCGATATGAATAATAGTCAAGTTATTTATATTTTATCGTTTCTTTAGCTATATATATATATAATATTCAAGTTGTAATTTGTTATATTCTGTTATCGTTCTTTAGCGACGTGAATAATATTCAAATTATCATTTGTATTCTGTTATCGTTCATTAGCGATATAAATAATATTCAAATTACCATTCGTATTCTGTTATCGTTCGTTGCCGATATAAATAATATTCAAATTATAATTTGTATTCTGTTATCGTTCGTTAGTGATATAAGTAATATAAATTTAATGTTAGGTTTACAACAATACAACTGCCTAATACGAGTGTTAGTTTTTTTTCTTATACTGTTATATTATTACATTATACTATCCTGTAACATAATAAATTGGAAAGGTGTCACGAGGATTTGAGCCTGATACGTTGACATTTCAATTCCGAATTTCGCGACGTCCGACGTTCCTACGTTCTTCCGACTGAGCTATGTCATTTACCTGGTATTAACGCAATTCAGTGCATTGTCAGAAACACTACAACTGAACATTCATTTCAATTATATTCTGAATATTTAATAATGATATAAAAAGGTTACGTTTATGACAATAATATTTGTAGTTGTAATACCAACTGCAACAGCAGCAATGCTTAAGGACGTATTGCATGGATACAGTTCAATACAGATTTTTCGAAAACAAATTACAACACTGAGGTCGAGATTATAAAATAATTATATTCTTCTTAACTCTGTGGACTTTATGTTTGAAAATAATATAGTTATTAATAAGACTCTAACAAGTATTTATATTATTATTTCCTAATTGAAGAATATATATTTTTAGTATAATGAATGTTTTACTGTTATTTTAAGACCTAGGTAGAGGCTAATTCTCTGAGGAAACCACGACGCCATTTCTGCTTGCGACTTTGACTGACATGGCTCCACAAAGAGGTGCAGGAACGAATGAAAGTATAATCGGGCTGTGGTTCATCTTGGTTTTTCGGCATCCGAGGCTGGTAGGCGTTTCAACGTTTCAGAAAGGACAGCCCGGAGATGGGTGCAAAATTATCAACGCTCGGAAATTTTTGGCCGAAAGGCTGGGAGTGGTAGAAGGAAAATTTCAACACCACAACAGGACGCCAGATTAGTGGTAGAGGTTGAAAGGAGTCCCTTTCATACCGCTGCTACTTTGAAGGCAGTTGTTAATTTCCCTGGCCACGACCAGACCGTGAGAAATCGTTTAAGGGCCGCCAATTTGAGATCTTGACGTGCCATTCCTAGGGAAGTTCATAAGGAAAAGCATATAGAGGAGCGTTTAGTCTTTGCAGTGGGAAATGGTGATCGGGATTGGAAAAGAGTAATCTTTTCTGATGAAGTCACCTTTTCTACTACAAAGGAAGGATCCACTCTTGTATATCGTCCTCCTGGTACCCGATTCGACCACAGATACGCTGCCATGAGTGCCCGCAGTGGTAGAGTATCTGTGTCGTGTTGGAATTCTTCAATTTCAGCAGGATAATCATCCAGTCCACACATCTCAATTGATTCGGGACTGGTTTGCGAGGAGACAGGATATTGAATTGATAGACTGGCCTCGTCGCTCTCCGGACTTGAACCCTTTAGAGAATATGTGGGCACAAGTAAAGAAGCATATGCGGAAAAATTGGCCCAATCCCCCTCCAAGACGCCCTGATGATTTGTGGAAGTTCGTCCATGGTCCCTGGGATGTCGTGACTGAGAACAGTCGATATTTGAAAACACTAGTCGATTCCATGCCCACTCGATTGAAAGATGTGATCGATTTATTTTATTTTATTGGGTTATTTTACGACGCTGTATCAACATCTAGGTTATTTAGCGTCTGAATGATATGAAGGTGATAATGCCGGTGAAATGAGTCCGGGGTCCAGCACCGAAAGTTACCCAGCATTTGCTCGTATTGGGTTGAGGGAAAACCCCGGAAAAAATCTCAACCAGATAACTTACCCCGACCGGGATTCGAACCCGGGCCACCTGGTTTCGCGGCCAGTCGTGCTGACCGTTACTCTACGCTGTTTGGACGATGTGATCGAGATGGGAGGAAGATGGACTAAATATTGAATCGTGACTTTTTTTTTTTAACTTTTAATTGTTTTAATTTTTAAGGCAGACGCCTGTAAGTTTGTTTTGTTTATACCACGAAAGATATTTTTGTTGAGAATATAATATTTCTTTCCATTTGCAGCCATAATGCCATAATAAATAATGACATAGTCATGTTATAATACATTCATGAACCCCTGATGTTAATTACTAAAACAGTCATAAAAGAAACAGAAACATTTATATTTTCTCTCTCTCCTAAAAAAAAAAAAGCATTAGGTTGTGTTCGAACGCACAACCTTACGAACACTTGCCCGAAACGCTACCATTGCGCTACAGATTAATACGCAAAAACTTTCATTCTGACTGTAGATATCAGGCTAATTGGTCCAACAACATGTAACATCACCTGTCTCCGAATTGTAACGGAGATACCCGAAGGGAACTTTGTGTCTAGAGAGCGGCCACTTTTTCTTTTGACAACTGTACCGACAAGCGACGGGTCACTTCGAAGGCAAACCAAACGATTCGTTGCCTTTGATGCGACGTACACATGTACCGTTTCAATCAGCGAATGCATTCGTTTGTCGTTCGTTCATTCGTTGTTCGTTCGCAAAGTGTGTACGCACCTTTATGCGAATTGCGAGGTGTACATATATCGTAACAGACAACAACACATCCCTTCGGGCTATTGCTGGGCAGTTATATGGAGAGGTGTGTACAATTACCTTTCGACATGCTGTCCAAATTGACATCTACAGTATCGACGTTTAGGTACGCTCCGCCCGGAGTACATACGAAAGCCTCCTTCCCGTACGAGTGGTTTGACGACCAGAGAAGGTGTCGCTTCCGTTACCAGCGGAAGACGATGCGTGATACTCGCGACTACACAGTGAGGCGCAAGTTAAAGCCCTGGCTCTTCGGATGTGGAGCGACAATTTCACAAAATTCGAGAAATACCATTACTATTTGAGATTGGAAGTGACAATGCCTTCGGTGCGTATAGCGTAGATCCTATGGACCAGCGTTTCTCAAACCGTGGTCCTCGAGGTCTGCCCTTGTGGTCCTTCAAAAAAGGCAGAAGAAAAAATAAAATTCAAACGAATTGCGTATCACTCAATAGCTGAAAATCTCAGAGTTTGGAAATGACACATGGCAATCGCCTTTCACTTTTTCTCTCAGTATTGACATTTTATGACATTTATTACCTTAACCGTCTACTGACCTCCCACTCTACACTCAACAACAAAAGAGGGGTTTAAAGCACTATGAACGTGGTGTTTCTCGCCATCTTTTCCCTGCACATCTGGCCCTGTAACCCAGCCAGGGACCACCAAATTCATAACAGAGAACCGAACCTTTTCATTTATTAATGACTTTCTTAATAGTTTTGCTGACATCCAGTCTACACATTGAAATGGTCACGTACTGTACGTCGTACACCAATAAATACGACAACTCTGAGGTCACAATTTGAAACTTATTTTCTAAGTAAATATGACGAATTTTCATGGGTTCGTGATCACTTTCACTGTGATATTGAAACTAACAAACTTTCATTGAGTGAAAGAGAACAGTTAATTGAATTCTCGAATGAGATCGGACTTAAAATGAAATTCTAAGCGGAAGGTATGGTTAATTTCTGGACCGCATCACAAGTGAAAAGAGAATATAGTGAACTGTACAATGGTGCTTTAGAGATTATAATTCAGTTTGCTTCTACGTATCTAATAAAAATAAAGTAGGCTGCAGAAATCGACTCTATGTATGTGCTCCGACTTAAGCTTACCAGCATACATCCATATATAGAACAATATTGTGCAAGAATCAGTAGGCTCATTCATCTCATCGTTGTGAGTACCAACATTTATTTTTTTTAGTTAATAAGTTATAGATTATCCAAACTCTAATAGTCTTGAATTATTAAAGAAATAAAAATGAATTTTCTTCTATTAACATTAGCTTAATTAGTTAATACTAATATAAAATTAATTTAACCCTTTCCAGCCCAATGATTCCATATGGCATCATACACTTTACCTGCTCTGAGAATGCATGTAAAATGCCAAATGATCTCATATGTTATCATAGCCATATTCTTAGTTATTTTTAAGATAGCTAGCACCCCTGAAATCCCGAAACAAAACACTATCGGACAGCGTTTCTCCTTCATGTCAAAATATTTTCTTTAATTTTCAATTTAATTTGGGCTGGAAAGGGTTAATTTAATTAATTTTAACTATTAAATAATTCAATTTTAAAATATACTACAAAAATGATACATTTGCTTTCGAAGGGAACAAGAGTAAGGTGGTCCGCGTAACTGATCTGAAAAGTGGTCCCAACTTCAAAAAAGTTTGAGAAACGCTGCTATAGACCTATACTTTCAAGGCGCGCCGTCCTACACCTGGCAGTGTGCATTATGCGAGGGGCAAGGGCTGTTGCGCGTATTGCGGGATCAACAGCTGTATACGCTCATCCAATCTCAGGTACGCGGCAGCATTTCACAGTGTATGAGCGACACGCGATCGTGAATAATCTGGAGACGGAATGCATACTGTACCTTGATATAAATGCATTTGTACAGTAAAATCATGACGTACAAATTACCGATTGATCTAGTGCAAGCACAGACAAATTACCGGAGAATTGGTTCGCCTAGAATGGTGAGGGGGAGCGGTGTTTCTTGGCAATCGTAGATCTATCCTATTCGCAATGTCTGCATGACCGACATCGCGGATATGGATGTAACACTGTAAGAAACATGCCCCCCAGAAAATACCTTTTTTAAATGATCATATTCCGATATACTGTATTGTACCACGGTCCAGCTATAACAGGGGGAGGAGGTAAACAATGTCCCCCATAACCCCGTTATATGGAGATTCTATGGTTTTGCTTTACCCCCCACCCCCCTCCCAAGGAAATAATTCTCTCTCCGCCTATGTGAGGGTACTAGGAACAATAGACTGTGCAGGTAATCTACTATTTCGCATTGTCTGTGATGAGGCGATAGTAGCGATCCTAGTGGTTAGCAACTATCTATGGATGCATATTTACTACGTATTGAGCTTCGTGACTTTATATACTGTCCGTTACTCAGGAGAAGACGAGCGGAAAGAATGTGACCTTCTTGACTATCGCTGTTGATTATTATAAACATCGCTCAGATAAGCATCCCAGTAGCCAGGTTATTACTCGTGCAGGAAACATGAGTAACAATGCGTATGGGAATTAAAGCTAAGTTGAACAGAAGGAGACCTAATGTTTCCGCTTACTGCAGTACAAATATTGCATGTGTTGTCGTACGTTATCTGTTCATATCCCTTCCTCCTCAGTCCGCTCTCGTCTTCTGAGTCACCGACAGTACTAGACTGTGGGATTACCTCCTACGCTCCTACGTACAACAGAACATAAGTAGGAGAATCGCAAACGATGAGAACCGGGCCCTGTCTCACATGTATAAATTAATGATAATAGTCTGTATGGGAAGACTTTAGAAAATACATTTAGAGACCGTAAGTTTACGGTACGCTAGGCCTGTAACGTAGGAGGGAGAGGACGTAGAAATTCCTATCCTCGCGTCCATGAAGAATTTCATACAGATTGACGAATATTTCCTATGCGAAACTGAGAATAGGGATGTGTCTCAATAAATCCGTCCAGATTGGCTTTGCGATATTGGAACTAGCTAAACTGGAAGTGTACCGGTTCCACTACGATCTCAAAGCCACATTTGGCAAGACGATGCATCTGTTGTACCACGATATAGATTCTCTCGTTCTGTATTTTAAGGAATTCCTCACACATGCGCTTAAGAGAATGATCGAGAATTCATGCCTGTCTTCTTACCTGGATTTCGAAAATGCACCCGACGTGTATGTTAAGGCTGGTTCACAATAAACCTGGAACGAAAACCACAACGGAAATATTGTTAAAATGAATGTATTTAAATGTGAGCATTCACAATTAGCTATTGTGAACGCTCACATTTAAATACATTTTAACATTATTTCCGTTCTCATTTCCATTCCCGGTTTATTGTGAACCACCCTTCATTCGTACAGGGGGCACGCATAAAGTAACACAAGGGAATCAGGAATGCGTCTACAGTGGACGACACAGATAGACGTATTACATTCGAAGACTACAAAAAGTGTCTCTTCGAAAACCGGTCCCTGTATGTACAGCAATACTTCATCCGCTCAAAGAACCAATCTGTACACAATCACGGAACGTAAACTGGCCCTGATATCTGAGGACAGAAAGAGGCGTGTATTGCCGGATAGGGTCAGGACATTATCTCATGGATATGTAGGTGCAATTGAATAAAGAAAAAAATATATATAAATTACTGTAAAAAATATTTATTTACAATAAAAAATGTACAATCATGTTAAAAATGGTAGCATTGTTTTTGAATCACTGTAACTTTGTACTCCCGATCTGAGACTCCCTCTAGCTCTCAGATGAGCCATGTCCAGGGGCGCCATAGCAGAAACTTCCTCATCCCGAAAAATGAAGGGCATCTGAAACGACTGCTCCAACATGCACGATGCCTGCTGTTTCATCAGGCCACTGCTGCTCTTGTGGATGGGCACCATGGTGAAGAAATGATGCTGCAGAGGTTTGTATAGTCTGACCATCGGATCTGTGCCCCTGTAAGATATGCGAACTGAACCTTAATTCCTTTTCAGCCTCGGCAATTCATTTCTCTCCCTGTATTCCTATTTCTCTTTTTTCTATCCCTCTCTCTTTCTCTCCCCCACTACTCACAATTTTGTGCCTTCTTGCGGGACAGTTTATTTGCACTTGCAGTCCAGTGTTGTCAACTCAACATGAATACTGTAGCACGGAGTGGTGAAAGAAATATTATTAAGCAAGTAATAGCATTTTGCATAAGTCAATCAGCGTCATTAGACCTACTTAAATTAAATTATGAATAAGTAATAATTAACCTTACAGTATTATAAGCAATATTCAAGAGACATGACACTGTTTAACGGAAGTTTGACAACATCCCTATTCGGCAAGGTTCGTGGCCTGCTGTTTGACGTAGTGGGAGAGAAACGGGTGGAATGGGGTGAGTAGAGGCGTTAACTTTTCCAAGAACGACGACAGCGCTAAAGGGGCATAGAACCGATGGTCCGACAATATTGTGCCTGGAACGACTGATTACCGAGAGCAGCGTTCCTCCTGTACATCTTAGGATTGAAGCCCACCTTCCACAGGCTCGGGATATAGCATGTCACCCTCAATTTTGGTCTGTATGTCGAACTCGATGGTGTCGACTATCTCTATCTTGTCCAGATTTTTACACTTCATAATGGCCCTTGTGCCCAGACTTCACTTGCTGTCTACTGTGGCGGTGATTCCCATCTCGTCCACAGCACCATACGCATTCATAAGTACCTCCCAATTTTTGTCCTCTTCACTTGCGGCAGCAGTGTATAATTCGTAATGTTGTGATTCCAGGTCGTTGAGTATGTAGCCCTGGTACATCTTGTTTCTGTTCACTAGGTTCCTGTGGATGTTGAAACTTAAGCCGTATATAAATACAATCTCTAAGTCGTCAGTTTGAGGTAGTCTCACCAACTGGTACATAAAAATTAATAGACTAAAGGCCTAAATCAAGATGGCAGGATAGTGTTATTCAGGACATCAGAACACTGTAAATTACAAATTGAAAGAAACAAACTGAGGACAGAGATACCTAGCAAGCCCTTCTCAACATGGCCAAAGGCCACCATACAGCATATTCCGAATCTCACCAGACCGATGGACATCAATGACGTCACGCTGCAGCGAAATAGGAACAAAACTGCTGGAAGGTTCAATGGCTAACATGGCGGCTGTACAGGTTGTCGTCTGTGCTATGCTACCATGATTTTGCTAAATTTCCGTACTATCATCTCGTTCAAAGAAAAGAGAGCATAAACAATTTATTTCTTGACCAGTAGTAATAACTGGTCTGTTGACATGTTCGCTCATAAACCATTACCTTTTTTTACGATGTGCTCATTACAAACAATACAGCAGAACCAAAGCAGAACATACCACCATGACACAACAGTGCACGATATCATTTGTCTGTTAATTCCCGCCTTATACAAGAACCAATCAGATTCACTGATGGCAGCTGATGGATACTGCCACCACCTCTGCAAGCTGATGGAACCGGTGCGACACCAGTGGAGCATAAGTGAAGTAATCGCTGAAATTCAGAATACGGTGATGCCATCAGATTGCTCAGTGCTGAGATTCGGAATACGCTCATAGGCTGTCGAGTCAATGATGATGATTATGAAAATTAATTTCATGAAAATATAATTATTTGACATTCTTTTTTATTTCTGTTGGGGAAAAAATAAAATGGTTATTTTAACAGTCTTTCAAATGGGATGTTTTCCTTCTCAGGTTATGGAACTTTAAGTTTTTTCGAAGTAGAAGTTAGAGAAGACATATTGAAATTGAATCTGATTGATGACTGTAATTCTGAGGTTACTTACGTGAAGTTTAGGTAAACATTGTCTCTCCATACAACTAGCTAAAAATATTAATATAAATATTTATAATAAAAGTACAAGTTCACTATTTTGTAATAAAATTTTATTAACATATTTCTAATACGTTTATTTACAAAAAAAATTTCTCTGAGAATCAGTCTTGATCTTTGCCAAAGTTTATGTATACATAACCATATAACCTTAATTTCTACACCTGAATGTTTGACACCATTTTTACATACGGTACAATATCAAATAATAAAGCATTAAATGAAAAAACGGGAACTACTTGTCATAAGAGAAAGGCATTGTGTAATTTGCATTAATAGTTAAAAATACCGGTTTTAATCGCAACATTATGAAAAAACCCACTTGTCAGATATATTCTGATGTAGGCTACTTATAAGTGCTCAGTGTTCAATGTTTTGAATTTTATTTTCCAGTATTAAATGTCTCTTGTATATTTCATCTGCGTCATTTACATATTACTCTTACTTTTCTCTTTTATTACTTGTATACTGGATACTATCTATGATTAAATAAAAAACGCGAAAATTAAAGCAGAATTTTAATATTCAGTAGCTAAAGTGAAATAACATTAAGAAAATAATGTTCCACAATGTATGCTGTCAAGGAAAATTGACAATTTCAGTTAAAATAAAACATCGCATATTTATTGATAAAAAATCTAAATTCAACCAGGTGCATATTCAAAGAAAATGGGGAAAAGAAGTGGAGCATATTTGCCTTGATTATAAATTCGAAGTTTTATTTTGCTACCTTCAGAATTTCGTTTGGTCAAAGTTTAACATTATTCTTACTTCTAGTTTTAAAAGTGATGTATACCTAACTTAAACAATTTTATGTATAATTTCTGTATATACATATATTTCGAGAACTATCCTGAAAAATACTGGTAGGCCTATTCGGATTATTGTCACTTTTGTGATTATTATTATAGTAGGACTTCTATTATCTGTGGTAATGAAGGAGGTAGAGTGAATGGTTAATCGAAATAATTGGATAACTGGTACTGTACCATAAAAAGTTTTCATAAACTAAGTACATAATAGTTTCGTAATTTCCTCCATAGTTTTTTCTTTTAGCACGCTAGGTAGTACATCAGAATTTCACTAATTTAAGTCTTTTTTTTTTACAATTCATGTTTGATTTTCCGGAAAGTCAGGTATTAAAACATTATTTTTCGTAATTTCCTCCATAGTTTTTTCTTTTAGCACGCTAGGTAGTACATCAGAATTTCACTAATTTAAGTCTTTTTTTTTACAATTCATGTTTGATTTTCCGGAAAGTCAGGTATTAAAACATTATTTATTGTATTTAAGTCTGGTTTTCAACGACGGGCTTCTAATGGCCAAGGAAACTCTTTATGACGACTGTCTGTGGAAAGATAGGAATAGTAGTGTCTCATGTTGTAGATTTACAAATTTTATACAGTTTACATTTTGTTTTTCATTAAAACGCGCACAGTTATAATTTATATCTCGTATTGTGGTGCGAGATGAACTACATTTTCTGTTTTCCCAAACCACTCAATTACTTGCACTTTTTTCCGTAGCACAACAGGTTTTCTTTTGACACTTGTAGAAGACATTTTGCATAGAACTTAAACAGTACGGCCACTCGAAGAGTAGGCCATACTACGTAAGGGTAAAGGTTAAAAAACACTCTGTAGAAAAAATTCGTACTAATAATTAATGTACAGTATTTCATATTTTTTTCTGCGCGAGAGAAAGAATCCGTTAATGGGTGACGGATAATCGGGATTTTACTGTATTATCATCATCATCATCATCATCATCACCAGCATCGTCGTTGTCGTTATCATCATCATCATCATTGCTCACTTGCTTTTATAATATCGGTACCGGTACTACTAAAAAATAATAAATCAAATAACGACATTATTTATATGCGCAAGGATTGAAAAAATCTTGGTTTCCAAGATCTTCCATCCCCGTACAATGATTATACGCCATTCAATTGAACAAATCTTGTAATATAACTGAAAGTCATTATTTATCAATTTTAAATGTCAGGCCTATACATTTTTCTGAATTTATAATAAAATTAGGCCTAGTTGGAACTGTGAACAAGAGAATAACAATTTTAATATAAAAATGTTCGAAGATATTTTATTTTGCAATATACTGAAGAAAACTGTAAAGTAAAAATCTTAATCAATAAGTGCATATGTAGGCTAAATAGATGAGACTTATTCCGGCAAGTAGGTGATTTCGCGAATAAATATTCCTATTTATTTTAATGCTTTCAAGAAAATGGTATTATTGAGCTGAGACTTCGATTTGGTATGAAAGATTCCATCCCCTACGAAAACATTTGAATATATCTCTCAAGTGATTCAACAAGATAAAAGCAAATGGTTGTAGCTAAATGCATGCTCAATATTTACAAAATATATTTATTGCAATAAAACATTAGTAAGCTTCGGTGGTGGACAGTTTCTTCAGAATATAGGCCTACATTTAATCCTATTCGAGAATTCTTGACAAATTCAGAAGTTGTGTCACTCTGTCACATACATAATTCTTCTTTTGAGAAAGAGAAGCATGTGGGATGTTTGATATTCATTACTATGCTTTGATTAAATTTATTTTGTGATCGCCAGCTGATGCATTCTTAGAGCAATGTATACTGCTATATAATATATTTTCATAGATGAGAAACAGAATAAACGTAACAATTTTATATTTTATTATTTCGGAGTTGCAACACAGTGAGAAGTTACAAGTTAATATCCCGCATAAAATATACTGGTACCAGTACTGTTAAAAAACCTTAAAGCCAAATCTCGTGTATTACTAAATTCCTGAGATTCTCTTCCTATCCCGATTGTCCACCACTGAATGTAACTTACAGGCCTACAGTTTATTATTATTGCTTTCTTCAATACTGAAATGTAAGAAGTTATGCTACAGTTTTACACCACGTCAACTATACCTGGCCTTCAATTTCGTGTCTGTGATTAAAGTAATCTCACTTGGGGAATTTGGCAGGTGCAATAAACAAAACAGAAATGAATATGTGAATGTAACATATTTCATTATGACAATTTAAATAATTCTTTCTCTAAATTACAGTAAATTAATTTTTTTTTTCGTTAAAGTTGGCATACAATAACTGGATTTGAAACTCTTTATCAATGCATATACAGTGTTCATTAAGTATGGAATATTACTCTTAACTTCTTAAATTTTAATAAGAAAGAAAGTTGTATACAAAAGCTATTGGAGATTAACAGTGTAAAAAATACAGTATTATTATATCAGTGTTCGAAAAAAGTTAGTTATTCAGGCATACAGAATGTGACTTTCTTACTTACTGGCTTTTAAGGAACCCGGAGGTTCATTGCCGCCCTCACATAAGCCCACCATTGGTCTGTATCCTGAGCAAGTTACAGAACGTGACAATAAACTTTATTTCTTTAATTGGCACCCTATTTTAAGATTTACATATTCCGAATCTCGATTAAATTTATGTATGAATTTCTTCCTTTGGGATTACTTGAAGTCCAAAGAATACTGAAATCCTGAATGGAAGAAATAGATATGAGATGGAACAGATTAGTCATGTAACTGTAAGAAAGAAACTGAATGTTTCCGTGATAGAATGGGATATTGTTTGACTGTGAATGGTTATCATTTTGAGCATCTGTTATAAAGTTTGGTTAGTGGTAGTGTCTTGTTTAGTTTCATGGCCTACTCAACATGATTTTACATACTTATTTGAGCCGTTCAGAGCAGAAGTGGTGTAAGTCAAAATTGGGTAATGAGGTTTAAAGTAAAAATTCTGTAAAATACAGCGCAAAGTAGGAATTAATACGTCATTCATGTTATCCACTGACTACTAATAGTTTAAATGAATTCAATATTAATTGCTACTTTGCGCTGTATTTTACAGAATGTTTACTTTAACCCTCATTACCCATATTTGACTTACACAACTTCTGCTCTGAACGGCTCATTTGTCTCATGTTTGAAGTCCATGAAACAAGTTCAATAAATACTTAGTTAAAAGATATGGAACGGGTGAATGAGTAATATTTATGCATTCATACGTAAAATTTAATGGAGATTCGGAATATGTAAATCTTGAAAAAGGTGTCATTAAACAAAATTAAAGTTTACTGTCACACCCTCTATGCCTGAGTAACTAGGTAACTTTTTTCGAACACTGGTATCATATTGTATGGTTTATCTTCAACAGCTTTTGTATAAAACTTTTTTTAAATTAAAATTTAAGAAGTTATGAGAAATATTCCATACTTAATGAACACTCTGTATATGCGAATATACAACTATTCTGTTACAGCAAATAATTAAAAGCATTATGTGGTAGGTATTAAATATGTGTGAAATAATATGTTGTAGGAAAGTACCTATACTGTACCTATTTCAGCATTAATTGTAAACAAACATAATTGTCACTGGACCCAAACTAGAGATGAAAATGTGTACTAAAATTATTTATTTAAGAGCTGATATTCAAGATGAGATATTACTCACCTTTATTAAATCACATGTTATGTATGGTACTTTCATGAGTGCACCAGAAATTCTGTACTACTCAGGTAATGAATAAGAAATAAAAACCATAATTAAAATACATTTGTCTTTAACTCCCTACAGTAGAGTTATTCTGCAACTTAGGTGTTAAAATCATATTACGCGATTCCCCATGTTATTCGATCATTACTTTCCAATGGCAGACTTTTAAGTCTCGGTCACCGAATAAATCTCTAGATGTCCATTATAATATTTTCAGATGTGTACAGCTTTAACAAGAACTTCATACGTAAAAATATGTGTCATAATGTTAAAGATATGTCTGTCTGTCTATATATATTTTTACTGTTTCTCACAGATCAGGATCACTTATGTTTGATTTAAAGACCAAATAACACGAAAGTGTTGTAGTTGTACCTTCATTGCATAAAATTAAAGTTACGGACTGTACCACTATTAGGAATATAGATGTCACCATAAAGTTTTGATATGCTGAAAGGCAAATGTGTGACACAGGTAAGACCCAGTCTGTTACTTCCAATTCAAACCAATCATCTCGATGTTGGAACTGATGCTAGATATTGGAAGTTTAAAGAAAGCTCTGTCTTGATCCTTTCATTTTGAACATTGTAAGAGTTCTTGTCTCAACTTTTGGAAACATTTCTTCTGAAGTATGTAGAACAGTTCAAGTTTCTCAGAGTCATACATTGGCACCACAGTTAATTTCATCAGCACCATCTGAACAATCTTGCTTTCCATCGCATAACTGCTGGATGGTGATGCACCTTCCATCTAGACATCGGAGTTCTCCTGCTGGACACGGTGATGTGTGAGGCATTGCTGTCAACTGCAGATCTGTGAATGATCACAATGGAGAATATCATTTAAATTGTTTTGAATCGCTTGTAACAGAGTCAATAATTTTTCAAGTATCATCGTCATCATCATTTTCCTGCCCCTTGATCACCATCTTTATTGTTAATGCCATCATTATCATCATAGTCGTCCATATCCTCTTCCTACTCTTCATCATCATGATTATGGACCCCAAAATCACCACCAACATCATTACCGCTAATGTCATCATCATCATCATTACCGTTAAAGCCATCATTATCATCATAGTCGTCCATATCTTCTTCCTACTCCCTATCATGATAAAAAACCACCACCATCATCATCATTGCTAATGCCATCATTATCATCATAGTCATCCACATCCTCTTCCTACTCATCATCATGATTATGGACCTCAACATCATTGTAATAGTAATAGTAATTTATTCACCATAAAGATCTTTACAAATCATGGCTTCGTCAATCTTATTTCTAAGTCTTAATCTAGTTTCTGATTATACTATAGATATATTTATGAATTTGTAGCTTTGTTATTGCAGGACATCTGCTGACATGATTTAAGAAGAACTATTTCTAAGATAGTATAAAAATAATAATAATAATAATAATAATAACAATAGCAACAACAACAACAACAATAATAATAATAATAATAATAATAATAATAATAATGTTAACAGCAATAACGATCTATATGCCTTCACAATTACACATTAGTAGGCACTTTCATGCAAGGTCTAAAGACATAAATTCCTCTACAGTGTATGGCATATGATGCAGCAGCAACCTGTTGACCATGCTTTTAAACTTCTTTTGTTTACTACTTATTATGGAGCTTGGAATTTTATTATACATATTTATGCCTCTATGTAAAATACTTTTAAGACTTGTGGTAATTCTATGAGTGGACAGATGGATATGACTTGATGTTCTTGTTTGATACATGTGGTAGTCTGAATTCAATTTTAATTTTGCTTTGTTTTTATGAATGAAAGACACTGTTTCTAGAATGTATATACAAGGCACTGGCAGAATTTTGAGTTCCCTAAAAATTTCTTTACTTTGCGACCTTATAGGTGCTTGTTTCATAATTTTTATAATTTTCTTCTGTAACTTAAAAATTTCCGTAATTTTGCTTGTTACGCCCCATAATGGTATGCCATACTGAATCTGGGAATGTATACAGCCAAAATACATAGATCTGAGAACATCATTAGAGGTTGTTTTGTTTAAAATTCTGAAAGCATATAGTATATAGGCCTAGCGGTTCAATTTTTCTATAGTTTTCTCAACATGATAGTTCCAGGTTAAAGCAGAGTCGATCCAGATGCCTAGAAATTTTGTATTTTTAACTTCCATTATGTCTTTATCATTTATTTTGATAGGAGTAGAATTTTGATCGCTGCTATTGTTAAAGAGTATGTAAACAGTCTTACTAATATTCAGTTGTAACTTATTTTGCTGAAGCCAGTTTTCATCATTATCATCACAGTCGTCCATATCCTCTTTCTGATTATGGACCTCAACATTATCATCGTTAATGTTATCATTACCGTATCATCACCATCGCAACAGGTGCTAACCTGGCTTGTTCATGGAGTGCTGTGACAAGGGAACGTTTCCTTTCGTTTAATTGCATCAGGCCACTCCGCACTGGTAAGTCCGAGTCTGGATTTTACCCATAAGTTTGCTGGTACTGGTCATATAAGATTGCACCTTTGCCATGGAATCGTAACTAACACCAGTCATTATATCGTCCCTCCTCTGGCAAACTAGCGAAAGTGACAAATTAGCGACCTGTACTTAAGGTCTATATTATACTATTAAATAGCACAATATAGACCTTAAGTACAGGGTCGCTAATTTGTCACTTTCGCTAGTTTGCCAGAGGAGGGATGATATGCTTGTGACCTAAACTTCCACCTCTTGTCTGAGGTTGTTTTCTAGCCAATAGATCCGGATCATCTAGGCCTAATGTAGTTATACACGATTTCCTCTTGGCCTCCAGATTACGAATTTGATCAACATAGGGATTTTCTGATTTGTCTAAGATGTTACAGGCATTGAATTGCTGAAGTATGGTTTCCCATTGTGTTTTATATACCCCAAGACCTTTTACGTCTCCATACCAACGAACAAAACATTTAAATTCTATTTTGTTAGTAAATGTATTAATAGAAACTTTTAAAATTTTTATTCACAGGATTTGTCTTTGTTTCTAAGTTTATGTCATGCTCTACTTCTTGTTTACAAAATTTCTGATTCTATGTATATACTGGATATGACATATTATCCAAGAGAATGAATACATTTATTTTTATTTTTAAATAACTTTAAGTTGAGATTTTTGAATTGAAATGACAATATCAGATTAAATGGGAATGATTTCAAAGAATCTATAAGCACATCGCTTCTTGGTTTAGAGATGGATAATGGCTTGAAGTAGAAAACACACACACAGAATGTATTACTCCTAAATTGAGTTCTGTCTGTTACCGTATGCATTAAAGTTCTTATCTTCTATTGGCGATATAAACAGGCTTAAAACGACATATTTTGCATACTTTCATTCTATAATGGAATATGGATTAATATTCTGGGGCAACTCATCTGAAGCTGAACAAATATTTATTTTACAAAAGAAAGCTGTAAGGATAATGGCTGTGTGCACGAAAGGATATCATGTAAAAATATTTTACAAAATTTAGAAATCTTGACCTTACCTTGTGAGTAACTTACATTCTTTCACTGATGATGTTCTACATTAAAAACCAAGATACATTTAGTACTAATCAAAACATTCATAATTTTAATACAAGATACAAATAAGATCTCCATCTACCCTCTGTTAGTCTCAACTGTTAAAAAAAGAAGTTCACTATTCATGTCCTACGGTCTTCAATACACTGCCTAATTATCTTAAAGCTTTGAAGGGTCGTGAGAAAAGGTTCAGAATAGAATTACGGTAATCAAATTTCTACATACACTACTGATAAATTGTTTATGCTTGTAAACAGAATTAATATGAATGTTACGTATTGCATATTTTTGTATAGTTCAATTGATAAATTGTTTATGCCTGTAATTTGAATTAATCTGCTTGCTATGTATTGTACATTTTTGTATACTGGTAGCTCAACTATGAATTTTATATGCATGTAAATTGAATTAATCTGCTTGCTATATATTGCATATTTCTGTATAACTCAACTGATGAAATGTTTATGCTTGTAAATTGAATTAATCTGCTTGCTACGTATTGTATATTTTTTGTGTAGCTTAGCTCAACTGATTGAATTTTCTTTGTTTGTAAAGTGAATTAATCTGCTTGTTATGTATTGCATAATTCTTTAAAGCCACTAGCGTAGCTCAGCCAGCAGACTTGCTTGCCTGTTGATCTGAAGCTGCACTTGGGCGTGGGTTAGATTCCTGCTTGGGTTGATTACCTAGTTGGGTATTTTCCTAGGTTTTTCCCAACCGTAAAGCGAATGTCAAGTAATCTATGGCAAATCCTCAGCCTCATCTCGCCAAATAATTGTATAATTCTTGACTTGTTCCATACCTTAAGGCTTCAATGCTAATGTAAGATCTATGAAATACAATAAATGAAATGAAATAAAAAAAGTTAACTTTTCTATTACTGTACAGCTTTATTACTTACTTGCTTTAATAATCTTACAGTCTTCCTCATCAGAATTGTCAGCACAATCACTGACTCCATTACATCTCCATAATGAAGGGATACAGTAACCAGTGTCCTGGCATTTGAAGTCTTCCTCATGACATTCTAGAATTAATAAATACGTAAATTCCCTATACATTGTCTTACTGAAGCAATAAGTAAATTAATTTCGATTATTTGTAGTAAAAGGAAACGCAGAAGGCTATGGTAGTGACACTGTAAATTAATTTGAATTACTTTTCATGATATCAGTATTTTCACTGAAAACATACTTTGCTGGAAAGTTTGCCACAAAGAAGGGAATTTCATATGCTGAAATAAAAACATTATAACATGGAGATTCTTTAGTAAGTAAAATTATTATACCTATACTGGAACAGTTCTTTTCGTCGGAATTGTCTCTACAATGATTAGATCCGTCACAGAGCCATCTGGTAGGAATGCATGCTGACAAATCTTCACATTGGAATTGTCCTTCACTACAGCCTGAAAAAAAAAAGAAGTGTAGATTGAGTTTTATAACCTATAAATAAAAAAAGAAACTTCCACGTGAGATTCAAAGCCCAGGCATGTTACTGGGAAAGGTGAAAATACAGGATTTCTCTATATTTTCCATGAAAGCTATTCCAGAAAGTAACATGAAAATAATGAAAAGTAATTCTTAAGTATAGGTATACGTATGTAAAGCTCAGCATTAAATAATACTGGTTTTTTCTGCCTATATTTTGGAGAGTGCACCACCTGTTTGTTAAAGAATTTCCCTTCCTTACAATTATATTACAGTTTAAGACATCAGAATGTAACTATTATAGTGATTAGTTCAAACCAATCAACACTGAACACCATATGAGGCAACTTCTATGACCTATGCACTGAGTGTTTAAGTGTTGGCATTTTTTTAAATTTTTCTTAACAATGATTTCATCTTCCTAGACTGATGGTAGTTTAATTAAATTCATTTCAAAGGAAGCGTAACAAAATAAAAAGTTTTGGTCAAGCAAATTGGACAGTTGGGACATCCTGTAATGGGACAGTCCTGTTCACCAAAGGACATAGCTACATGGTCACCCAATAGGAGTGAAATTAAAAATATTGAACAAGAGGAATAACGATTTGAAGAAAAGATTTCCTTAAGACTTATACAGTATTTGAAGGTACCGGTAATGATCGTCGTACCTTGTTGTGTTTGACAGTTTACTTCATCCGCTCCATCAGAGCAGTCCCTCTGGCCATCGCACTGCCACCGTTGTGGAATGCATTTATGATCTATTTCACATCTGAAATACACATAACCCATTCCAAATACGCACTGTGCAATTCACAATATCATATTTTTATATTAGGAAAATACATAGTTATATTTTGTGAGGGTTTATAATGATTAGCACTGTGATTTTTTTGTGACATACTTTGTATTAAACATGAGCCAATAAAAATACTATAAAATACCAACTAATACATATCATTGCATTGTAATAATTAAATGGATATATATATATATATATATATATATATATATATATATATATATATATACATACATACTGCTGTAAATCAGAAATCAATTTAAAAAAATACAACCAAAATATTTCCAGTATCAAAAAAGTTTTCATAGATAAAATACTGAATGCAATAACTATTACCTACAATTTGTCTATTCTAAAAGATTACGAAGGAAAAGATGTTCAGGAAAATGTGTCTGGAACAATGGAAAGAATTATTCATTATAATATTTTAAACTTGCTATTATGAATTTTAAAACTTTGTGAGAACGTGACCCATAGTTTGTTGTGTAGGGGAGGCTGTTGTACCTTGAAACACTTTTCACATTTTATTATTATTTTTTTAATTTTGGAAAATGAAATTTTTTAAATGAAAAAATGCTTGAAATAATTATTGAAGATTCCTTTACAACTTCTTGTATATATTTTCCTGTTTTACAGACCTATTAAGGATGAAAAAAATAAAATGAAGGGATATGTAATGTGTTCGAAGGTACAACAGGTTCATGTACCTTAGAATATACCCTCTTGTAAGTTGGAATACATGGAATTGTATTTGTCATCATAAACCAGAGCGGGCTTCTCTGATTGAGATTTTATTTCCTGGAGGAGCAATAACTGCTTCAACAGCTTTCTTCAAGGCATCCGGATCAATTGGGGGCCTCTTAACTCCAGACTTACTTTGTGACATGATCTTACAATAAAAGAAAAACAAAAACCGATAGTATCGTGTACTTTGGAACATGTTCCATGGTACAAAATGTTTTGTGTTCAAAGGTACAAGAGGGTGCATGTTTAAACAAATATGGCTACCAAAACTAGAGATTCGAATAAATCATGGAAATTAAAATATGTTATTACTCACCAGATGATAGGGAACACACTGCACTTGATTGGTAGTAACAAATACAATATTTGGTTTTGTGTCAGAAAACATGTATCAATGAACGAAGAGTTTACTTTTGGTACTAAAAAAGCTTGTTTTGTGCACAGAACTCACACTTTGCAATAAATCAAACAAACCTATGACCAGAGCTACTTAGCGGCTTTCTCTACAATCTACTTCAGTTTAAGTCCTCTAGGTAGCAGCAAAAATTAAAGAACAAAAAATGTTCAAAGGCACACTATAATGAAGGTACAACAGTCTCCCCTACACATATTTATTTCAATTAAGATCATAACATACAGCTTTGGATAACAAATAGAACTTCCTTGTTTGATTAGTGTATTTAATTTTTAATTTAGAATAAAACAGAAATGCATTTTCTTCCATTGTATTAACTGTATTATAATATTTTAATTTAAATTTGTTGTATGCAATTATCTTATAGTATGGTCCAGATATATCATTAATTTAAAAACTAAATTTTCTTACAAAATGCTCCAAAAACTGAATATGAAATTATCGAAAGCCACTGAATATGAAATTATCGGAAGCCACAAAATGATAAATTAGTAATTCACAATACTAGACTTTACGATTTGAAATTGCTATTAATAGTCATATCTGATAATATAAGCGGTACCGATAATGTAACTCTGCAGAGAGGAGATTGATTGTACAGAGATGTATACAGTACATCTCATATTCTCGATATAGATGCTTAGTTTCAATAGTTTATAATTAGCTTAATTTTATATGGTGTGTTGTTGAAGTTGAATTAAACAGTGCAACAGTCTTTAGAGATTGTTTAGTGAGAAATGTAAACTGAAGAAATATTCTTTACATTTTAAGGGCTATGCTAATCTTTGTAGCAATGAAGACTTTAAGAATTTTTGACAGAAGAAATGGTGCTAGTAATGCCTGTTTGTGATATGTTATCTGTCATTATTAGAAATATTAGAGAGAAGGAATGTATTAAATTATAATTACTGCATGTTGTTAACTAAGTATTGTGGGTCTCTATCACCATGGCACTGTGTGTCCTCAGGTTACGGATAGAGAAGAGGGCCTCCAGATATTTATTTATGTCTATAACAGGGCAAAGCAATAGACAGTACAAATATTTACTTAGAATGTATGGAGGGTAGATGTGAATATATTGAATAAGTAGTCACGGACAGCCGATAAGGGTGGTCCTCCAGCTTGGGGGTTGAGTGAAGAGCTAACAACCCATCACCGTAAAAAAGAGCTTATTACGAAACCCAAACATAAACCTCGGAATGGGACTGATTCTTTGTCACGATCACAGCAAAGGAATAAGGTTATGAGATTTGGTACTATTCATGGATTCATCTAGTCTGCTTTCATAAAAACTGAAAGTAGAATTTTAAAAACAGTTATATTACCGGTTGTTCTGTATGGTTGTGAAACCTGGACTCTCACTTTGAGAGAGGAACACAGGTTAAGGGTGTATGAGAATAAAGTGCTTAAGAAAATATTTGGGGCTAAGAGGGATGAAGTTACAGGAGAATGGAGAAAGTTACACAATGCAGAACTGCACGCATTGTATTCTTCATCTGATATAATTAAAAACATTAAATCCATATGCTTGAGATGGGCAGGGCATGTAGCACGTATGGGGAATCCAGAAATGCATATAGTGTGTTAGTTGGAAGACCCAAGGGAAAAAGACGTTTGGGGATACCGAGATGTAGATGGAAGAGTAATAATGAAATGGATTTGAGGGAGGTGGGATATGATGGTAGGGACTGGATTAATCTTGCTCAGGATAGGGACTGATAGCGGGCTTATGTGAGGGCGGAAATGAACCTGCGGATTCTCTAAAAGCCATTTGTAAGTAAGTAAGTACCTACCAGAGACTTAAAATAAATGAATATAGAACTTCACTATATAGTTAATGTGCAATAGGACATTCGAGCAAATTCAATGAATGTGTGTTTCCAGCTACTTCCTCCTCCTGTGCTTTGTCCTCAAGCAGATAAAATTTTAAATTAAAGTAGAAAACTTAAGACAATCCACATGGTTCCTTGTGTGAAGTACTCACACCTCAAAATTGAACAAATATTATTTTTAATTTTGAAAATAAGTAATAGCAATACGTTGTACTATACACACCCATCATAGATTTCCTGAAAAAAAAAAAAAAAAAAAAAAAGGAGTCAATTATTTATGTTTAATCAAAACAACAATTTCATACAGCACCTAAATTCTTCATTTCTGCATTGTGTGCAGTTGACCTCATCTGCAGCATAAGGGCAGTCATTAACACCATCGCACTGCCATTGAGTTGGGATGCAGGTGCCATCTGGACAGTGGAACTCATTCGGCAAACATGTGTCCCCTAAAAATAGTTTACACATTGACATCAAGTTGATTTTCAGGTACTGTAACAATAATAATATTGGAAAAACTGTCGAATCCATGACTGTTACATATGCTGTTCTTACTGGTTGAGCAAATTATCTGTGAAATGTGAGCACGGTGTAACTCCAGTGGAAAGTTAGCGTGGCACTGGCTGACATTTCGGATGGATGGATACCCTTCCAAAAGAGACGCACACAGCAGTGAGGTAGCAGTTTCTTAGGAGAATGAATCCCAATGCTTCCAGAACGATATGTCCACAGCAGTATGTCTATCAGACAATTTGTCCACTAGCTCACGTCCACAGCTATTTTGCTCAAGGAAATTAGTCCAGCTAACATTTCGTCCATCAAAGAATTTGTCCATTTATATTTTGGCCAAGAATTATTGTGTCCATAATTTTTTTCCCAGTTTTTCTTTGTCCACTAGTTTCTGTGTCAACTAAATACTTTGTCCTCGAATATTTTGTTCATTTTTTTGGTGACAAGTACTTCAAATATATAATTTAAAAAAAGAGGATTGCTATGGAAAAGTATTTAATTATTTTGTAGCATAATAATGTTCATTTCTATGGAAATATGTAGTTCAATGGTTATAATAATTATTCCACCAAACAAGAAGTCTAAAAATAAACCACAGTCTGAATTGAATAAAACCATGCAAATGTGCGATAGTATTAAATTAAAGGCATGGAAAGTGCGATACTATTAAAATAAAACCATGGAAATGTGCGATAGTATTAAAATAAAGGCATGAAAATCTGTGATACTACTAAAATAAAACCATGGAAATGTGTGATACTATTAAAATAAGACCATGGAAATGTGCGATAGTATTAAAATAAAGACATGGAAATGTGCGATACTACTAAAATAAAACCTTGGAAATGTGCGTAGCTGTTGAAATAAAACCATGGATATATGCGATACTATTAAAATATAACCATGGAAATGTGCGATACTATTAAAATATAACCATGGAAATGTGCGATACTATTAAAATATAACCATGGAAATCTGCGATACTATTAAATATAACCATGGAAATGTGCGACACTGTTACAATATAACCATGGAAATGTGCGGCACTATTACAATATAACCATGGAAATGTGCGATACTATTAAAATATAACCATGGAAATGTGCGATACTATTAAATATAACCATGGAAATGTGCGACACTGTTACAATATAACCATGGAAATGTGGGATACTATTAAAATATAACCATGGAAATGTGCCATACTATTAAAATATAACCATGGAAATGTGCCATACTATTAAAATATAACCATGGAAATATGCGATATTATTAAAATAAAGGCATGAAAATCTGTGATACTACTAAAATAAAACCATGGAAATGTGTGGTACTATTAGAATAAAACTATGGAAATGTGCAATAGTATTAAAATAAAGACATGGAAATTTGCGATACTACTAAAATAAAACCATGGAAATATGCTATATTATTGAAATAATAACCATGGAAAAGTGCGACACTATTACAATATAACCATGGAAATGTGCGATACTATTAAAATATAACCATGGAAATGTGCGATACTATTAAAATATAAATATGGAAATGTGCGATACTACTAAAATAAAACCATGGAAATGTGTGATACTATTGAAATAATAACCATGGAAATGTACGATACTACTAAAATAAAACCATGGAATTGTGCGATACTATTAAAATGAAGATATGGAAATGTGCGACTGTATTAAAATAAAGACATGGAAATGTGCGATACTGCTAAAGTAAAACTATGGAAATATGCAATATTATTGAAATAAAACTTTGGAAATGTGCGATGCTACTAAAATAAAACCATGGAAATGTGCGATACTATTAAGATAAAACCATGGATATGTGCTATAGTATTAAAATATAATCATGGAAATATGCGATACTATTAGAATAAAGCCATGGAAATATGCGATACTATTAAAATAAAACCATGGAAATGTGCAATACTATTAAAAGATAACCATGGAAATGTGTGATACTATTAAAATATAACCATGGAAATGTGCGATCCTATTAAAATATAGCCATGGAAATGTGCGACACTATTAAAATATAACCATGGAAATGTACGATACTATTAAGATAAAACCATGGATATGTGCTATAGTATTAAAATATAACCATGGAAATATGCGATACTATTAGAATAAAACCATGGAAATGTGCGATACTATTAAAATATAACCATGAAAATGTGCGATCCTATTAAAATATAGCCATGGAAATGTGCGACACTATTAAAATATAACCATGGAAATGTGCGATACTATTAAAATATAACCATGGAAATGTGCGATCCTATTAAAATATAACCATGGAAATGTGCGATACTATTAAAATATAACAATGGAAATATGCGATACTATTAAAATATAACCATGAAAATGTGCGATCCTATTAAAATATAGCCATGGAAATGTGCGACACTATTAAAATATAACCATGGAAATGTGCGATACTATTAAACTATAACCATGGAAATGTGCGACACTATTAAAATATAACCATGGAAATGTGTGATACTATTAAAATATAACCATGGAAATGTGCGACACTATTAAAATATAACCATGGAAATGTGCGATACTATTAAAATATAAGCATGGAAATGTGCGACACTATTAAAATATAACCATGGAAATGTGCGATACTATTAAAATATAACCATGGAAATGTGCGACACTATTGAAATATAACCATGGAAATGTGCGACACTATTAAAATATAACCATGGAAATGTGCGATAGTATTAAAATATAACCATGGAAATGTGCGACACTATTAAAATATAACCATGGAAATGTGCGATACTATTAAAATATAACCATGGAAATGTACGACACTATTAAAATATAACCATGGAAATGTGCGACACTATTAAAATATAACCATGGAAATGTGAGATACTATTAAAATATAACCATGGAAATGTGCGACACTATTAAAATATAACCATGGAAATGTGCGGCACTCTTAAAATATAACCATGGAAATGTGCGACACTATTAAAATATAACCATGGAAATGTGCGACACTATTAAAATATAACCATGGAAATGTGCGACACTATTAAAATATAACCATGGAAATGTGCGATACTATTAAAATATAACCATGGAAATGTGCGACACTATTAAAATATAACCATGGAAATGTGCGACACTATTAAAATATAACCATGGAAATGTGCGATACTATTAAAATATAACCATGGAAATGTGCGATGCCTACGTGTTATTTAGAAATAATATAAATAAAAATATAAATTGTTTCCTCATAATGTTGTTCTTAATTTTGCTGTAGCTTAATTGCAATAACAAGAAATGCAATATTTTCATTAAGTCTACTCACAGTCATTAAAACAGATATATATATATATTTTTTTAACTATTTACAATACAATTTTGTTTGTCTAATAGAACACTTAGTTTCCATTAAATCGCACACACTTTCTAAATACATACTGTACTTTGATTAATTTACATTCTATAATACAGATGCAAGTCTATAATAAATTTCATTTACCTGCATAGATTCTGCAGATATTGTCTATGAAAATGGATCCCCCAAATAATGTTCCTAATTAGGCCTCTCACCTCCTAAGGCCGGTCCTAATTTCAGATACAACACATTTCGCATGTGCAGTAAACAAGTGCCATGTATATGCTACTTGTGGACAATCGTGCGAAAATTGTTGCCTACATAAAGGTGGACTTCCATCAAGACTACAGTCGAGCCGTTCTTATTTCCGGCGTGGCCACGCCTTCTCGACTTTTGGCGCGAAGAAGGTAGGCAATAGCGGTGTTGCTAAATCTCTGTCAAGCCAATAGTGAACGGACGTAGTTCTAATAGCTGGTTGTCGAACAATCAGTCGGTATTGTTGTTAGTGCTGTGTTATCTCTGAGTTTTCAGCATCACAATGCCGCGGAGGAGTCGGAAGACCATCAATTCGCAAAGCAGAGAAATGATTCTTAGCGTTAGAGATTATTTCGAAAATGAAAGTAAAATAAGAGTAGTTTATTGCCTTTAATGCAAGTGGTGCAATGAACAGCTGATGCGTGTGATGTGAACAAGTTCACGGTTTCTAAAATAACGACAGAGAAGTACGGACAATCCGGCAAAGAAGAAAATAAACTGCGAACTATGTCGGCGGCAGGTACTAACAATGATTGTAGCGATCTAGGCGTAGCACCTCTAAATTTTACAATACCGTTAGGCAAGGTTCTTCGTGTAATTTTTTATGTAGCACTGACTTATCATGACAAAATTTTTAATACTAACATATTTTACGTAATTTACAGGTTATGTGGTTTTAGTTATTCATTCACATAAAAATATTTATTTATTATATTTTACAGCTTTCTCCCATTTTAGTAATTTCTAATATTGTTTCTGTATTTACGAAAATCGTTACTTCAAATGGTCGGAAAAACCAATTATAGCACAACATGGTAAGTCTTCTGTGTCCTGGGATGCTAGGATCAACAATAACAATAATATATAATATTATATATTCATATATTACTAATTATTTATCGAAGGAAATAATTTTTCGTTCGATGTTTAAGACTAGACATGTGCTATTCTAAAACTTCGTTAAGAGTACAAGGGTAGACTTGACAACGCAGTAACATCCACCTTGAGCGGGAAGCGGTATGTCGTCTGCATAACCTTGACGACAACCACTGCCAGTGAAGCAGCGTGTCAGCTGACCAGAAGCTGTCGTGTGATTTGCTGCCGGAAATAAGAACGGCTCGACTGTAGGGACATTTTCTTTATTTCTGAAACTGTACGTGTGTATGTACGCACGTATGTAAGCATTCACGCACAGTATGCATGCGGGCGTGTGCGAACGGATGTTTAAAGTAATATTTGTACTAGTGATGTCAGTACCGGTAAACAGATTTATTGCTAGTATCAACGCTAATAATGTGAAATTCGTGTGTATTACCTCTTGCCCAGTTAACACATTTTGTTGAGTCGTCGGTGTCTGGATACAAATCACACTGGAACACCTGAGAGAGATCCAGAGTTGCCAAAATGAAGTCTCTGCAGCTTTCAGCGACAGCTGAAATAAAATATAGAATATAACAGTAAAAAGAAATAGTTTTTGCATAGCTTTCAATTGAAAATTAAGGCACTAGTTTTTATTCTCTAAAACAGTTTCAGTTTAGGAAGAGCTAACCGAGAGACAAAATATTCAGAAAACTGATGATACACTGCTCCGTCGATTTAGTAGAATGCGTTTTATCTAAAGAAAGCAGAAAACAGTACAACGTGGTCTGCTGTTGTGGCGAGATTCCAAGCCCCAGCATACAGATAAAGCATCGTATCACAAACACTTTCAAGTTTGAGTATTTCTGACAAGGTAAATATTATTCAACGCCTTGAAAACGGCACAAATGTTAAGGATATTGCTGGAGAGAGTAAGGTAATATTGATTTATTTTTAATCTTCATCTTACGATGTTTGGATGACGTATATACGTCCGTTGATGTGACATATTAATGAATTAAATACTATTATAGTCACAATCATGCCATGGTATGAAAGAAAAATTTCACAACCTCGAGCGGGAATCGGACCTGCGACTTCCTGTTCTCCGGTCAGGCGCTCTACCACTGAGCTATCGAGTTCGTCTCACGCCAAAGGCTCGGAATTATCCTTTCATACTGGCGACTCTGTTATAGAGTAATGTGTATAGCGTCTGATCTTAGTCAGCACTGCTTATGGGTGAGTATGAAAGGATAATTCCGAGCCTTTGGCGTGAGACGAACTCGATAGCTCAGTGGTAGAGCGCCTGACCGGAGAACAGGAAGTCGCAGGTCCGATTCCCGCTCGAGGTTGTGAAATTTTTCTTTCATACCATGGCATGATTGTGACTATAATAGTATTTAATTCATTAATGATTTATTTTTATTTTTTTCTTCATTCATACATTCCTTTCTTTACTTACTTACTAGTTTATTTATTTATATTTATTTATTCATTCATTTATTAATATATTAATTCATTCATTAATTTTTCAGAGGGATATAGCGCGCACGCGCACGCACACACACGAATTAAAATTATGGTTTATTTAACGACTCTCGCAACTGCAGAGGTTATATCAGCATCGCAGGCGTGCCGAACTTTTGTCCCGCAGGAGTTCTTTTACATGCCAGTAAATCTACCGACAAGAGCCTGTCGCATTTAAACACACTTAAATGCCATCGACCTGGACCAGGATCTAATCCGCAACCTCGAGCATAGAAAGCCAGCGCTATACCAACTACGCTTCTAGGAAATAAGATTAATTTGTATTAGCATTGTATCAGATTAGCTTTTATAATTAATTATTATCCATTCCCGCATAATTGCTTCTTACTGCCCATAACATTCCTTGACTTTCTTGTTTTATCTCAGTCGTATTCAATCATTTGTGTTAGCATACCCTCAAAATATATTAATTGAACCCTCAATCTGCATTGCAATTATATAAGAATTAACAAAAGGCTATGATTGATGTTGTACTAAAAATAAATTATTATTATTATTATTATTATTGTTTAGTCAACTGTCCGAAGACAGTTTTGAACCTCTCAAGTGATAACAAGGAGGTACCACTTATGAGGCAACTAAGCCAAGAGATAATGGGGTAGGTATTGTTATTGTTATTATTATTACGATTATTATTATTATTATTATTATTATTATTATTATTATTATTATTATTGTCCCGCGCCGTGGCGTCGTGGTCTAAGGCATCCTGCTTAGGACTCGCGTTATGGAATGCGCGGTGGTTCGAGTCCTCATGAGGGAAGAAACTTTCTCATGAAATTTGTGCCAGTGTGTGGGACCGGTGCCCACCCAGCATCGTGATGCACTTGGGGAGCTACGATAGGTAGCGAAATCCGGATGCGAAAGCCAGCTATAACGGCTGGGGGGATCATCGTGCTAACCACACGATACCTCCATTCTGGTTGGATGATCGTCCACCTCTGCTTCGGCATGTGAACGTGAGGCCAGCAGCCGGCTGGTCGGGCTGGGCCCTTCAAGGGCTGTTGGGCGACGGATTATGATTATGATTATTATTATTATTGTTATTATTATTATTATTATACAGTAGTAATTGATGCAGTAATATTAATAATACTAATAATAATAATAATGATAATAATAATAATAATAATAATAATAATAATAATAATAATAATAATAATAATTCAAGTAAAATGGTATTCAAGAGGAAAACCAAGAGTTGATATTGCAAAAGAAACTACAATACAATGCAATATTATCAACAAGTACTATAATAAAATAAATATGTCAGTATTTTTACACACGTTCCCATTGAGAAAACCTCGCGTACCCCTGTGGGCTGTAAGTAGGTGAACATTGACTTTCTACTAAATCGACGGAGCAGTGTAATCTAATGGTTTTCATACTAGAATGCTGCAGAATAGGACTTACAACAGGTTTTCATTCGACCGGTTACAAAATGTCCGTCAAGGTAGAGCATCCGACCGAATGTTCGGCCTTTAACTGGTTGCCCCTGATGTTTTGCAGACTAGACAGAACACTGTTGTTTTCTGAGTACACAAACGGTGTAATAATTGAAGGAAATTTACTGTGTGTAATTTAAAAAATGCATTTACTTAATATAGGCCTACAATTGATTGGACACTTTATTATACTAATATGTATTATATATGAACAAATGGACACCAGTAACAACAAAGGAAATTATTGTAATGCATAATATGAAATCTGGCGTGTAAAGAAATTGAAGAATAGAATAAATTACAGAAGAGAAATTAAGTATATACATTCTATTGTAACGTTTACACTTTAAACTCAAAATGCATACCTCTAAAACAGTAGTTGTTAATGCCTTTTAATTATTCTATCAGATGATTTATTATTTCATTAATAAATCATTTTTAAGAAGATATAAAGAAAAGTACTCTCAAATTCAAAAGCTTGTACTTTCAAGATGCATGCTTTGCTCTTGACGATACAACTATAATATCTGGATGCATGAATGAATCAGCTAATGGATCAATGAATGAATGAATCAATGAGTGAATCAATGAATCAGCCAATTAATCAATTAATGATTCCATTGATAAATGAATCAATGAGTCGATAGATGGATGGATCGATGTATGACTGATTGAATGTAATGATAGAGGAATAATTATCAATTAAATGGTAGGCCTACACAATGATATTCGAGTCCTTGCAAGAACTCTTCGAACACCTGCATGGCTCAATGTGGTCTGTATTTGCCGTCCATTCACAAAGAATGAGAACAACTCTAATATTCATTAAACGGAATACTGAGACACTCCGCGAGACGGAAGAGCTTTGCATACTGACTACAGCGCTAGGCGTTCAATAGCAATATATAATTTCTATTTTTCATAACCGGTTGTGCACGACTGTAATCCGGAAATATGCTAATTATATTTATGAGAAACTTCAGTGTTTTTATTAATCCGAGAAACAACATTTCATCCACAACAGTATTACCTTTACAGGCCTTCCGACATGGAGGTAACAGAGCATCTCCCTCTGGTCTACATTCTGGCTCCAGAATCGAACATACGAACTGTCGAGCTCTCGCACTGCAGCCAGATTCAACAATCAGTTCGAAATAAGGTAGAGCTGCATCCAAATCAGCTGGCGTGTTGATTCCAGGTATGAGAGGCAGTGTTGTCAGGTCGTATGGCAACGTTCCACGACACATGGCCAGGTGAGGTGAAAAGCACAAACCTGATGAATGAATGCAAATATTTTGATTCAAAGTTTAGGTAACACGATAACAATAATTACATGTATAAATTATACCATCAGGATCATATCCAGGCCAGGCAGCGGGGCATCATATGTTCTCTGGCCATACAATAATGAATAGTTCAATGTTCAATGTAAATTACATGCATATAAACACGTAAAGTGAAGTACAGAGACATTATTATGACTTAAGGCAAGAAAGCGGCGGGTTACTGGCGGTCTGCGATGCGCGGGCTGTTAGAGGTGCGACGTATATCCTCAGTCGCCATATGGCATTCGCTGTAGTCACAAGTCGTGTTACAAAAATGTATGTTTCCTTTTCCTTGTTTTTGTTTTATAAATTAATCTGTTAATCTTGAACATTGTAATGGGCTTTGCCTGTTATGTTCAACAACAAATGAATAAATGAATGAATAAATAAATAAATAAATAAATAAATAAATAAATAAATAAATAAATAAATAAATAAATAAATAAATAAAAAGTCTTGATTCTTAAAGTGTACAAAGTGGTGTATAAAGTTTAGTGATTATTGTGTATTTGGGTAATGCTTACCAACAAATTCTCTTTGCGTGAAAGTGTGTATATTATGTACAATACTTAGTCTACATAAACGACAGAAGGTCGTGTGCGAAAACAAGACGTAAATTCCAAATAAAGTTTCAAAACAGACTGCGCCTTCTGCCGAAACAATCAGAAGAGAAGAAATCGAGACTATCGATGATGTGGAACTTCTGATTGTTGTTCATTCGTTTATCAGAAGATGTCAGTTGTGTGTGGCGGCAAATTGGGGTCATTTTCAGCAACGACTGTGAGCATGGTAAGTCCAAATTATTGAACATTTATTGTTAGTACTGTTATGTATTGTAGAAGTGCCGGAGAAATGGTTACGCGCTCACCGGAAACCACAGTTACAGTTGGCCACGAATCACCCGCCGTTTTCTTGCCTCATGTCATAATAATGTCTCTGTATATGTCATCTTCCTATCACAATTAATTTTTTTACAAATGAAACAGACAATTTTTAAAAACTGTGCATTCTTGTCATAAAAACAGAATGTAGAAAGGTCGTGGACAATTTATTTTCCACAAATTTATTTAAATAGTATTTTAATTATTGTATAAAAATTTGTAAATTTAGGGATCGTATTTTTTGGTAATAACAATACGCGCAAAGTTTTCAATAATAAATTTCTTTTTCACATTTATCCTTCTAGATGTCTAAAATAGACTGCCATATTTTTAAGCAAAACAAACTTGTTACATAACGCGAAATTTGAATCATTGTGCGAAATATGTCAATAACCACGAAATATATCCCCTCTATCCAAAAACTACGAAGTATATACCAAAATTTTATTCAATATTGTTAAAAACATGTTTGTGATTTTCAGTTAGCCTAATCTGTCAATCACTTGTTAACGCCAATAGTGTTGTATTTTATCTATGGTTATTTTGTGTATTCACTTTTACTATCTTTATGCCTACAGAAAGAGGATCGATTTCTGTAGTAGACATGTATTCTTCAATCTTTACTGCAGTATGTTATGCAACGGTGGCTATATTTTGATGGGAAGAGGTTCTGTGGGGACTAATAGAGAACCACACTGAATTTGGTGTTAATTATCTGAAAGTAGAGCGATTCCCTAAATTTAATGTGGACAGGAAGAGGGACTTTTCTGAGCACACGAAAATATTCACTGACTGTCGCACAAATCTTCGTGGGGCCAATGTGGAAACCATGTTTAGTTTATATTTTGGTGATGATGATATATGAAGAGTCCACTGCAAGAATGATGGATGTCATTTGGAATACATTTTGCAGGAGAAGCAACAGAAAGTTTGAAATGCTTACCGCTCAAAGCTTAACTGTGATTTTCCGATCATTACTGGACAATGACTATCAGTGTTAATGCCATATAACTCCGTATGTACATTCTATAGGTCTTAAGCTATGCATTGACAGTCTTGGTTCATTTTCGACAAGAAAGTGACATCCATCATTCTTGCAGTGGACTCTTCATATGATGATAACTTAAGTGTAAACAAATGAAAAAGTAAAAAATGTTTAATAAAAATAACATAACACAATTAATAGACAACTTATTTCAGGAAATACCCACCGAATTGACAACTTATTTTATGAAATACCGACCGAAATAGTGGCAGGTTTAACACCGAAATCACCTGTTTTATTTCACCAAAAATACAGTCCCTATGTAGGACTCTATGTAACGAGAAATAATCGGTCATTTCATAAGGTATTGCTTATTTATGCTACACTTACTGTCAGACTCGTTGTGTTGCAAGATCTCGGAGACGTCGTGAAAAACTGGAGTACTGGATGGCAACGTGGGGTAGACAGGACTTCGAATCGGGGGCGTGACTTGTTTCTTGCCGTTTTCATTTCCCACGATCTTATTGTTAGTTCTGTTACCTTTCTTTATTAAAGGCAGTGCTGTGGCGGATTCTGTATCATTATTTGCCTGTTGTTCGGACAGTTCGTCTTTCTGAAGTACAGGTTTATTATTAAGTTTAGAGGTAGGGTACAGGAATTCTGCATCAAGTGTAGGAGAAAAGCCATTTGATTGCAATACTGAAGAGTCAGATGGTTCTTTGGTGGTTGAAATTGCATTTGACGGAGGTATATTAGTAAAATGTGTAGTTTTGTAGATGTCTTCTGATTCACTTTGTGTTGATGTGCCGAGGTTTGGAGCTGGTACAATCTCTATGAAGTCCTGCCGTGAAACATTGATTGGCTTTGCAGCGTCTGTAACTGAAACAAAGATTACATCCCTTGTAAAGAAATTAATGATAGAAAATATGCTGTACCTTCGTCAAGAACATTTCGTTATGTGATGAAAATCAATGATTTTGTAAAATTATCACGCTACGAAATAAAAATTAATGCTGTTTTTATCGCCTTCCTATTAGGAAGCATGCAGGGATAGGTTTGTTCGCATCCTTACACAAAAAGGAAATAAGGATCGATGTTGTCTGGGCTAAAGGGCTGTGGTCTGTTGGAGCTGTTGCTACCATACATTTCGTCCTCTACTCCGGCAGACATCATCAGTGGTGTGGCACTTGAGAGCGCAAAGATCTCCTTAGCGTGCTGGGAACGAATATTAATATTGGTGTTTATATAAATATTTCATGGTAATACTCGCAGTCATCTCAATGGTCATAAATTTCGTCATCAATAACACAGCGTCCACAAATAACAAAGCATTCAGGTTCTTGAGAACGTTCATTTCGAGCCCTGGTTGATAGAAATCGATTCGAACATTTCAGAAGATGCATAGTAGAGTTCTGTTGTTTCTTCCCTCGAGCACCGTTCCATTTGCTTCCATCACAGAGCGCGGCGGCGCACAGTGGTCCAGAATGCAAATTTAGCGGGACAAACTAATAACTTTTCAGCTACCTAACAGATTTTTATGAAATTTTACACAGTAGCTACAGCATATATGTTTTGCATACCAGCTCTCGTTACGTTGGTATAAGGGGAACTACCCCTTATATGGGGCGCAATTAGACGAAATTAGTAACTTTTCTCCTATCTCAATGACTTTTATTAAATTTTACACAGTGGTTACAAGTAGCACATATGTTTTGTATACGAGCTCGGGTTACGTTAGTATAAGGGGAACTACCCCTTAAAGGGGGCGCAATTAGACAAAATTAGTAACTTGTCTCATACGTGACAAATTTTTATGAAATTTTACACAGTAGTTACGGGTAGCATATACTGTATGTTTTGTATACAAGCTCTCATTACGTTGGCATAAAGGGAACTACCCCTTATATGGGGGCGCAATTAGACAAAATTAGTAACTTTTCTCCTATCTAACAGTCTTTTATGAAATTTTACACAGTAGTTACAGGTAGCATATATGTTTTATATACAAACTCTGATTACGTTGGTATAAGGGAAACTACCCCTTATAGGGGGCGCAATTAGACAAAATTAGTAACTTGTCTCATACGTGACAAATTTTTATGAAATTTTAGACAGTAGTTACGGGTAGCATATATGTTTTGTATACAAGCTCTCATTATGTTGCTCTAAGGGGAACTACCGCTTATAGGGGGGCGCAATTAGACAAAATTAGTAACTTTTCTCTTATCTAACATATATTTATGAAATTATACACAGTAGTTACAGGTAGCGTAAGTACTTATATGTTTTGTATACAAGCTCTCATTACGTTGGTATAAGGGGAACTACCCCTTATGGAGGGCGCAATTAGACAAAATTAGTAACTTTTTTCCTATCTGACATATTTTTACGAAATTTTACACAGTAGTTACAGGTAGCATATATGTTTTGTATACAAGCTCTCATTACGTTGGTCTAAGGGGAACTACCCCTTATAGGGGGCGCAATTAGACAAAATTAGTAACTTTTCTCTCATCTAGCATATATTTATGAAATTATACACAGTAGTTACAGGTAGCATATATGTTTTGTATACAAGCTCTCATTACATTGGTATAAGGGGAACTACCCCTTATAGAGGGCGCAATTAGACAAAATTAGTAACTTTTTTCCTATCTGACATATTTTTATGAAATTTTACACAGTAGTTACAGGTAGCATGTATGTTTTGTATACAAGCTCTCATTACGTTGGTCTAAGTGGTACTACCCCTTATAGGGGGGCGCAATTATACAAAATTAGTGACTTTTCTCCTATCTAACAGATATTTATGAAATTTTACACGTAGTACATTTATTTTGTGTACAAACTCTAATTACGTTGGTATAAGAGGAACTGTCCCTTATAGGGGGATGCAATTAGACAAAATTAGTAACTTTTCTTCTCTCTAACAGATTTTCACGAAAATTTATACAGTAGTTACAGGTAGTAAACTTGTTTTGTATACAAGCTCTAATTCTCTGGATTGTTTTTGTTTCGACCTCATACTTGCTATAATGGAAAAGCTTTCTTGGGCAGCCACGACTTTTTCCAAAGGTAAGTTTTCTCTAAATTTTGATTACTATCACGATGAGAACATAATTTAATAAGTAGCTCACTAAGCCAATGTTCATTTCATTAAAAAGAAAACTCATATTCTTTATCCTCTTGCTCTCCAACGATAAATTATCTTATGGGAAAAAAAAAAGTATCATTTTAGGTACTGTTGTACTTTTTGGGCACTCGGGAAGCTTATTTGATACATAATTAACAAGCTGCCACCTTGAATTCCCTAAATTTTACTTCGGAAGCAGATTCAGTTCACAGATATTTAAATATTTGTAATCGAGAAAAATTGCACTCCTGCGCCTGGAAAGAAGAGTGCGCATAATTTATTACTTCCGCAAATCTGCGCACCTTAAGACTGCATTTAAAATAGAGTTAAATACTCGAGGAAGTGAAAAAGAAATCATTTTGGGACGGAACAAAGGGTGTTTTTTTTTTCTCTACCATAGTCAAGTCTGCACTCAATGGTTACATTTATATTTTGTTCCGTGTCCATTCATGCTAATTTGACATGCTATAATAACATTAAATGTAACAAAAACAAACTACTTGGCATGTTGATACCAAATATGAATGTAATCGACCACTTACAACAGAGTTACAGCACAAAGAAAACGGCAGACTCGCGGCATTTGCTGAGTAAGAATGCTGGGTGGCGAAATGTGGTATGTTACCGGCCTCTTATCTCGCTTAGCAGCCACCTCCGCTGATTAAGATTATCAATTCAGTGTTTCTCAGTTATATGGGAAAAATAATTTAAGGGTTTTATTTCATTTTTTTACATGTCATTTTTCTACTTTTGTCCTCCTAAATATGGATTCTGGACCACTGAGGGACGTAACAATTTGTTAGAAAAGAGGGAAATTTTACTGCATATTTCCTCTTCCTTAATTTGAGGAACTCTCGATGTTATGAAGTCCACCATTTGCTTCTTTACATCAATAGTATTTGCTCGAGAAAGAAGACTTCCGTTGAAAAGGAATTCAAACATGTCCATTCGCGTCACTATCGGACTCATGCCTGGCAACGTAAAACATAAAAAATAGTTAACTTCCGCAGACCCACGCACATTAAGAGGGGTCTTATTACATAGATATGGGTGTAATGAAGAATATAAAACAATTTTTAGCCCGAAAGAAAGGGGATTATTTTTTTTCCATCCTGTTGAATTTCGTTCTAAACTCGCTGAGACGCATTTTCTCTCTTAATCCAAAAATGAATTATATTATAGTGATAGAATCAAAATATGTTGATAAAAATAGTACATAATTTACCTGAAGGACCAGCAGCCATGATGACACTCAAATATTCACAATATACTACAATAAGCACTTGCTATAAGAAAACGAAAAACCAACTGAAAGCGCTGACAATCAGCGACTGACGGCTGTGTATATTTTGTTCCGTTTAACGGTGTTGTTATTGCTCTATTATCTCCGCTGATTTTATTAAAAGATACTTAGAAATGCTACGCAACTATCTGGCTATATTTCTACGTCAGTGTTTTACAATTTGAGCAGGTTGTGTTTTAGGGCAAATGTCCCCGTAAAAGTGAGAAATAGACCACTGTGCGGCGTGATGAATTCTGTACAGTGTGGGACTTAACACACCGGCCCTGACCGGAGCGGAACTGAGAGTGGGGATATAGTGGAACTGATAAGAGGTGGTGACAGGCTAAAGGTCTGAGCATCCACCTACCGAAAGGGTTAATACATGTATAGTGATTCGTTAATGCCTTTATGAAGCTTGTATTATGTAGACGTTATCAGTTCGGAAAATGGCGAATAGGGGCGTGGTTTCAATTAGCTTTGGGGTGAGTAACAGTTGATGCACTCCTTTCGCATTCTTCACAGGGCCGGTGAGGTCAGTCCCGTATAATGTTACAGAACAATTACAATGGCTAATGTCGAGAGCTTCGTGTTTTCCTTCACGGGGATTACTTCATTATATTTGTCACTGGCAAATGATACAATGTATCACCACATATATTTAAAGTACTATCCTTTATCAAATTTCGTTTTCTGGAACGTTTAAAATTTTCAAGCAACAAGGGAAGTAATATTTCCATTTTTAATAATTTTTGCCGATTAGCTAATAAGAACATTTATTTAAAATAAGATTTTCCAAAAATAATTGTTTTAAGAATAAAATTAATATGCCCAAATTTATTTGAAGTCAGTGTCATAGAAAAATAAAGGAAGAACAACACAGCGAGAAAATTAAATTATCTTAATTATTATATATCGTGATTTGATATCTAATTCAATAAGGCTTTACATCTAAGATGTTCGTAAAAACGTTCACTTAATACTGAATTGCAAAGAGTTAACTTATTCTTACCTGATGGCGTCGACTGCCTGGTAACGTGATATTGTCCTTCATGATATGTGACGCCTCCAAGGTCCAATATAACATCCCCATCTAATTCTACGACGTCTTCAGAGGGCGTTTCCGATACAACCGTTCTGAACTCGTCAATTAATTGCTGGCCTTCTTGTGACTTGGTTAGGATTGGTGCCATCACTTTCATGTCTGAAATTTACAAGAACACAAGTTTAATCAACTATCTATATTAAATAATAAATTGTTTCTTGTTAGTAAAGTCTTTAATGCCTGACTAAAACACTGACGTAACATTGTTCAGCAGCGAAAAATCTTCATGAGTTTAGAACAGTAGTGACCAAATCGTTTTCTTTGTGCAAGAGCACTCTTCGTTGCACATGAGCAGTGTGCGAAAACAGATCGTTCCAATGAATGCCAACCTTGCTTTTTTTTCCTCGTGAGTGCACGTGAATGCACACAGTACTTCGTAAGAGCAGCTGAGTTGGTCACCACTGCTTCACAATAACAACAATAATAATATTAATAACATTAACAATACTACTATTACGATTAATAATAACTAGTGGCTTGTGCAGCAAATGATGCAAACCAAGTCCATTAGACGTTCAAATAAAATTTTTTAGATTTATTTTCAGTGAAGAATACCAGACATTTTGAAAGTCATTTGCTTCCATAATAATAAAACATACTCCCTCTGAATGGTGTTTTTATGTGAAATACTTTTTCTTGAACCTATCCACCTTCAGGTTTTGAGTTTCAACGCGAAAACGCAAGTAACAATGTCAGGACGATCAGTGGTTTTTCATGTGGGAGTAAAGCAATAGCTATTTCAGGTCATTGTGGATTGTACGGGAAAGTTAAAAAAAAAAAAAAAAAAATGTCAGGTTTGCTATGCTTTCGAACAATAGACATAGCATCTTGGTATAGCTGCTGCATAACGAGCTTGAAATGTAGAGGGTAAAATCATTTTATCCTGCTAAGAGATCTTCTGAAATGATCGGGAGCCTACAAAATTTTCTAGGCCTCTTATTTTATCAGTAAGTAATACCTTTTGGTCTTTCCTTAGGAACTGTAATTTTTGCGCTCTCTTGAGCCATTACTGAAGAGAATGACGCATATAAATAGCTACACCACACCGCTATTAAATATATGAAAAAGACCCAACTCCACTTGATTAATAATTATAAAAATATTTCATTTTTAATAATATTATTATCTTACGTAGCCGCCACTCAGTAAATTATAGAAATGAAGATCTAATTTCAGATATTCTCTACATCTACTTAAATAACTCCAAAACGTTTCACTTTCATATCATCAATATAGCATTAATATGTATAATTAATGAAAAATCGTCATATCATGGCATTAAATATAATATTTAATTTCTAATGGTAATAATGTCATCAAACCACCTCAAGTTTCGTAGATTTTACTATCCAATAGCCTACACAGTTGTAGGCCTACTCAGAAAATTACACACGGCAGAATCAGACCTGTAAATTTTATTATTTTTAGTAAGTCTTGAAGTTTTTAATAACCAATTGAATTTGAGCTCTAAATAATCAGCAATTCTGCAGGTCATGGCCTTCGTATAATAGCTTATTGTTACTGTAGTGTATATTTTGTTTTATGCTGAAATGCAATTAGTTCTCAAAACTGGCGAAAAATGGATTTTGGAAAATAGCAAAATGATATAGGAAAACTAACGCTTCACTGAAAGTTACTATTTTTCTGAAAATCCTTGAATGCCAAGCTTCAAAATGACGGGTCGTTCATTAAAATCCGTTCAGCCGTTTTCCCGTAATTTTCATGACCAGTTCAAATTATATATATATATATATATATATATATATATATATATATTGTTTTAATGTGTACATTTTTTTTATACTGTTCGAAGAGACAAAAAACGTTTTGTAATAGAGTACTTAAGTTTGAAGTGTTCACGAAATTAGAAGTCAGTATGATACCCGCCAAAATCAAACGAATAGAAAAAAAATTTCACGAATTGTTTTAATTAAACAAAAATATGTTATTTTTAATCCTATTGTTTTAGTACATTTCGACTTAAGCAGTGTGCAAACCATATTAAATATCTATTTACTGTGATCGAATAGGAATTATTGGTCTTGTTATATTCTATTGGTAAAAAAACTGTAAGTTCTTGTACTTTCTTAATTTCGTCTGCCAGAAAGATTCAATTAGCCTAATTTGCCTTAACTAATAGGTACTCTATATTTTTCGAAATAAAATATAAATTCCTACGAATAAATGCCTTGTACACGTACAGACAGGTTTATTTCTACTACTACGATGCAGTAAATAAATCAGATGGGACACAATTTGTTTATTGAGATCCTTTAAATAGTGAAGTTATTCCTGAGCCCTGTCACGTATGACCCACCGCCACAATTGTTCAATCCTTGCTCAGCACACTCATCCCTCCATCGTCCTCGGTACGAAATACGTATGTAAAACCATTGTACACACAATTGTTTCCTTGACAGCCCGGGACAAGTACTTAAATATCTGTTAAATTTTCTTCATACTTTTGAACCCTATTAAATGAATTCTTTGTTCGTCAGTTAACTATGCATATTTAAGGTCCTATCTAGCTTCGGTCCAGAACAAATCTTGCTAAAAAAAACCTCAACAATCAACGGAGATGAAGGCAAGGAAGTTAGCCCAAATCGTGATAGCTGCAATAAAGAACCTACAGCAACCCGGTGGTTCTACCCTTCGCAAAATAGCAGAGTAGGCCCTACATCTCCAGAATAAATATGGGAAATTCCTGTTATTATTCGGTTGAGAAGCTTTCATCGTCCAGTCTGTTGTCAAAAAATCTGAAAGTTAGAATTTATAAAACAGTTATATTACCGGTTGTTCTTTATGGTTGTGAAACTTGGACTCTCACTTTGAGAGAGGAACATAGGTTAAGGGTGTTTGAGAATAAGGTGCTTAGGAAAATATTTGGGGCTAAGAGGGATGAAGTTACAGGAGAATGGAGAAAGTTACACAACACAGAACTGCATGCATTGTATTCTTCACCTGACATAATTAGGAACATTAAATCCAGACGTTTGAGATGGGCAGGGTATGTAGCACGTATGGGCGAATCCAGAAATGTATATAGAGTGTTAGTTGGGAGGCCGGAGGGAAAAAGACCTTTGGGGAGGCCGAGTCGTAGATGGGAAGATAATATTAAAATGGATTTGAGGGAGGTGGGATATGATGATAGAGACTGGATTACTGTAATCTTGCTCAGGATAGGGACCAATGGCGGGCTTATGTGAGGGCGGCAATGAACCTCCGGGTTCCTTAAAGGCCAGTAAGTAAGTAAGTAAGTAAGTAAGTAAGTAAGTAAGTAAGTAAGTAAGCAAGCAAGCAAGTAAGGCCCTACATCTCGGCAAGCTTCCTTACAGTTGGGAGCACGCTGATGCGGCAGTCAGTGACAACACTGAACCGACGCATCATGTACGGTATACTGAGGATAATGAACGGCCGCCGGTACCAGCTCCTCCAGTATCTATCCTAAGATAGATCCTCGAGGAGTTGGTACCGGTCGTTCATCATCACTATCAGGTATTTAAGTGCTTGTCCCGGACTGTCAAGAAAACACTACATACAATGATTTTAAACAGTCTTGAACAGTGTGCATTCCTCAATCAACGGATGTATAAAGAATGTGGCTTGTGCAGCAAATGCTACAAAATAAGTTCATTAAAAGTCCAAATTAAAATTTTTCAAATTTATTTCCAATGAAGAATACCAGACATTTTGGAAGTTATTTGCTTCTATAATAATGAAATACACCACTCTGAATGGTTTTCTTTATGCTAAATACTTTTTATTGAACCTATATATCTTCAGTTATTGAGTTTCAATGCGAAAACGCAAGTAACAGTGCCAGGACGATCAGTCGGTTTTTTATGTAGGCGTGAAGCAGTAGCTATTTCAGGTCATTGCGGAGATTGTAGGTGAGAGTTAAGAAAATATCAGGTTTGCCATGCTTCCCAACAATAGACATAGCGTCTTGGTATAGCTGCTGCATGTTTCGTGAACTACCTTGAAATGTAGAGGGTAGAAGCATATTATCCTGCTAAGAGATCTTGCTAATGTGATCGGGACACAATAACATTTTGTAGGCCTCTTATTTTATTAGTAAGTAATATCTTTTGATCTTTCCTTAGGCATTATAATTTTTGCGCTTCCTCCAGATAGTACTGAAGAGAATCACACATATAAATATCTATATCACTTACTTACAAATGACTTTTAAGGAACCCAAAGGTTCATTGCCGCTCTCACATAAGCCCACTATCGGTCCCTATCCTGAGCAAAATTAATCCAGTCTCTACTATCATATCCCACCTATCTCAAATCCATTTTAATATTATCCTCCCACTTACGTCTGCCTCCCTCAAGGTCTTTTCACCACCAGACGACATGCAGCAACGCATTCGACAGGCTTGTGTGTCCATTCAGCCAGCAACATGCCGGACAGTCATACGGTCTTTCGGGGAACGCCTTTGAATGTGCATTAATGTGAATGGTCACATTTGGAACATCTTCTGTGACTCTCAAACCATAACATTATCACATTGAAAGTAGATTTTTGTTTCGTTTTATTGCTGTTATTGATTAGGTAGGTGATATTGTGATACATTTTTGAACTCGTCTTAATGTATGTAATCAATGTAACATGATTAAAGTATGTAGTGCTATTTGAAAAATTGATGAGGTCACGTGTCTCTTGTACCATAATGTAGTTACATGCACCAAATCTCCACACTCATGTTAACCCCTCGTTCTAACATAACGGTCAAAAACAAAAATTCCAATACTTATCCAAACAAAAAAGTTATAATAGGTGCACAAGATAAATGAGACACTCTGTGTTACCAGGGTAACAAGAAAGCCTATCACCGAATAAAAAAAAAAAACTTGTGACACTAGATTCAGGCCTAGACAACTCAACCTACTTGTGACGTATGTGCAGCGAGTGCGAGGCTCGTACAGCTTACTGACGTCTTCTGAGTGCATGTGTAGCTGGTTGCGGTACGATATGGGGAATTCAGTGTAACACATTGCGAGTGTTCAGTCGTTTTAACCTTCGAAAGTAAAGATATCTTTCTAATGGCTTCTAACCAATTAGTGCCTAGTTTCTTGTCAGTATGGGAGAACCTTTTCCTGTTTGTATCGTGTGGTGAAGAGGCAAAAATGTTTAGTTTGTGGCAAGTAAGTGCACTGTGTTAAACGTTTAATCACAATGGCACTCTTCTTCATATTATTACCGAAGTACATAATGATATTTCCGTGCAGGAATTCTTCGTTACCATATGATGAAGGATGGATAGAACAGAGAAAAATTCTCTCCGGCACCGGGACTCGAACCCGGGTTTTCAGCTCTACGTGCTGACGCTTTATCCACTAAGCCACATCGGATTCCAGTTCCGATGCCGGATCGAATCCTCTCAGTTTAAGTTCCACCCCTCAGTTTTCCCTTTGGTGGCCTACCCTTACGTACTGTGTCACAGATTATGTGACAGTGGCAACGCACAGTTCGATTCAGCGTTAATGACCCCTGTCCTTGGTCGTTCGGCTAGTGAGCGAGTTGTGTGATGCATCATAAGAAAGAAATTTAACCACAAATGTGCATAGAAGGGGAAGTGGAAAGAGGAAGAATGAAAATAATATCTATGCTCGAAGCTGAGGGACACTCATGTCAAGAAAATATAAGTCATCATGACATTGTTTAGTCAACAGACTTAGTGGTTAGTAACGGGACGTGTAGAAGAATGTCGTGTTTCAAGACGGAGTGTACCGGACATGGTAAGAAAGAAATGTTAGGTGTTATGAATGCGCGGCCTGACCTGTGTGACCCAGCCCGCCAGTAGTGATGAGTAACTCGCTCTTAAGGCCCATTCACTATGAAAATTAAACATAACCGTAACATAAACACAGAAGTTTGCGCCCAGGCTACCAAATGGGATCATTCACAATGATTCACATAAGCATTGACATAAACATTACCGTAAGACGTTAACATGAAAGTTTGCAAACTCCAAACTTTCATGCTTATGCTTACGTGATTTGCAAACAGAACACAATCGTGGAGCGCTGAAGTATACGACAGAATATGAGGAAATGGCGTCGTTGTTGTGTTTCCATGGTTACCAAGTATGTTTGCGGTTATCTTTATGTTCCCATCGTGAATGATGGTATGACTTCTTGATTTTACCGTAACGTTTATATTCTTAAGTTAACGCTTACGTTATGTTTAATTTTCATTGTGAATGAACCTTCAGTATATCTACTTACTTTTTGCAGGGGGTCAAAATCCCTGAATCAAGCTGTACAGTGGTGCACTCATTACGAGTGACTAAGTGGCCGGGATCCGATGGGATGAGCGCCGTCTTGAATCACTAAGTGATTACTTATGTACATCATATTATTATAGTGCGTTGGAATACCAAATACCAAATACAGAGAGAAGATAAAACTATCGGGTAATCATTGTCTGTAGTAGTGCACAGGTTATCTCTGTGCTACTCACCTATCATAAGGAAATATATGACGAGGCCGACCACCAGGAGAACTGCCAGTACAACGAGCAACCATCGGAGCGCGTGCCATCCTCTCTTCTTGTCTCTCCACCAGTCCAACGACTCGCTGTCTGTTCTGTAGATGGTGTCGGTGGAGGAACCCTGTGAACGAAAAAAAAATTATCAGTAAACCATCTTCAAAGTCAGTTTTCAATAACATTTAAGGCGCTGCAAAAAGTTAAAGAAAGAAAGAGAGAGAGAGAGAGAGAGAGGCAGTGAAGAAGGAGGAGGAAGAGGAAGAGATGACTGAAATTCCCATTCAAGACTTTGTATTACCTCCTCTTAGTGCAGATGTCATGAAAGCAAGAGATCTTAACCTCTCTGCCTCCAATGAGCATCAAAGCTTGTAAACTGACACCTTTACCTTTTCACTACTCTTGACGCTTCAAAAGCAGGAGTTAGTGTATTTTACATAATGCTACAGGATTTATTTGTAATTGATTTAAACGTATGCACTGAGCTGTAGTTATGTAGCGGTTCATCTTAAATCACGTGAAGGCACGAAGACCCTTCATTACGTCACCTGGACTATACACTGCGGTTATGAAGTCCTGCTAATAGCCGCGTAAACATTGTTATTACACTGCTATAACTCAGCTTAGTGCTGACAAGATTTGACAATATTACCTCTACAAGTATCGACAACATTTCTGCAGTAGATATTTTAAAGAAAAATAGTCTTAGAGAGTAAAAGTCGATGTTAAGAATATGACATAATTTCTTGTTAAAGAGTCTGCTTGTTCTTTTACCAAGTTACCGATGACATTCCTCTTTACAGCTTATTTTTTGAACGAACATTAAAAACACATGCATATATTAAACATTTTATTAAGCGCCCAAATATAAAACTAAAAGTTCAAGTTATACGGGTAGATTGCACACAAAAGATATTGTTTATAATCGTAAACATATAAGTTGTCTGAACTTCATTTGTAATTAAAGAGTTGGGTGCAATAAGAGCGTTAGCCCGTTAATGCTGCTATTGCATAAATAACTGTTCTTGAAATACAGGGTGAGTGGTAACCTCTGCACCAAAATGAAACTGGTAATAGATCATGAGGAGATTTGAAAAATCTAAATAAGTGTTTTCTCTAACATTCACCGTTTGAGGGGAAATCGTTATGTTATGATGAAGCATTTGGCGACCATAAAATTTTAATTAATAAACTTTCAAGTTCTGGATTATCTTTATCATACCCCATACTCCAATCTTGGTCCCTTGTTCTTTTTACTTTATATCAATGACTTGCCTAAACAGGTCTTGCACTATAAATGTTTACTGTATGCTGATGATGTTAAATTGTATAAAATAATTGATAAACAACAAGGCACTTTTGATCTACAACATGATTTGGACAGACTATATAGATAGAGTATTGACAATTTTCTTCTGTTAAATCCTAATAAATGTTGCTTATGACTAAAGATGAGGGGTTTTTGCGCAGCACGAAAAACACGTTGACTCGACAGGGAGCATGGGTGGACAGACAGGTGAACGACTACGACCAGTGCAACCAAAAGAAATGCAACTACACTCTATCAATTTGCCTACTTGCCGTCTTATCATAACAACACGAGACGAACACAGGCCTTCATAGTCCAATGCACTGCAGTAGTGAACGGACATAGTGAGCAGTAGTTACCTACAATGACGGAAACTAAGCAAACAAAGAATGTGAAATTAAATACTATGTTACGGAGATACAGCATCCAACCAAACACAATTTTATTGTATGTACAGTATGTGAGTATGAAATTACAATATTATGTAGGAAGTATTACGTAGAAGCAGAAAACATAAAGACAATATTGCACACGCTTTAAAGGTGGTGATTTCCTCAACATCAAGATCACTATGAAATGCAAAATCAGAATTTGTTAAGGATTTATGTGCGATGATGATTAAAGCAAATATTCCGTTCGAGGATTTTTGGAAAAATATACCAAGCAGCGCGTTCCGAATCAGAACTCTCCGTAGAGACTATCTGGTTTGGAAATATCCAAGAGCATAGCAATAATAAAAGAGGTGTCAGAAAAAAATCAAGAAAGGACCTGCAGGACCTTGCACACAGCGAATAAAGAATAAATAACAGAAAAATAAGAGCTATTTAACAATTTGTAACAGGCTGAATAATGCAAAATCATCAGACGATAGGATAGTATACTTAACATCCTGTGACGTTGAAAGAAGCTTTTCGCAGTTCAAAAACTGTTTGAGTGATCGACGACGACGTTTGACATTCGATAATTTAAGAAAGTTAGTAGTGCAGTGCAATTCGGCTTGTGATGGCTGTGAAGCTATGGATGAATCATAAAGGCAAGTTTCTTCTTCTAACTATACTAATGTTTCTACATATCCCTCATATTTGTATATTGTCATCTGCTAGACATTAACGGAGTGTTGCATTTCTCATTTTTAGACTGTACTCTTCGCGTGGTTTGTTCAAGTCCGAAGTCAACACAGGCACTGGGCATACAGCTGTATAACGTCTATGCACACGCAACCTGACGACAAACCGCACAAATCCCTCATCTTTACTTATGACGTATTCTAAAAATAAGATAATTGCTCAAAATTCGTATGAAATTAATGGTGTGAGATTACTTAGAATATAATCATTTAAGTATGGGTTTCCCGCGTCTAATTGCTGACGTACAACATTCACTTTCATCATATTATCAATATTTCGAAACACAGACTACCAAGGACGCCACATAACTGGTTTACACTTTAACTCCAAAACAAAACTTAGTTTTAACTCGTAAGTGGAGAATACGTTCTTGTAACTCTCGTGTACCGATACGCCTCACCGACTCAAACCTGGACAAATGCTATATCCCTTCCACTGGCTATAACATCAATGAAAGAACAGTATGTCATGTTTGCTAATCTCCCTCATTACCAGGCAGCGAAACTTGTTGCCCGATGAAACAGGTTTACTGTTCCTTTCCTATAGTACGGGTTTGTTTACTTGCGCGAGTATAGTCATGGTCACCTGTGAAGAGGGACAGGTAGTGATCACTGATTTTGGCATAATGACATGAAGTGTAGACTGAGTATAGTAATTTCTGATAATAGGGGGAGTCTGTAGGTAATTTAATTAGCCATTTCAGTTTGGACTTAAACACTGAAATATATGAATAAATTAAACAATGTCAGTAAATTGGTCATTCAGAAAATTAAAAAAATACGAGTTGCATGATTCATATTCATTGTTTGTAAATTTAAATAGATTATTCAACCCAGCAAATATTGTACAGATAAACGTTGATAATGTGAATGCAGTCACAGGAAGGGTTAAAACAATGAGTTACTTCAGGGATATAAAAATACTGATTGCAGTGCAGAATTTCTTACTTTGAAATACATAGTTTTGAAACAATCATCCAACACTTCCAATGTTAAAGTTGACGTGATTGAGAAATCACGAACTCTCATGTTGAATTACCCTGAATTTACATCTGCTGTGTTGAAATGTGTCTGGGTTCACTGGGCATCTGCTTACGCATGGAGGTTTTTCTCAAAGTATAATTTAGTTTAATCGTTAGGCGCAGAATGAAAGAAAATAATATAGTGACTTCTGCTATGCTTTCGTTCCAAAAGTAGAAATACTACATGTTACATTAGATGTTTTTACAAGTAACGTTTTTTTTTCTAAGCTTTATAAAGTTGTTTAATTTTAATACGTGGAATAAATTGATGTATGAAACCTTTTTTATAATTATTTTTACGCCTAATACGGAATACAGGGTTATTTTTTCACATACAAATCACTTTCCAATTTATACGAAATTATTGCGATTGTCTTACAACTAATTAGGAATAAAACGTGAAATATAATATTTTTATCACGATATTTTTTCGAAGTTGATGCGAAATTCTGTGGTCTCTAGCCTATGATGTAAGTTACTCGTCGACTGCAACACAAAGCAAGTAAACAGGAAACAACTCCGGTGAGTGACGTCGTCTTAGGAACAACTAAGGCACAGTAGTTCAACGGGGCACGACCCACGACGCCTTCTATTCTACATAATAGAGGAACTCTAGAACACAGTTAACTTGAAATCACTTTCCTCTCTCCCATCGGGCACTAAGTTTCGCTGCCTGCTGATCACATGTAACAGATGATCAGTCCAATGAACTTTCAAGGCAACAACTTTTAACAATTTCACTATGCTACCATCTAGCGACTGCAGAAGAAGTCGCATTATAACCCTTATGGAAGTGTATGAAGCAATTGTACTTTCATCTAGCGGTCGTTACCAAAAATGCCTTTTCGACGGTGGAGGCTCTGGTGGTTGTTCTCATTTTATGTTGCCATTTCATGGCCAATCTGATATACAGAGTGTCCCAAATTGATGTATACACATTTTGAAAAACTAATTCTCAGCAACGAGATGAGACAGAAATACGATTTTTGCGGTTTTGTATTCCTTAAGGCCACACATGTTCAAAATGGCCCCCTTCCGCCACAGTACACTCCCAAAATGACGTACAACAGAGCGACATACCAACTGGAAGAAATATCATTACAGGCATGTTCAATCTGAACTCTCAGTTCATCCAGTGTTTGTGGTTTTGTGGCGTATACCGTGTCCTTAAGAGCTCCCCATAGGTAGAAGTCTGGAGGAGTTAAATCCGGAGATTGAGGCGGGAACTCCGTAGCACCTCCTCTTCGTCCTATCCATCTCTGAGTCGTCCTCATTTAGTGCGTGGACAAGTCTCGGAATGTAAGGATTCCATTTTTGAGCTCGCAAAATTCGATGAACACTGGATTTGCTGATACCAATCTCACGAGAACATTGCCTCATTGACTTCTTTGGGGATTGTGTAAAAGCCTGCATGACTGCATTAACACTCTCATTATAGGTGGAACTTCTCTTTCTTCCGCACCGCCCTTTCAACACATCTTGCACCGTTCCGTCGACTTCAAACTTGTCTCGCATTCTTGTGATAGTTAACCTTGTTTGGTGGTTGTGTTCCAAATTCAACCCTCCAACGTCGTTGAACCTCAACTACATTCTCCACTTTCCAATAACATTTCAGTATCCACTTACGTTCATCGAACGATAATTGCACCGCCATGTTTGTTTATAAACAGATGAACATGTTTCCATGCTTTCCACTATTTTCTGAATCATAAACCGCAAAAATCGTATTTCCATCTCATTTCTTTGCTGTGAAATAGTATTTCAAAGAGTGTATAGTCTACATAAATTTGGGACACTCTGTATATTATGTGATCAGGACTAATATTCATATACCTACAGTAAATTGCTGCTGCTATTAATACAGGGACAACACTTTATTTTTACTTCAATTTTTATTGTACCTGAGTTTTTTAATGTACTTCACTCACACCCGTCTACTAATGAAGTTCCAACTGTCCTCCACACAGAACCAAGGCCGCATACAGTAAACAGTACTGAGTTAGTGAGTATAGTACGTTCCAGAAATATGTTCGCGTTTTCCAGTGACGAAAGAGCTTTCAATATTGAATATTTTCGCACAGGTACTGTTGTCCGTTTACCTACATCGCATCCCGATTTCCCCCACCTGCTTCTGCTCGCCCTTCTGTAAAGGCTAGTGGCTGGGCTGTCATAGGTCTTTTCTGAAAACATTAATTTCTATTAGGAATTGGACGTCTACGTAATATTATACAACTGTTTAAAATAACTTAAGTAAAAGGGCCTCGTTAAGTAATTAACTGTCACGTGATTTCTCCCCTTTCTACGATCCTGCGACATAACCACTTGGACGGACAGTAGATAGCATGTCTGAGTAATTTTATCTGTGCGGGCCGGGCAGAAGTGAAGATTGAATTTACAGTACGTAAGGTACTCTTTTATAGAAGAGGTACAGAATTATTTCAACATGAGTTACTAGTACGAAGGACGAAACTGGTAATTGGAATTAAATGCAATAGTCTATAGTGCGATAATATGCACAAAAGAACTGAAGACTGTATCGAAATGAACGGCCACCACTTTCAAAAATGTGTTTAAATATTCAGATTATGATTATTTTTCAATTTAACTTCATTGTCTATATTGTACACTAATGTGCTGTAGACAGTAGTCTATAATATACACTGCATAGTGAATACATTCGAATGGATAACTCAGATCGTGAGTAAAAACACTTATTGTTAATACAGTACTGTAAAACAAAAACCTAATGAACATTATCAAACTCAAAATCGCGATATTTCCTAGTTTACGTAAATGGATGAACTACTTTTCTTCCCTCCTATACCTAGTAAAGAGATTTTATTTTTACGCCAGTTGTCTATCATCGAACTCCAGTTGTGGAAGGGGGTAACAAACGGTGTTTCCGGTTCTCAAGAGTTAATCCAAAGGTATAGCCGGTTAATATTAAAATAATGTCCCTGTATATTGAGTAATTTATAATACAAGACTAAGATGGTATGATACATTGCAATAATGCCAGATGAAAACACATCTAAAAAGATTTTGAACTGGGAAGTAAAGGGGAAAGGAAAGACCCAAAGTGACCGCTGATTCGGAACATGCATCGCCGTGGCTTGATGGCGAAAGATGCTGTGCACAGACAATTATGACGCAGCAAAATTATGTAGTTAAGGTTGAAGGAAAGCCATTCTGCTGTGAAATATTCCAAAATAAAATAAAAAAATAATTTATAAACTTTTTGAATAAGTGGCTCCTTAGATCTGGTCTTACAGTATGAGTAAGTAGCATTAACAGAATCTGTAGCAGTTGAGAAACATCATTAAGTGAGTGTTCCCGATTTACCCTTCCCTTCATGACTAAAAGTCCTTGTGACGTCTTTACCATTGCGGTAGGACATTGCATTCAGTATTTTAAAAGCAATTCGCCAAAGGGATGTCTGGTGCATAATGCACAATCCCTGTCGGCTCACCAATGCAAGGTCTTCCAGTCTAGATCGTGTGGCTCACATCAGAAATTAGCCTCATCCAGCCCGAAAACACAGTTGGTATTTGCATGCAGCATTGCACCCAGGTCAAGATGAATACCAGTCATAATGCAACAACCCGTTGAATCAGCGGAGCAGACACACCCACGGGAGATCGTGACTCTCGTGCATCCAGGGCTACATGTAATTAGTACAGCTGCATCGTCCAGCATCACTTGCAGTGCCGGCATTTTACATGCAAAGAGAGATGAAAAATCACATCTAAGAACCACAGCGCAAGCCTGAAGAAGGGGATAAGAATATGGAAGGAAAACTGTTTCAATATGCGTTCTCCTTTCCGTCTTTGCTTTACCCTATCAACATTTAATTAGCTCACATACCTGTTCTATGCTCTCACAGTCTAGCATTCAAAATAACAGTGGCGGAATCATGTCTCACGAAAGTATATGACAGAGAACTGAAGCAGCACAGTATGGAACATTCCTTCAAGTTGTGATCAAATATGAACTACTTTGGGGAAAATTGAAGTTGTTCTTCCAATGAGAGGGAAACATAAGGACTCTACAGTTTTATTACATCACAATTCTAAAACCAAATAATGACTAGCCGTTTGTCATAACTTGAAATGCTTTCATAACAATTAAAAAAAAAAAAAAACTTCCATAATTTTTCAAACTTGAAAAGTAATTTTTTTATTTTGCAACAGTGTCCGTAAATACAAAGATTTATAAGCACTCTTTACAGAAATTTCCAAGGCAGATTTTTAGGTATATCTATGTACATGGAATGGGAACTCTTCAGTAATATTCTCATTGTTCAAATATTTGAGGCACCGGCATCATTGCAATAAAATTGGATGTGCAAATATGTACCATAATAAGATGGTCCAAGAAAATAGGCACCGAGTTCTTGAACGCTCTGCTCTAAGATAAATTTCCTAATCTTCGTAGTTTTGCTGGTTGCTTTGTGGAATTGTACGAACCTACGTGAACGTATGGTACATATGGACAAACAGATTCAGAAATTTAGCTGCCTGTGTAGTGTCTTTATGTGAAGGGAAAGATTTAAACATCTTAACTTTTTGTCAATTCCATCAATTTATTTTATCTGATAACGCAGAAGATTATTTTGGTTATATTTTATGAAATATAGCTTTATTTGATAAACTATTAAAGTTTATAAAATTACTCAGAGGATAAAATTAATTCCCTAGATTTTCCCATTGCTCTCAACTTTGCAGATTTCATTTCATCAAATATCCTCGAATTCATTTTAGACTTATCTTCATATCACATCGTTTAGTGTCATATCATATCATATCATATCACATCGTTTAGTGTCATATCATATCATATCATATCACATCATATATCACAAATCATATCACATATCATATCATATTACATATATCAAATATGTCATATCATATCATATCATATCATATCATATCATATCATATCATATCATATCATATCATATCATATCATATCATATCATATCATATCATATCATATATCACAAAAATATAGTTTTAGAATAAGGTGTACGGAGTAAATATTTGAGTAATGCGGAATGCAGATAATGCGCCAGACGGAGATGCTCAATGGGTGACACACACTGGCGTCCAGAACTGATTCTGCTGCCAGAACGACGCCTTGAGGTGAGACTCTATAGCATTCGAGGATGCCAGTCAGAGGCTGTAAAGTAATTCCCCCCTGAATTTGTCGATGGTTTGTGATGCATGGTGGTAGATCTGTCTGTCATGTTTATAGAATCTACGAGGCTGAAAAGATAATCGTAAGATTTCTCCTTCATCTCCCTTCATTTCCTACGACGTTCTTTGCATGAAGGACCTACTTGAATGGTCTACCTACAAGTAATATACTCATCCTCCTGTAAGTATTCGTCGAATTATAATTTGTCACACTTCAAAAACGATGAAATGATGGCATAACTAAACAAGTAGTAATATTGAAATTAAGTAAACAATAGGGCATAGCAATACCAAAATATGAATGTGTACAGCACAATATACCAGTCAGCAAATTGTACCTATACGAATCGATAAATAGCCTTCCGACGACTCAGAATCTCGTTTCCATCTCCACATCACACCCACGCTCCAGGAAAGAATAAATGGATCGGTCACGATTGTTCAGATTTATAGATGCAGGACCGGATTGTCCTCTCAAAGGCTTCGCTCGCCCCCAGGCGAGGGCAGGATTTCCGCCAGATGGAAAAGAAGAGTTTGCAGATGGGCAGAACTACTTACGTGTCTTGCAAAACACCAAGTGGAATAAGTGCCGACCCTACAGCTGTAACACAAAACTCTGTGGCTGAGTCTTCACTACTGCACGCAGTCGGGCAAATATCATTACGGGAACTAGACTATAAATTGTGCAAAGTCCGCAGTAATAGTAGAAAATTTGTTGTCTCTTTTCTGCTAAATCTTGTGTCATTAATAGCAACATTAGTTATAAAAACATGGACATAATACACTGGAGTGTATATATAAGGATAAACCGTGAGTAATATCATTAATTTCAGGAGATTATTCTTGGAGATATTAAAAAAAAAGGTTTAATACAATTTTGCTCGTTTTTGCTTCCTTTTTTGAAAAAAAAAAACAATGTTTTATATGAAACATTTCATAGCATGTTTTGGAAAAGTCATTGATTTAATTCCTAATATGCTCAGTCAATTTAAGGGGTTAGGTACAGCTCGCAGCAGTACATTTTTTGGAAATATTCAACATTTATTTCCTCCATTACTGTATCTTGTACAATAATGAAAATTGGTATGTGTAAAACACTATCCTTCTGGTATATGAAAAGAGTAATATGCGTTACAAGAGCGGTATGTTGAAGTTTTCATGTTCGAGGAAAAGTTTGAAAAAGCGAAACGTAGTTGAGCTTTTTTAATTTCCAAGAATTGAAAGAAAACATACCGCTCGTGTATCGTACATTATTTTGTGCGAAGATCGTTTATTACATACCTGAAAGAGGAATTTCTAATTAGTTTCAATGAAATCTCCATCTTGGTTTCTGTTCAATGACGGAAAATTTGCAAAACAAAAATATCTATCTTCAACATTGTTGCTTTAAAATGTTTTCTGTGTTTACTATACTCCAGCAGGCTGTGATATACGTCTGTCTTTCCCCCCCCCAGGCTATGATGAGTCTGGAATCTTGTTGATATTTTCACGACTTCCTTAATGTTACTTGCATCACGAATGCAGTAACTTTAGTGGAGTTGTAGAGTTTACTTAATTTTTGAAAATATTAAAAACAATTTTATTAACAGTGCAATTTAGGTGAAATTGCAGTTGTAAGTTTCCAATTTATAATTATTACTATATTGAACGTCTCTAAAAATAATATGTTAAAAGCCTAAAGCAGTAAAATCAATATGTCACTTAAGCGGTAAGAAGAGGAAAATTGTTATGTGTGTTAGTTTGGCAATACTGAACGTGTAATTTTAGACTTTCCGCGGATTGGTTTTATGCGGAAACCAAGCAAATACGCACGATTTCGCACAAAAATATTTTTACGATTAAAAAAAATATTCATATTTTTTTCCAAAATTCAAAGTTCACTGTGCAGTGATGAAGCTTTTCCCTCATAACTCATAAACTTGTTAACTTTTTCATGTTGTCTCTCTTTTATTTTATTGCTGAAACTCATGTTTACAATATCATGTCCTTTCAACTACATTCCTTAATAAACAATATTTCTTTTTTATTTTGTGTTAGATATTTGACCATTTTTAAAAATGAATTTATTTTTTATCAGACAATCTATCAAAGGCAGAGAAGTGATTTTTCATCATATTGTAGACATAACATTTATAAAGAAACACAAAACATTTCATCACAGAATGTTGGATACTTTTTGAGTTATGAGGGAAACGCTTCATCACTGCATAGTGAACTTTGAATTTTGAAAAAAAAAAAAAAAAAAAAAAAAAAAATATATATATATATATATATATATATATATATATATATATATTTTTTTTTTTAATCGTAAAAATATGTTTATCATATAGCAGAAGGACAGTGTTTTACACATATTAATTTTCATTATTGTACAAGATAGATTAATGGAGGAAAAAAATGTTGAATATTTCCAAAATTTTAGTCCTTTAAGCTGTACCTAACCCCCTAAGAAAGCACAGTATTAGGACAATAAGTGATTGAAAAAATTTCAGTTTTGTACTTTAAATATGTAGAAATTTGATCAGAACAAATGTAACTTTTCGTTCTGCAAATGTTACATTTGTTCGAATCAAATTTTTTCAGATTTAAGAGACAAAACTAAAATTCTTTAAACAATTTATCATAATACACTGCCTGAGCATATTGGGAATTAAATCAGTGGCTTTCCCAAAACATGCTATGAAACGTTTCATATAAAACAATTTGTTTCTCCAAAAGGAAGGAGAAACAAACAAAATTGTAGGAGTATTAAACTATTTTGTTTTATCTTAAAGAATAACCCCCATAAAATTAATGGCATTACTTACGGTTCATCCTGTATGCACATAAGTGTTATAGTGCAGGAATATTAACGAGTGACAGTGTATATTCCCAATTTTAAGACACGCTATATTATATAGATACAATCGGTCAAGAGGGGGGCAAAGGCCAATTGGGATTTCTCGGTCTCTGGTCGGGTCAGAAAACCTGATAGAATTGATATTTAACCCTTGCGGTGAATTTCGGTGAAATTCGGAGGACCCAATTAGTCAAATCCACTCTCCTTATCTCCACGCTGGGGTCCTCTGGGATCTTGTAAGATGCGAAAGAGAGAGTGGTGTGCGGAAAGCAACGGGAAGCTACCGCATTTATCTTTCCCAAGAAAAACTGCAAACATAGACGACATTAAGATATGTGGATCATATGCGGAGACTAATATGAAGGCAGAAAATTGGAAAGATTGGAGAATGCTGGGTTTGCAGTGAAAGACCTGCACATGGGCAGTCACTTATATATGTAATCGGTCAAGAATGTTCTTCTCCTTTCTCGCCTCCTCCGTCCTATTTTTATTTTCTTCCCTCGCCTCCTCTGCCATATTCTTCTTTTCTTTCTTCACCTCCTGTGCCTATTTCTTCGTTTCTTCCCTCATCTCCTCCGCCAAATTCTTCTTTTCTTTCCTCCCCTCCTCCGCTTATTTATTCGTTTCTTCCCTCACCCCCTCCGCCATATTCTTATTTTCTTTCTTCACATCCTGTACCTATTTCTTCGTTTCTTCCCTCACCTCCTCCGCCAAATTCTTCTTTTCTTTCCTCTCCTCCTCCGCTTATTTCTTCGTTTCTTCCCTCACCCCCTCCGCCATATTCTTCTTTTCTTTCTTCAACTCCTGTGTCTATTTCTTCGTTTCTTCCCTCACCTCCTCCGCCAAATTCTTCTTTTCTTTCCTCTCCTCCTCCGCTTATTTCTTCGTTTCTTCCCTCACCCCCTCCGCCATATTCTTCTTTTCTTTCTTCAACTCCTGTGTCTATTTCTTCGTTTCTTCCCTCACCCCCTCCGCCATATTCTTCTTTTCTTTCTTCAACTCCTGTGTCTATTTCTTCGTTTCTTCCCTCACCCCCTCCGCCATATTCTTCTTTTCTTTCTTCAACTCCTGTGTCTATTTCTTCGTTTCTTCCCTCACCCCCTCCGCCAAATTCTTCGTTTCTTCCCTCACCCCCTCCGCCATATTTTTCTTTTCTTTCTTCACCTCCTGTGCCTATTTCTTCGTTTCTTCCCTCACCTCCTCCGCCAAATTCTTCTTTTCTTTCCTCTCCTCCTCCGCTTATTTCTTCGTTTCTTCCCTCACCCCCTCCGCCATATTCTTCTTTTCTTTCTTCAACTCCTGTGTCTATTTCTTCGATTCTTCCCTCACCCCCTCCGCCAAATTCTTCGTTTCTTCCCTCACCCCCTCCGCCATATTTTTCTTTTCTTTCTTCACCTCCTGTGCCTATTTCTTCGTTTCTTCCCTCATCTCCTCCGCCAAATTCTTCTTTTCTTTCCTCTCCTCCTCCGCTTATTTCTTCGTTTCTTCCCTCACCCCCTCCGCCATATTCTTCTTTTCTTTCTTCAACTCCTGTGTCTATTTCTTCGTTTCTTCCCTCACCCCCTCCGCCAAATTCTTCGTTTCTTTCCTCACCCCCTCCGCCATATTTTTTTTTTCTTTCTTCACCTCCTGTGCCTATTTCTTCGTTTCTTCCCTCATCTCCTCCGCCAAATTCTTCTTTTCTTTCCTCCCCCCCTCCGCTTATTTCTTCGTTTCTTCCCTCACCCCCTCCGCCATATTCTTATTTTCTTTCTTCACATCCTGTACCTATTTCTTCGTTTCTTCCCTCACCCCCTCCGCCAAATTCTTCTTTTCTTCCCTCACCCCCTCCGCCATATTTTTCTTTTCTTTCTTCACCTCCTGTGCCTATTTCTTCGTTTCTTCCCTCACCCCCTCCGCCATATTTTTCTTTTCTTTCTTCACCTCCTGTGCCTATTTCTTCGTTTCTTCCCTCACCCCCTCCGCCATATTTTTCTTTTCTTTCTTTACCTCCTGTGCCTATTTCTTCGTTTCTTCCCTCACCTCCTCCGCCAAATTCTTCTTTTCTTTTCTCATCTTCTCCGCCTATTTCTTCGTTTCTTGCCTCACCTCTTCGGCCATATTCTTCTTTTCTTTCTTCACCTCCGCCTATTTCTTCATTTCTTCCCTTACCTCCTTCGTCTCATTTATCTTTTCTTTTCTCACCTATTCCGAATTATTCTTCACCCATCACCTCAATCGCCTTATTCTTCTATTTCTTTCTCAACCTACTCCGCTTTATCTACGTGTTTGATATCAGACAACGAAGATGAAAAATTATGCAAGATCTCGGTCACATTTTATGTAGCACGTCTATCTCATTTAATAGTAAACATAAATAATATCTTATTTAAAACTGGAACACATTTCATTTTAAATCCCGAACATATTTTATTTTTATCTTCTTCACACAACTGGTCTCGCCGAATAATCCTATTGCTCCTTCCAGTTTTACTTCTCACACGTGTTGCAGGGCTATAAAGCGCGGCGACCTCTACCACAAAATTACAACCGTTTGATCACGCTTCTATTCGAAAGCGCAGGCGTAGGTCTAGTACGAAGTCGTAAAGACGACCATGATTCATAACGGAGTGAGGTTATGTTATCTACCAGAGGAAAGGTCACGCTTGATATTTCTGGGAGTCTTTCCCTCTGTTCGAGGCATGCGCAACTTAATGAGCAACATGGTGAGTACCAGACGGACCACAGAGCGTGTATAATTAGCCTTCTACTTAAGAATGTCGAAGCCGTGACCTCCTGTGTAGGTTCATATGGAAAACAGCAATCAGGTAGCTGTCTTATCATCTGAGGCGCCAATATCTCATTTTATACATGCTATACTTTATCTTGGCAGGCAAGCTATGTTACTGCTTGATCTGCTAGTGGGGGGCCACTGTTCCATTCCATATCCATACTTCATATCGTTTTGTTACTTGAATCCTTTGGCAGGGCGCAGACCAATATAGCAAAGCTGCTTTTGTGAAAAACACTTTTGTTCAGAGTAAAAGCATTATTGCTTGTACCAAAAGCAATTTACAGTAATTTGCTGTCCCTAAAAGGAAAAAGCATTTATGCTTGTTGTACTTCAGTCATAGCTGTGGTTAAGGGAGGTCCTATTGTGGTACTGTTTGGAGAAATCATATACAGATGAAGAAAACAAATGAGTATTTAGGTATATAAAATTAATGAGAAGAAGGAAAAGAAGGGGAGTGAAAAACATCGCAGAATTTTCTACAGTAATTGTGATTTGATGAAAAGAAATTTTGAAATTTCACAAGATTACGTTTTGATACTTTCGTACAAAGACTGCCTAATATATAGTCATTGTTCCTGCAATAACTCTTATGTGACATTTATCGATTTTCAGATTTTTGCTCTATTAAATAACTTTAATAGTGATACAGAAAATAATAAAATTTCCTATATGTAATTATATTTCTTTCTTTCGAAAATTTAAGAATTCACAGTCTCCTATATGTACTAATGGCATAGAATGAATAAATGTCTTTTTCTTCCCACTGAACAATTTTATATTTTGCACATGGGAGTTATTGCAGGAACAACGACGATATCTATTATATAGGAGAAACTAGGGAGTTTTGCCCTATTTAAGTATTCTATTTTCATTCTGTCCGGAAAGTTTTATGAAATAAAATTAATTCTATTATAGGATAAGGAAAGCAATGAGTGACTTTAGTAATTTTAATAGCTGCCTACTATGAACTCATATCTGTAAATATTTGTACCACGTACAAAAAACCTTATAGATGTGACAGTTTATAGCTACACATTATAAATACAGATAACTCGAAATGAGTTATCTAATATAAAATTAATATGAAAAATAATTGCTATACATTTGTCTTTGAAAAAAAGTCGAAGTTGTCTGATTAAATGCTGTGTGCTAGCCTGTTTTTTTCTTCCAATTCCCTAGTACCCCTACTGCGTACTCGTAGGAAAATTTTAGAAATTCGTTTGGTGTTAATTCATAATTATTGAGTTTGGATGCAATTATTAAATAATTTTCGAGATCGTTTTCCTTTTCATTTTTCATTACCGGTGGAAAAAATTTAGCAGTTGTTGTGATTTGTCAACGTTGTCTCACAGTCTAGTATATACAGTCACGAAGCTTGAGTTGTGAGGGTGCTAGGAACAATAGACTGTGCCGGTACTATTTCGCATTGTCTGTAATGAGGCGATATTAGCGATCCTAGTGGTTAGCAACTACCTATGGATGCATATTTACTACGTATTGAGCTTCGTGACTGTATATACTAGACTGTGGTTGTCTTCTGTTCTTCTTGGACTATATTAACATACCATCCCAACGTTTTTCTCTCTATGCCAGCGGTCGTCAACACAGTGCAACCTGGGCTAGCGTCTCTTACCCACAGGTCTCTTACAGCACCAGTGTACACCCGTGTTGCTGGCGGGTATGCTTTCTACTTCTCCCTTCTGCACGACGGAGCATATTTACTTACACCGCTTAACCTCTATCCATTTCAGCGAGTGCTGATGGCAACTGCTCTATGCCGTATTCAATTGAAATTGCCCGAAAACTTATACCATCTTCAATCACTTGTTTCACAGTTGTCTTAATTGTTTCGGGGTCCACTTTCATCCGAGGATTAGTCCCTGGCTTCCACTTGCATGGTATCCTATTAAAATAGTTATAACTATAAATGTAGGAAGTTCGTACCAAAACAGTAGATTTCAGTTGATTACAGCGAGGAGTATAAATCTCGCTCGCGCCTCGCACTGCTCCCGCTCGCTACAGACGATAAGCAGTTCACATAAACAACGCATAGTATCATTCTGTGGAGCTGTGTACAGTCGTGAATAGTTTGAAGAATATTGTTAATTTATATTAATATTTTAGGTTTTTTGAACAAAGCGAGCTATTCTGTTATTATTGTGTTATTTACGTAATTTTATTTATATATATATATATATATATATATATATATATATATATATATATATTCTTGTGTAGTTAAGGCCATCAATGATTCCAAAAAAGTAAACTCATATGTTATTAAATAATTATGCAAACGGGATTGTATGACACGTTTATTTTTTCCCGGATTATTCTTCGTTAAATGTTGACGTCTCGTGCTGCTATGCATTCGGTTGTGTTACAGTCCAAGTTCAACATCGGAATTACGATACGAACTTCCTAGCTGCCATTACAATAGAAATGAAAAATGTTCTTGAAAACAATTATGGGTTTAATATTATGTGCCACATACGAGATACAATGTTAGATTCACAAAGTAGTTGTTCACCTGATGATAGTAAGAAGTACTGTATCATATTTCAGATTTGCTCAAGTAACGCCTTCCGGCGTAGAGCGAATATTTTCAGAGTAGACTACAAATATTGTTTTTATTTTTTTCTGAACACAAAGGGGGTATTTCTTTTGATAAAATGAAAATGTTAATGTTTAACAAATATTTACTTTAATTTTGAAATTGAAATAAATTAGCGCAGAACCATAAAAGTGGATTAAAATATGTACTTATAGGGTAAATTAGGGTCTGTTGGACAGTAGGGCATGTTGGGCACTTTGTACTTTAACGTGTTACCTCGCCACTTGTGGGCACCACATTCTGCTAGAAGTCAATGACGGAAGTAGCCACGAGTAGGGCTACTTCCGTCATTGACTTCTAGCAGAATGTGGTGCCCACAAGTGGCGAGGTAACACGTTAAAGTACAAAGTGACCAACATGACCGACTGTCCAACAGATCCTAATTTACCCTAATGAAAATTCCGAAAATATTTATTTTACATATTTTTTTCTGAAAATATGTTTTTATGTGAAATAAGATTTCGTATTTATAATAGTGGTTCTTCGATCGGAGTTTTAAACTTGGTTGCGTTCCTTTATCTACATGCAGGACAAATAGTACATTATGCAACGAGCCTATAATGGTAATTAAGAAGCGAGTATGTTTGTTTATGAAACGAGCGCAAGCGAGTTTCATAATTTTCGTACCAGCGTCTTAATTACCATTATAAGCAAGTTTCATACGACTTTTTATGCTCGACCATATTTCTAACTTGAAATTATTCATAAGTATTCATGTTATGGTTATCTAAGTGAAGAGCGGAACTGACCTTCTAAATCGTGAGATGTGCGCAGACGCGAAAGTATTGATTTCTTCCGAGGGCTGAATGTCATTGACCTTGATATAATCTAGAGAATAACATGAACATTAATATTGATATAACCTGGAAATTGATTTAGAATTGAAAAACGAGATGACAAATTGAATTTATTTTAATATTATTTACAATTGACGCTAATTATTATAGTAACAGAACATAACCTTCTGCGACAGTATTGGATTTCCAGCCTCCGTGACGTTTCGCTAATTGTCTTTCGATTGCATATCCGAGAATAATCGATACTTGCGGTTTTATAATGGTACAATGGTGATTTCTTATTGGCTGAACAACTGAACTGTAATGAATAGGTATACTTTAATGAGGTGCATTAAAGGGCTACTACCAGGCGTATAATTACTACATTTCGGCATGGTCGAGCATAAAAAACATTTATTTACCTAAAAATCCTATCCTTAGTAATTATCTTACGCCCTCCATGCTAAAATACGCTGCATTATCGACGATATCCATGTCTTTGACCTACGAATTAAGTGGATTCACAAGCGAGTGCTCTCTGCAGGAGACTTCCGGGTTGCGTGCTACACCTACAGTAAAATTTCCTTGTCACAGCGGAACAGGACAATGATCCTATGCCATTATGAATCGAACCCGCGGCCTCATTGTGTCAGGACTAAACATTCCTCGACATCGACGTAAATCACGCGGTCTTGTCTATGATTTGGCAGCATTCCCAATTCCACTAGCTTTAAGCAATAACGGTCCATCAATAACCATAAACAAACCAAAAGTAAAAGTGGGCGAAGCTGTATAGGTGGGTGTGGGCTGCGGTGACACCACATCAAGTTCACTGCAGTTCCCTCTTGTCGGACACTGATCGTAATTCCACTTTGGGCAGTCTGATCTCCACGACCCCTATACACCCACGCGATAATGTGTGTAACTCGTGCCGTTTCATGTTCCATCTTTTAGGAAGATCTCTTCAGAAATTAAAGTTTAATTCAGAAGTTTATACAGTAAGACTTTTTGTATCGGATCGAATCTAAAGTCATTTGTTAGGACAGTGACCGGAATGTTCCGTGCTCTGTGACGTCATACCACGGAGCCGCCACGCTCTTTGCTCGGCAATCTCTGCATACTGAGCACAGCGAGGAGAGAAGGTTCATCTGAACAGTGGTGGTACGGCGCCTATGTAAGAGCGCGATCCATTCGTCTGAGGTAGTATGGGAACAGCACAATTACAATACATTTGTACGAAAACAAAACTGTACATCCGTGATAAATCAATGTAACAAAATATTTTGGTTTGTAATCAAATTTAATATACTTATAATAATATGAAATTCATAATACAGCCAGCTGCAGAAGCGTTCGCATTATGTAAATGAGGCTCCGAAACTGCTATAAATATACAAATATAGAAATAAATAATTTAAGCAGTACTACAACACTTTGTCTACTCGGAAAGTTGAAAACAGTTCAAGTGTTTTTAACAGACATTTTCCTACACAATATACAGATTGAACTATATAGGCCCTAACTTGGTGAGTAGTATGCAAAGTATATTTCAACTTTTGAAACACACCATCACTTTGTGTTACTACCGTGCCCAAGTTAAATGCTTTGTCGAGATCAAACTGTGTTATGGAGTATGGAGGAATGGCGAAGTGTTTGATTTGTGGCAAGCTGTTTCAGCATGTAAAGAAATTCAATATACAATGCCATTATTCTCTATGCCACACAAATGATTATGACAAATATGGGGGAGAATATCGACAAGTACTAGTGCAGCAATTGAAAGATAAATTGTTAAGTGAAGCTAGGGAACACACTGTCAGTGAATCAATGGTAAGCTTAAGGCTTAAGATATAGGATTTCACTAGCCATTGCAAAGAATATGCGTTCTTTTAATGACGGGGAATTTGCCAAGAATGTTGCCATCATGACCGCAGAGTAGTTATTCCCTAGCAAAATACAGAAATGTGATTCCAACAATTTATCTCCAAGAACTGTCGTATCATTGCTGCACTGACGCCACTGCGCTGGTGCGTGATAACAGTAATACGACTCAACTGCTCGCTCTTCCAAGCTCTTGAGGTCTGACTGGCTCTTACGTCATAACTGCAGCATCTGCCGGCCACTGTGTTAGGACAATTCAAAGATGTATAGCAAAAAAAAAAAACAGTTTTAATTTCTGGTTGAAAAAGACCGTATTGCGACAGAGTAGGACTATTTCGCGGTACTCTCAATTAACATGCCATGATTATGATAATTTTAGTTAATGATGGATAAATGATGGATTGCATCCTTCACCACTATCACCCTCCCCTTCTTCCCTTCATCATAATCTCCTTACTCTTTTCCTCTTCATCACACTAACATTTCTTCTCTTATCTTTTCATAATTTTCTTCTCTTTTTCTCTTCATCATGCTAACAATTGCCCTCTTTTACTCCTCATCATACTAACATTTCCTCTCTTTTTCTCTTCATCATGCTAACATTTCTCCTCCCCTTTTTTGTCATACTAACATCTCCTCTTTTTCCTCCCCTCATCATTATACTAACATTTCTCCCCTTTTTCTCTTCATCATGCTAACATTTCTTCTTTTTCTCTTCATTATACTAACATTTCTTCCTTTGTTCTCTTCATTGTGCCAACATTCCTCCCCCCCATTCTCATCATGCAAACATTTCTCCCCTTTTTCTCTTTATCATGCTAACATTTCTTCTTTCTCTCTTCATCATACTAACATTTCTTCCTTTGTTCTCTTCATCATGCTAACACTTACCCTCCTATTCTCATAATGCAAACATTTTCCCCCTTTTTCTCTTCATTATGCTAACATTTCTCCTCGATTTCTCTTCATCATACTAATATATTTTTACTTTGTTCTCTTCATCGTACTAACTTTTCTCTTTTCTCATCATGCTAACATTTCTCTATGATATGTATTGAGATACGCGTCCATGGTCAATGAGCCTGGGAAAGGTTGTACGAGATCATAAACAGTACATATCAAAAGCATTAGGCCTACAAACAGCATTTTATTTTTTAACAAGACACTTCCACGGATTTCAGCCTGATTCAGAGTCCATTACATTTCTTTACGTTTTCGAGATGTCAGCGAAATAACGATGCGAAATTAGACGAGAGTGTATAAGGCTTAACGGAAGTCTGTATGTTGTCAACACTCATTTTATGTGTACATAACATCTGAACACAATTTAATCTTTGTTTAAAATTACACTATGACCGTAATGCATTTAGAGATAAATAGTGAACGTACTTTACATAGCACAAATATGGCAACACATACAACAGTGATGTAATTCCCGCGCGAATTACTATTATTGGACGTTATGGTAGAAAGAAACATAACACGCAGACAGAAGGTACGTACGTTTACTTCGTACGTCATTGTTTCTCCATAACTCATCAACTTTGTAATCAACTGTAGTGTGGTAAATTACAGACATTTCAGATACAAAGTTATTTGTTTTCATTACACAAATATTTGTTCTGACTCACAACAACTGCTGAAAGTGACGACCACCAACCTCGACACGATGAAAATTGTTCTGCCTGACCGAAGTAATTGGACGTTGTTGCTAAGTTTGTACATACAGTAGGTAAAGACACCTACAAATATTTAGTTGTTATTACAAACTGTAAGACGCAAACAGAGATTACAAATACAGCGTAAAGTGTTCCGCTGAACCAGTTGAGAATCCTTTCTATTCGTCTTTAATGACAAGCCAGATACGTCACACCTTACACTACAGTAGATGCAGGTTCATATTGTTGTACTATTTGCTAATAGTATTTCAATGTGATAGAGAAGGTAGAAGAGAATGTTTAAATCTGGTCTACAGGTTCAGCCGATGAAATGTGAATGATAACGGAGAACAGTATCAATCACGTGTGCTTCAACAGCCTGACAAAAAAGGCATTCTGATGTAGATTTTGAGCTATTTTCGAAGTTAAATTCGTTTTGATAGCTAATTCGTTTGTATTTAAGCCTTCCTTTACAACAACCACCAACATAATTTGCAATGGGAGTCTCGACCTAATTATTTCGAAAGGTTCTGTTATCGGCTCAATGGGATTTTGTAGTGCGAACATTTGGGACTCAATATGGCCTGTAGCGGGTATCGCACATAACGTGTGCCTGCTTCAAAATATTCTTCTTAGAAGTCCTGAATATAATTTTAGTACCATTTGCCTGAGATACTCTATATGTAAAGGCGAAAATTAATCTCAAATGCTATCTGACAGTTGATACGGGTGTTCAAATTATGAGGGTGCTAGCATGAGATTGGTGGTTCTGCTGGTGTTGTAATAACAGGGTACTGGTAATTTGCAGTTGTGAAAGGTGACTGGAGTTTTCTTCGCCGTTGATAGCATGTACGGCATGAATGAGGATGAAATGCTATTACGAACACACAGATTTTGTACTACCCTGATACTATTTTTCTGTTTATAGGGTTTCTGAAACTGAAACGTAAGAAGCAACTGATTTTCCACAAACTGTGAAATTTCAGCTTACAAACTACCTGATCGAAGTAAAGAAATAGAAATATATTACGTGTTCAATTCGATGTGTATATAATCGGATTTATAATATAAAATCACCTGCCCTTCAATAAGAGTGGCCACAACGATCCAGAAAACAAAATACATACTGTATATAAAAGTTTACAGTCCACACCTGTGGAGTAACGGTTAGCGCGTTGGCCGCGAAACCAGGTCGCCCGGGTTCGATTCCCGGTCGGGCCAAGTTACCTGGTTGAGGTTTTTTCCGGGATTTTCCCTCAACCCAATATGAGCAAATGCTAAGTAACTTTCGGTGCTGGACCCCGGACTCATTTCACCGGCATTATCACCTTCATCTCATTCAGACGCTAAATAAGCTAAGATGTTAATAGAGCGTCGTAAAATAACTTACTAAAAGAACAAATAAAAGTTTACAATGAAACAATGAAAATGCATACAATAAATTTCAAAAGAAAATTAAAGTGAATCATATTACTTAAAATAGAGATGAAATTGCAAAATTTGAATTGAGTCCTTTAGAATTTTTCTGAGGATTTTCTTAACATTGTAAAATGTGAATCCCTTTGATTTCAAAAGGTTGTAGGTGTATTTGGAGATGGTACCACGAACTCCAAAAAGAAGTCCGTGTACTGACCAACGATTAGCCATGATGTTATACTGCTTGCTAAAATAAGGAATGCAAGGTTCAAGGATGATTCTCTTTTCACCATCAGTACGTTTTGGCTGTTGTGCATCTCTTTCAATCCTGATAGTCGGGCCTAGTATTTATTGTTCCTGTGTTCTTTTTTCTATCAACGACAACAATATCTGCTCGTCTTGTTGAATCATCTTCCGAGATACAATGCACTTCAATTTAGAAAACTTAAGTTCATCTTATTTGGGTTAAGAGTTAAAGGAATTAAATTGCGAAATGCGTAGAACGTATGAGAGAATGTCATTTCTTGTATTTTGCAATCTTCCAAAATCGTTGCACACCCTTATTTTGTGCATCTTGTAGTTATTAGTTGATATCTTAATATATAAAATATATACAATATTTTATATATGCAAAATAAAATCAGTGAAAGCATGGGAGAAAGCAAGTCCAACAGAAGTAATAGAGACAATAGATTTGAAGACAACATGACAGTAACCACGTGTATTAGGAGTAACCACACTGGGCACCAAGTAACAATCTCTGTACCCTGCAGCGCTGTGGGTCGCTGAATTGAGCACGAGAGCAAAGTGACAAGGCCACGCCAGGTAGTACATCGACAGGCGTCTTCGTTGCTTGCGTAACACCTTCCACGCTTTCCAATTCGCAAAATAAAGTCCTGCGATCTGATGGAGATTTCCAAGGATTGTAATACATAAAGGTGGATGAAATTTGTAATAGTTCTTCAGGCGTTAACAATTAGTTGCAAAAGGTTCCTCCATAATCTGTTCAGTAGTAGTTGATGATGATGATGATGATGATCATTAGGGACTGGGCCCATCAGTCTGTTCCAGCGACATCAACTCTGATGTCCACTTCTTGAACGGTCTTCTGTCTCAAATTATTATTGTAAGTTGCTTTGGGAAGATTTCTTCATCATTCTTAGTAAATGTATATAATAATAATAATAATAATAATAATAATAATAATAATAATACTTACTTACAAATGGTTTTTAAGGAACCCGCAGGTTCATTGCCGTCCTCACATAAGCCCGCCATCGGTCCCTATCCTGTGCAAGATTAATCCACTCTCTATCATCATATCCCACCTCCCTCAAATCCATTTTAATATTGTCCTCCCATAATAATAATAATAATAATAATAATAATAATAATAATAATAATAATAATAATAATAATAATACATTTATTGCTAGAACAAAGATATATGTTCTTTTTTCCTTTAGTAAAAAGTCACTCTAGCATTCCCAGAAAAAGTACATACTCAGAGGGCATTGCACAACATTTTACGCTAAGTATTTTATTAATCAGCAGAATAAAAAATAAAAAGAGAAAAGAAAAAAACACGGACATTACAATAATTGAAACTTTATACATATTTTCTCCCGAAACAATCACACCGTTGGTTAACGAATGTTGATCAAACGCAAGTTTCCTTAAGCAGCAATGTTTTCGTCTTATTAGAAAGAAAATAAACTTGAAATGATAGAAATCCCAGCATTAATGATTATTAATTTTTATTTTTGAGACATGGTATGGAGCAGGAGATTAATAAAGGCTGCATCTACACGCCTACTTGGATAACAATACCTTTATTATAGCAGGTCAGGGATCCCGGTGGCTGAGTGGACAGACCTCCGGCCTGCCACGCAGTCGGCCCGGGTTCGAGTGGCGGTCAAAATCCATATTGACACTTGTGACGGACAAGGTCGCAGTTGGGGTTTTTCTCAGGGTCCTCATGTTTTTCCCCATATTATGCATCAACATCATTCCATCACCATTTTTCCATTTCGTCATCATTCCATACCATTCCCCGACGCAGAGAGATGGCTGACCTAGAGAGACGAGGGGGATTACCTGCTCGAAATTTGGGTACGCTGCAAACCTTAGTGTAGTCAGCCGGTGTGGGTTTGGGAATTCGTCTAATAGCGCAATATATCATAACAGGTCGCAGTGCTGGGCCATAGTTCCCCCTGCCGTAAATTCTATTCCATTCCAAAAGAGGTCAGAGGGACTCTCACGGGAAATCACATATGAGGGACTTCTACAAGATTGCACACCATCACTTAAATTATTTAAGATCTACTTAGAAACCACCCTAAAAGAATGGAAAAGGATCTGAAGGGATGGGTGCGCTAATTACTAATTAGCCGCTTTATATTTTAAGTTTAGCGGACGGGTAGATAGTAATGACTGAAGATGAAGATATTAGCTATATACTGAGAAAATTAAACGAAGAATACAGCAAAGCAGTTATGGAAATAAACTAAAAAAAAGGCTCAATATCTGACAATAGACGAAACAGTTTAGAATTTATATATTGAAGAGGATGAAAGAAATTAAAATATTTATGTTGAATCTTTCGTACACTACTTTTAACACTTGAATATAAATGTAAATATGAATATGGTGTGAAGAAGCACCGAAACAGCTGTTAGCCGCACATGCTTACACAATTAACACGAGTAAGATCGCCATTTAATCAATTATTTAAAATATTTAGGTTTCATCATTTAGAAAAATGTAAGTACAGAAGAAGAAATAAGTATACTTAAACAAGAACATGAGTCCAATGTCTCAATTCGATTCTATGGGATAGGCATATTACAAAACATACAGGGACATCATTTTATTTTTACTTCAATTTTTATTGTACCCGAGTTTTTGAATGTACTTCAGTCACACTCCCTCTACTCCTAAACTTCCAACCGTTCTCCCACAAAACAGAGGCCGCGTATGCAGTACTGAGTTAGTGAGTATAGTACGTTCCAGAAATATGTTCGCGTTTTCCAGTGACGAAAGAGTTTCAATATTGAATCATATTTTCGCACAGGTACTGTCGTCCGGTCTACGTCGCGTCCCGGTTTCCCCCACCTGCTTCTGTTCACCCCTCTGTAAAGTCTAGTAGCTGGGCTGTCTTAGCTCTTTTCTGAGAACATTAATTTCTGTTAGGAATTGGACGTCTGCGTAATATTATACAACTGTTTAAAATAAATTAAATAAAAGCACCTCGTTAAGTAATTGTCACGTGATCCCCCCCCCTTCTACGACCCTGCGACAAAACCACTTGAACGGACAGTAGATAGCATTTCTGAGTAATTTTATCTTTTCGGATCGGGCAGAAGTGAAGATTAAATTTACAGTACGTAAGGTACTCTTTTATAGAGTAAGTATAGAATTATTTCAACATGAGTTATTCGTACGAAGGACGAAACTGGTAATTGGAATTAGGTACAATAGTCTATAGTGCGACAATATGCACAAAAGAACGAAATGAACGGCCACCATTTTCAAAAATGTGTTTAAATATCCATATTATGATTGTTTTTCAATTTAACTTCATTCTTTATATTGTACGCTAATGTGCTGTAACAGTACAATATACACTGCATAATTAATAAGTCCGAATGGATAGCTCAATTCGTGAGTAAAAACACTAAGTATTAATACAGTACTGTACTTTGATTAAACAAAAACCTAATGAAAATTTTCAAACTCAAAATTGCAATATTTCCTAGTTTACATAAATGGATGAACTACTTTTCTTCCCTCCTATGCCTAGTAAAGTGATTTGTATTTTACGCCAGTATCATCGAACTCCAGTCTTGGAAGGGGGAGCAAGCGGTGTTTCCGGTTCTAGACCTTTAATCCAAAGATACAGACAGGTTAATATTAAAAATGTTAGTAAAAATAAAATGATGTCCCTGTACAAAATCTATTATATTTAGCGAAATGATATGAACCACTATGATATTCATTCATAGTTTTCTGCCCAAGGGCAGATCTTTCACTATAAACCCAGTATTCTTCAATCCTCCCTATTTTCTATCTTTCTCTTAGTCTCCAAATACAATCCATATCTTAATGTTGTTTACCATCTGATATCTTCTTCTGCCATGAACTTTTGTCCCGTTCACCATTCCTTCCAGTGCATCCTTCAATAGATAGTTTCTTCTCAGTCAGTGACCCAGCCAATTTCTTTTTCTCTTACTGATCACTTTCAGCATTATTCTTTCTTTATTCACTTCATTTCTTATTCTTTTTATCCATTTCACACGCTCCATTCTTCTCCATATCCACATTTCTCTTCTCTTCGCATTATGTCCATGTTTCTGTCCCATACAATGCTACATTCCACACAAAGAACTTCACTGGTCTCTTCTTTAATTCCTTTTCCAGAGGTCCTCAATAGACGTTCCCTTTTCTTTTAAAAGCTTTCTTTGCCTTTGCTAGACTATCCTTTTGACTTCCTGGCGGAAATTATGTTAATATTTATAGAAAACCCTAAATATTTGAAACTGTCCAGTTCTAATGCTTCATTTCGAATTCGCACGTTTACCTTCTTTATTTTTCTTCCGACAACCACGGTGTTTGTTTTGTTTGCATTTATCTTCATTCCATACCGCTCACAGCTGTCATTTAGCGCCAGTAGCATATCCTTTAGTATAACCTCCTCTTCTGCTAACAACGTCATATCACCAGAAAATCTTATGCATTTTATTTTTCTTCCTCCGATTAACAACTCTCCCTCATTCTGAAAGCAGTTCTTCATAAAATCCTTCAAGTAGATGTTGAAGAGAGTAGGTGATAAAAGGCATCCTGGAATAGTTTGAAGGAAAAATTGTTCCGGGGCCGGGTATCGATCGCGGGACCTTTCGCTTAGCGCACGACTGAGCTACCCCAGAAACTATACACAACACCGTCACAATTTTTCCTTTATATCCACACAACTCAAATAGGCTGACAAGACGCCAGAACTCAACTTTGAGTGCACACAAATTCTGTGTGACTTAAATTGTGGCTTCCTGTTAACGTACCTCCAGTAACGAATATATTATGCAAATCTGGCTTTCAGGTTGTTAGGGATCGATACCCGGCCCCGGAACAATTTTTTCTTGAAATTATTCGAACCTGCTTTACAGGGAGCTACTACCTGAAAGCCAGATTTGCATAAAAGGCATCCTTGTCGTACTTCCTCTTCCTATCACTTCTTTCTGACATTTCTTCTCCTATCCTGACTTTGACTCGTTTCATTATGATATAATATGGTTCACAAAATTGAATCACGAACAAAAAAAATACTCGTAAATGCGACAGAAATGAATTACTGCAGAAGATGATGTGGACTAACAAGAATAGGCGGAGTAAGGAATGAGGAAATTCGAAGGCACATGCAAGCAGCTGAAGATGTTTTATTGTACGGCCACATTTGAAGAGCAGACGGAAGCCGGTGGATAAATAAAGCCACTGTGTGGAGTTCCACGGGAAGAAGGAAAAGAACGAAAAATAAAAATTGGGGATGAGGTTAATGGGTCTATTATGAAAAGAGGGTTGGACGATGGAGAGTGGGAAAATCGGACAGAATGGAAAAGAGCTTAAGGGGTTAGGTACAGCTTACAGCAGAAAAATGTTTGGAAATATTCAACATTTTTTTACTCCATTACTGTATCTTATACAATAATGAAAATTGGTATGTGTAAAACACTATCCTTCTGATATATATATATATATATATATATATATATATATATATATGTATATACATATATACATATGTATATGTCCAAGTTTCTGCCCCATACAATGCTACCCTCCACACAAAGAACTTCACTGGTCTCTTCTTTAATTCCTTTTCCAGAGGTCCGCAGTAGCTATACATTTGTATGATTTAAAAAAATATTTCTTTCTTTTTTTTTTTTTTTTTTTTCAAAATCCAAAATGGTGTCAGTTTACTGTGCAGTGATGAAGCGTTTCCCTCATAACTCAAATTGTTAACTTTTTCATGTTCTCTCTCTTTTATTTTATTGCTGAAACTCATGTTTACAATATCATGCTCTTTCAACTACATTCCTTGATAAGTAATATTTTTTTTTTATTTTTTGTTAGAAGAAAATACTGATATTTGACCATTTTTAAAATGAATTTATTTTTTATCAGACAATCTATCAAAGGTAGAGAAGCGATCTTGCATCATATTGTAGATATGACATGCGTAAATACACACAAAAATTTTCATAACAGAATGTTGGGTAGTTTTTGGGTTATGTGGGAAACGCTTCATCACTGCACAGTGAACTGAATTTTGGAGAAAAAAAAAAGTAAATAATTTTTTAAATCGTAAAAATATTATTTTCATATAGCAGAAGGACGCGTTTTACACATACTAATTTTCATTATTGTACAAGATAAGTAATGGAGGAAAAAAGTTGAATATTTCCAAAATTTTACTGCTGTAAGCTGTACCTAACCCCTTAAGAAAAGGAAAACAGCGACAGCTGTAAAATTCTAATTATAACGGTGATACGGATCATCTGGGCCCCCAAAATGAGGAGCCGGAATGGATAGCTCAACTAATAATCTCAGAATCGTGACTTCTTACGAAAAATGTTGAACTATAGGCTACTATACACAATACCGCCACGCTGGTTGCACCCTGTAATACGGCAGGTACACACAAACGACTCACGCTCACACGATAATGAAGATATTTGGCTGCTTTGGGTGTAGTCGGCAGCACACGCGGATGAGGACAGATCACAGCAACCTTTTAGCATTTACGTTCACTTTTCGTGAAGAATGAGAATCAATCTCATAACACACGCTTTATAATGCCATGGCTTATTGTGCGGGTCGTGGGAAATTGATAGAAAGTTGATTTAGAGAATATAAAAGAGGAAAACGGAACGACCTTCCCTGTTAAGATATTAACATTCTTACGGTACCTCAATTAACCTTAACCGGTTCCGGTAATTACGTCATGATGTTATTAATCTGATAGATCGAATTAATTTGAATGATCATGCTAGGAATGTCATCTTGTCGTTTCAGCAGAAACGTGCTCAATGCACAAAGGACGAAAGGAAATGCCACGCCAAGCAATTTCCACCGTTATTAATTTTGTTGTCCCGCGCCGTAGCCTAAGGCATCATGCCTTGGACTCGTGTTATGAAATAAGAGCTGGTTCAATTGCTTATGGGGAAGGAATTTTATCGTGAAATTTCGGCCAATATATGGGACCGGTGTCCACCCAGCATCGTGATGAATTTGGGGAGCTACTGTGAGGGCGAAATCCGTCTTCGAAAACCATCTGGAGGGATCATTGTGCTAACCATAAGATACCTTCATACTGGTTGGATGATCATTCACCTCTACTGAGGCATGTGGACGTGAAAGCATTAGATAGCTGATAAACACAATATAATATTTGTTACTCAGTCAAATGACAAATCAATGTAAAATAATGACTTATATTATATGGCCATTAAGTTTTATATACATGAATCACAAATAGCAAACGTTTTCGCCCATTCAGGCATCTTCAGGCACAATTATACAATATCTCAATATCAAACTGTGTAGCCATTACATTGGTGGTAGATAACCGTTTAAGATTAATGATGTACAAAACATCTCCATAATTAACATGTAAATTTACGGGTCATAAAATTAAAATAATGTTAAAAAGCACGTAGTGTTGTAATTAAACTTCATAATATTCTGTGGAACTCTTGTTGAGTAGAGTCCAATGAGTGATGAATTATGTCTGAAATATATAAATAAATACGAAGAGAAATAGGAAATATCAAATGTACAACCTCTAACCCCATCACTACGCAATATCCTTCCGCGTTAGTTGTTTACACGAACACACACTTCCCCCGCGCCATACTAGCCACAGTTCCAATAGCAGCAGGTCCTCTCACGTCTACGTAAGTACGTCCATAATTTAGTCTTCCAATTAGTTTTCCAAATTCTTCAAAATTTTGATTTATTCATTATTTTCATTACAGATAACTACTTCAAACATAGGATGTTTTACAGTGATCTATACAGTTGCCACGTTCAAACGACGTGAGTAATTTCAATCCAATCCGATTACACTTTTACATTTGATATTTCCTATTTCTATTCGTATTTATTTATATATTTCAGACATAATTCATCACTCATTGGACTCTACTCAACAAGAGTTCCACAGAATATTATGAAGTTTAATTACAACACTACGTGCTTTTTAACATTATTTTAATTTTATGACCTGTAAATTTACATTTTAATTATGGAGATGTTTTGTACATTATTAATCTTAAACAGTTATCTACCACCAATGTAATGACTACACAATTTGATATTGAGATATTGCATAATTGTGCTTGAAGATGCCTGAATGGGCGAAAACGTTTGCAATTTGTAGCTCATGTATATAAAACTTAATGACCATATAATATAAGTCATTATTTTACATTGATTTGTCATTTGACTGAGTAACAAATATTATATTGTGTTTATCTATATTAATTGACAATCTGAATATTTTCATCATGCTTTCTAAGTTATTAGATAGCTGGTAGGCTTTGACTGTCAATGGACTGTCTCGTACAGCGCATAGGATGTTATTATTATTATTATTGTTACTATTATTATTATTATTATTATTATTATTATTATTTACTGGCTTTTAAGGAACCCTGAGGTTCACTGCCGCCCTCACATAATCCCGCCATTGATCCCTATCCTGAGCAAGATTAATCCAGTCTCTATCATCATAACCTATCTCCCTCAAATCCATTTTAATATTATCTCCCCATCTATGTCTCGGCCTCCCCAAAGGTCGTCGTGCCAGAGAATCAGTCCCATTCCGAGGCTTATTTGAAGGTTTCGTAAGAAGCTGTTTTTACGGTGAAGGGTTGTTAGCCCTTCGCCCAACTTCCAAGCTGGAGGACCACCCCTCATCGTCTGTCCGCGACTGCTTATTCAATATATTCGCAGCTACCCTCCACATCTGAAGGCCGTCTCCTCTATCCGCAACCTGAGGACGCACCATGCCGTGGTGATAGGGACCCACAATACATGAATTATTATTATTATTATTATTATTATTATTATTATTATTATTATTATTATTATTATTATTATTATTATTATATCAGAAAGCAAATTTGAAGTCATATTTAATTTAATTACCAGATCAGAGTTGCCTGTCTAATATGACAAAGTAAAAATGTAATAATTTTAAGTAATAAAAAAGAGCATAGCCTAAACATAAATTTGGAGTTCATATAACATAGGTATACATAACTGACATATGTGTTATTGTTGTTATATAAATTAGGCCTATATTTCAAAATCGTATAAACTTATATTCTTCCTTCAAAGATTGTTCTTGGAAAATTAAATTATCAACAAAAATTAAAAACAATATTGTGTTGTAGCTAATCTGAACAATGAATCTGTATATCGCAAAATGAGTAGGCCTACTAGTGAGCTATGGCTGGTTGCTGGTCGAAGACGTCAGGGTTACCGATACACATCTTATACGACCAATTTCTCATGCTTCTAACACCTCTGACGAGTTTTCAATTTCACTGCGTTAAATTTGTTTCTTACGATTCCAGAATTAAAATAAAATTATTTATTTATTTTAATGTACTTATACAAATTATGTTTTTACATTCACACCACTGATTCAGCTACACAATCACGCCCAGGTCCTACTAAGAGCATAGAAATGTGTTGCTTCTCAAAGCGGGAATTTTGAACCAAAAATCAATTACTGATTCGCGTAACTTAGTTCAAGAGCTCAGAAATTTTGTTTGTGTAATGTTGTTATCTGTTCTTTCAGTGTTTGGAGTTCGTAAGAAAACACGATTGATTTTTAATATGTTTTAAATTATTTTGTTCCACTTAAATATCATCTGTCAATGTTTCAGGCATTTACTTAATGGGTAAAGTTGTCACAATTTCAAAATAACTAGTTGATGATGAATAGTAACAGGCAAAGTAAGAAATTTTATATTCTAAACCATGTTTGCGACATCTATGAGAACAAGGATTTTCACGATTCATAATGTGCACAATGCAATTAACGTAAAAATAACATATTTCATAGTGTTTGGTAAAATTTTCGCATTTCATAAAATTATTATTATTATATTTTGTACGATTTTTCCCTCTGCTAATATTTCTTCACTACCGCTGAACCGTGCTTTCTATATACTATAAGGAGACAATAGATATATTTTCTAGCAAATAATTGAAAAACACTCTATGAAGTTAGTAAGGTGCTTGAAGATAAGGAGAGGCAAATTCAGCAAATATTGAACTACCAAATTTAAGACGAACATTGTTAATAGTGATTCGTCCGTCGGACGGGGACGTTAAGCCTGGGGGCCCCCTTGGTGCTATTCGACAGGGGTAGGCTACGTGCCGGCACCGGGTTTCCCCTTCTCTCTTTCTCATCATCATCATCATCATCACTCATTCCAGACACTACACTTACACGAACATTTACACATACACTCACCCTAGTACACGACATAACTCTCCACAGATAGGCTACACGTCACGTACAGTGTGGCCCGCCGAAACTAGAAAATGGGTCACAGTCCTGCCATCTCTCCGCAATATGCGGAACTCGAATCACGTAAAATGAAGTGGGTAGGCATTCATATTCATATTCTTTATTTGCCTGAAGGTACAAGAATACAAGAGGCCTCGTCAATGTGATAATATAAAAAACAATGTGTCAATATTTAAAATATTAAAAGAGTAAAAAATAATAACATTTAACTAAAATACTACATCATTTTAAAAAAAATCATTCATATTATAAAAGGGATTATTTTGTAGCCATCTCTTAATTTGAAATTTAAATTGTGTTTCATTAAGTGCCTTTATATTTGTAGGTATCTTATTATATACTTTTATTGCAGTAATTGCATAGCTTGATTGTGTTTTTTGCAACCTGACATGTGGTACATTTAATTGATCATTATTTCTTGTTTCATAGCGATGCAGATCTACTATACTTGTATAATTAGTAATATTCTTGTTTACATACATTAAAAGTTAAAAAATATATAGATTGTAGACTGTCACAATCTTTTCATTTTTAAAAAGAGATCTACATGATAGTCTGGGTGGTGACATTGTTATAATACGAACTGCCTTTTTCTGCAGTAACAGAATGTTTGAAAGGTCAGAACTATTTCCATATAAAAGTAATCCGTATCTAATAACACTTTCAATTAGTGCATAGTAAACTTGTTTTAAATAATGTTTGGGAATTTTGTACATGATACTTCTCAAGAGATAAATTACTCTAGAAATTCTTTTACATACGTAACTGAGCTATTCCACCTTAATTTAGGATCCAAATACATACCCAGCATCTTTTCAGATTCATTTATCACATTATTTTGGGTTTGTTTCAAACTTAGAGTTAACACATGAGTTTTTTCATCATTAACAATAAATCCATTAATTGAAAACCACTTTCTTATTTCAGCAAATACAGCTTGCTTCATAAAATCTAACTCAGCAGTATTATTATGTGTGATAACAAAAGTTGTATCGTCAACATACTTTATAGTTTTAGCCCACACATTGTATGGCAAGTCATTTATCATAATAAGAGACAAGAATGGACCAATAATAGAGCCCTGAGGAACAGCACATTTAATTGGAGCTACAGCACTTCTTTTTCCATTTACTGTACATCAACAATATGGGAACGTCCAAGCAAATATGAACGGAAAAATGTTTGTTCTATCCCCCTTATGCCATAGTATGCAAGTTTCATTAACAATACATCATACGGAATGGAATCAAATGCCTTACTTAAATCATTAAATATAGCATATGTATAATTTCTATTTTCTAAGGATGTATATATGGTTTTCAATAATTTATCAATTACATCCTGAGTAGTTTTACCTGGACAGAACCCATTGGATACATACATACATACATACATACATACATACATACATGCAAATGTGCTTCCATTAAATCATGTAATGTGGAGGTATTTTTTCCATCCTACAAAACAATATTAACTTACAGAAGGTGTAAAATTTCACCATTAAATATAGAAAAATTACTTGTGTTTATTATAACCAGAGTATAAACTGTATAAACATTGGACACAGAAATATGTATTTGCTTAAATGGCGATCTTACTTGTGTTAATTGTGTAAGTATGTGCGGCTTACAGCTGGTTCAGTGCTTCTTCACACCATCCTCAGAGCCACCGAAACAGCTGCAAGCCGCACATGCTTACACAATTAACACGAGTAAGATCGTCATTTAATCAACTATTTATATTCAAGTGTTAAAAGTAATGTACGAAAGATTCAACATGGATTATGTATTTGCATTTAAAACTTGTATAACATATGCAACTGAAGAACAGCTAAGAGCGAATGAATGAAAACATTATATGCTATTATTTTTCCATTTTGGAATCGATGTACAGTACGTATATTAGACTGTCAGCCACTGTAGATGAGATCCAGTAGGACCCCGGAAAGTCCTGGACGTATAGCAATCTTACTCTCAATGCTCTAGGAGGCGGAGAGCAAGATCTGCACAAAGCTGCCGTGTTGGTCAATCGGGTTATGACCGCAGCTTTGGCTTTGGACCAAAAGGAATCTGTCAGAATCTTCACTGGCTCGGCGTCAGAAAAAGACGGCTTAATCTGCATAGAACTAGTCCTCGAGCAACGGCGCGTTTGCAGAGTCTGCTAGAAGCGAGTCGGCGAGAAAATGTATGTGGCAGACAGTTTTATGGTGCCGACAAACACGTGTCCTCGACACCTGCCCCTGCTGAACTTAGCAATGAGAGAGGAATGACCTCATTTGCGCCGCCATTCTCAGGAAATGCATCGATTTTAGGCTGCCATGGAACTTATTGTTTTTACACTACTATTGCTAGTTTCTCAATGCAAACCAGCAAAGTTGCGAGTGTTGTGCGCGGTTATCTGTCAGACGCATTCTCTGGCCGGCTGAGATATAAGTTTTCCATATGAAATAAGACGAAGTTTGTAATGTCTGGGTTGCTTCTCTCGTGTTCTAATATTGCAGGACACTAGTACTTACAAAAGCATTAAATTAATTATTTCTTACTTATTTACTTATGGCTTTTAAGGAATCCAGAGGTGTATTGCCGCCCTCACATAAGCCCGCCATTGGTCCCTATACTGAGCAAGATTAATCCAGTCTCTACCATCATATCTCACCTCCCTCAAATCCATTTTAATATTATCTTCCCATCTATGTCTCGGCTTCACCAAAGGTCTTTTTCCCTCCGGCCTCCCAACTAATACTCCATATGCATTTCTGGATTCGCTCATACGTGCTACATGACCTGCCCATCTCAAACGTTTAATTTATTTTTATTTTATTGGGTTATTTTAAGACGCTGTATCAACATCTAGGTTATTTAGCGTCTGAATGATATGAAGGTGATAATGCTGGTGAAATGAGTCCGGGGTCCAGCACCGAAAGTTACCCAGCACTTGCTCGTATTGGGTTGAGGGAAAACCCCGGAAAAAACCTCAAACAGGTAACTTGCCCCGACCGGGATTCGAACCCGGCCACCTGGTTTCGCGGCCAGACGCGTTGACCGTTACTCCACAGGTGTGGACGTCTGGATTTAATATTCCTAATTATGTCTGGTGAAGAATAAAATGCCTGCAGTTCTGCATTATGTAACTTTCTGCATTCTCTTGTAACTTCATCCCATTTAACCCCAGATATTTTTCTAAGAACTTTATTCCCAAACACCCTTAACCTCCGTTTCTCTCTCAAAGTGACAGTCGAATTTCACAACCATACAGAATAACCGGTGATATAATTGTTTTATAAATTCTAACTTTCAGCTTTTTTGAGAGCAGACTGGATTATAGAAGCTTCTCAACTGAATAATAACACGCATTTCCCATTATTATTCTCCGTTTAATTTTCTCCCAAGTATCATTTATATTTGTTACTGTTACTCCAAGATATTTGAATTTTTTCACCTCTTCAAAGCATAAATTTCCAATTTTTATATGCCCATTTCGTACAATGTTTTGGTCACCAGATATAATCATATACTTTGTATTTTCGGGATTTACTTCCAAACCTATCTCTTTACTTGCTTCAAGTAAAAAGTCTCGTGTTTTCCCTAATAATTTGTGGATTTTCTCCCGCATAAATAAGGAACTGATGTAACCCGTTTAATCCAAACCCTCTCTGTCATCATGGACTTTCCTAATGGCATATTCTAGAGAGAAGTTTAAAAGTAAAGGTGGTAGTGCATCTCCTTGCTTTAGCCCGCAGTAAATTGGAAAAGCATCTGACAGAAACTAGCCTATACGGACTCTGCTGTAAGTTCCACTGAGACATATTTTAATTAATCGAACTAGTTTTTTGGGAATACCAAATCCAATAAGAATGTTATATAAAAATTCTCTCTTAACCGAGTCATATGCCTTTTTGAAATCTAGGAATAACTGATGTACTGTACCCTTATATTCCCATTTTTCTCCAAAATCTGTCGAATACAAAAATTTGATCAATAGTCGATCTATTACGTCTAAAAGCACACTGATGATCCCCAATAATTTCATCTACATAAGGAGTTAATCTTCTCAAAAGAATATATTAAATGATTCACAGACGGAAATTTACTTTAATATTAAATTAGACGATGGGTCATAAGAACACAACAAAGGCAAGAGAACAGTTCGTCAAGAAAGTTTGCAATTATTACACAAATAAAAATATTACCATACTGCATTTCCTGAAAATGGTGGGCTTTAAGTTTCAGCCAGTAAGATGTAGACTTGCCACATTTCACAAAGAGATGAGTGCCTTGTTATTCATAGAATCTGATCTATTTTCGCTTATGGGTTCTGTATTACACCTAAAATTTTCGCTCTTTTGAGCCGCCATTAAGGCTATGGATCGGTGAAAATAACGAAAAAACCATTAAAAATTGAACGTTTGTTTTTAACTAAAAAGTAAAATAATGTTTCAGTTTTCTAAATCTGTGCTTATTTTTAGCTCTGTGACAATTTAAAACTCCTCAGGACGAATTTAAAGGGACCACCGCGTGTGTGTGGAGCTGCAGCCCTTTAAACTGACACTCAGCTGTGTTTCTGACAGACTTTGTTCTTAATTCTAACTAATTTTACTTTTCATTCAGTTCATATTTTGCGCTGTTATGTAGGAGGAAAATGTGTGTGGTAGACCTGTATAGGATGGAAATATCGATAGTATATATCATATACAAGCTGTATTTTGATTCTCGTTTTCTCGATTTTCCAATTATAAATATTTTTTAATATTTAAAATACTCTAATGAATGTAGTTTTTCTCCAATCTGAGTGAAATTTTGCATAGAAGTCCACAGAAGCACGTGAAGTAAACTGACATATGTTTTCTTCTGCCATTGAGAGTATTCAAATGACCATGTGTCGAGAATGTAATAAGTTAAAAAAAATTAACAACTAAAAGGGTAACTTTTTCCTCAAAAAGTAATTGGAAAAATACGAAAAACATGTGTCATATTTCACATACATGTATCAGGAATAAATATAAATTTAAAGAAAAAATGATGTAAACTTTAAAAACTGGGATAATTGGACGAAGTTATGCAATAACATACCAACCGACGATTTGAAAAAATGAGATATTTGCACAAATCTGTTAACTACTGTTAACTCGGAAAAAATCAAGATTGCGATATCTGAATTTTGCTGCTATTTGTAAGCAAAAATTCGTTTATTGCACAGAATTCATTTATTTAGCCTATTTTGCTTTGAAATATTAATTCAACTGTTGGTCTTTTATTAAAATGGATTAGCCTTTTTTGGTATTATTTGTGCTATTGTTTGTAATAGTATGAATGTTATAATACTTCTTGCATAAAATGTTTTATAAAAAAAAACAGTTTTATTTCAATGGCCAATATCTCGAAACAGGTTTTTGGAGTTTGGATCACTATTGCTAAACACCGTCCAATTATAATTCAGTATTTAAAAAACAACAAAAATAATTAATGTATTACGTGCCCACATTGTAAAAACATTGTGGTAAAAGTTTGAGATTAATTGGTGTAAAAATGTAGAAGTTAGAAATTTCAGAGATCCATAGCCTTAAAACTGTATTTACGCTTATGGGCTAAAGCCGTTCTCGATTTGTATCTTTTCCAGATTGCATACTTTTGTGCAGGGATGGTTGAACCACAGTCTAGTATATACAGTCACGAAGCTTGAGTTGTGAGGGTGCTAGGACCAATAGACTGTTCCGATACTATTTTGCATTGTCTGTATTGAGGCAATAGTAGCAATTCTAGTGGTTAGCAACTATCTATGGATGCATATTTACTACGTATTGAGCTTCGTGACTGTATATACTAGACTGTGGTTGAAGCGTGTAGATGCAGTGTAGTACAGTAAATTATATTGCACAATGTATAATATCTGCTACAGAAAGGATAGAACAGATCAAAAGGGTAAATCCTAGAAAGCTACTACCAATGATATTAGAAACACTAATTTATATGGTTACGTCATAGGGTCCTCGAGCGCGTAGCATAGTCTGCAGGCTACTTTTTTATCTCTGGCTTGTACTCGTTGGGAAAAATTCACTTCGTTCCACCGCAGGTGATTTGAAGGAGCACAAAATATTCTTCTCCCCGTAATAACACACATGTTATAAACTAATTTGTTTATATCTTTCACTACGGAAGAACCATCCGTATATAATAGAAGGAGTAATCATGAAACAAACCCAACAATTGTGTTGTATCTGATGCACGCCCCCTAGCAACGGAATTCGATTGCAGCATCCACCCACTAACAACACCATGTGAAAGTCTTTTTGTTTGTGACTATTTCAAAGGTTGATCTGACAAGAGTGGCGCAAGACATTCATCGTCAGAATTAGGCTGTTCTCTGCCACACCGAGGCTATCTTAGACATTAGACATTGCTGACATTCAAGTTAACAACCAAATAAGTCAACAAATAATTGTAGGGTTCAGCCATAGACGCAGGTATGCCACAAAGTTCGAAGCTGAGAAAATGAACAGTTTCAAACACTAAATGTTGATGATTATTTTCTCTAACACTCTGATGGCAAAGGACTATGCTACAGCAGTTAAAATAGTTAGGTATAGTAGTTTACAGTCCGCGCAAAATACTAATATCCAGCTGGTGTGTTCAATTTTTCTTTTTTAGTTTTATTTTTAACATTTTACTTTAATTCCTTAAAATATTAGCACGATGATCACGTATAGAATGGAAATTTTAAGTAACCTTTTCTTTGAAATAAAAGAGAAAAGGGATGGAGAATGAGAGGACGAAAGATAATAAGAAGTAACAGAAGGTATGGAGAAAAAGAGGAGACGAACACAAAAAACGAGAAGAAAGGAAAATAAAAAAGGAATAAAATAAAAAGAAAGCGACAAAAACTAAAGTAAGACAATTACAAAAAAAAAGAATTTTTTTCTGTAGCTGTCAAGAATTTCCCAGAAAAAAAAAATATGTTTTGCGAGTCTGACGTTTTTGAAAAAGAGAATAGACAGTCATTATTTACTTGATGCGTATTCCGAAGCAGTCATTTATTACTCTGTTGTGTATTGGTATGTGTAGGCGCAAGGTCATTGGCAATGCATACATGTTCACTCGTAATGTAAACAAATATTAGACTACTATCGATCTTAAAAACATGGTATTCGACAAATTAAAAATACAATGATAAGAAATAATTAAATTTCACTAAACATATTGTTCAGTAGACCAATATGTATGTACTGTATATATAATTTTTGCAGTTTATATCGTTTACATTCTATATACAACATATTTATTTTTCCGATCATAGGTTACGAGTTGCATCGGTCAGCTGCCGCTAAAAATATGTTGCGGCTTGCTGTGGGGCAAGATGCACATAGAGTATTACAGAAAAAAAGGTTGCAATTGCCAAAGAGACTAACCATAGGAAACAGAGCTTTCTTGTGCAACTAATGGGCCTACCGTAAATTTTTATTTCCCTTAAAGGGGACACATACACCTCACAAAATGGTGCCCGTAACTTTTGTTTACTCAAACGGTTTCCCTGATAACTCGAACAATTTTTAAGATATTAAAGTGAAAATTTGCGCGCAATTGTATTTTATAGTTATGAAGAAACTTACCTGGAACTATTGGCCTAACTCTTATAGTTTATTATTATTTTTTAAATATTTTTGACCTAGTACAATTAAAAAAATGACTTCAAAATGGAAATTAAAATAAAAAAAATTCTAGTGAAGATAGACTATTAAAATAATTCTATATCATGCTGTTCATATGAGATTCAGCAATAAATATAAAAAAGGATCACTCAGAAATGAGGGGCTCACAACCAGAGTGGACCAAGTCCACCAATGATCACTTTGTGGATTAATACAATCTCGGATGAAGAAAACTTACATTTATTCATTGCCATAACAAACAAAGTCCATAACTCATTTGTTACTCCACAGAGGGTAGCATTTCCTATGAAAGGCGAAGGCTGCTAAGCGTGAGCCAGGAAATTTAAGACTCAATATCTCAATTGAATTTCAAAAATTTTTAGTACCGAACTTAAAAGTGTATGACCCCCCTTAAATTAACAAATAACACAGTAGTTATTTAAAAACTTAGCTTATGTTACTTGGTCACTTACTGACTTGGGTTATTCATTATCAAATAAACAGAAAAATCTTTTCTGAAGTAATTTCAGAATAATTTTTCCAAACACAGTTATCTCTAGTACTTATACCAAGATTTCCCTTGATCCCTGAGGATAAAATTATTCTCTGCTTGTGGATGTCCGTGATGCAATTCATAATCCAATCTCCTGCATTTGCTCAAATATAGCGCCTGCTCCGACTGACGCTCCCAAGACTGGATTTGCTCCTCGACAATGGCAATACCCCAGAGCCGTCCGAAGAAAACTTGAAACCTCTTAACTCACTGTGCCTTGGGGATACATTACAAAGAATTGCGAACAGAGACCCTGAGAAAGTATTCGCGATGTATTTGCACATTTAATTCTACTCTTAATACAGAGAAAGTATTACGATAAAGAATCTCGAAATATTGGTTAAGGAAAACTTTCATATCATAACCAGTAATTGTAATCTGGAACAACAATCTCTGTTTGAAACGCCTCTCAAGCTCAAAGCATCCGTTCTCAACTGGATTGCCAGTGTAAATAATAACATTAATAACAAATCACTGGGAATTTAAATTGTTTCAGATAAAATGTAGTACTTAAACATAGGTTAAAAAGAAAGCTTCTCTGTTCTTACAAGTAATTTAATAAACAGAGAATCTAGACTACAAAAACATCGAGTAAATAAATACATAGTGGCCCAAAAAATTTCTATTAATTTTTGATAAGGAATTGAAATAATTTATTGATTACAAAATATTTTATCGCGTTTCAACACAATTTCCATATATATATATATATATATATATATATATATATATATATATATCTGAACAGCTTCCATCTCTGTCACTGGCGTGCTCTAGGGCGAATCGTGCGCTAAGCGTTGGTTCGCATCTCGCTTAAGTTGATTACTTCGTTGAATTTTTTATTGTTTTCCCAACTGTAAGGCGAATTTCAGATAATTCCATAGAGAAACCCCGGACTCATCTCATCAAAACATTAACTTCCCTACCACCAATTCCACCGATGCCAGATAATCATGCAGTTCGCCAGCACCGTTAAATAAGTGATCAAAAAACCTTTCATTTCAAAATACTGTTCCCAGTGTTCCACAGCTAGTCTGAAAACTTTTTGCAGCATATTTCTTGTAATGGTGTAACCCAGTGGCGTGTGGTGATAAATAATCCTGGTGGTGCACAAATATTTATTATGATTATGATTATCATATTATTATTATTATTATTATTATTATTATTATTATTATTATTATTATTATAATAGGTTAGGTGCTTAAGAAGATTAACTCCATATGTAGATGAAATTATTGGGGATCATCAGTGTGGTTTTAGGCGTAATAGATCAACTATTGACCAGATATTTTGTATTCGACAGATAATGGAGAAAAAATGGGAGTATAAGGGTACAGTGCATCAGTTATTCATAGATTTCAAAAAGGCATATGACTCGGTTAAGAGAGAAGTTTTATATGATATTCTTATTGAATTTGGTATTCCCAAGAAACTAGTTCGATTAATTAAAATGTGTCTCAGTGAAACTTACAGCAGAGTTCGTATAGGTCAGTTTTGTGTCAGATGCGTTTCCAATTCACTGCGGGCTAAAGCAAGGAGATGCACTATCACCTTTACTTTTTAACTTTGCTCTAGAGTTTGCCATTAGGAAAGTCCAGGATAACAGAGAGGGCTTGGAATTGAACGGGTTACATCAGCTGCTTGTGTATGCGGATGACGTGAATATGTTAGGAGAAAATCCACAAACAATTAGGGAAAACACGGGAATTTTGCTGGAAGCAAGTAAAGAGATAGGTTTGGAAGTAAATCCCGAAAAGACAAAGTATATGATTATGTCTCGTGTCCAGAATATTGTACGAAATGGAAATATAAAAATTGGAAATTTATCTTTTGAAGAGGTGGAGAAGTTCAAATATCTTGGAGCAACAGTAACAAATATAAATGGTATTCGGGAGGAAATTAAACACAGAATAAATATGGGAAATGACTGTTATTATTCGGTTGAGAAGCTTTTATCATCCAATCTGCTGTCAAAAAATCTGAAAGTTAGAATTTATAAAACAGTTATATTACCGGTTGTTCTTTATGGTTGTGAAACTTGGACTCTCACTTTGAGAGAGGAACATAGGTTAAGGGTGTTTGAGAATACGGTGCTTAGGAAAATATTTGGGGCTAAGAGGGATGAAGTTACAGGAGAATGGAGAAAGTTACACAACACAGAACTGCACGCATTGTATTCTTCACCTGACATAATTAGGAACATAAAATCCAGACGTTTGAGATGGGCGAATCCAGAAATGCATATAGAGTGTTAGTTGGGAGGCCGGAGGGAAAAAGACCTTTGGGAAGGCCGAGACGTAGATGGGAGGATAATATTAAAATGGATTTTAGGGAGGTGGGATATGATGATAGAGACTGGATTAATCTTGCTCAGGATAGGGACCAATGGCGGGCTTATGTGAGGGCGGCAATGAACCTCCGGGTTCCTTAAAAGCCAGTAAGTAAGTAAGTAAGTATTATAGGTGCTAACTACTACATAACTATTAACATATGTTACGTAGGTATAGATTTACATAATTTTGTTAGTCAAGAAATTGCAGTTAATTAGTTGCCTATGTAGGTCCAGTAATAGCAAAGTAAAGTGTTCAATTTCTATTGCAGCACAACGTAAATAATATTGTTTTCGCTATATTTCGTTTTATAACACAGTTCAGACGGTCACAAGCATTCGATACGTGTGTCGTCTCATCAGCCTTAACTGCTAAAAAGTCAACAGCTTTCTTTATTTCTTTGAAATCCCATCATGGCATACATCAAAATGGCTTGAAGGACTTCGTTCTGTATAGTGTTTGATGTGCTCTTAAACACTATTCCTCTTTCCAAATGTTCCTTAAGAGTGCGTCTAATTCAGAACTGAAATTGATGAGGCCAAGAAAAATACTAGCGTTTAAAGATGAGTTTCCGTCTTCGTGACCTCTCAAAGCCAACTCCAAAGCTCCACAAAACCGCACGCACATATCTGTTCTTGGTAACTTTATCGCTGTGAAGTGCAACAATCCAATTGAATCCAATTGTGCCTGTATGTTTGTTTGACCCAACACTGCTAATTTAACATTATTGTTGATGTGTGCAGCTGAAGAATCGTGTTTTTTAATTCTTTCATTCATGTGCTTAAAATCAATCCTAACTGCAGAACGATAATCAACATTATTTAGTTACTACGCACAGTCCTAAATTCAAACAGAAAAATAAATAAAATTCATAAAACGTACTTATTTTTGTCAATAAATGTTCGCCGTCGAACAATAGGCAAGGAAAACAAAATATAGAGTCTTTTATATTGCAGTCGCATATTGCATTTTTCGTAAGTCCGAATGTTGAATTTTCTTGTCACTTCTGTATTACTGTTCTTCGTCACTTATAATTTTAATTCATGTGTAGGTCTACGCATCTTCTTTATTTTGGTCTTTTCGGGTAAAGGTCTTATAGAAAATTACACATTTAAAAGATTTTGTACACTATTCATTGTAACATTTATGATGGAACGAGCTTGAGAACACATCTGAAAGTGCTCCTAACCCCTCCTACGCTCACAGTACTGCCTCCCTACCATGCTCCAAAGCCTGCCAGTGAAACAGTGCTACTGCGCATGCTCGAATGGAACAGTGTGCCGCAAGTGTCGAGCGGTACACGTAAGTCCCAGGCGTTAACAAGAACAGTACACATACAGTGTTATTTTTACATAGTATTATAATAAAGAATTATGTCGCTCACATAGTCTACTGCAGCTCATTGATATAAATTTAAGAACATGTGTTATTTGAAGAGGTGGTGCACTGCTCCTGTGCTCCTTAAGAGAAATCGCCACTGGTGTAACCGCATTATGAATATAAGGATTTGCCATGAATTTTATTTTGTATCAGTTAATATGAACATCTCAAAACCTTAGTGATCCAAGTGCAAATTTGAAAAATTTACATTAAAAATTCGAAAAATGCTAGAGTGAGCCAGGTTCTAGCTGCAACATATGCCACCCAAGACCTACAAAATAGTACCTTTTATTCCAACGATTTCTCGAGATTTGTAAATGCATTAATGATCCAAGTGTTACTTCACATGTTATTAAAGTACAATCCAGGGTTATGAAAAGAACTGACAAAAAGCTGCAGAAAAAAATTTGAAGTGAACCATATGGAAAAAATCTAGCTTTTGGGCTTTAGTGTATTGTCAAAGATACTCATGAAGCAAAAGAAAAATACAGCGGGTGAAAAAATTATAATTTCAAAGATGCGTTGGGCAACATTTGAAAAAGGACTATGCTTTAAAGGTGTATGGAGAGACTTGTGACATGAATACTTACCATGGAGCGGAATCGAACAACAGAAAAAAAATAGAGGAACATGTTTGCTAGCCTGATCAAGTTTATTCCAAATCAAGGTATGAGAAAATGATGGATCTGAAGATGTTGAAATACATACTGCAATACAACCAACCATTTGTGCAGAGAAGAGCAGCTCCAGAAGACTATGCAATACTGTGAGAGGAGATAGTATGATGAAAGTGACTGAAATAGAACAATTCATTTTCTTCTGTTTTGTTCACTTTACGGGATAATGTTAGGTAGTAGTACAAACAGAAGTTGAGAAAAAAGTTTTGATTTTGTTCCTTTTGTGTAAGTAACCTTCGCCTTGAAGCTTTAATGCCTAAAAGTGATTTATTTCTTTAATGAAATAAAACTGCACATAAAATAAAGCAATATCAGGTCGAAACTGATTGCAATTAATTGCTTCTTATTTAAGATAGATTGAATAATCAATACTTTTTGAATGCAACCCAAATCTTATATTCATCTACTATCCTATTGCATTAAATTTCTTTAAAATAATATCCTAGTTTATTGTAAAATAATTTGTTGATACAGTCAGTGCAGTGTGATCCAAGTACCAACTTCATTTAGAAAACATTTATTTTCTTAAAATTAGAAAGACAAAAGTTATAATGAACACATGGACAATTAATTTAGAATATCGTCGTTGTTCCTGCAATAACTCCTATGTGCAAAATATAAAACCTTTCAGTAGGAAGAAAAAAACACATTTATTCATCCTATGGTAGGCGTACATAGGATACTGTGAATTCTTATATTTTCGAAACAAGGAAATATAATTACATATAGGAGATTTTATTATTTTCTGTATCACTATTTAAGTTATTTAACAGAGAAAAAAAATCTGAAAATCGATACCGGTAAATATGTCACATAGGAGTTATTGCAGGAACAACGACGATATGTAATAATAGATGGTATCATAAATAAGAAAATATATTAAAACATTAATTGATTATAGCAACTGAAAACATATTTCCTTCTTTTTCTCAAAAGTAATAGTAATAGTTCAAACACTCGTAATGCCGCACTTTGACTACTGTGACGTGTTGTTCACTGACTTAAGCACCGAACTCTCGAACAAATTACAACGTGTTCATAATATGTGTGCAATGTCCGACGATACGATCATATTTCACCATTTTTCGAATCTTTATCTTGGCTCCGGCTCAACGATCGCAGAACTTTACACTGTCTTTCTCTTCTCTTTCAAATTCTGCGCACCTCACCCCCAAGTTATCTGTCATCTCGTCTTGTGTAGTTATGCTCCAACCATAACCTAAATACTCGATCTCAGATCACCGGTACATTAAGTATACTTCATCATTCACCGTTTCAATTTCTCGTCATACCTTAAGGGATTGTCAGACATTTACTAATTTCAAAATCCGGTTGCCAGCTAGACTGCTTAGATTGTGAGCTTTCCTAAACTATAATTGTTTCTGATAGTATATGATTTTTATTTTTAATATATAAATTTTCTTTATTATTTTAACAATTACTTCGATTCACATTACTGTAATGGTTTGATTCTTAGAATTACATGTAACTAAAATTGTCTTCATTTTGTTAATAATAATAATAATAATAATAATAATAATAATAATAATAATAATAATAATAATAATTGTATACTGTTCCTGTACTTCTGCCATTTTTATATTTTGCTATTGTTCTTATAATAGTTGAGTGGAAGAGAAGATTTTATGGCCTTAAGTCTGCCAGTATAAATAAATGAATCAATGAATAAATGATTGAATGAAACAATGAATAAATAAATAAATAAATAAATAAATAAATAAATAAATACATAAATAGTTACTTGGATCACTAAGGTTTTGAGATATCCATACAGCAACTGACTGCGCAATAAAAGATCCTGGTTTGAATTCTGGGTGGTCATCAGATTTTTTTTCTCGTTGCTAAAACTTTCAGAACGCCCCTGGGGTCACTCCTGTGAAATTGAGTAGTGGGTCTTTCTCGGGGGTAAAAGGCGGCCGGAATGTGGTGCAGACCAACCACTTCATCCTAGTGCCGAGCTCATGAATGCATGGAGCTCCGCCTCCATGTGAACACTATGACGCACCAAGAAAAGAAATGAATGGATGTTACATCAGGTGAATGTGGAGCTGGTATTCTGTAGGCTAGATGCACTTATCCATTACTTAGAAATGTTTGATGTATCATTTCCTCACATCAGTATTATTAGTTATATCATCTTGCTTAATGAAACAATCACTTTCATCAAAATGGATCGAGACCCTTGGATCACTGGGTAATTTCTTTCACTATCTCTATGAAATAAATAAACGCGCTACTAGGTGAACGGCTAGAACTTCGGCTTTCCACGCAAGACATATGGGTTCAAATCTCGACAAGTGGGATGTATGGCAAACAAAAACTTATCGAAATAGGTTTTCTTGAGACGTACGTTTTCTCTGTTATTTCTCTGTTGACTATCATGCACATAATGGAGTAGGCACAGATGGATAAAATCGTAATCTTTGTGGTGTGCTCTCAGGTAGTATATTCCATAGGAAACGCAATTAGCTACATATTACTCGCTGCACGAATGATTGCCGATTTCCAGAGAGGTTTTAGCGATACGATCCGTCTCCTACGCAATGTTTATGCTTTAGTTTGCCTATTGGCAGCTGGGAATCATTTGTGTAACGAGTAATACATACACAATTAACAATATAAGATACAAATTAAAATTTTAATGCTGTTATATAACAATAGGCTATTGAATGCCATTTAGGAACGTGACCTCATTTTCTACAGAGGTGAGCCTTCCTGGAGAGAAATAAAAAATAGATTGCAGCCGCCAAATTACTCTTCAAGGAACGATCACTAATATAAATTGAGGGAAAGAAGACAGAGGACGGACACTGGAAAGTTTTCTTTTCTCAATCGTACTATCAGGGACTGGAATGCTTTACCTGCAGACTTAATAAAGGCTTTACCAACAATCAAAAATGTATTTAAAAATAGGCTTAAAGACTTTACTAATAGACGGTAATTATTCACAGTATTTAAAGGGTATAATTGATATTTTGTTATTGAAGTGTTGTATCAGTGAAAAATTATGTTGTGTCAGTGAAGTGTGTTGTGTAAGTGAAACGTGTTCCTGTCAGTGAAGCTTTATAGTTTATAGTGGCAGTGCAAAGTATTTGAACAGTGAAATGTTTTTGAAGTGTTAGTGAAATCAGGATAGAATCAGTGAAATGTGTCGTAGTTCCAGTGCAGTGAGTGAGTTGACAGCAAAATGAGTGTAGTGTTGAAAGGTACTTGTGCAGATATGAACATATACTCGTGGGTTTTAGTTCGAATTTAGGTTTAAGATACAAATTAGATTTACCGCACTTTTAATGTTATTTTAAGTGATCGTGCTTGATTTCATTTAGGATATTCCCTGTGATTATTATTATTATTATTATTATTATTATTAATTATTGTTAGTATTAATTATTAGTATTATTAATTGTATTCTTTATTGTGTTTATTATTGTCATTATTGAGTGTAAATAGTTACTACTGCCACCGGGTATATACCCATTGCAGTGTGAATAAATACACATAAATAGCACATCTCTTAAATGTGCCCCCACCACTTAAGATACATTGCTGCAGTCTGTCACGCAGATTCTGTATAGTTGGTTGCACCATGTTGTTTGGTATGGCTGTGATTTCCTCAGGTAGAGTCTCCTCGAGTCCATTAATGTTGGAACCAGATGCCGTTGAGATCGATTCCACGATAATATAGCTCTGGAGTAAGGAAATCCCCTAACAGCTCATGTATGGACCAGAAGTCACTGTGACAACTTTATCATTCTCTTCCTAGAAATAAGAATCTTTGAGTCCAAAACTGGCCACATTAGACAATAACGAAAATTTTGTTTGTTCACTGTGCCATTTAAATGAAAGTGTCCTTCATCACTAAATATCAGGACCATTTCATCAGTAAAGACGTCGAGAAAGTTTTCAGAATGCCATTCGGTTTGCTTTATCACGATTATTTGACTCCTGAACCACAACCATCTTGTAGGGACGAAAGTTTAAATCTTTAAGCAGAATTCTTCTCAAACCAGTACGTGATAAACCTAAGGCACTAGCATGTTTTCTGGTTGAGCGACGATGACTCCTTACTATTGTCTGACTGACTCTTTCTATGTTTCTTGGTGTTCTCACAGTGTGTACGGGACCTGGTGATTTCTTCTTCATTACAGAAGCAATTGATCTGAAGTTCCGTATCCATAACTTCATAGTGTTCCTGCTAGGAACGGCACCATGACGTGGAACATTAAAATGTCGACGAAATAATCGTTGTGTAATGACAACTGAGTCAGCATTAAAAAAAAAATATTTCCACCACAAAAGCACGATGTTCAGTAGCTGGGCCCCGAGCAAAAATGATAATCTGGACCCCTTTCCTTACTGCCATTTTTTTTTTTCCATATTTTCATAATTTTATTTTTCACATCTAATTTGAACAAATAAAAAACAATTTCATTTAGCATAGCAAAATACTTCATTTTTAAACAAAATTAAGTGAATAGAACTGAAAAAAATTTAAATGATATAACTACTATTTCACTAAGGCTATAATTACACAATAATAGGCCTACCTAAGATAAATTTAACGTGAAGCTTAGTTCAACAAGCGCTTTTTCCTTCTGGCTTTTTGAGAACCAAATGACTCAATCAAATCATGTAGATCAAGTCTTTTGGCCTTTTCATTTTCAATGGTAACCCCATTCAATACTTAATGCACTGAGAGCACTGAGTCTTTCTTGAGTCATGGTACTGAAACACTGGGATTCGTTCCACCACAGATAGTTTGTGTTTGACTGCTTGGTCGAAATACCGAGTCTATTTTAGTCAATTTCGAAACAGGTTTTTCAAGATTTTTCCTTTTGCGTTTTCTGCACTACTTAAATGTTCATAATTACTTTTAAAAGGTTTCATTGTCACAAAACACGAGAAAAATGATGAATTAAATCTAGTAACAAGCAGGCGTAATGTGCGTTTACTGTTTATATGCTGCGACTACGGCTGGCAATCTGATGACATGAAAATACACCACGAGAAGCAATGTCTCCATCCATAAAAATCACTCTGTCACATTTTCAACGTTGGCATCACGTCACTGCAGTATGGTTGTGGGAGAGTCGACTGAGGCAATCGACTGGGATGGGATGTATGATGCGAAGTACTGCCAGTTGGATCATAGTGTGCGAATCCTCGGGTCCAGTGATGGTGATCATTACCACAGATTTCCATATGCCAGAGAGTAAAAAGAGTGGCTATGTGTTATGGGAAATACATAATGTGGGCCTTGAACTATAATTCGAACTTATTTCCAAATATGCGTCAGTAACCACTGAACGTTTTCGGGCCCTCCTGGCCTCGGGGCCCCTCCGCAACTCGGGGTCTGCGGGGGTGTAAGTTACGCCACTGCGTAGCGCCATTTTTACAACAATGACATACACTGCGCGTGCACATAATAACTTGCGTACTCATATGTCCTTTTTACCAACTTACTGTATGTTAAAAAGCCCATGGTCCACTCTGTATATTATTTACATATTCAGCTATATTCGTTTGCCAGCACAATGAGTCTTCATAAAATCTATAAGCAATAAACAACTGATTTCAAATATATGTGAAGTTACTGTGAAATTATTGTTAAGAAACAGTGATTTACAATAAATTACATAACAAATAGGAGACACCAGACCAATGTTGGTGGAAATTTTGCATATAGGCCAACTATACATTTTTGTGTTTTATGCTCAGCTGAATACGAATTATTCTGTATTTTGAACATGTTCAACGTTAATTTTTTCACATAGGCCCTAATATTACACGGTCCGGATTTTTATGCATTATAAGCTAAAAATGACATCCACTATATCTGGGTAGGCGTGGTGTACAGTAGTGGCAAAAAAAAAAAAAAACCGGACCGATCCTTGTAACTGATTTCAGAGTCTTGTTCACTCCAGAGCACAATAGACTGGTAACTAAGACTTTCGCGGTTCGAATCCTGCCTGGGAAGGAAACTTTTTTTTTGTTCCTTATTCAAATTTATTCCCGATTGCTGGTAAAATTCATGTTTTGGGAATAACAAGTTAATTAAGTAGTAAAATATCGCTGCAATCGAAAAGTATTCGGAATAAATTTGAATAAGAAACAAAAAAAAGTTTCCTTCCCAGGCAGGATTCGAGGCTCTGAAATCAGCTACAAGGGTCGGTCCGGGTTTTTTTTCCACTACTGTACATATAAATCCGGGCCCTAAGATTACAGATTTTTTCAAAACATGTTTAAAATCTTTTTACTGAAGGAAAGGTAATGCAATATAACCCATCCTTAGGTAGAGGTCCTGAGCCTTACTGACCTCACATTACACACGTTCCCACGCGTTCGTATAGTATTATGTCAGATCTCTGATAAGTCCATATAGGAGTTAGCCCAAGGCTTTTCGGGGGTTGAAAGCGACACAAAATGACTTGCAAGTGTGATTAACAAGGCGGCGTATGTGGCATTTATCCATCACAATGCACTTAATGCACCGCACACTGCATATTTATCGACTATGTTAATGCGGTAAACAGCAATGTTCTGCCATTCAATACTCTTATGCTAATGCCAGGCAGCACTAACAAGATGGCAGTTGCGTCATGTTCCATCATCACTCACTACCTCGTAAAACTCAATTACGCAATTCACGTTCCACTTCAAGACATTAGCATCACTCACATTAAGTTAATTATGCTTTATCCATTTATCTAAATTGATGTGTGTCTAAGTATCGAGAGTTTTCATCACACACTAGAGCTTCATTATTGTGAAACAGTCTTTACTGGGTGAATCTCAAATGAGGAGAAATTACTTACTTTAGCTACTAGAACGTCTGCACAATATTGTACGTTTTATAAAATGTAGCTCTACAAAATTATATCAAAAGTCCCTACAGAGTCCAACGACTTGCAGGTGCAAATAACAAACTAATCCTTCCACCGAAAGCTCATGTCAGTAGATTTACTGGCATGTAAAAGAATTCCTGCGGGACAAAATTCCGGCACATCCGGCGACGCTGATATAACCTCTGCAGTTGCGAGCGTCGTTAAATAAAACATAACAGATTAGGTATCTGGAGACTCAAGAATAAAAGAGGGAACGTGGAGAAGGATAAATGTCCTTTGTGTGGACTAGCTGAAGACTCAATGCATATTGCGCTAAAGTGTCAGGCAACGAATGATTTGAGACACAGTTGGGTAGATAAAAAATTTCTACAAATAAACGCTATAGTAGCTTATAAAAAATGAATGGTCACCTAAACGCCAGCAATTTGCATAAATTAGGAAAATTTCTTTTTAGAGTTAAAATTATATGGGAAGAGAAAGTCAAAGCTCTAACGGAGATGGAATTATAAATGTTGAGTAGTTACACGATAAGAAACTACGAAGAGTAGTCAATGAAGTTAACAGAATAATTCTTAAGAGATTGAGCATAAAATGAAAAAGCTAAGGTAGTAGTTTTAAATACAAGAGCTATACTTAGTATTAGTTGTGCATTAGTAATATTATTATTATTATTATTATTATTATTATTATTATTAGTTTTATTATTGTAAACAGAGGATGCTTATAGGTTCATTATGTATTAGTTTGTGTTATATTTGTATAGAGAGTGATGGCGGATTAAGAACTGGAATACATCTAATCCGCCATGACGTGAACAAAGATTGATGAAATAAATAAATAAAAATAAAATAAAAAAAACATAACATAACATCCTTCCACCGATAAAACACATGGTACTCTTCTCAGACTGCTGCTGCCACAGTGCCTTATTTGTAGAGCTAAATTTTGGTACCCTAACGTAAATATACAAAAACACGCAACAGGGTTTCAACAACTTTTCTTTAACTTACACTGGCCAACAGTCATTTTGCACCAGATATAAAACTAACAAATTCTTACTAATTTCGACTTCCTGAATTAAAAAATAACAAAGAAAATGTTCCATCAGTTCGGGGTTTTCGAGATGCACAATGTAATTCATTTTCTATGTATTTTATTAAAAAATTATCGTATTTCGTGTGTAAATATTTTTATTACAAATGAAGAGTCCACTGCAAGAATGATGGATGTCATTTGGAATACATTTTGCAGGAGAAGCAATTGAAAGTTTGAAATGCCTAGCGCTCAAAGCTTAACTGTGATTTTCCGATCATTACTGGACAATGATGTTAGAAGCACTTGTAGATACGGAAATTATTTTATTACTCTTTTACGAGTCTATTTGGAGGGGGTGAAACAGGTTCGCTGTATGAATTCGCTTGATTTACCTGATTTTACTTGAGATGTGTATTTCTTTCACTTTGAGCTTTAATGACATTACTGTAGTTTATATTTTGCAATAGACCACCCTGTCAAAACCACTTCTAGAAGTGTAAATTATTTTATTGCTCTTTTCGATTCCATTTGGAGAGGGAGAAACAGGCTCACCGTATGAAATCGCTTCAGTTTACCAGGAAATTTTCGTGGTGTTAGTATTCTGTGTCAGACGTGTATTACTTTAAAGTGTGCTTTAATGATATTATTCAAAGTGCGACTGGTTTATATGTGCGGATTTGAAGGTTGTAGCATTGCTTCTTGGAATGCAATTAGGGTATACAAAATTTTGTTGCTTTCTGTGCGAATGGGATAGTCGCGCTCCACATAAGCATTATAAAATAAAAGTATGGCCAAGACGACAATCACTAGTGCCAGGGAAGAAAAATATTATACATCAACCCGCTTTACACAGTAATTTAGGGTTAATGAAGAATTTTCTTAAAGGGATGAATAATGAAACTGGAGCATTTAAACATATCCAGAAAAAAAATCCTGTTATTAGTGACTCAAAATAAAAGAGGGAGGTTTCAATGGACCACAAATTACAGAAATAATGAAGGACAATTACTTCGAATCTTTCTTGGAAGGAAGAGAGACCCGCCTGGATTCATTCGAGGAGGTTGTATTAAATTTCCTGCGTAATAGTAGAAGTGACAACTATGAAGAACTAGTGCAAAGTTTACTGTTGGCGTATGGAACTATGCGTTGTAACATGTCCCTGAAAATTCACTTCCTTCACTCCCATCTTGGCGTTTCCTGCGAGAATTGTGGCGATTTCAGTGATGAGCATGGTGAGCGCTTTCGTCAAGAAATTTCAACTATGGAAAAAACATATCAAATATAGTGGAGTATCAATATGCTAGCAGACTATTGTTGGACTTTAGTTCGTGATCTACCTGATGCCCAGTATAAAATAAAATATACAAAGAAAGCTGTAATGTCCTGATAAGTGAGTATTTAACCTTATTGTCATTATATAAAACAGTATTTTGAATAAATATGAATTCGAAAATTTCTCAAATACCGTAACCAATAATAGTTTTTATTGTCATGTTCGTATTCAGGAGGTTCGAATTACAGTAGAATCCCGATTATCCGTTACCCTATTAACCGAATATTGGATTATCCGACTGTCTTTCTTTCGTCCCCCCCCCTCCCCCTACAGAAATATATGAAGTTCTGTACACTATATTAGCACGTTATTTTTTCGAGAGAGGATTATTACAAGACTTTGCCCTTACACAGTTTGGTCTACTGTTCAAGTTGTCGTACTGTACAACTTCTATATAAAATTTCTTCCACGGGTACCAATAGAAATCGTGTTGTACTAAGTATCAAAAAGTGCAAATAGAGTGGTTTGGAGAACGAGAAACTGTGGCTCATGTCAGAATACGAAATTGTAATCATAACTGTATGCAATTTAATAAAAATCAAGGCTAAACATGAGACATCCACTCTTCCTATCTTTCAACAGACAGCCTTATAAGGAGCTTCCTTGCAACTTAACAACTCGTTGTTAACAACCAGACTTAAATCAGTGAAGTTCTGATCCACTACCTAGCGTATTCAATACAAAACCATAGAGGAGCTTACGAGATTGTAAGCATTATTCACTAAATTTACGAAACTCGGTACGGATTATCCGATTTTTTCGATTAACCGTTCAATTCACCCCCTTAATTGCAACGGATAATAGAGATTCTACTGTATATAGAAAACATGTATCACATACCCAGCGCAAAAAAAAAAGTTACCGTTTCCTCACTTAGGTACAAATTTATACGATGTGCAGAACAAAATAAAATGTATTTCCTTGGAATAGTGAAACTTTTTCTTACACATCGCAATGCCAAAATTAGATTGAAGTAAGCCGATATCTAAGTTATATATTTATGATGTTTAAATGAAGTCGCTGTAGACATGTATTTAGCTTGCGGGCTTCCAAACCAAGTAGTCCAAGATTCGATTCTCGGCGTGAACAATGAAAAAAATGCATTTTCTGTCCACGAAACACGAAACTGGGTGTTTGTTGTCTTGTAATTGTCCTGTGATGTCTCAGCGGTGGTTCTGTATCATGCCATTCCATGACCAGGGAGGCCCTCATTTGTGAGATGTCTAGTGTACAGATGAATCTCTCTCCCCTATCCGCAGTGGCGTGTAAGTAGCACTAAAAGGAAGGCGAAAGAAAGAAATAAAGGAGAAAACAAAGGAAGAGAGTTGTAACAGAGATTTAATGTGTTATTTCACCTGAAACTCATTATAAAGAACATGGATTGTTACACGATCTAGAACTTCTACACCCAGGGATCTCTCTTCAAATCGACTTTCAACTTGAGACCGAATGTCTTAGATCTTAGAACATATACGAGTCATAATATATACACGTTGTTCAGTAGGAAACATATATCGAACTATTATACACTCTGCAGTTATATACACAGCAAACACTCAACTCCTAATAAGTGAACCACCTCACTAGCAGCCAATGGCTTACTTACGCGACCTTACTTACGCATCACTTCCACTCTACGATAGGCTACCCGCACACAGAAACGAGCGTCGCGCTCGATGATAGCACGAACATCTAGCGCTCATTCGCACCTCAATGGCTCAACTTGTTACGTGGGCTATTTAGAACTGGCGACTCAATCGTTTCGGCTAACGCAATATGTGAAACAAATGCTTGCAGTAGATATATCTCACGAAGAATAAATGATTAAGTGAAAGGTTTTTTGGAGAAAAAAAAAACAACCATAGTCCAAAAACATACATTTTCAGGAGAAACAAAAAACTATCTAGCATGGGTGTTGTTGACACTTAAGGTATAGAATTCAACATGCCATTTCTTAAGGTGTTGTAGAAACTTGGGAAAACTGAAGTATACTTATTTATAACTTAAATTGCCTCATAGAAATACATGTGTAAATGTAGGTAACTATGGACAATAGTTGTTTTAAGAAAAAATACTCTCTTGTGGCTGAAGTGTGCCTCTTCTTTAACCTTATTTTTCTTTATGTCTTACTTCTTCTCCTTTCGTTGCTTACGTTTCTTCCAAGAGGTTACTTCTTCACCTAAAGATGACTCCATAACTAATATAACAATTCACGTGCTAAAGTAATTTTCTCTGAGGTGGTTTTGCCGCGAACGTAAGAATCAGTATTGCGAATCTACTGCAGTTCAAAATTGTATGGATAAATGTTTCAAGGAGATTCACTCATTCATTCATAGTATTCTGCCCGAGAGCAGATCTTTCACTGCAAACCCAGCATTCTCCAGTCTTTCATATTTTCTGTCTTCCTCTTAGTCTCCGCATATGATCCATATATCTTAATTTCGTCTATACTCTGATATCTTCTTCTGCCCTGAACTCTTGTCCCGTTCACCATTCCTTCCAGTGCTTCGTTCAGAAGGAAGTTTCTTCTCAACCGGTGACCACAAGGTGATATGAATGGGATATTTGTAAATGCTACCATCGTCCTGCCTGTACAATGACTGTTTTCACAAAAAAGTCTTTGGACTATGGTTGTTTTATGAAAACCACTGAAAACTAATTCAGTAGATGGCCGCTACAATACGTTCACCATATGCTTAATACCTCAAATTTGCATTTTTTGGATTATGGTTCTTTTAAAAAAAATCCTTCAATTGGTGCGCAAAAATGTATTGTAAATTGTGTTATTTACAAGAACCGTTTATTCTTTTGTGCATGATGCAAGCTCTGTCTTTGTTGTTTGTATTCCAGTTGAGAGAACACGCGTAATACAATAGCAGCACCAGCAGCACTTCGTTTCAGCTCCGTTGATCTGTGCATTAATAATCAGGCGATTTACCATGTAATTATCTTTATTCTTTCATAAAGAAAAACCGCTCTGCAATTAACACTTCTGCAAACACACCTGCCAGGAAGAACTCAAGAGTTATGTTGCTGGAATTTAAGATGGATATTGTGATAAGTTAAGGAATATGTACCGTGGTACAGGCAGTAAATGTGAAATAGAAGCAAGTACGAACATAATTTTCAATCCTGGACTTCCTTGATGTTGTCAAACTGCAATTATGTTTTGGTACGGAATGATGTTTCAGATTTAACTGAGATGATATGATTACGATACTTTTCATGCGTTGAACAACATACAGAGAGTAATAGTCACTTTGTCACAAACTCTTGAGGATTCTGTAAGTGATCAACATGAAGAATTTTCATATAGGAACCCACGACCGGAAACGTTAGATTTGGCCCTGATGTGTGTGCTAATCGGTCGAAATAAAATTGCAGAATAACCCAAACCTTCGACTGTCAGATTATAGACAAATTAAGATATATGGATCGAATGCGGAGACTAAGAGGGAGGAGGAAAAGAGAGAAGATTGGAGAATACTGGGTTTGCAGTGAAGAACCTGCACTTGGGTTGCAAACTATGAATGAATGAACGTGCGATCATTACTCACAAGGCCATTTAACTCAAGTTTTTAATGAAGAATGAATTCAGAAAGATGCGTTATCTTAACGCAGTCCCATTTTTTTTTTGCAGAATTAGCAACAGAAAAATGTATGTAAAATTTATTAAATATAACGCTCCTCTACACACCGTCAGTCATTACCAGGCTTCAGTCCTGGGCACAGAAACGCATGAAGTTCAGAACGCACGGACATAGTGTTGTGTTGGTCGAGTGGAGTGGGACATGGAGCGAGCCGTTACTTCGTGTCTCAAGATGTAAACAGTCCGTCACAGTACGGCACAAAATATATTTCACCCTCTACAGAAGCAGTATATACAGTACATTTCTAGTGTAGACAATAAATGTCTACCATTAAAGTATTAACGTGAGTTGTGGCCTTCAATCAGGTGTCCCTACGCCGAAGCCTGTTACATGTACCGCAGCCAAGCAGCAATAAGCCTACACACAACGGTAATGCACATTACGGACCAACCTGTGTTGTTGCAATCACCCTTCCACACGGATCATGACGTCATTTATACTCCGTGTACTCTAAACCTCATACTGGTTACTCTGTGCCCCTAGGCCGAAGCCTGGTAATCATATACCAGAAATTAATTAAGTCCATGGTGATCGTATTGTGAGTCGTAACTCTTCTTTTATAAGATCCCTCGATTTAAAATCATGTGATATTTGTGCAGGGAGATGCACTATCACCTTTAATTTTTAACTTCGCTTTAGAATATGCCATTAGAAAAGTTCAGGATAACAGGAAAGGTTTGGAATTGAACGGGTTACATCAGCTTCTTGTCTATGCGGATGACGTGAATATGTTAGGAGAAAATACACAAACGATTAGGGAAAACACGGAAATTTTACTTGAAGAAAGTAAAGCGATCGGTTTGGAAGTAAATCCCGAAAAGACAAAGTATATGATTATGTCTCGTGACCAGAATATTGTACGAAATGGAAATATAAAATTTGGAGATTTATCCTTTGAAGAGGTGGAAAAATTCAAATATCTTGGAGCAACAGTAACAAATATAAATGACACTCGGGAGGAAATTAAACGCAGAATAAACATGGGAAATGCCTGTTATTATTCGGTTGAGAAGCTTTTATCATCCAGTCTGCTGTCAAAAAATCTGAAAGTTAGAATTTATAAAACAGTTATATTACCGGTTCTTCTGTATGGTTGTGAAACTTGGACTCTCACTCTGAGAGAGGAACATAGGTTAAGGGTGTTTGAGAATAAGGTGCTTAGGAAAATATTTGGGACTAAGAGGGATGAAGTTACAGGAGAATGGAAAAAGTTACACAACGCAGAACTGCACGCATTGTATTCTTCACCTGACATAATTAGAAACATTAAATCCAGACGTTTGAGATGGTCAGGGCATGTAGCACGTATGGGCGAATCCAGAAATGCATATAGAATGTTAGTTGGGAGATCGGAGGGAAAAAGACCTTTAGGGAGGCTGAGACGTAGATGTTGTTATGTTTTATTTAACGACGCTCGCAACTGCAGAGGTTGTATCAGCGTCGCCGGATGTGCCGGAATTTTGTCCCGCAGGAGTTCTTTTACATGCCAGTAAATCTACTGACATGAGCCTGTCGCATTTAAGCACACTTAAATGCCATCGACCTGGACCGGGATCGAACCCGCAACCTTAGGCATAGAAGGCCAGCGCTATACCAACTCGCCAACCAGGTCGACCCGAGACGTAGATGGGAGGATAATATTAAAATGGATTTGAGGGAGGTGGGATATGATGATAGAGACTGGATTAATCTTGCACAGGATAGGGACCGATGGCGGGCTTATGTGAGGGCGGCAATGAACCTTCGGGTTCCTTAAAAGCCATTTGTAAGTAAGTAAGATATTTATCTATTGGTACAAAGTGTACAAGATTAATCCTCATTCGCTAGGTGGAAGTATAGGAAATAAAATGGAAGAAAATTAAATAACTCCATTGGGTTTTGAAAAATAAACATGCTCCGAAGGAAAGTCATGCGTAGAAGTAGATAGTCTTAATTTTCGAGCATATATTGAAAATTATATGGATGTTTATACTTTTAATTGCGAAAGTAAGTTACAATTTTCCTGTAGACAGCTAATCGCTATAAGGGAGAACGATTCTGCGAGAGATGACAGTAATGACGTTTACACAAAACGTTTCTGCATAATGAGTAAACGAAAGGAGAGTTTCAACCTTGGATGCTATTCCAACAAGACGACGCACCGCCCATTAAGGATTATTCGCTCGGAATTTCCTCGATTCAATATTTCCCAATAGACGGATTGGACGCGATAGTCCGACATCCTGGCCACCAAGGTACCCAGATTTTTACTTTGGAGTTATGTGAAAGACGGAGTCTATTTAGCACGTATTACAGATATCTGAATATTGATCAGGAGGATCAGAGACACTATTGCTTCTGTTTCCACAGAAATTCTGGAAAAAAAAACTTGGCAAGTAATTGAATACCGCTTAGAATGCTTAGATGTTCGCAGTGTCACCAACGACGCAAATGGAAATTCACTAGTATGGTAAAAGAGACTTCATGAGCCTACTTTATATTCCACTAAAATCTCTTCCTTGTAACTTTACTAGATTTTTCTTAATTGAATGTTGTGATGAGAAAAAGACTTTGTGAAGACGCTGTACGACGTATAGCCAATCCATTATATTTCCCAAGCAGATTTATTTTTATATTGCTTATGTAATGACGCTGTATGAACTGTAGTTATCTTGCGTTAACGGATTTGGTGATAGCGAGAAAAGTCGAAGGATTATCATGGGATTGCTTGACGTATGTCTTAAAGATGGAAAAACTCTCGGAAAAAACCAACCTGATATTCAGCCAAAATGGGATTTGAACTCACATTTGAATGCAATCTCGCTGTATTATATTATCAAAACCGTCCAAAACGTCAAAATATATTTCTCATATAACCCTATTGCCTCTTAAAGGAACAGCCTAAGATATAGTTTTCGTATAATATCTCTTATAAATCCGTCGATGGAAATAACATACGTTAAAGAGTTATCGAATATTACCTCTTGCAGAACTGACCACAGGAGGAACGTAATAGATGTCAAAGAGTCCCCGTCTCTTATTCAGTCATAATAATGCATTTGGTTACTTTGAGTACAAATTAGATGCACATGGATTATACTACGTGGCTTGGAATGGAGAGCTCTGACTCGTCTCCCCGCTCCGTTTCGTGTGTTACATCTGCTTATTTGTATAGGACAGTATAGGCACTGAACAATGAAAATGCTACTAATGTACAAAATATACTGTTATGTGTGTTTAATAACAAACAAAATAATATTTATTTAATCCATATTATGGGCAACAGAAGATTATTCTCACAATAAGTAAAACGCAACTAGATTCTATGTAGACCTACTTTGTTTATTTCACAATACATTTTTCTCCCAAAAAGTAAAAGCTAATGCTCATTATTTTTCGGCTATGTACAGAGTTTTGAATATTAAATTGCGCTTTTTAATATATATATATATATATATATATATATATATATATATATATAATCAAAGCGAAATGAGTTTAGAATTAAATAATATGATAGTTTACTGAAAAGATTGAAATTTGAGTATTCACAATTAAAAATGAGTTAGGCCTAATATTGAAGTATTATATAAAATATATTTCGGCCCTGATGTTTCAACTTTTGTTCATTTATAATTGTTTGTAGGTTGTTTTGTCTCCATGTATTACCACAGTCTAGTATATACAGTCACGAAGCTCAATACGTAGCAAATATGCATCCATAGATAGGTGCTAGCCACTAGGATCGCTACTATCGCCTCATTACAGATAATGCGAAATAGTACCTGCACAGTCTATTGTTTCTAGCACCCTCACAACTCAAGCTTCGTGCCTGTATATACTAGACTGTGGTATTACAGTCTCTAATGCCAGATTACAGAAATTAATTGAGAATAGGTCTACTTATTTTACATGTGAACGTTGTAAATGGACACAGCCTGTGTATGTACACATCTATAAATAAATACTTAAATAAATGGCGGAAATTACAATAAGACAATAAATCACAATAAAAACAAAATTATTTACACTGACTACTTGCTTTACGAGTTTCTATAATTACATTACAACGAGTGACTGTAAACATTTTAAGTATTTCAAAATAAAAGTTTCTCCTTTTTCTGGTAAAGTATGTTTCCTTCTATCCTAATGAATTCCTCGCTACCAAATTCTTCTATTGGAGCACTCATTTCCAGCCGTCTAGCTTTGTTTTCTTTTGTTTTGACATGGTTCACTGAACATCAGACATGAAGTGTATACGCTGTGCTATACTCCACACATACCTAAACTGTTGCGCGTTGCTCGGAGGCTTTAGGTAACCAAACGCAGGACTCTAATCATCACAATAAAAATAACAACGAACACTGGCAAAATGGTAATCCTATAGTGAACTATAAGAGGTCAAGGCTCTCTGCATACATCATAATAAAAGAAAAGTAATTTTTAGACATGAATACAATATTAAATATTACACGGTTCTAGAATTCATTACCCTTCCAGAGTAAGGTTTCGTTTTCGTACGGTACAACGCCTTTGTACTCAATGAAGCGAATACTTAAGTTTGATTTAAGCGAAACAGTTGCCATGGGCACGTATTACACCAAGCCAGCTGCTTGTTTCAAGAAGCTATGCGGTATTTCGAAAGCTTCCCAGTTCGCACCCGCCCAGTCATTGGTAAAATAAGTCACTCCCAGCAGCAGTAACAATAACGCAAAAGGAAGCCGCAAGAGAATGCGGTGCGGGGCCTTGACATTCTGTTATTTTAATAACAATAGACCCTACATAGTTATCAGAGGCGATGCTGCGCTATTTCCGAGACGTCATGCGCACAATCAAAAGTCGTGAGAACGATCAGGAGAAAACCGTGTCATCAGAAACGACCTCGATGCAAAAATGTACGAAACAATTGGCTGTAGAAATTTCATTACTATAACGGGAGATGAAAATACAACTTCGCTTTAAGTGAAAATCAGCAATATGAATAACGAAACAGAATCGTGGCTATCTATGCAACAAGTGACATTTAGATTTGTTTGGGTCTATCATTTCATCATAGTCGAAATACACATATCAAAATTCTTCAAGGGACACTATTCTTTTTCACATACAGTACGATTATTTAGTCCTGACAGTCGCCGACAATGTGCGCCTGGATCAGGCGAGTCCATTAAGTTACGACAATGGGTGTTTGGGTTAGTCAGTCGCTTGCATTCAGAGCGATCGGATGTCACTGTAGAACGGTGTGTTTCAAGTAGAGTTAAGCTGTACTGCATTTCTTTACTGACCGCTCGCTCTGATCTCTACTCCGTAGCTCTCCCCACTACTCCTATTACTTCCCTTCTTTCGCGTCGCCGAGCTGTCAGGACTAAATAATCGGTTTGTAAGTCTGTAAGTTCGATTCACTAGTAGGGCGTTAATCTCAGAAAGTCAACCGACACATTTTCAGGCCAGGTCTGAAGCGCCTATAATTTCTAAACTACAGAACACATTCCGGTGAAGTAAACAGCGATCGACAAAAAGGATCCAACGTGATCAAGTTGGAACGGGAGACGTCATCTACCGATTTCCTTGGGGGGGGGGGGATTTTGAGGCACGAAGTAGCGGGTCGCACGGCAGCCGAGGCAGTATGCGAAGAGATAGATCGTTCACAGTGACGTCAAACCATTCGTAACGAAACTGACTATAATATAAATTTGGCAACAATCAGCAGTCGACAAGTTAAATCGGAAAATTTCGCGAGTGAAATTGAGTAAAGAAAAGAGAAAATTCACAATGACGAGGCTTATACAGCGCAACTTGGAGCGGGCGTATAAGCAACGGATACCTTACTCATACATTCAACAACCCATCCCGAGAGAGACATATCCAAATATAAAACTTGCGGCGCGGCTGTCTCTTCAACACATATATATATATATATATATATATATATATATATATATATATATATTACACATTCATCTGTAACAAAATGATGAGTAAATATGAGACCGTAATTGATAGGCATTTTAAGTTTACCATATTAACTTCCGATTTTGTTAAGTTCATGCAATACACATTAGCGTGGAACTGTGTTTTAACACAAACATTTTCTAAATTATAATATTTTGAAAAGTAGTTTGCCGAGTTAGCTCTGTGGTAGCGCGTCTACGTCCAGACTAGCCGGTCCAGGTTCGATTCCCGGAGGGGTCAGAAATTTCCACGTAAAATTTCTACCTCGGGACTAGGAGATATGGAGGTGCACAATTTCTAATCACTAAATTGTGCACCAATATGCCTGGGTGCATATGAAGAGAAGGCATATCGTTACCTTAATTCCAAAAACTCGTAACTGGCTCGGATGTCGATTTTCACTTTTTGCGCTTTTTTGAAGGTATATCAACAGATCCATCCACTGACAAAGTAGTGAAGCTTAATTTAGAATAGGCCTACTATTACGAATCCACTTAACTTCTCTGTCTGTGGATATACTTTTAAAAACTCGCAAAAGTGGAAATCGACATCCAAGTGAGTTACGAGGTTTTGAAATTAGGGTAACGATATATCACTGTTGATAGTGATTCGTCCGTCGGATGGGGACGTTAAGCCTGGCGGTCCCCTTGGTGCTATTCGACAGGAATAGGCTACGTGGCGGCACCGGATTTCCCCTTCTCCCTTCCTCACTATCATCATCATCATCATCCTCGCCCATTACACTTACACGAACACTTACACATACTCTCACCTTAGTACACGACATAACTCTTCACAAATACACATCATGCATAACGTGATCCGCCGAATTGGTGTGTAATTTGAACATGGGTCACAGTCCTTCCATCTATCCGCAGTATGAGGAACTCGAATCACACAAGTGAAGTGGGTAAGTATTAGAGACACAGAAACACATATTGTGAAATGCAAACTGGAGGAAGAAATCTCTAAAAGTTGGGAATAGATTTAAGTCGTGATGACATGTTTATGGCCGTTGGGATATTGAGAGTAATGGGACACAAACTGAATCCGCTAGAATTCTGAACATCAGGCGAGGCATCGTATCATACTTATAGGGTCCCTACTAGGAATTTGAGATTCCAGATGAACGACATCCATGTAAATCAAGGATTATAACAAGACAAATTCCCTGTCTACTGGCCTTTAGACAGCTACCTAAAGGAATTTTTGAGAAAGAATATATTCCAATATATTTTTATCATTTTTGAAACTGAAAGAAATAAATAAGAACAGGAAAGTATTTGAAATTTAAATGAACTGGTAATAACTCATAAAACTCAGTCAATGTATATGTTTGTATAGTTTGGCTGGCGAATTGTATATGCTTTAAATTGAATAGTGGCTTGTAAAGCTTAACTGATAAATTGTGTAAGCTGTAACTTGAATAGTAGCCTGTATAGCTCAATTGATGAATTGTCTATGCTGTAAATTGAATAGTACTCTGTATAGCTCAACCTATAAATTATGATACTAAATTGAATTAATCTACTTGAAATGAATTGTAAAATTTTGCACAGCTTAACGAATATATGCTTGTAAATTGAATTAAGCTGTTTACTATGTATTGTACAGGGACATCACTTTTATTTTTACTTCAATTTTTATTGTACCTGAGTTTCTGAATGTACTTCACTCCCACCCCTTCTACTAGTAAACGTTCAACCGTTCACGACACAGAGCCGAGGGCGAATAAGCAGTACTGAGTTAGCGAGTATAGTACGTTCCAGAAATATGTTAGCGTTTTCCAGTGACGAAAGAGCTTTCAATATTGAATCATATTTTCGTACAGGTACTGTCGTCCGTTTGCCTACGTCGCATCCCGGTTTCCGCCACCTGCTTCTGTTCGCCCCTCTGTTAAGTCTAGTAGCTGGGCTATCTTAGCTCTTTTCTGAAAACATTAATTTCTGTTAGGAATTGGACGTCTACGTAATTAACTGTCACGTGATTACCCCCCCCTTTCTACGACCCTGCGACAAAACCAATTGAACGGATAGTAGATAGCATTTCTGAGTAATTTTAGCTTTTCGGATCGGGCAGAAGTGAAGATTGAATTTACAGTACGTAAGGTATTCTTTTATAGAGTAGGTACGGAATTATTTCAACATGAGTTACTCGTACGAAGGACGAAATTGGTAATTGGAATTAGGTACAATAGTCTATAGTGCGATAATATGCACAAAAGAACTGAAGCCTGTATCGAAATGAACGGCCACCATTTTCAAAAATGTGTTTAAATATCCATATTATGATTATTTTTCAATTTAACTTCATTCTCTATATTGTACGCTAATGTGCTGTAACTGTACAATATACACTGCATAATTAATACGTCCAAATGGATAGCTCAATTCGTGAGTAAAAACACTAAGTGTTAATACAGTACTGTATTTTGATTAAACAAAAACCTAATGAAAATTATCAAACTCAAAATTGCGGTATTTCCCAGTTTACATAAATGGATGAACTACTTTTCTTCCCTCCTATACCTAGTAAAGTGATTTGTATTTTACGCCGGTATCATCGAACTCCAGTCGTGGAAGGGGTAGCAAACGGTGTTTCCTGTTTCAATCGTTAATAGAAAGGTATAGCCAGGTTAATATTAAAAATGTTAGTAAAAAGAAAATGATGTCCCTGTATATGTTTATACACTTTGGCTGATGAGTTGCATATGCTTTAAATTGCACAGTAATCTGTATAGTTCAACTGATGAAATGTTTATGCTTGTAATTAGAAGTAATTTGCATGATATGTATTATCAGTTTTTGTATATCTCAACTGACTGAATTCTTTATACCTTTAAATTGAATTAACTTACTTGCTATGTATTATATTTTATAGCTCAACTGATGAACAATAGTGTGGGTTTGTAAATTTAATAATAATCTGATTGGCTATGTACTGTATATTTTAGTAGAGCCATCGATGTAGCTCAGTCGCCAGCTCGCTGGTCTACTGATCCAGAGCTGCACTCGAGCTTGGATTGGATCCCCGTTTGGTCTGATTGGTTGGTTTCTCCCGAGGTTTTCCCCAGCAGTGGGACGGATGCCGAGCGATCTATGGCGAGTACTCGGCCTCACCTCACGTCATCCCTGTTTGGTCTGATTACCTGGTTGGGGTTTTCCGAGGTTTTCCCCAACCATAAGGCAAATGCCAGGTAATCTGTTGGCGAATCCTCGTCTTCATCTCACTACATCTCACCAAAAAATTGTAAAAAAAAGTTGTAATTGTAATCTTGTAAAATATGACTTGTTCCACATCTTAAAGCTTCATTGCTAATGTAAAATCTATGGAATACAATAAATTAAATGAAATGAAAAAAATAAAGAAACGCAAACACACATAATTCGTCTGAAATTGTAATGAAGGTCCAATAGAAACCATTTTTATTATTATATGAGCCCTATTTATTGTGTCTAATTTGTCCATAATTTGTTTTTATTCGATGGAACACAACTCTGTCTACAAAATAGGCCTACATATAATCTTTTAACTGTTCGTTTCAAGCACTATGCACTCATGCACATAGACTATCTCATTTCGGTTGTCTCCGAAAAGGAACCGCGGGCTATACAAAATTGGTTAAATACCAATTGAGCATTTTTGTGGTTTTCCTGTCCTGCAGAATAATATCGCAGTATAATGTAGACCAAGGCTGCGAACTAACAAACTGAACGGCACCAATCCTGTAATTTGTAGTCGATTAGTAACTTAAATTCGGTTAACACACATTATGACTTACTTGTTTAGGAAAGGGCACAAGTAAGTAGCTCTTAAAGAACATGTTTCTGTTTAACTATAGCTGAAAATAAACTAGCGCAAGAAAGTACACAATTCAAGCAGATATTTTGGAAGTTAATAATTTCATTCATTCATTCATTCATTGTTCTGCCCAAGGGATCCACCATTGTGGCTGAGGGGTTAGCGAATCTAACTCCGAACCCAGCGATCCCGGGTTCGATTTCTGGTCAGGACGAATTACCTGGTTTCTTCGAGATTTTTCCCTCACTTCTATGGATGAATATCAGGTAACTTTATCAGATGATTGGAACCCCACTCATCTTCGCTACTTCCTTTCCTCATTATCCCGTTTCTGGTTTTTCAGATCACTCTACCGCGGCCTCCGGAAGCTGTTGACTCTCTCGACCGGCCTCCGTGGAATGTAGTTCAGAGATGTTGGATGGTTTCTGCAATGGCACCCTAGACGGATCTACTCGAATGAGGAGTTTCGCCTCGGACTGACAGGGGGGGTCTTGGGGGAATTTGCCGAAGCAGGAATGGTATATGGATTCTGTCGGCTGTAGGGACCAGTAGTTAAGGGAGTCATGTGATTAGGGCGGTGCGCGTAGGGGATCTGTGGCATGTAACTCATTCCATATCGAGGGTTAGCGCAATAGATCTCAATAGTTCGCAGTGATGGGTCATCTGTGCCCCTCTCAGTTAAATTCCATTCCATTCCGCCTAAGGGCAGGTCTTTCACTACAAACCCAGCTTTCTGCAATCCTATTTTCTGCCTTCCTCTTTGTCTCTGCATATATCTTAATGATGTCTATCATCTGATATCTTCTTCTGCCCCGAACTCTTTTCCCGTTCACTATTCCTTTCAGTGCATCCTTCTGTAGTCAGTTTCTTCTCAACCAGTGACCCAACCAATTCCTTTTCCTCTTTCTGATCAGTTTCAGCATAATTATTTTTTAGTAGGTTATTTTACGACGCTGTATCAAAATCTCAGTTATTTAGCGTCTGATTGAAGTGAAGGTGATAATGCCGGTGAAATGAGTGCGGGGTCCAACATCGATAGTTACCCAGCATTTGCTCATATTGGGTTGAGGAAAAACCCCGGAAAAAAACTCAACAAGGTAACTTGTCCGAACCGGGATTCGAAACCGGGCCACCTGGTTTCGCGGCCAGACGCGCTAGCCGTTACTCCACAGGTGTGGACACCATTCTTTCTTCATCCACTCTTTCCAACACATCTTCATTCCTTATTCTGTCTGTCCACTTCATAAGTTCAATTCTTCTTCATATCCACATTTCAAATTCTTCTATCTGCTTCTCTTCACTTCGTCGTAATGTAAAAAATTGTAAAAAAAATTGTATAAAATTGTAAAAATTGTAAAAAATTGTAATTGTAATTGTAATCTTGTAAAATTTTGACTTGTTCCACATCTTAAAGCTTCATTGCTAATGTAAGATCTATTGAATATAATAAATTAAATTAAATGAAAAAAAGCCCATATTTCTGCCCTGTGCAACGTCACACTCCACACAAAGCACTTCACTAGCCTCTTTCTTAGTTCTTTTTCCAGAGTTCCGTAGAAGATGTTTCTTTTTCTATTAAAAGCTTTCTTGTCCATTTCCATCCTAGTTTTGATTTCCTGGCAGTAGCTCATGTTATTGCTTATAGTACGCCCAAGTATTTCAAGTTGTTGACTTGTTCTACTGCTTCGTTTATAATTCGCAACTTTACCTTTACTTTATAAAACAAAAATGTTTCTAGCCACTACCGTAAGAGCCAGGCTCGTGTACGGTGTGGTCTTAGTCAATAATATAACATAAAATTTGCAAGGACAGTTTACTAAATACAGTAACTTAATTCAAACCAATAAATACAACATAAGAGCAAGAATAAAGAAGAAAGAGAAAAAGAGAGAAAAATACACATTTAATATAAATTGACAATCCGACAGAAGCCAGTGATATTCAATAAAAACATGAATATAGTCGACAGAAATAAAAGGTAAAAAAATACATTTCTTAATATTATATATCATGGCTAATTTTACAAATTTAGTTTTTAAAAGCTTCAATTTTAAAATATTTTAAATTTGGAAAATTGTTTGTAATTTTACTATAAAGTCTTGGGCCGAAACTAGCACCATGTTTGAGAGCTGCACTTGTATGACATTTAGGCTCAATTAATGAGAAAGTAGACTTTTGTCTTCGAGTACGATATTCATGTCGATTAGATTTATGTTTTATTTGATTTCTGTGGTAGTAAGTTAGTAAACTATATTTATAAATTTCTTCAATTGGCAATGCATTAAAATCTGTATAAATTAAATTTATTGGGTAATCCTTGTTTTTGGTCAGACAAATTTTTATTAATCTTCTGTGTACTAAAATTAATGGATTAAATACAGATGATGCTACTCCACCCCAATTTATTATACCATATTGTATTAATGATTGTACTAAAGCTAAAAATATTATTCTCAATGCCTCCTTAGTAATAAAATTTCGAAGTATTATGAATTTATAAATTGTCTTTCTTATACTTGTACACATGAAATCAATTTTTTTTTATCCCAACGTAAATGCTGGTCTATAATAATTCCTAAATATTTAACTTGTGTGGAAGGTGTTAGATGTGGGAATTACAATAATTATTTGTTAATTCATTACATGAAATATTATGTATTACTAAGTGATAATTATTCATAAGTGGCGGTAAACGTTTCGTTGTTAAAGAAAATGGAATATAGGTAGTTTTGTTAGTATTTAAGGACAGGAGATTAGAGTCAAGCCAATTTTCACTACTTTAATTCCATTGCTAGGATTTGAATGAAATTATTTAAAATTATGAACATGAATATAAAATACTCCGAAATCGAAAGCGTTTCGCCACAGTATTGAGAGAGTCTGAATGGTTCAAATATGTCCACATATCTAATAATAGCCTAGCATTATGGTGTCTAAAAATATTAATACGGTACCCGACGTTTCATCCATTACCTGCATGAGCAACAGAGCGAAACTCAAAAGGCTCATTTAGCTTGCGTAATGTTATAAAAAAATTGCAAAATCAACAGAAAATCTGAAAGCTTATTTACAACATGTTATCAAGAGTAAGGCAAAATAACGACTTTCTAATATACTTATGAACCATTTTATACAACCTATAGCAATCGTGGATTAATCCAGAGTAGACAATCATAAGCAAGAAAAATGAACCAAAGAAGTGCTTCTGATATTCATTTTAATGTTATAAATGTTTTTGTCAATAGCTTAGAACACTGAAATATAACATCCGTTATTTGAACATAATAATAATCATATCACAGTCTAGTATATACAGTCACGAAGCTCAATATGTAGCAAATATGCATCCATAGATAGTTTCTAACCACTAGGATCGCTACTATCGCCTCATTACAGAAATGCGAAATACTGTAGTACCTGCTCAGTCTATTGTTCTCGATACTCTCATAACTCAAGCTTCGTGACTGTATATACTAGACTGTGATCATATTATGATCATCACCATGGCCAGTGTGGGATCACCTTCACTACAGTATGCACGCTGCGTGACGCAATGCAAATTGAAGAGAAGCCTGTCCTGCAAGTAGATCGGCTAACACATCGTAAATCAGACCAGTTCATTAATTTCCAAGACACAAAACCGTAATACACACCAAACTTGAGCAACTGAATTCCTGAACATCGCAAATCACGACATTCTCCTCATGTGGAAATTAGAACGACCGGCGCAGCGCTTCTGAGAAGCGGGTCCGGTCCTTGACCCCGAGGGTGATGTGGTCAACACCGCGCCCCGCTGCCACTTTTACTCGACTCCCCCGTGGTGGGAGGATCCGGGAGTATTTATCTGAGGGGCGGAATCACCTGGATTTCAACACTATCATTTAGATTGTATCAAGAAAGAAATCCGACTGCTATGAAATGATATACCGCGTCGTACAGCAGAGCGTCTAATTTACATGGGTGGTATTGCTTGCTTGCTACTCTCTCAATCATCCACAGCTTCGCGTTAATTCTGAAATAAAACTAGCACAACTCATATCCTGTTATATGTTTTTCACTCACTGCTTACCTTTTAAACGAAAATCTGGAGAGGATTTTTTTAGTTGATTATTTAACGACGCTGTATCAACTACTAAGTTCTTTAGCGTCGATGGGATTGATGATAGCGAGATGGTATTTCGCGAGTTGAGGCCAAGAGTTAGCCATAGATTACCCGACATTCTTCTTACGGTTGGGAAAAACCTCGGGGGGGGGGAAGCCGACCAGGTCATCAGCTCAAGCGGGAATCGAACCCATGTCCGAACGCAACTCTGGATCGGCAGGCAAACGTTTTATTGAGCTAGATCGGTGGTCTGGAGAGGATTCGGAAGGAGTGAGACAAAGGGTTCATTATCCTCATTCAATAATAATGATAATAATAATGATGATGATGATGATGATGATAATAATAATAATAATAATGATGATGATGATAATAATAATAATAATAATAACAATAATAATAATAATAATAATAATAATAATAATAATAATAAATTCACTATAGAATTAAACTTATCTAGAGGCATTGAAACCAAACAAAAGCAACCCAGCCAGTTTAACCATTTTAATGAAGAATTGGTCTCAAATCACTGTCGGAAATTCACACGTTTCCCCGTTTTAAAACTGAGTTGCTAAATTTGATTGAAAACGATAACGAAACGATAACAAAATCACCTGAAGTCTATGTAAATTTTCTCCCTAGTCGTAACTGTTGACTAGAAAATGTAACGTCGTCATCATCATCATCATCATCATCATCATCATCATCATCATCATCATCAAAATGATATGAAAATGTAATAAGTTATATATGTAATTGTCAAGTGTAGATACAGTACACATCAGGTGAGTGAAAGTATGGGACACTGCTTTAGTTTTCCTATTTTTAATTTTATGGAGAAACTCTGCGTACAAAGTTATAGGGGTGAAAAAGAAATATTTTTAACATGTTTCAAAAACTATGTTTTTCATTTATAAATTCTGTCTAAGAAGAATTCTTCAAGTCTCCAAACGTACAATTTTTTTTTTACACACTAATATCTTGTAAAATAATGATCGAAATAAATATCTACATAACAAAGTGAAATGCTTCAGTATACAATTGTATCACTATGGAGAATAAGGGACCACAAATTTGAGGCAATTTTTACAAAATAATGTTTATAAATGGTAAGAATATCATGTTATACGTTTTTAGACATGTAGAATGAAAAAAAAAATATAAAAAAAAAACAGGCACATGATACTATTTAGAAGAAAACGGACTCATTGACACACTCTTTATAAATGAAAAGCATAACTTGCGGAAATATATTCCTATCTTCACTCCCTGTAAGTTTTGTGTAATAGAGATTCTTCATAAAATTAAAAATAGAGAAGCTATAAGCAGTGGTCCATACTTTTTACTCACCTTTTATTACATTCAAATTTACTGCGTCAAGAGAGAGGAATTCCAAGAACTAGATAGGAGTCCCAACAACACAAATTCCTGAACTGAACTAAATTTTCGTAACTACTGCAAATGTGCAGACAGTTTTTTTTTTATTTCCTGGGTCAATTTTATGTAGGCTATTTACTGATTTTAGTTGCATACTGTGTGACACTAAATAGATTATTATTATTATTATTATTATTATTATTATTATTATTATTATTATTATTATTATTATTATATGATAAATCAAATTTATTCAATTTTGATCGGAAGTGATTTTTTTTAACTCCAGAAGAAACAAAAATGAAGTGATTTAAGAATATTCAACAGTACCAAGGTACAGTATCATATTCATAAAATAAACACTAAATTCTCTCATTTACTAACTGAAAACAATAATTGAATAGGTACGTCCGTCAAATTGCTTGTCAAAATCACTGTGCTATAATTAGCAAAATATTACAACATTTATAGTGTTACGTTTTCGGCATAAACTGCCATGTTCAGAATACGTAATAATACAAGAATATGAATAGGCCTACTTCGTGTGGAAACATTATGGCTAAGATACATGCTGATTACATATTAAAATGTTTAAAACTAGACTGTATTTGACACGGACATATGAAATGAATGCTGAATGATAAAATAAAAATTACAGGATTATCTTCCTGCAGAAGTTAGTACACGGTGCGATCGTCAGTCAGGTCGTTAAAAATGATGTGGAGGTTAAGATGAGCCCTGTGCTGATTGTGCGCTACGACGAAACTGATTATATACAAGGAAGATACGCGGGTGCTCGTGTAAAGGGGGTTAAGTATGATTTCGCTAAACTGGAATAAGTACAGATTTCAACTCTCCACAATTACTTTTTTCCTGTGTTAAAGAGGTTAAGTCATTCTTCCATCCATGATGCAGTTACAGTGCTCCGTATTTTGTGACAAAAGAGTTTTATTCAGTACCAAAGGAGAGAAGTTTACATACTTTACAATTTGACTTACACGAGCACCCGCGAATATTTGAATCTTGAAATTTTTATTTTATCAATCAGCATTCATTTTATATGTCCATGTCATATACGATCTAGTTTTAAATATTTTAATATGTAATCAACATTTATCTTAACCAAATGCTTCCACATCAAGTATTCATATTCTTGTATTGTTACGTATTCTGAGGATGGTAGTTTATGACGAAAACGTTTAACACTGTATATGTTGTAATATTTTGCTAATTATAGCACTGTGATTTTGATAGGCAATTTGACGGACATACCTATTTAATTATTGTAAAAGAGCTTATCGGACCCACACATCATGTTCATCAAAACAGTTTTATTGAAACGGACTTGAATTATTGCACTGTGAACTGAGCAGCGAAGAACTGTGGTAGTTTAACACATTGTCCACTATAATAATAATAATAATAATAATAATAATAATAATAATAATAATAATAATAATAATAATAATAATAATAATAATAAACTGCAAGAATTCAAACTTCTTAAAACTCATCCTCGTAATGGAAGTGGCAACTAACACAGCAAAGCACAGTCGGATGGACAGTCGTTGGCGTAAGTTGATTTTCACTTTTATCTTGTATGCTCGAACACACCTAAAATTGAGGTGCTACTGGAAAACGTGATTGTTTTGACACTTTCGGAAGGCGTAATAAAGCAATCGACCTTTACTGCTCAATGCTATAGCATATTAGGGCAAAATTTGCTGTGGTTGTAGGCCGCACGGAGAAGGGTGGATATCTCGCATTACTATTCTCCTTGAGCAATGACTCACTCGGGTCAAATATGCAGCCTCTGCTCAAGATGATATGACCCCGCCAATGGGTGGAGCCAGTGAAAGGAATCGCCACTGGTTTCTCTTCTTCATCTGGCACCTTTTATTTATCCTTTTCTCCAGATGATCATTATTCTTTCTTATTATACCGGCACAGAAGTTGCTCCATTCAAAGCGAGCATTATTCTCTCCCGCCCGTTGTCTATCTGGAGCCTCCGTAAAACAACACGGCACATAAAAACTGCGAAACTAAACTCAGCTGGGCGAAGGAAATGGGTGGATTCGACCACGCCTCTGCGACTAATTAGCCGGATTAATTTGTATGTTTTAAATTAATTAACACGCGAAATTCCTAAGTAGATAGTGCTAACTTGCAATTAACAAAGTATGCCATTATTAAAATACCAGATTCCAACAAGTATCCGCCATCGGTAATTGTGGAATGGAGCCCCTGAATATGTAATGTGACTAATGAGAAATACCCACACGTTGGGACTCGCCAACTCGTTACGTTTACCAACCAGACATAAAATTTAATACTGCGTTTCAGATTCCTTTCATTGTTTCAGATTATACAACTTTATACCTTCTTAAGATGTCTACCGTTTTCATCATGTCAATATAAATTTATTTTCGGAGCCTATCATAATACAAGGTGGGCCAGACAAACAGAAAAATTTCAAGGCGCAGAAAAAGAATGAAAAGTTGCTATTACTTCAATTTAATAAGTAGAAATGACAAGTACATGAATAACCATTAGGTAAGCAACAAGAAAAAAAATATTTCTTAAAAATTACGTCAGCCAAGTGACCTCCATTGAAACGCACACATTCTTCGAGTCTGGCCACGAACTGTTGCATAACCTCTCTCAGTCAGCATATTGACAGGTATAGCAGCGACCTCTTCTCGTATACGTTGTTTTAGGGCTGGAATTTTTCTGGGAGGATTGCCCCCAAACACCTTCTTTTTGAGGTGTCCCCATAGGAAGAAATCACATACCGTTAAGTCAGGTGACCTAGGCGGCCAAGCGATATTCCCCTTCCGAGATATGATGCGGCCCGGGAACAAAGCATTCACAGCATCCATCGAAATTCTTGCGGTGTGGTTTGTTGCTCCGTCCTGTTGAAACAGTGTGTTTTCATTCACTGGAAAATGGGTGAGTTGTGGTGTAAAAAGCTCTGTATCATTTCAACATATCGCACTGAATTAACAGTCACTGCATTTCCGGCCTCATTCTCAAAAAAGAATGGGCCCATTATTCCAGCTGATGAAACCGCGCACCATACCGTTACATCTTGGGCCTGGAGAGGTTTCTCGTGCGTGACCAATGAAATCAATTGATTGCAGTTTGCAGTAACGATGAGCACCATTTAACAAAACATGGCAGAGACAAACAACTTGGTTACTAGGGAACGCGGAGATAGTGACGTCATCGTCTAAGGCGTCATAAATTGTAAAGTAGGTAGAGAAGAGACGGTTATATTTATTCTCACCCTCTCCATATGAACAGTATATTCCCATCAAAACTTTCCGTTTGATTGGCCGACCTGGTACTTAACTATCAAACGAAATTAAATACGTCATCGTCCCGCGCCGTATCGAAGTGGTCCGAAAGCGTCATGTCTTTAACTAACGATAAGGAATGAGTACTGGTCGAGTTATAATAAATAAGAAAGGCCAGTGTAGGATTGGGAAGTTACGTGCAAAAAATTGATTTGTACACGACACGTAAAATACACATAAAATGCGTACTTTATGTCGTAAAAAAAAAGTTGTGGTTGTGTCGGGGATACGGCCATGGGTTTTACGTGAATACGTCCGTCTTTAATCGACAGATATACAGGGTGTAACAGAATAACTATTCCTAATTTTCTGATGTGATAGAAGACATAAGGCTGGAGACGGTTTTCGTCATATGGATTTTGTTACTGTATTGCCATGGTTTTCCATCGGCATCTTTTGTCTTTATATTACTGCCGAACTCATATCATTACGGTGATGGATAGTGTCTTTCTGCGTTTATTTTCCTTCATTCGCTGACCGAAGGAGGTCTTTTCCTTGTCATAAAATTCTCGCACTCGCCCCAGTCTACTCTTTTTGGTTTAATTTTCGGCAGTTCATTTTCACGCTATCTTTCAAGTTATGCTTTCGTTCATTCAGCTCCTGACGTCAACACCTTTTTCTAGCAAAAGCTTTTCAGCAATGTAAAGTCACTCACTGGTTCCGACTGTGTAACATCACAACAGTACACACAAGACGCAGCCTCGCCCAGGCTAATTTATGCATTTTTGTGAAAATTGTCAGACAGCCGCAAACTTAAACTTTACTTACGTGATAGCATAGCAAAGCAGACAATCTCGTAGCAGCAACACGCAAATCCCTATTTAAACCTTCGTCACAGAATTTTGTTTCATAGCGTTCGACTCATTCCCTCTTACAGGAAGTTCCACTAAAACTATGCAAGTGCATGAAATTTCTAGCCCTATTCGTTAGAATTTTATTGCCAGTATAGAATTTGGAATTTAACGTGTATTTACTTTCTATGTAATACAGTCATTTTATACGTACTTACTTACTGGCTTTTAAGGAACCCGGAGGTTCATTGCCGCCCTCACATAAGCCCGCCATTGGTCCCTATCCTGAGCAAGATTAATCCAGTCTCTACCATCATATCCCACCTCCCTCAAATCCATTTTAATATTATCTCCCCATCTACGTCTCGGCCTCCCTAAAGGTCTTTTTCCCTCCGGTCTCCCAAGTAACACTATATGCATTTCTGGATTCGCCCATATGTGCTACATGCCCTACCCATCTCAAACGTCTGGATTTAATGTTCCTATTTATGTCAGGTGAAGAATACAATGCGTGCAGCTTTGTGTTGTGTAACTTTCTCCATTCTACTGTAACTTCATCTCTCTTAGCCCCAAATATTTTCCTAAGCACCTTATTCTCAAACACCCTTAACCTATGTTCCTCTCTTAAGTGAGAATCCAAGTTTCACAACCATAAAGAACAACCGGTAATATAACTGTTTTATAAATTATAACTTTCAGATTTTTTGACAACAGACTGGATGATAAAAGCTTCTCAACCGAATAATAACAGGCATTTCCTATATTTATTCTGTGTTTAATTTTCTCCCGAGTATCATTTATATTTGTTACTGTTGCTCCCAGGTATTTGAATTTTTCCACCTCTTCAAAGGATAAATTATCAATTTTTATATTTCCATTTCGTACAATATTCTCGTCACGAGACATAATCATATACTTAGTCTTTTCGGGGTTTACTTCCAAACCTGTTTACTTGCTTCAAGTAAAATTCCCGCATTTTCTCTAATCGTTTGTGGATTGTCTCCTAACATATTCACGTCATCCGCATATACAAGCAGCTGATGTAACCCGTTCAATTCCAAATCCTCTCTGTTATCCTGGACTTTCCTAATGGCATACTCTAGAGCAAAGTTAAAAAGTAAATTTTATATGTACAATGACACAAACATCTACTCCTAGAGAGGGGCTTTCCACGCTATTTCGACATCAAGTTACGGTGAAATCTTGATTTCGACAAATGTGTGACGTATGATTATCATGCACCGAGACCTTCAAGTTTGCAGTTTTGTCGTCGCACGTCATAATGTTCGTCGCAAAGCATGTTGACTTAAATGAGTCATATCTACCCACATCTATAGGTATACTGACCAGTTTTGCCCTGCCCATGACACATTTCACAGTCACTAATTATCAATGTACAGCAGTCTCAGTTTATCATATGACACCTTAGTTTGGTTCTATTGATAGCCACCAACAATGCTGTAATGAAAACGCAATAAGCCCGCGATACTTGACAGAAATTAAATCTGAAATGGTGCTATCCTAGGGATCTACAACACACAACAACATATACTGCCATGATAATAGATGTAACATCTTCACCTCCCGTCTCAAATCTCAACCATATGTTTGTTTATGCAGCAATTCAGATATATATATATATATATATATATATATATATATATATATATATATATATATATATATACACAGGTGGGTTAAAAGTTGCTTTCCCCAAGCACTTCTTAAAATTTCATTACAGCCAATTTATATTTGATTACACATACCGTTACAGATATTGTTCAAAATGGAGGTCCTGTTTCTCGATACATAATTCACAACGTTTAGACACTGATTTACAGATGGCAGAACATAACTCATAAATGTATGCAGCAATTCAGAGATACATATACAGGTGGGTTAAAAGTCACTTTCCGCAAACAATTCTTTAAATTTAATTACAGTCAATTTATATTTGATTACACATACCGTTACAGATATTGTTCAAAATGGAGATCCTGTTTCTCGATACACAATTCACAACGTTTAGGCACTGATTTACAGATGGCAGAACATAACTCACGACTTTCATCGATTTTCACGAATACTGTTCGATAATCTAACGCAACTGATGCAGATCCTGCGGTTTCTGAGCAAAATCATCATTTTTCAGGATACCCCACAGAGAAAAATTACATGGTGTCAGGTCGCATGATCTGGGTGGCCATTCTGTTGTGCCATGACGACCAATCCATTCATGGAATTGCTGGTTCAGGAAGTCCCTCATACACCAAAATGCGGTGGTGCTCCATCCTGTTGTCATATCAAATGCATATCGGCAAAATGAGGGCTGAAGGTGAAGGATCGGTGGAGCGGAGGAAAATTTCTCTCCGGCATCGGGATACGAACCCGGGTTTTCAGCTCTACGTGCTGACGCTCTACGCACTAAGCCACACCGGATTCCAAATCCGATACCGGACTGAATCCTCTCAGTTTAAGCTCGACCTCTAGTTTCCCTTTAGTGGCCAATCCTCATGCACTATGTCACAGATGTGTGACAGTGGCACAATGTCCAACACACTAATGTGCAGAGGTGCACTCATCATGAGTGACTAAGTGGCCGGGATCCGACGGAATGAACGCCGTCTTAAATCACTAAGTGACTATATTCACATAAGTTATCATATTATAGCGATGTACCGAAGTACATATGATATTTCCATGCAGGAATTCTGCGTTACCATATGATGAAGGATCGGTAGAGGGGAGAAAAACTCTCTCCGGCAACGGAATTCGAACCCGGATTTTCAGCTCTACGTACTGACGCTCTATCCACTAAGCCACATTCGATTCAATCTCTATAAAATGGGAAGAGAACTGCTGCGAAAAGAATTACGGCGCGCAAATGATGTAGTCCATGAACAGAGCGCTGCCCGCAATTTATGTAGGCCTACTACTTAAACAGATCGCCGCGTGCAATTTATATACTCCCTAAACAGACCGCCGCGCGCAATTGATGCACTCAAATCAGGTAGAAAGATATTTTGCGCGCAATTGATGAAGCCCCATCGAAAGACATGATTGCGCCACTGAAACAAATATATTGTATTTCTTGAACGATAAACTCATGCAAGTATAGTATAGGTATTCGTGTATGGTACTTATATGAAATATTTTACTCGGAATAGTCCATACTACTACTCGTAAAATATTCCTCCTGAATCACTCAGTATATTTGGTAGTTCTTACGCAGCTGGAAATAATTTTACTATCAACATTGGCTTCGTTCTTACTTAATCTGAGACCAAGTCTAGTATATAGAGTCTCGAAGCTCAATACGCAGTAAATATGCATCCAAAGATAGTTGCTAACCACTAGGATCGCTACTATCGCCTCATTACAGACAATGGGAAATAGTATCTGCACAGTCTATTGTTCCTAGTACCCTCAAAACTCAAGCTTCGTGACTATATACTAGACCGAGGTTCGTAAGAAGACAGAGTATGCTAATATCCTTCCTCTTGTGTCATTACGCCTCACTGCCGCGGGGCACGAATGTAATTGATCATACGAATTTCTATGGAAGAACGAAGCGGACCTGTTCGGCTATTACGTGTAGTGGATAATGAATAGGTGGCAGGGATTACAAGATTATATTATAAATCGATCATTCTAAGAGTCCAATTAGCTGGTTCAACTTGTACGATGCAGGCAATCGGCCGTGCGGATTTCTTCTGATGTTACTTCAATGGCTTTCAATCCAATTTTACTAGTCTCATCACAGTCCTTTTTTCTTATTGACCCTTTTTTGTTCCTTTCCTTCGCCATTTCTTCCCATCTATTTACTCTTCTTTCCTCCTGTCCTCATTTCGTCTCCCCTTTTCTTCCCTTTCTTTCAAGTTACTCTTCCTGTCCCATTAGTACACATTCCATTTTGCTCTTACGCTTCCCGTTATTCACGTTCATTTCTTCTCCTTCCCCTTTTCTGCAATCTCCTACTTATTTTAATTTTTGCTCTTCCTCTTCTTTTTCTCATCCAATTCCTCTTTTCTTTTTCATCTTTGCATTTTCTCCTTACCTTCCTCCTCGTTCCTGTATCTCTCTTCTTTCCTCATACTCTTTCCATCTTCTCCTTTTCTGTCTTCTTCTCTTCCTATTACTCTCAAGGCTGGTTCACAATAAACTGGGAACGGGAACGACAACGAGAACGAAAACGGAAATAATGTTAAAATTAATGTATTTAAATGTGAGCATTCACAATGGTCAATTGTGAAGTCTCACATTTAAATAAATTTATTTTAACAATATTTCCGTTCTCGTTTTCGATGTTCTTTCCGTTCGCGGTTTATTGTGAACCAGCCATTACATTAATTTATTTTATTTTTCTTTATTTGCATTTCCTTATTCATTTTTCCCTTTATCTCTTGCCTTTTCTCCTTTCTGCTTCGTCTCCTATCCTTCCTTCATTTATCTTTTTATATTTTCTCTTCCAATTTATTTATTTTATTTATCTTCTTTTGCATTTTCTTTCTACCTTGCCTTCTTTCATCCCTTTATCTCTCTTCTTTTCTCACATTTCATTCGCCTTATTTTCTGTCTCCTTCTCTCCCCATCCTCTTTTCTCCTCCTCTTCTATTTTTCACTCCAATTTATTTCTTTTCTTTATTACTTTTTGCATTCTCCTCTTACATTCTTTTATTTTTCTTCAATATCTTTTCTTTCCGCACATTCCTCCCTTCACCTTTTCTTTTTCTGCCTCCTTCTCCTGTCTTACCTTTCCCCCCTCTTTCTCTTCTATTTATTCTCCAATTTACTTACTTTCTCCGTAATTTTTTGCACTCTCTTCCTACCCTCCTTTTTTCGTTTATCTCTCCTCTTTTCTCGCGTTTCTTCCTTCTCCATTTCCTTTCCTGTATTCTTGTCCTCTTCTTCCTTTCTTACTCTCCTTATTCTATTTTACGCTACAATTTATTTCTTTTATCATTTTTTGCATTCTTTTCCGACCCTTCCTTATTTTTTCCTTCCATTTATCTGCTTTCCTCACATTCATTCCATTAGTTCTCTCCGAAACCGTTAAGAACAGGACATATGGGTATGTTCATATAAACTTTTTTGTTCAGAATGACAAACTATGTACCTTTCCTCCTGATTCACCTTGTATATAGGAACAGAATATGTAATTACATAAAATCCGGACTCTAGTCATCACGTAATAGATAGGGGTGCTATTCATAGATATTTCGCTAGCCCGTGCTATGAGCGTGCTAAACTAGCCCCGGCTATCGACTGGTTACTTGTACAGGATTCATGTCATGTCATGTCATGTCATGTCATATATCATATCATATCATATCATATCATATCATATCATATCATATCATATCATATCATATCATATCATATCATATCATATCATATAGCTAACATTGGTTTATGAATACGAAAAACGTTAGTTCGCTGATCATCCACCGGAAGCCCGCGCTAAGAATGTCTATGAATACAGCCCTAGAATTTTAATAGCCTTAATACAAAATATGATTATTCTGGTAGTTTCTAAGCTTTCAATACGTTTTTTCATCTCAATTTTTCGCAATATTAAATTAATTTCTTTCGCTATTAATATGCATGTGCAAAAAATTAAAATTTAATGCCAGTCAATTTTATCTTACTCTCCCCTTCTATTATTAGTACCATAATTATAATAATCATAATAGTCACAAACTGTAGCCACTAGGCATATCATCCTGGCCATAGTCATCTACATCTTTTTTTCTCTCTCTCTCTTTTTATTTTTCTTTTTCCTCCTTCTTGACCTGTTTCCGCTTTGTCACTTTCTGTTTTACTATAAATTAATTTAATTCTTTCTTGCTTTCCTTTCTCAAATCAGTCCCGTTCACTCTCTAAGCAATTAATTTTATGAACAAATTATATACATTCACATGTGATGAAGTTCCGAATCATGTGATTGCCACAGATTGAGAGAGTACAAAGCAAATGCAAAACAATGCACATGCACGCACACATACATGCACAATTCATGCTCCAATTCCTTCACTGGGAAACGATAGTCGGTCTTCTTGGTTAGTACGCCACCGAAGAGAATTCACTCGTTACATTTTGTAATTTCCCACAATGTATCTCCGTAATAAACTAAAGACATAGTTAAGCTTCAGGATTGAAAAGACCGCCAGCGTTTATGGTCGGCCGATTTTCTATTCTGAAATGGAAATTAGTTGACCCTCGGGTTAACACCTTGTCAAGGTGGGAGGGCCGAGCAGTAAGTGTGGTAAGAGAGCCAGACAATCTTAATGAACGTTCTGAAATCACTGTTTTTGGCCCTCCAGGTCCGACTGAAAACGTGAGTCCGCAAAGCTTCCTGAATCACATGCAAGGAGATCATTTATCACTTCCAACCAAATAGCGTGAAGTATTCGGAGTGTACAAATTTGAAACAAGAGTGCATACTCAAGAGACAAGTCATCTCACTCGTTTGTTTAATGGTTGGTTTCTAGTATGACGTCGCTCTTAACGACCATCTTCTTTTTCACTCTCTTTTGATAAGTTATTTTTCTCTTTCTCTCCCAGAACTTCACACACGTTTAACGTTGTTGATTCATTTCTTGTTTCTGTTAACATGGTACAAAGTTAGAAGACAAAAAGAATGTTAATATTGCGCAAGTTTCTGGAGAAGAATCTGGCATTAGGGGAGAGTCGGGTAGTATCGGACATCGGGTAATATCGGACAGTGAGTTTCTTTCATCTACCATACGATGATAGTACCTGATTGACATGGTTACGTTTCTGTGATGTCGCATAAAGAAACGTAACCATGTCATTCAGGTACTACCATATGGTGGTAGATGAAAGAAACGCACTGTCCGATATTACCCGATGTCCGATACTACCCGACTCTCCCCTAAACCCCCACAGAGTAGGCAATAGCTGATTTGTATGGCGTGCTATATACAATCTGATCCGTTTGGGTATGGATAATATTAACTTATTATTATAAAGTTATTATGATAGTGGGAAATATTTCTTGCTGGTTATATTATGATTAAAAGATGGAAGTTTCCATATATGACAATCAACAATGCATAATCTGAAAGAACAAATGAAAATCGTACATGATTAAAATGGCTACTACAAATCAACAGCGGACACAATGTGTTCTTTGGTATGCTAAATTTGAGAGTGTTAAAAGAGATCAAAGGGAATTTCGACGTGAATATGGTGTGCGTAATGTACCTAAATATGATTGTATAATGTCATGGTACCAAAATTTGTAGAAACAGGTTCTGTGTTAAAAGAACATGCAGGAGGTCGCAGGCGAAACCCAGTACAAGAAGCAGCTATCTCTTGGCTTGGTCTCCAAACTTCCCAGATCTAACCCCTCCTGACTTTTCCGTGTAAGGTTTTGTTAAAGACATTGTCTATTCACAGAAACCCAGGAACATTGATGATCTGAGAGTAAAAAGTACTCAAGCTTTTCAACAAATCACCCCTCTTATGTTACAACGGACATGGGCTGAATTGCATCACCGTTATGTTGGTGTGCGATGGGGGTCATATTGAGCTCTGAGGAATCTCCCATCTTTCAGTGTCGTATGCACAAAGTTTCAACAAATAAAGTTCAGTAGTAAATGTTTTACGGTGCTTTTATTTTATCCATACCCAAACGGATCACCCTGTATTATTTTTGGATTTAAAACAGTGTTTTATTCCTTGTTTCTATTACTTTATCACACGTTTTATAGATATAATCATTCACTGATTACACATTTGGTATGTTTCGATATCACTTTGTCTAGCGTTTTTTGGATAGTCCAATAGTTATTTTCCAGCGAGTTTATCGCTATACACTACCGATTATACTCTGCTACCATCCATTTGAAATTCTCTACCCAGTGGCATCAGGGATTGTCGGACGCTATAGAAATTCAAAATTAAGTTAGAAATGCACTTTTTGTCTAACAAAATTTATTATTAATAAGTTACTAGATGTCTTTGTATAATCACTTATTATTGTATTTCTTGTTTACACTATTAATTGCCCCTTCTCGTTCAGTTAATTAGATTAATATTATTAACATAGATCTTAAGCTTTGTTTAGTAGTATACAAATTTAAAATGTATAATGTTTTTGCATTATTTTTTTTTGTTTTGTTTTAGACTCGTAACACACTGCAGCGAGAAATATGTAATATGTTTGTCGAGCTATGGAAGATGCTTTCCTTCAAGACGGAGTAACTTTCGAAAGAAGGCATAGCTGACATTAGTCGGCTAGCGATTTTTTGAAAACATAGCTACGTATTTCCCGCTCCCACAGGTAACTAACCTAATTGCAGCCTATAAAATTTATATTACGTGAATGAAATTGAACAATTAATAGAAAGTCAGATGTTCAAATTGATGTAATTTTATTTCTATCAGAGCATATCAAACCCAAAGACCTTGTATCGCATTATATACAAGGTCTTTGATCAAACTGCCTCCCGTATGACGTAATAAAATTCGTGTTTTATGACGTAATAAAATTCGTGTTTTAATTATCTATACAGAGATGGCTCCACTGTGTAGCAACATATTTCTCGTTACAGTGTGAAGACGTTAGGCTAAAAGCTAAGCGGTGTCCACACATTACATAGTTCATAGCTCTCGCTGTAGTGTGTAACAGGCCTTATTGTCATTATAAACGTTCTTCTTTTGTTTCAATGAGCGTTATTAATTTATTTTTATTTTTTTTTCTCTGTTTGTAATACATATTTCTGGTGGCGTGGAAGAAAAGGGCTGATGGCTTCAACACCACCAGAATAAATAAATTTATTATTATTATTATTATTATTATTATTATTATTATTATTATTATTATTACTATATTCACATGTCTAACCCAGTCACATCTACAATCAAATTTATTGTGTCATTTGTTTTGTTTTGAATCTACTTCTTGTCTTCATTTTGTATTCTGTGAGTAATGAAACATAATTTGGCAGATCTGAAAAAATTTATCTTGAAGCAGAATAGAAATGTTAATAAATAATTATGTTGTGCTTTTATGGAATTGAAACCTGTTTTTACAAAAAAAATCTACTCTCCTTGTGTATATTTACGCAGTGGAATGTTACTCCAATTCTTTAATTTTAATTTATTTCCAGCAATGTTGTAATGGGAATAATTACTCTCAGTTTGACTATTTATTACAGTTACACTAAGTACACAGAAATAATTGTGATGCTATTGTTGTTTAGTCAACTGTCCGCACACGGATTGAAACCTCATAAGTGACACAAATAAGAAATCACTCATGAGGCAACTAAGCCAAAAGATATTGGGCTAGGGTGGCCAGCTCCTTTCCCCCTCCATTGCATGAACAGCTGGCTGGAAACATATTACACTAATCAGACTTCAGATGCATAAAATTGTTCTTCCTCAGACATATACCGTCAAGTGAGATGTACTGCCAGATAATAGATGTACTTACCAGCCAGAACCTCAATCAGAGATAAAATTGTGATAGTACAGGGTGTTATGGATAATCACAGAAATGCGAATATTCAGTACTGTTAAAAATCAGTAAAGGTACAGAAATAGAACGGTGAAGAATGTTAGGAGATTATTAGTTTCTTTTATTATTATGCATATTTTTACCCAGAAATACGAAGATAGGTGCATAGCTTTACTCTTCTGCGTAACGTTGATAAACAACACGCGGAACAAGGAGAACAGGAGGAATGCAAGGTGAACAGGAGGAATGCGAGGATATCAGGGAGAATGCAAGGAGAACGAGGTGAATAAAAGGAGAACAAAGGGAATACAAGGAGAACAAGGGGAATACAAGGAGAACAAGGGGAATACAAGGAGAACAAGGGGAATGCAAGGAGAACAAGGGGAATACAAGGAGAACAAGGGGAATACAAGGAGAACAAGGGGAATACAAGGAGAACAAGGGGAATACAAGGAGAACAAGGGGAATACAAGGAGAACAACGGGAATACAAGGAGAACAAGGGGAATACAAGGAGAACAAGGGGAATACAAGAAGAACAGGGGGAATACAGGAGAACGAAGGGAATGCGAAGAGAATAGGAAGAATACGGTACATTGAGAACAGAGGGAATAAAGGAGAACAGGGGAATACAAGGATAACAGGGGAATTGAGGGAGAAGAGGGAGAATACAAGCAGAAAAGGAACAAGCGGTTGCATTTTTATCCGACAGTGAATTCTTAAGTTATTCACCCCATTCCTAGATATAAAGCCTATATGAGCTATGTTGCCTAAGGATGCTCCATGTCACGCCAGGTAAGTACTTCTATACATAAGTTTTTACTTACAATACGAGCATTAGTTAATTTTATTTTTGCCTTTGTGTATGAGAAAGTATGCGCCATACAACACTGTTTTACAGACTGTACTCAATCGACGTGCGCTACATTTCAGGATTTATTTTAGCAATTTTCGCAATTATTCAATTTAAATTCATGGCTAAACGGTTTAAGTTAAAAAACTCGAGACACTAACTGTTCAGATTATTTTTATCTATCTGCTTGTATAGCAATAAAACATTTCTCTCGGGCTGTTACCGCAATAGAGAGTTGCAAACATTCGGCAAAGACTATTTTTTTTTCCTGCTTAACGGTGCTTCATCGAAGGAAAAGTGTAGTGAACATTTTTTTTTATATTTAACTTGTAGAATCACCTCTTAAATTTGGTGCATCGGTCCCCTTCCACCCTGCATATCAAGTAATATTACTCACTATTGAATTTATCTCGAGGTTTTGGCCGAGTGAGACCAGTCTTGTTTCTCTTCTTTCTGAAGCCGCTAATAAAAACGTCTCGTTGTTAAATGCTTCGTCACCGTTGCTACATTATTTTCTTAGTTGGAGTGGACTGCCGGACGGCAGGTGCATATTTGTGTGCTCAGATTGTTTATAGTTAAGCGATGGTAGCGTGCACGCAACTGTGTTGCAGAATTTACACGTTGCTCGACTACTAAAAATTTTGTGAGCTGTTGTCACAGGGGTGGGAAAACTTATACCAATCTGTGTTAGTAACTAAAATAGCTAATTTAATAACAGCTCAGCATTATTTTCTTTATACATCTTGATTACACAACTTTTAACACTATATCACTTCGGAAATAGTAATATGCGTTACAAGAGCGGTATGCTGAAGTTTTCATGTTCGAGGGAAAGTTTGAAAAAGCGAAACGTAGTTGAGCTTTTTTAATTTCCGAGAATTGAAAGGAAACATACCGCTCGTGTATCGTACATTATTTTGTGCGAAGATCGTTTATTACATACCTGAAAGAGGAATTTCTAATTAGTTACAATGAAATCTCCATCTTGGTTTCTGTTCAATAACGGAAAATTTGCAAAACAAAAATATCTATCTTCAACATTGTTGCTTTAAAATGTTGTCTGTGTTTACTATACTCCAGCAGGCCGTGATATACGTCTGTCTTTTTTTCCCCCAGTGTACAAATGCGAACTTAAAACAAACGGTAAGGTTATGTAATGATTTATTTTTCATTTTAATACTTTAACAATATTATTTATATAACATATTGCATCACGAATGCAGTAACATTAGTGGAGTTGTAGAGTTTACTTAATTTTTGCAAATATTTAAAAACAATAATTAACAGTGCAATTTTGGTGAAATTGCAGTGGTAAGTTTCCAATTTATAATTATTACTATATTGAACGTCTCTAAAAATAATATGTTAAAAGCCTAAAGCAGTAAAATCAATATGTCACTTAAGCGGTAAGAAGAGGGAAATTGTTATGTGTGTTAGGTTGGGAATACTGAATGTGGAATTTTAGACTTTCCGCGGATTGGTTTTGTGCGGAAACCAAGAAAATACGCACGATCTCGCACAAACGTATTATGTGTCTTTCTCGTGTTAAATTTTACATTACCTCGTTAACACGTTTAAGCCCGTTATCGGCCATTTTCAGAACTGGTCGTTGCTGGTCTTGGCGCCTTTTGTTTGTGTTTCCTGTGGGGGTGTGTTACATTACACTATATAAACACACCCCACAGGAAAAACAAACAAAAGGCTCCAAGACCAGCAACAACCAGTTCTGAAGATGGCCGATAACAGGCTGAAACATGTTAACGAGATAATGTAAAATTTAACACTAGAAAGACACATAATACGTTTTCCGAAGTTATTTTCTTCTTCAATTTATATCATGGAACTTTAATTGCACTAAGTATAATGAAATGGTTATTAAATGGTCGATATAGAATATAGAATTACAAAATTTATACACTAAAAGATCTAATAATTAGTACATACTGGTCATTGATCTTACTTTAATAAAACTTGATCAGTGACATGAAAAAACTGAAAATTTTTTGTGATTGTATTTCCGTACGTCGAACACAAGAGGCCCGTTCCACAATGTTAATGAATTACAAATCACAAGTAAGCGATCAGAAATACTTGTAATCTCTATTAACAAATACAATTTTATTAATTTGTAAAGTTTAACAAGCTGTCCGTATGGAGAAGGGGGCGGGCACGTAATACCAATAACGTAGTACATAGTACGTACAAACGTATTAAATGACCTTTGATTGGCTAATAGTTTTTACTCCAATGTATGAAGACTCCACTGTATATATAAAATTTCAAATGTCGTAAATTGTAGTAAATATTAAAATCCTTTCTTTATGACTTTTTTACCCTCTTTTCCGACAGGATCGTACATTTTGCGTATTATCCGCAGGTTGGATTGTACGATCGTACATGATACCAAATTATCGCACATGTACGATCCAGATCGTATGGTTGGCAACACTGGTCCTGATACGACAAATCTCAATATACAGGGCTATTCATAAGTACCTGTACAAACTTTGTGGATGTAATGTAGAGATTAAAAATGAGACTAAAATGTTCGATACAACTTATCCCAGAAATCCTTACTTTCAGAGTTATGGTGCATAATGCCATATCTTGCCGGGCATCAAAAACATGGGCCAGTAAAGCCTTCAGCTGTATCACGTTCGCATACATAGCAACTGCGGTAGATGTTTCTTATTTGTACACCCCACTACACTTGACTCTGACCTGATAGGACTTTGTTTACTAAACGTAGGTATGTTTAATTCTATGGCACTGTTGCAGTTCCTACCGTCACCATGTCCCGTAGTGATACACATTCATTTTGTCGTTAGTTCAGCAGACTTCAGTTGTGTACGATAGATCGTGCAACACCAGTTGCTTGGCCAGCCAGATCACCAGACTTCTACTTTTGGGGTCGTCTGAAGGCGCTCGTTTATGTCACTCAAATTATGAACGTAGCATAACTACAGCAGTGACATCAAAATAGCTATGAAACGGTTCGGAATGAGTAGAACGGGGTCTGTAAAATTCCTAGATCAGTACATACCTATGTATAATAAACAAAATCTCATCAGGTCGAAATCAATTGTAGTAGGAGTTTTCGAATAACAAACATCTAACGCAGTCGCTATGTAGGTAAGCATTACACATCCGAAGGCTTTAGTGGTCCATATTTTTGATACCTAGCAATATAGGACATTTTGCATCATAACTCTGAAAGTAAGGATTTGTGACTTGTGAGAAAAGTTGTATAGAACATTTTAGTTTTACCTCTACATTACACCCACAAAGTTTTTACAGATATTTATGAATCACCTGGTATAATAAAAATGGTAGCCTAATAATAATAATAATAATAATAATAATAATAATAATAATAATAATAATAATAATAAATTATTATTAGAGTTTTGAGTTTCCGGGCTTGTGCCGCGTTGTCATAGTTGCTGGAGCTAACGTTTCGATCATCCTGCTGTGACCGTCCTCTGAGCGGCACAAGCCCGGAAACTCACAACCCGTGAACAGCAGCCGCGGAAGCGTACGCTAAGAAATTATTAATTAGCCTGTTATTATGGGCCGGCTGAACTCGTATGAAATGCGAGATTTGACTCGCTCATCGTTTGTTCGGCCTTGATGGTGAATGTTTGCAATGCTTACTTGTAACTTAAGATGTAGCAAAATCTAATTTACTTTTATGATGGATTAATTATATGTTTTGCACTAACAATAATTAGGGAGGGAGCAAATTATACTCATTTATTAAACCCTAATTTTGTTTGGTAGCGAAACATCAATGTTACAAAGTCGTGATGACGAACACCTGACCTCAAAATATATGGAGGATGCAATCATTCGAGGAATTTAGACGCAATGACTGTATGACGAAATACCCTTTATGTGAAAGGACAGAGTGTCTAACTGGAGCGGATCATTTTCAAAATCTGCATTACAAAAAACTTGACGCTCTACATTGCAGAGCTTGACGAAGAACTTATGATTCTGGAAAGAGAACAGTAAGTAAAGTTCAAAATAAATTGCACACTCCATTTTAGATGGGTATGAGTATCAGGTTAACTATGCTTTGAAACTAAATCTTCATTTACAAACATGATATGTAACTTCTGTTCTACTTGGAACGGTCCAAATCTCTTTTGTTAGGCGATATCATTTTATTTCTAGAAATAAGGTTTGATATATCCATTCCATTGATGTAGGACCTACTTAATTCTTTCTCATTTTATCACTGATTTATACAGGGTGAAAGTGACGCAAATCTGCTGATTGAAGGGGAAATTAGAATACATTAAAATAATAATAATAAAAAAAAACAAACCGATTATGCGTTTTGTAGTTAAGTGCATGCATTATTAGAAAATTTGACTGAAACTCGAGTAGTTTGACAACAGCACATCGCCGGCTCACCTACGAACACATACTGTATGTACACTGCCTGAATAGCAGCGTTCCGTCGCTTATACTGCACTAGGATCCCAGACTTCCTAATGGTAGGTAATAACTAGGGACCGTATTCTATACCAGGACGTAAGGATATAAAGTTAGTTGTTCATAGACTATATTGACGTGACGTCATATTTGGCGCATGGCACAGGTACTATCGGGGAACACTTGCATCTTGTTTGCGCTGCAGTTGGCATTCTATTCATGATTCAAAACTAGACCTCGAAGACAGTTGAAAATGCAATCTAGTGATAAAGATTGACACTACGGTGGCCTTTGCTACATTATTTGTTCATTTATTTAATTTTCTTTTACGCTGACAGGCGAACCATCCTTTCTGGTCCTGCAGGTAAGGTCCCATCATCTACTCACGAGCCAGAGTCCAGAGTCTCAAGCCCTTAGAATAGTGATGTAAAAATGTGACTCGAGGAGTGATTTCCCCTCATTACCTCCTACCGATTTAGGTGCGCGCGATGGAATTGAGGGAGAAGTAAACAACTCCTCTCTCAGCGGTGGAAGGGGGTAATACGTCACGCACGATTTATCCTCATTTGCATTCCTGTCTTAGAACCTAGATCAGTATCGGAAACCCGTGCTACCCCCAGACATCATCCCAGCCTATTCTGTCACATATTATATGATGGGTGAAATGAGGGAGACGTGGGGAGTGTTGGTGGAACGAAAGAGAAAAACGGGAATACACCGCGAGAAACTCTCTGAAACGACTCTTTTATCCATTGCAAATCCCATCCAGACCTGGCAAGGTAAACTCGAAGTACCTTAACCTAATTTTGTGAATTGAAATATTATTTTGCTACTAATTTTACATTATGTTTTAAAAATAAATAAATAAATAAATAAATAAATAAATAAATAAATAAGTAAATAAATAAATAAGTAAATAAATAAATAAGTAAATAAATAAATAAATAAACAGGCATAGCAATGACAGTAATGGACAAAACCTAACTACAGACCGATTATTTAGTCCTGACAGCTCAGCGGCGCGAAAGAGGGGAAGTAATAGGAGTAGTGGGGAGAGTTCCGGAGTAGAGATAAGAGCGAGCGGTCAGTGAAGAAATGCAGTACAGCTTAACTGTACTGGAAACACACCGCTTTACCGCATGCGTTCAGCGTATTCCGAATCTCACCGGACCGGTGGACAACAATGACGTCACGCTGCAGCGAATTGGTAACAAAACTGCTGGATGGATTGATGGCTGTCATGGCGACTGTATAAGTTGTTGTCTGTGCTACGCTAGCAAAATTTTGCGAAATTTCCGTACTGCCATCTCGTTCAAAGAAAAGAGAGCATAAACAATTTATTTCTTGAACCGGTAATAATAACTGGTCCGTTGGCATGTTCACTCATAAGCCATTAACATACGTTGTGCTCATTACAAACAATACAGCAGAACTAAAGCAGAACACACCGCCATGACACAACAGTGCACGATGTCATTCGTCTGCTAATTCACGCCTTATACAAGAACCAATCAGATTCACTGATGGCGGCTGTTGGAGACTGTCACCACCTCTGCAAGCTGATGGCACCGGTGCGACACCGGTGGAGCATCAATGACGTCATCGGTGGAATTCGGAACACCGTGATGCCATCGGATTGCTCACCTGTGAGATTCGGAATACGCTCGTTACATCCGATCTCTCTGAATACAGGCGATTGCGTACCGTAATGGACTAGCCTGACCCAGGCGCACATTGTCGGCGACTGTCAGGACTAAATGATCGTACTGTACATAGGAAATTAATACAGGGTGATTCACGAGGATTTATTTACCATCCTTTATCAATTATCCTTTACTGAGCTTATTTCCAAAGACATTCTGAGCAAATGTCATATAAACATGTGTTCTAATCCTAATATTTTCAGAGTTACAACTAATTTGAAGCTGTAAGTAAAATATATATATTTTTTTAAGTTTAAGAGGAGTAAAAGAATATTACAAATGAAGAATCCACTGCAAGAATGATGGCTGTCACTTTCTTGTCGAAAATGAACCAAGACTGTCAATGCATAACTTAAGACATATAGAATGTATATAGAGAATTATATGACATTAACACTGATAGTCATTGTCCAGTAATGATCGGAAAATTACAGTTAACCCATTTACTCCCACTGTTCCCAAATGGGAACATGCATTATTTACGGCGTAAATGATTTGAGAGGACCAATAATCATCCTATTTTGTTTCTTATGTGTCAATAAGTAGGAATATATAAGAAACACCAACATTTTTAATAAAAAATAATTTGGGCATAAATAATTTGGGAAATTCTGAAATATTTATATTCCAATCATTGAAAGTGTCTTGGGATCAAATGGGTTAAGCTTTGAGCGCTAAGCATTTCAAACTTTCAATTGCTTCTCCTGAAAAATGGCATCCATCATTAGAGAATAAACTATTCAGAAGTATCATTTTTTTAATTGGCTAGTGTTCTGAAGGTAAAAATGCGTTGTTAATTGCTTTGTACGGATTTTGTTTTTCAATTTTTAACTAAAAATTACATCATTCTTACGCACTTGTCAAAAAATTATTACAAATCATACGACTATAGGAACTTGATTCTTTACAGTTTAATTATGTATCCTAATGTGCAGTCTTGAAGAATTTACAAAAATAGCGTGATTTTTAACAATCATTGTGGTAAATGCGTAAGATAAATGTAATTTTGTAGTTAAAAATCGGAAAAAAAAAATTCTGTACGAAGCAACTATGGAATTCACAGCACATTTTTAGCTTTAGAATACTAGCTGATTAAAGAAATGACACTCCTGAATAGTTCATTCTTTATCTGTAATATTCTTTTAACCCTAAAAGTAAAGAATAATAGTATTTTACAAACAACTTAAAATTAATATAACTCTGAAAATATTGAGATTAGGACACATGTTTATATGACACTGTTTGCTCAGAATGTCTTCGGGAATAAGTTCCGTAAGTGGCGGTAAATTCTCTTGAATCACCGTGTACAATCACATCAGTTGTTCACCACAAATTTTAGAGGATATATGGGGAATCGAAAGAATATCTTTTCGGCAAGAAGTCGTCAGTTGATTAAATTCTGGTCGATCACCACATCTGTATAACTAGGCCTCGTGGTTTGTATAAGCGTCTGTGAGTCAACTTGCCGAAACTCTTTTCCAAGAAGTCTGTCCGCAACCCACGTTATACTTTTAAATAGGCAAATATATTCAAAGCACAAGGATATTACTTTTTATAATTCTGTCAACAAAACAGCTTGCAAAAGCACATTAATATAAATTTGCATATTGGCTACTGGAATGTGTAACACTTTTTATTACGTATCGAGAGCAAGGTTATAAATTATCTTCACGGCTGCGCGGGTGATGTGGGCTGTGTTACCAACTTTTTAAAATTCTACAAGTCGATCAAACATGATGGCGACAGCCCATTTATGGAGCACCCAGTCAGTTTCTATTGAGATGTACCTGATCTGAACAGCTAGAAGCCATCACGCATCCATATACATGCTAACTCTCACGAACTACTTATAGTTTTATTTACTCCTCGGCTCGAGTTTTCACATCTTTCATTCCCATGCTATTGTAGACCATCTGCTTCACATGGTATCAGTAGTGATCGCACCTATTGAGTCCGATTTCGCCTGGGGGCCAAAACGTACAAGTATTGTGCGTATCGGAGAAAGGCTCGGCCCATAAATAATTAGTCGAGATGTTTGCATATGACCCCGATACGACGCGTGATACTATTCCGCAGCTTCTCGTATTCCCAGGTAGCGCCTCGTATGGAACGCACATGAGATCATGTGCTGAGCCAACACCTTTCGCTAACAACACTGATCAATAAAATAAATACTGTACATTTATAATCGACGCACATAACACTACTTTTTATTCTTTTGTACGGAGGAGAGGCCCGCAGCCTCTAATGGGCTTATTGTGCCGTACGGAAGTTTATTTTATTTTGGTTGCTTACTTAAAAGGACACGAGCAGCAATTCTATTGCACTTTGTGGCCAAAAACGTATCATATCTTTTAATTTAATATTTTTACTTCTATTAAAGATAGGCATGAGGCAGGCTTGGAAGTAAATCCCGAAAAAACAAAGTATATGAGTATGTCTCGTGAACATAATATACAGGCTGTCTCTAAATTAGATCGAAAAATCAGGGAGCAGATAGACAACTTTCGTGGAAGCATATTTTGTTAAGGAACCCATGGGCTGCGTCGCTTCGTTTCAGCGCAAGAATGCGGGAACGGATAATCACTCTTTTCAGACCAAGAGGAGTGTGTCATTATTACTATCATTCGGTTTGTTTACGTCCGGAGCCCAGTATAATTTGGTATCGATTAAGGCACGTCTGTTTACTTCCACTGGTACGACCTCTTGTTATCAGTGTTATTCGTCTATGTAGTTTAGTACTTGTACTGCACTCATTCTTTTGTAATGTTCAGTATAGTTTAATACGTCGTTGGTTTCGTTTTTCTGTACGTATTTTTTCTTTGTTTGGGTTAACACACAGAATCATGTGACACAGAATCGGTTGTTATTTGAACATACCTACTTACTTTATCCCTACCTGTAATTCCTTCTTGCACTGAAACGAAGCGTTGCAGCCCATGGGTTCCTCAACAAAATATGCTTCCACGAAGGTTATCTACCTTCTCCCTAATTTTGTCGGTCTAATTTAGAGACACCCTGTAGTAACTTACGAAATGGAAATATAAAATTTGAAATTTATCCTTTGAAGAGATGGAAAAATTCAAATATCTTGGAGCAACAGTAGCAAATATAAATGACACTCGAGAGGAAATTAAACGCAGAATAAATATGGGAAATTCCTGCTATTACTCGGTTGAGAAGCTTTTGTCATCCAGTCCGCTTAAAAAAAACTGAAAGTTGGAATTTATAAAACAGTTATGTTAGCGGCTTTCTCTATGGTTCTGAAACTTGGCCTCTCACTTTGAGAGAGGAACGGAGATTAAGAGTGTTCGAGAATGAGGTGCTTAGCAAAATATTCAGAGCTAAGAAGGATGAAGTTACAAGAGAACGGATAGTGAGATAATTACAAGTGTTTCGAAAGAGCTGACGGCAATTGCAAGATGTCTCAACGCCGCATAAGTAATACCCCACACCCCAAGCGGTCAGCGACTTGAAGGGGGTGGGTTAAGTTCAACAACCTTTCACCGTGTATCTTGCAGCAGGTGAGGGGAGGACGCAGCAAACAAATGAGCGGTTCAGAGCAGAAATAGTATAAGTCAAAATTGGGTAATGAGGTTTAAAGTAAATATTCTGTAAAATACAGCGCAAAGTAGCAATTAATATGTCCATCGTGCTATCTACTGAGTATTAATAGTTTAAATAAATTGAATATTACTTGCTACTTTGCTCTGTATTTTACAGAATGTTTACTTCAATCCTCATTACCAATTTAACTTACACCACTTCTGCTCTCAACTGCTCATGTACTGAGCTTCGGTGCAATACTTCGCGAGCTAATCTGGGGATAAATCTTCGCACAAAAATGACCTACGTAAACTCCGGATAGGGACGTAACTATTATTTGTTTAGTTTGTGCAATTTAATGTCAGAAAATGTAAATTTTTAACCCGAATGAACAAAATAGCTCGTGTCCGGGCGCAGTTCAACAATGAATACAGAATTATTAACTTACAATGCAATACACTAACAATTCAATAGCTACTAAGTATGGCGTAATAATTTTAATGTAAGCAAGAAACACGTACACCAATAACAAGAAATAACGTTAAAATCAGGAAATTATATTCAAATTAGTGAAATCACTTAGGATTAAAGTTTCAGTTACAATTAATGAAAAAATAAAACTGATGTAACTTTGTGAACAAGATGTAATTAACATTACAGTTTGTTGTTTTACGAATCACTAATTCTGGGCGTTAATAATGAAATAAAGAGTAATAAACTCCGTAAACCACATCCCACTCACATCTTTCAGGTACTGTTCAAAATGTCCACCATCAGCGTGCTTTCACATCTTCTAGTCCAATTATGACGAACTCTGGTCAGTAGTCCTTCACTGTTCCGAATTTCTTCCGAGGCCTGGATCATGTCTAAGTACTCACGATTTGTGAACTCTGGCATCTCGTAGTTTTGAAATAAACTAAACTGTATCTCTGTACGTCCAATTTCACACTAATGCAATGTAAACATCACAACAGCTGATCAGTTGCGAGTACTAGGCGAACTGTCTGCTGTCCGGACAGCGATGCCAGATTGTGTACGTGACCCGACAATCAATGTTTCTTCAATCGATTAATTCGAAATCTGTGAATTTTCTAATTAAAATACTGCTGCAACGTGAACATAACAAACGTTCTCTTCGTTCTTATACAAGAAATTAAACCGTATTTTAAACAGTATTCGTAAAATTCGCGATTGAAATGTCGGCATAAAAGTATTATTTCTTAAAAAATCTCGCAAAAACGAGCAAAATGGTATCATCCTTTTTTGTTCGTTATATTTCAAGGAATCACATCCTACAATTAATGTACTAGCTTACCCTTCAACCTGTATATATAGAGTGAACCGTAAGTAATGTCATTAATTCCAAGGGGTTATTCTTTGAGGTATTTCAAACAAAAAAGTTAAATGCAATTCTGCTCGTTTTTGCTCCCTTTTATAGGTAAAATTTGTTTTTATAAAACATTTCACGGCATGTTTTGGGAAAGCCATTGATTGAATTCCTAATATGCTCAGTTAATTTAAAGGAGTAGTATATTGATGATAATAAATGATTGAAAAAAATAGTTTTGTCCTTTCAGGGCTCAGAAATTTGATCCGAACAAATACAACGTTTCGTTCTGCAAATAAATTTCAAATGTTACACTTGTTCGGATCAAATTTCTGGATATTTAAAGGATAAAACTAGAATTTTTTAAAATCATTTATTACCATAATACACTGCTTCCTTAAACTGACTGAGCATATTGGGAATTAAATCAATGGCTTTCACAGGACACGCTATGAAATGTTTCATATAAAGTAATTTTTATCTCGAGAGGGAAGCAAAAGCAAGCAAAATTGTATTTAACTTTTTCGTTTGAAATATCTCAAAGAAAAGCCCCCTGAAATTAATGACATTATTTACGGTTGACTCTGTATATAATATTTTAGAATTATATATCTGTCACAATTATGATATTTTGAAGTACAGTAATTATTTTATAGCCTATCTTCATCCCTCCATTATTTTCTCATAAGAAAATGTGTTCACCTCACAAGTTAAATCTGCGGCGGAAGCTGAGGCACAGATTTAATTTCATTCATGTTTTTTGTTGCGGAAGTTGAGCACTGCGGAGGTGCAACGTCCTGCTGGAATGTCACTTTGTTCTGCTCATTACCTCGCAACTGAGGAAGTCGAAATCGCAGCAGCGTGTCCGAATATGGACCGCAACAAATTGTCTCCAAATGAAAAAAATTACGAGCGTCGTTTTCAACGAATAGGTCTTTGGCTTCCTCCGTCGTGGTCACTAAATTCGAAGCACCTAGAGTCGATCCCTAACGGAAGAAGTCAACGTTGGCGTATTCTGCAGGTAAATCACGTGGTACTATAAATACAGGCGATGCATACCAGAGGATGGGCCAAGTGAAACATATTAAGACAAAAGTGATCTTACAGAGTAAAATTTAATATTTAAAACACAGAAAAGCATCACAAACAGTGCTGCTCATCGGAGTGACTACTACCGCGGAGGAACCGGAGATTACGAATAAAGCTCTCCACCGGTGATCTCCGATACTACCGTAGGTGGAACAGGGGATATATGGAGGGATCCGGTGGTTCGGAGAGAAGCGACAGTTAGCTCAAGGACGACCGGCGCGTACGGACTGAGGGTAGTTGTGAGGGGAATAAAATGGCACCAAATCGGATATCCGTCGCATGGAAATTCTTTAATTTAGTTGAAGTAATAATAAAGTCGCACACTGTAAACTTTGTGGGCGAATTTACTCTAAGGGTGGTGGAACTTCGAATTTGTTAGACCATTTGAAGCGATCGCACAATCGCGAACTTTGTTGAAAACAATTACGCAAAACATTTGATACGATTTCTTTTTAAATTGTTTTAGTGCTATTGTTCCCAAAGGCTCACAGTCTATGAAAAAGTCTTGAAATTTCTCTAAAACGTAACTTTCGAGACAATGAAAAACAAATTAAATATTTACAAGACGACTTGAGTTATATTTTACTGTTTGGATTAAAATATTTCTGAATGAAACTAAAGAAACAGCTGGTAATAATATAATTACAATTATCCTTAAGTTGATATCCACTTATATTTTTATTACAGTGGCGCGTTTTAGAAGAGGCAGTTCAAATATTGACACCCTTTAACACAATAATCACAATCCCGTCCGGTGAAGAATCTGAATAAATTATGTTGGACAGTAAACTTTATCCCATTGATAGCCCACGTTTAGTTTGTTTCATTCTGAATCTCCCTTAATATATTTTACGTCAACTAAACCGATTAGAATAATAATTGACAAAGCCTGTTTGCGATTAAACGAGAGTTTCTAGGAGAATTAAAGTATAAATGTTTACATTAGCTACTGAAAAGCTTTACTTCTGCGTTAGTTTTGCAGTTAGTTTGAATGTTATTAATTTGATCAATGACATAAAACTAATACGGCTTTCCACATATACTATGAATTTCAAAACTAGAAAAAAAAATCTGTCAGCTAACATAGCACTTTAAGCAACACAAAAAAAAGAGCCGAAGAAAGAGAGAGAGAGAGAGATTAACATAAAAGAGAGATTAAACAACAACAAATTAGAACTTATTTTAAAAGATACGCGGACGTCAGCTGACTCGAATCACTACCTGATCCGATTAAAGGAATGCTCAGCGGAAAGTGTATGTCTGTGCCACAGCACATATACAACCTGCGCGGCATCAATCGGAGGTAACCGGAGGTCTCCGATTGAAAGCGCGCAAACAACCGCTCCGGAGAAAACCTAATCATAAGCAGCACTAATCACAAATTACACATTGAGATATATTACAGTAAATTAAATGGTCAAAAGCGTGTATGCATTTTACATCACTTAATTTTTAAAAATCTCTCACTAGAGTGCTTGAGAGAAGAGCAAGCGATCGAAGGTGTGGTTCTCCACGCACGTACTACAGTCTATGTTGCATGAGGTACGCACTATGTAGTAGCAGGCTAATGTCATGGGCAGAGAAATCCTGTTATGCCTAAAGTGTAATGAACGGAAAACCAATCACGACGCAACGCTGTGTTGCGGAGGAACAATTACGCGCCCGATTCCATCAAGATTAAGCTTCGGATTTCGTGAGAAACTGGTGATGCTCAATGCCAGGACCTAGCCTGACCTTACGATCAGCAGTCTTTGTAGAGAAATTCCTCGAGGTTCAAGGAGTGGACGTGAACAGTTACATGAATAAGATGCAGTCCTTTATATTACGTGCCACTATCATCTTTGTTCTCAAGGTAATCCACAACGAAAACATCACTCACGTCAGTGCATGGGTGGCCCAAGGAAATGCCGCGAGTGGTAACGGATTGTCTCTCGGCAGAACACACCAGCGAGAATCCTTATGGGAAAGTTTCTTTTTTTTCTTTTTTTTTTTTTGCTTTCTCGTTACTAGATCTCGGATATTAGGTAAAACCCTATTTTGATCCTCATGTAATACATTAAAATAAATGCAGAAAAATGAGATACTTCTTCAATTTGTCCCTAAATAATCTCATGTTTTGAGTTTCATTTATTACATCCATAGAAAGGCTCATAAAATTTTTTGATAGCACGATAGATCTGCCGATGGAGTACGAAAGCCATTTTTTGACGAGTATTTATGCTATGAGCTGAATTAAATATGGGAAATGCGTGTTATTATTCGGTTGAGAAGTTTTTGTCATCTAGTCTGCTGTCAAAAAATCTGAAAGTTAGAATTTATAGAACAGTTATATTACCGATTGTCGTGTATGGTTGTGAAACTGGACTCTCACTTTGAGAGAGGAACAGAGATTAAAGGCGTTTCAGAATAAGATTCTTGGGAAAATATTTGGGGCTAAGAGGGATGAAGTTACAGGAGAACGTTACACAACGCAGAATTGCACGCATTGTATTCTTCACCTGACATAATTAGGAACATTAAATCCAGACGTTTGAGATGGGCAGGGCATGTAGCACGTATGGGAGAATCCAGAAATGCATATAGAGTGTTAGTTGGGAGACCGGAGGGAAATAGAGTTTTGGGGAGGCCGAGAGGTAGATGGGAGGATAATATTAAAATGGATTTGAGGGAGGTGGGATATGATGATATAGAGTGGATTAATCTTGTACAGGATAGGGACCGATGGCGGGCTTATGTGAGGGCGGCAATGCACTTTCGGGTTCCTTAAAAGTCATTTGTAAGTAAGTAAGTAAGTACTTATGCTATGAATTGTTGCATTAATTATAAAATTTTCACGATTACATACGAGAAAGTTTATTAATAAAAAAATATACTGACAAGCCATGGACATTATTTGTAGTTTTTTTTAAGTTTCTACACGATTCCCTAGATTTGACACATACTATGATTCAAAGTACTCTTTTTTGTAGTAGGAATACACTATTACTATCGGTAGAATTTCCCCAGAATATTATTCATGGTCCTGTCACATAACTCTGAAATTGAGGTGTGTAATTGACCATCAAGAGATAGAAGGAAATGAAAAAGCAGATAGACTGGCCAAGAAAAAAGCACACAGCTTCTGCAATGGACTTGAACCAGTCTTCGGAATTAGCAAATTAACTACTAGAATAGGAAAGAACACAAGAAAAAGTGGCCAATTCTTCGGCAATTTTTTTTTCTCCAGAGTCCCAACCCAATAAACACACACAAAAAAGACACTATTCTGCAATACTGTAAGGCCAAAAGAAAGTTAAGGCGAGCAACTGTATTATATTAGACACTGACAATTCAGGAAATGTCTTAAGAAAATAGATCTCTTTCGAAGAGAATATTGTACACAGCACAGCGAAATGCAAGACACATATGCGAGGTCCTGGAGGATAGGAATAGAGAAACCAACTATTTGGAGCTACATCATTTCACATTATATTATTATCAACGTTAAGGAGTTAAAAAGCCAACAGCTAAAGTATGAGTGTCCGGAAATTCCCTCAATATTCCTATTGTATCACCACCATAAACTACCACTACTACTGCTACTACTACAACTACCATTACCAACTGTCACTACTACTGCTGTTACTGCTACCACCACCCACCATCTCCACCACCACCACCACCACCACCTACTGCTACTACCACTACTACCAATGTCACCACCAATTATTAATAGAATAGGTCTACTACGACCAACATAACCACCACCAACTACCAATACTACTACTACCACCACTACCATCACCACCACCAATACTACTACTACCACCACTACCATCACCACCACCAATACCACTACTACTACCACCACCACCAATACCAATACCACTACTACTACCACCACCACCAATACCAATACCACTACTACTACTACTACCACCACCACCAATAATACTACTACTACTACCACCACCACTACCATCACCACGACCAATATTACTACTACTACTACTACTACTACTACTACTACTACTACTACCACCACCACCACCAATACTACTACTACTACCACCACCACCAATACTACTACTACTACTACTACTACTACCACCACCAATACTACTACTACTACCACCACCAATACTACTACTACTACTACTACTACCACCAACACCAATACTACTACTACTACTACCACCACCACCAATACCACCAATACTACTACTACTACTACTACTACTACCACCACCACTACCATCACCACCACCAATACTACTACTACTACTACTACTACTACTACTACTACCACTACCACCACCACCACCATCACCACCACAAATGCTACTACCACCACCACCATCACCACCACCAATACTACTACTACTACTACTACTACTACCACCACCACCACTACCATCACCACCACCAATACTACTACCACCACCACCACTACCATCACCAATATTACCACCACTACCACAACAACTACCACTACTACACCACCACTACTACTAAGACCACCACCACCACCTACCACTACTATTACCATCACCACATACCATTACTACCACCACCACGACCACCACCACCACGACCACCACCACCAAGACCACCACCACGACCACCACCAGTACTACCACCTACCACTGCTCCGTTACCACACACTCGGTTGTTCGGGGCAAGCGAGCGAGCTAGGGAGATGGACAGTGCAAATCCGTTGATGACCACAGCTCTAGACTTTCCTGAGTCAGCTCATCCCACTTCTCTTTTATCTAGTAGACTCTCAATTTTCTAACAAAGTTTGGAACGACTAAGAACTTCCGAACCTTAAAAATCTCCTATAAACCTTCTTTGTTATTTTCGGGCATTTAGTGAACACTAGAGAGCTGCAGAATAGGGCTTGCAACGGGTTTTCAATAGACCGGTCAGAGAGCATCAGTCAAGGTAGAGCATCCGACCGAATGTTCGGCCTTCAACCGGTTGCCCCTGATGTTTTTCAGGCTAGACAGAACACTGACATTTTCTGGGTACATAAACTGAGTAACAATTGAAGAAAATTTACCATGTGTAATTTAAAAAATGTATTTGCTTCATATAGGCCTACAATTGATTGCATACTTTATTATGCTTATCTTCATAACATGTATATAGATGTACAAACGGACATCGGTAACAACAGAGGAAGTAAGTGTAATGCACAATATGGAATCTGGTGTAAAGAAATGCAAGTATAGAATAAATTACAATTACTTACTAAATAGAAGAGAAACTAAGTACAGTACATACATTCTATTGTAACGTTTACACTTTAAACTCAAAATGCATACCTTTAAAACAGTAGTTGCTAATGTCATATAATTACTCTAAGCAGATGCTTTATTTAAATAATAAATAATTTTTAAGGAGATATGTTTTGCTCTTGACGATACCAACAGTAACACCTGAATAAATGAATTAATGAATGAATGAATTAATTAATTAATTTCAATGGATTCAATTAATGATGAATGAACCAATCAGTGAATCACTAATCAGTCAATGAATCAATCAATGAATCTAAGGATGAATGAATGAATCAGTTGATGGTTGATTGATTCATTGACTGAATGTAGTGAGAGAAGAAGAATTATAATTTAATAGTAGTCCTACACGATGATAATCGCGTCCTTGCAAGTGCTCTGGGAGCTCCTGCATGGCTCAATGTGGTGCCTTTGTCGTCCACCAACAAAGAGTGAGAAACAACTCGAATATTCGTTAAACTGAATCTGAGACACTCCACGAGACGCAAGAGCTTTGCATACTGACTACAGCGCCAGGCGTTCAATACCAATATAGGCCTATAATTTCTATTTTTCGTAACCGGTTGTGCACGACTCTAGTGAGTACATGAGAAAATATAAACAATCGCTATTGTACTTACAACTTACAAATGGCTTTTAAGGAACCGCAGGTTCATTGCAGTCCTCACATAAGCCCGCCATCGGTCCCTATCCTGTGCAAGATTAATCCAGTCTCTATCATCATATCCCACCTCCCTCAAATCCATTTTAATATTATCCTCCCATCTACATCCTTCCCAAAGGTCTTTTTCCCTCCGGTCTCCCAGCTAACAATCTAAATGCATTTCTGGATTCGTCCATACGCGCTACATGTCCTGCCCATCTCAAACGTCTGGATTATCGCTATTGTACAAGAAACATGAATTCTAATCATACAATCACCACAAACTTTGTCGCTCGCACTGAGCCATTTCCGAGGCTGAATTCAACTTCCTTCTACAGAGACTACGTGAGTTCAAAATATCTCATGTTCCTCATGCGTTGTCTTATGGCCACCTCAGATCTTGATCCTAGTCATCGTACACAACGCGAGGCGCGTAAGGAAAACTCAGCTGTGGACAGTGAAGTGCCCCTAATCGTTTTCTATACATGATGTACTGGGACTTTCCCGAGGATAAAAGGCAGTCGGAACTAGTTTTAACCACTTCATCTCCTCCTAATGCCGAGGTCACAAAAGCACGAGAGCTCTACCTACCTGCATTCTATGATTCTCAATGATAGGCCTATATACTCTTTTATAGGGAACATTAGAGTAAGATCGTAATTTCACCTTGGATGCTGAAAACTAATGGTAAAGAGGCACATGTAAATAGAAGTCCATGACCTTGAGATTGCACAGCCTCTTGTCCTACAAAATTATGTGTAATGACCTCATCAAAAATAGTAGTCAGCGAGGAGTGATGAAAGACGCGTTGCTACGGAGAACCGCGGTGTCGTCGTGGCCTTCGGGGAGTTACTAATCCATTACCCTATTCAACAGAAGTCCACGTTTCATAATAGCTGCAATGTAGGGACATTAATCTTATATTAACTGCGAAATCGTGTTACTGGCCCATCTTTATAGGTCTAGGTCTCCTGTTCGTCGAAATAAACAACGACATAGTAAATAGCCACGTGCCACGAAGATGTCCAGAAAATTCCATGCATGTTACTAAATAACTTCTATATCGTTCAGTGATAGGGAATATTAAAGAGTAGGTACATAGGCCTACAGTAGATTTTAGCGCCAATCTCTTGGAATATTCAAGGGAAGAAAGAATGAGTAAAAAAATTTCCGTAATAAAATAAATATGTCCAACAAATTCCATGTATTTTACCAACAACTTCTATATCGTTCAGTGATAGGAATGTTAAAGAATAGGTACATAGGCCTACAGTAGATTTTAGCGCCAATCTCTTGGAATATTCAAGGGAGAAAAGAATGAGTACAAATTTCTCCAAATAAAATAAATAAATAGACAGACAAAGACAGACAGACAGATAGATAGGTAGAAGATGAATACAATTTTTAAGTATTATTAATTGCTTCTGTTACTTTGTTACCCAGTTATCAATATTTGTAAATAGATTTATATGTAATTTTAACGCATGCACTTAATTATTTATATTATTATTTGAGTTAGATTTTTTTGAAATTTCATGTCACGAAACACAAACTTCTGGGGAAGTGCAAGAAACAGTATTCAAGAAATGATACGTTGGGCCGAATAACGGTCTATGTTACAATTTTTCAAAATTGAATTTTTAATAGAATAATGCTCTGTATAGTCTTACTCATCTGTAACAAAAATTATTTTTCAATATCTGTATCAGAAGCGCTTCTAAACGAGTTACAACCATGAATTTCTTGGTTGAAACAACGGTCTAGAATTAGAGTCTGGCTGGGCGGAAGAGAAGGCCTACTGGCCTTAGCTCTGCCAGATTAAAAAAAAAATAAAAATAATAATAATAATAATTATTATTATTATTATTATTATTATTATTATCATTATTATGTCACTAATCACTTCTAGCGTATCCAGTTGTTTATATCGTATTGGGAGTTATTGCACGAGAGTTTGTTCTCTTTACGAATACTGGGTACTTGAACTTTGTGAATCAGATTTCGGTTGATCTATTACGTATAATGGGCGACTGCAAGACAGTGACGATTTCTACGGTAGATATTGACCGATTAAATAAATCTAAAAAAAAAAAGGATCCAGACAAATCAATATTAATAAGTGGGAAGATGTGTCACGAAAGTCTCTGAGAGATAATGGCTTTGAGTATAAAACAAGGAAACCGAAGTCGCAAGTTAGTGCGAAAGATTCCCCAAGTAATTTAAGTTCTTGTCTGTTAATTTTGCAGTATTTTATTAGTTGTATTTTAATTTACACTTTACCTAGTGTTAGTTGGTCTATGTTGTGTTTTGCCACTATACTTTATCTTAGAATTTTATCAAGGTATTTCGTTTCAGGAACAGATTTGTGTGAATTCTTGTAAGATATGTGCTCACAGGTTGCTCTTGATGTCAGAAAGGAGTTGTTTAAAATGTATTACTCTCTTACAGTCAGCATTTAAAAACTGTGATTGTTATTGTCTTCATTGTAAACAAAATTTATACTTAACGGATAAGCCATCTGTTGGGATGGATATTGAATATTCGGGATAGGGGTTCAAATTCCATCCCTCAACAATTTCTCAACTGTAATGTTTAATTTTCTTTATTCATTTGTTGTTACAATTTTAATTAATTAATTTAATGGTGTCCCTACATCTCAGTACTGTATCTATTTTCTAATAATAGTGTTATTATTTGATCAATATTATATGTTTATTCGTAATAATTATGACATTGAGTGTAACTTTAATAAATTACTTGTTAATTCACATCATTTAAAAATAAATGTCATAATCATTTTGTTCATAATTTAACCTTTTAATTGATTTTGTATATTTCATAATATTCTCATTGTATAAAACTGTTTATTGTCTGTATTCCCCAGTACCATTTCTGTGGAGTTAAAAATTTTAAAAACTTCTACGATGTTTAATATAACTTTCAACAACATATAATCGTATACTTCGCTTAGTGTACAAAACATATTGATGGAATAACGGCCTATGTTGCCCGTCCGATAGTAAATTTATGAGAGGAATTACGATGTAACATTTTTGTTCCTCCTGCACAGTTATCAGATTGTAACATAGACCGTTATTCGGCCCAACGCTTCAAATGTATGTGTGAAGATTTGGAATATTTCATGTGAAGAATGTTCTTATATTTCCTATATAATAATAATAATAATAATAATAATAATAATAATAATAATAATAATAATAATAATAATAATCCGTGGCGCTATAGCCCGTGAAGGGCCTAGACCGACCAGCCGGCTGCTGGCCTCACGCCCACATGCCGAAGCAGAGGTGGACGATCATCCAACCAGAATGGAGGTATCGTGTGGTTAGCACGATGATCCCCCAGCCGTTATAGCTGATATTCGCAACCGGATTTCGCTATCTATCGTAGCTCCCCAAGTGCATCACGATGCTGGGTGGGCACCAGTCCCATACACTGGCCGAAATTTCATGAGCAAATTTCTTCCCCCATGAGGACTCGAACCAGCGCGCGTTCCGTAACGCGAGTGCCTTAGACCGCGACGCCACGGCGCGGGACATTTCCTATATACATAATTAAAATTTTCTGTGTGAAACAGGATATTGTACTACAAAAGACAAACCATGTGGACGAAAATAACAAATTAATTTAAAAAATCGTATGTGGAAAATGAATTCATGGTTTGCTTATGTAAACAAATTTTACAATAATTTAGTTAAATGAAATTTTCCTATAGACGTAAATACTAAAGTTCTGCATTGAGTAATAATATTCTAACATAGTAATAAGTGACACTACTATTACTGTACAGTAAATTCAGAATAAAAAAAAAAACAAAATCATTAATTTACGTATAATAATTGAATGTGCGCATGCAAGAAGGTGACTTCTCCAAAAAGGCAAGTTTTCAGGAGAAGATTAAAACTGATTTGTCATTGTGCTCAATTCAAATAAAATTCATTGCTTATAATACCTCAGAAAAACAGGCATTACCATTGTCTGTTGATATATCGTACTAAAGAAGTTGTGCAGTAAGACATGTGACTACAAATCAGTTTTAACCTTCTCCTGAAAACTTGCTCTTTTGGAAAAATCACCTTCTTGCATGCGCACATTCAATTTTTACCAAACGCAAATTACATATTTTTATAAGCATTGCTAGCTGTTCGTCCTGTGTCATTCTTGTCTACTGCTGGTCATCTAAATATTCAATTGTAAAATTCAATTCAGGATAAAAAGGGCGATAGTGCTTCTGTTTCTTGATATCTAATATCTTCTTACTATTAATAAATACATGCCTTCAAGTTATGCCTTTATAGTTAGAAGAATGGAGCTGTGTTTTTCAATTTGTAGAGCAAACTGACGACACCAAAATTCAAGAAAGCCTACTGCCTGAGCGCCAGCTTTAAAACCGCGGCAGGAATGTGACGTGGAACCCAGTAGACTGCACTACACTTGCTGAGTCGCGTCCCTCCCTTTCCCACTTCCTCATACGGCGCGGTTTCAGAGCTGGCGCTCAGACAATATGAAGTCTCTTGCTACCACAATCCCATATTTTTCAGCATACCTACTTCTCCAACATATAGAACATTACCAACGCACTGTGTTGAGAAACTTCAGCAAGTCGCTGACATGGGCTTCCTCCACGAAACCTCATTTTCCACCATACGTTTCAAAGCTGAGGTAGCGCTCGAGTTATGTTGTTCTTGTACAAAAAGGAAGATTTATCCCTACAGAACAGAAATTACTAATACGATATTTTTTTTTTAATTGAGACGTTCTTTGGAACAAGAACTTAACTACAAAGTCTTGAATTCGATATACCGATCATCATACATTTTAGATCTAATACAACAGCATTGCGCAGAACGACGTTCAAATGTTTCTAGAAGGCGCTGTGTTTGTTGAGGGGAAATAATATTTTGTCAGGAGAGAGATGTGTTATTAAGGATTCAATATATGCTGAAACGGAAAAACGATGTAAATTGCCTTAAGTTGTTACTGTAGGGAATGTCTCAGGCTTTGCTTATGAGGTAATTAACCCAAAAGAAATCATCCTGCAATAAATGGAAATGTAGAATGGGAACGACAGAGAAAATCAAAATAGTACTGAAAACCCCATCTTCGGGCCAGTAGGTAAAGGTGCTACCGCCTGAGCTACGTTGGTGACTTTGATAAAAAGTACCCAGACACTTCTTCTTTTGGATGAATGCGGCACTGTAATACGATACTGTTTTTCATGGTTCGATTGAGTCCTAGAGTTTCAGTGGTGAGGATTCTTAGCGTTGCGGCATATATTTTTAAACAAATCCGTGTTGTTGTTGCTATGTGTGTTGAAGAAATGGACTTGTCTGCAAGCGCCTTAATTTCAACCCTATCGAACACCTTTGGACAGAAAGCCGAAGGTGAGATCAGTATACGACTTCTACTGTTCTCATGGAGAAATTGAACGTAATTCCCATATGAAGCTACTGAAATCTAGTCGAAAGTCTCCATGGATTAGTAGTGGTTATTATAACTGTAAAGAGTCGCCTAAATACATTATATTGATGTTTTGTATTGCACCATGAATATACCGTGAGCAGGTTTCGGACAATTTTTATCAGGCAGTGTGCGTACTTACCGGAAAAACTGACTTGCAAGTATTGTATTAAAATGAACAAAGTGTAGGCCAGTCCTAGGCATAAAAGGAAGGAAAAAAGGAAAGGAGATATCCCCGCCCATATTCTTTTTGCTTACATCGCTTTAGAAACAAACATACAACAAATACGGCACTGTGCATCAGTGGTGGATTTTAGGCGACCAACGAGAGCCGAAAGCTATGTTGCCTGCCTTATACAATCCGTCACTCAGCAATGCTCGCCTTCTTGTCCACTCGTATCAGTCCGAAATATAACTGCATCTGCAGGGGAAGGTGAAGTGGGGAGTTAAGTGGTAGCCTAGATCATATAAACCCAGATTGCTCGGCCTTCATAGGCTTTGACGGTAACAACTTTTGTCAGGTTTACTATGCTGCCATCTAGTTGTTACATAAGATGTCGTAACTCCCATTTGAATTGCATTAGCGATTGTACTGCCATCTCGTGTCCGTTTACGGCGGGCGAGTGGCGATCCTGGCGGTTGTTCTCTTCAAAGTGCTACCGATTTTAATATAGAAATGAGCAGTCTGTTATATATGTGATCTGGGGTGCTATTGTGCAGTGACTCGATTGAGTTATTAGCGCCCAGACTTGGTCTAAAGCGAAGACACATAAGCAAACAGATGGCGTTAGAAGACAGATAATAAAAAAAAAATATCGAAATAAATAATTTACAGTGTCGCAACCTCTGAATCCAAGGAACGATGTCTGCTTCTTCTTTCCGTTTGAGTGCAATAATTATTTTAAACATTCAGTGTGCCGAATATCATTAGGTACTTTCAAGGACAGGACTCTCTGGTCCTTTCCGTTCTCATTCTTCTAAGGATTATAAGCTTTCACCAGACCTTCAAAATTAACGACATTCCTTCTTGTTAATATGGCCAGAATGAAGTAATAATACTTTTTATACAAACAAATTAAGTGTAAAGATAAGTACATGGAATAAAATTTACAGTCTTTGTAGGAAGGAAATAATCGACAATTTTCATGCCGAGAATCAAACCCAGATTTTCCACTTGTAGTGACAAATGCTACCACTCACCTTTCTAAAGTTCATAACATCCTATAATTTTACTGTTCTTCAAAACTGACACAGATGGTATTATCTGCTTAAAATAAAAGAGACTTCGCACTTTCACCAGTTAAAACCTCTAATCACCACTTTATGTGACACGACTCATACATTGTTGGGGCTGGTGATTACTACCTGTTCACATGGCCACCTGGTAATCACCAAGTGTACGCATGACCCACACTCCCCCGGAAATTACTGCGTAAACCGTGACCCCTGACAATTATTTCTCATCTACGTGACCTATGGTACTTAATATGCACTCACCCAACTCGTTTCTTATTACTGCCCGGGATGTAATCAACTTTTCTCAGCATCGTATTGTGTTACTCTGAGCAAAGTGCAGGTGATTCTATTCAGCATAATACGAAGCATGGCACAGCTTATACAGGATGATTCACGAGGATTTACCGTCATTTATGGAGCTTATTCCTGATGACATTTTGAGCAAAAAATGTCATATACACAAAGTTCCTATTCTCAATATTTTCAGAGCTACAATAATTTAGAAGTTGTTTGTAAAATACGTTTTTTCTTTAGTCTGAAGGTACAAGAATAATACAAATAGAAAATGAACCATTCAGAAGTATCATTTCTTTAATCGGCAAGTATTCTGAACCTAAAAAGCTGATGTGAACTCCTTAGTTGCTTCGTACAGACATCTTTTCCTATTTTTAAGTAGGAAATTACATTATTCTTACGCAATTATCACAACAGTTATTACAAATCACACCACTTCCACCGACTTAATTATTTGCAGTTCAATTTTGCATCCTAATTTACAGTCTTGGAGAGTTTACAACACATTAAAAAAAATGTCGCCGTGTGCTTGAGTACACTTGGCCGCACGCTTGTGAACGGCACTCGTCGCTCTACGTAACTGCATACGGCTATCTTTGATTTCCGTAGCGCTCGCGCTGGCTGCTGACTGCACGCTGCACGTGGGCCTAATATTTTGTTCGCTAAAAATTCGTAATGTAGGTCCACATTAGAGCAATCGCATGATCATTTCCCGTTACTAATAATTTCTCTGAAGTGAAGCTTCTCTTCTTTGACATCGTGGACAATATATTTTTCGCAGCTCCAGCATGTAGGCCTTCGTACCCTTATACGGCTACGGCAGGGTATAATAAGACATATGTTTACGAAATTTATTAACGTTTATAATCCCTATACTTTGTGTATTAAAAACGAAGTACTTATGTATGTTTTAATATTAATAATATACTTTCTCCATATACCTCAGAGAAAGTAAAAATGGTGAGAAAATTTCACACGCACATTCTACAATACTGCTATGGGATCATCCAGTTGTATATGTAAACAGTCTCATTTTATGAAGTTCATATTTCACTTTTTCATTGTTCTGCACAAAGGAAGTCGCGGATAATAATTATATTAATTGCATATAATTTCCTGTCTTAAAAAGACACGATTTTATAAGGACATGGCATTGTGATCTTACAGCTGCAGTTTTACACTTCACGACTCATGTCGACTTGGCTGCGTTCGTTTCATACATATCATGCGAATTTAGCTCACGACTTTTTATCAAAGGACGAGGTTCGATTTCTGACGTAACTTTCGAGATTTGTGATGAACAGGACTGCTAATGGTGTACTTAGGTTTCTCATGTCATTCTTATCCCAACATCGCCTTATCATCTCGTATGGCAGAATGTTTCCGCGAGGGAGTCTAGGAATACTCGTCACCGGAGATATCATTATATCTTCTTGTCATCGATTACATTTTAGTCACCGGCGTTCTCGTCACCGATTAGATGAAGAGGAAGAAACCATAAAGAGAACTGTCCGAAGACAAAATTTGTCACCTGAGCCCGATATATAGATGAATTGGAAGATATTAATGATCAATGAGTCATCGGACACAAATTTGGCGGCTATTTTGAAACATAAATCATATAACAGTTTATGGAGTGTGGCAATTTTGAAACATTAATCACGTAGGCTAACATTTTATACAGTGTACCTATGCATATTTTACATGTTAAAATAAATTATTATTTTTAAGACTGGTAAACAAAATATTGGGTGACCAAAAAGTCGAAGTGACCAAAACACCGGGTGACAAAATTGCAATTAGGTGGTACAATGACGAGAGTTCCGGTGACGATAATTCCGCTTCTCCAGCGCGGGCACTGTATACAGCACTCCTTCATTGCTTCCTCCAAAATACTCTACCTGTGCGCGTGTACGTACAGCAAGCAGAGGTTGAATTCGGTACCATAGTGTTCTAATCAGAGGTGTGTAAAGTAGTGGAATATGGCGAATAAATTGTAGGTTTCGTTTTAATTTCCAAGGAACATGGGAACAAGACTATTTTGTTATTATGAGTAAAATTCATTGCCTCAACTGTTCAGTTGAGATTTATATAAAACATAATATCAGACGGCACTTCGATCCTGAACATAAGAAGGATTTTGGCGGACATAAACTTATAGGTAAGAGTTTAAACAGGATTGTTTAAAATGGTTTATATTAATAAAATAGTTGTTACATGCAATAAAGCAATGTGTTATTTTAATTTAATTTGTTGTACAAGTTGAAATAGTGAGAAAGTTTTCAAGAATCTACAAGGATAATTTATTAATGGAAGAGCCAACTCACAATCACTAATAGTTGAAAATGCAGCCCGTTCAATTTATTGCATTTCAGACACATAGGCGAGTCATAGAGAAAAGTTCCAGGTAAAACCAGCAAGGAATTATATGAATGATTACCAATGACGTAATTTCTCAGCTAAGATGCTGGCAATCTTTGACTCCACTTATGTCTGCTGCGAACTTTTTTTTTTTTTTTTTTTTTTTTTTGTAAAATGAACCTGATGAGAAATATTGCGTGTACACGTCTAAAAGCCTATCGTCTCGTAACTGCTTTACGTTTATGTAGTAATAGTATTCATCCTAATATAGACAGACTCGTCTAACCAACAGTAAAGGCGATATAAGTGATTATTTATGAGTGCTAAGCCATAGTGACCGTGAATACTTATATAACACATTTGACTTCATTTGAAAAGTTTAATTTAATGGCACGACGCATTAGTTTCGTTCAACCCTAAGCGGAAGAGAAGCTAAGTTCATGCGATGTAAACCCGTCCGAAATAATGTGAAGGAGTGAACTGGATCATATTTACCTCCCCCCGTTATGCCCATTCCTATCGTAGGGCTTTTATATTTTAAGGTTATTTGTCCACTGGGAAATCACCGCGACGCTATAAAATGCAGGCGACTAGTCATTTACGATAGGTTGTCCGTTCTTCGTTCACAGAAGAAATCTAACTTAGATCAATCGCGAGAATGTCGTCGTCTGATGAGCACTTTGCTGTGGGCTATTTGTACTTGCAGACTCGTGAAGGGGCACAGAAACGTTTTTGGTTTTACCCTGATTTCGAAAAAAATGAGTCAAAACTACAATTCATTATGTTAAAACAGACGTATGTATAATTGAAGGGTTGATAGCAAAAACCGGACATATCCAAAATATTAATTTTTCAAAAAACGAAAAAAACTGTCTCTCACGTTTCTCATACAATATAATAATCTAACATATTTTACATAGGTATCTCATATATCTACCTACCAACTTTGGTAAAAAGTTTCACAGTTCTCTGTTATATGGTTTCTTGAAAAAAAAAAAAAAAAATATTTGGACATATCCACTTTTTTTTTTTTTTTTAATTTTATATGTGCGCACATTAATTGAGAGAAAGTTTATGAAATTATGTTTCATTCATATTCTCAACTGTATCAACATACAAATAAATACTTTATAAGTATTTTATTAAATTAAAAACTTAACGTTGGAATGATTTCCTCACAAGAAATAGTAATATGCGTTACAAGAGCGGTATGTTGAAGTTTTCATGTTCGAGGAAAAGTTTGAAAAAGCGAAACGTTGTTGAGCTTTTTTAATTTCCGAGAATTGAAAGAAAACATACCGCTCGTGTATCGTACATTATTTTGTGCGAAGATCGTTTATTACATACCTGAAAGAGGAATTTCTAATTAGTTGCAAAGAAATCTCCATCTTGGTTTCTGTTCAATGACGGGAAATATGCAAAACAAAAATATCTATCTTCAACATTGTTGCTTTAAAATGTTTTCTGTATTTACTATACTCCAGCAGGCAGTCATATACGTCTGTCTTTTTTCCCTCCAGTCTATAAATGCGAACTTAAAACAAACGGCTTCCTTAATGTTACATGCATCACGAAATGCAGTAACTTTAGTGGAGTTGTAGAGTTTACTTAATTTTTGCAAATATTTAAAAACAATAATTAACAGAGGAATTTAGGTGAAATTTCAGTGGTAAGTTTTCAATTTATAATTATTACTATATTGAACGTCTCTAAAAATAATATGTTAAAAGCCTAAAGCAGTAAAATCAATATGTCACTTAAGCGGTAAGAAGAGGGAAATTGTTATGTGTGTTCGGTTGGGAATACTGAATGTGGAATTTTAGACTTACCGCGGGTTAGTTTTGTGCGGAAACCAAGCAAATACGCACGATCTCGCACAAAACAATATTCTTATGTTTCTATGTTTCGCTTTCTAATTTGTGCCCTTGAGTTTTTTAATTCTTGGCACGTCAGGTATATCAAGTCCTGAAAAATAATTATTCTAATAACACAATAAACTATGCTCAATAAAAATTATCATTATTATTATCATTATTATTATTATTATTATTATTATTATTATTATTATTATTATTATTATTATTATTATTATTATAGCTGTTTTCACATGTCAAAAACTTCCTAGTCTAAGTAAGTATTTATTTCAATTAAATTAAAAAAAAAACACGCTAATTTAGAAACTGCTTCTATACTTCTTTTTTTTTACATTTCCGAAGATTGTTCTAAAATACTCGACTATAAATTCCTTCTTGCGAAATGTTTGACATGTGAAAGCACTTGGAAAATAGGAAAAGATTTATGAAGCATGGCTGAACTGGAGTTTTAAAACACAGTTAACGAATGGGGGAAAAAATCCGTATTTGATACGCTTAATTTACGTATATTTAAAGTCTAGTGGCCTGTTTCACCAACCTTCGCTATTATTGTAACGTCTCGTTAAATAATTTAATGACACGTTAGTCAGTTTTTGTTTTTCACCAATTATTATTATTATTATTACTAAAGCATCTTTAAACTCATCGTTAATTTAGGCCTATTAGTACCTATTCGTCGCGTTAAAACCGTAACGATGCGTTAAGAAGTCAACAACATGGCGGACGTATTCGATACTGAAATTCTTTATTTAGAACTTCAACATAATGACGAACTTATATATGGTAATAACACTCTGAATTATGATTTTGAAGATTTGTGATAAATAATTCCACGAAAACTACACATTATGGAAATAAGAAGTAAGAATAATTCTAGAGGAAACTGAATACAGGTTAGAATACGACAGTTGAATCACCCATTTAACGCCTCTTCACAACAGATTCTTCTCGCTTCAAGATTTCATGTTACAGGAAGTTTTGAAATAGTAATTGGTGATATGAACGGAGTATCAAAAGCTGCATTGTCTAGATAGATATGTGAATAAATTATCAAAAGTACTATCAAAATTACGACCACAATATCATACATTCATTTTTTTTGTAGTATACCTATAGCTAAATTTCCTGTCGTCATTGACACGATAGATTATGTAGGCCTAAATGTTCCAATCGTATCTCGTGGTAGTAATATGGCCGAAAGATTCTACAATAGAAGATCCTATTTTTCATTCAATATTCAAACAATTTCATATACAAAGCTCCGCATAGAGAAATTGTAAATAGATGGCATAACATTCCAAAGACCTAAGAGGAGGATGTCTTCTTAAATGGGAAGGGTGCAAAGACGTTTACTTTTAGGGTACAATGGATACCCCTTAAAATCCAATTTAATGACACCTCTCCTGAATACTGCCACACAAGCAGGGAAAAATTGTTACAGAGTACATAATTCTGCATGAAATACAGTGGAAAAGTAGTATATAATTTATGAAAGAGTCTATTTCCCGTCCTAAGGTTAGGTCTAAGAACTGCTGAGAATGCTATGTGTATAACTGTTGTATCATTTCTGAAGCTGTCCACCTTATCGTCCGAAATATTCTTCTTAGATTTCATTTTGCAGTTATCACTTAACTGCTCTACATTCCTCCTACTTTATTTACATATGGAAAACTATTTAATTATTTTTCATAATATGTTACCCAAATCCCTTCTTTTTTAACGTTATTCCATCTGTCTTTTGCTTTTAATTACTGTATGACAACATACTGTATTTAGAAAGAATATCAAGAACTAAGAAATTTTACGAGTAGGCCTAAATGTTCTTAAAATTACTGCCTCCATCCGTTTGCCTACCACCGTTTTCTCATGTCAAACAAAACAAAGTCGGCCGTGATCATATTATGTAACCAATGAAATTCGCGATTTCGAAGCTGTGGTCTAAGAGAAATGTAACATGCAAGATACAAGTACGAAATCCCCATATTAGTAAACGCGTGTTAATTTTAAAGACATGAGGCTTGATGAAACAGTCAACTTTTAAAGTTCTCGTTAAAATTAAACGACCCGTTAGTTGACAAGTCGTTTGTGCTGATTTAAAGAAACTTGGAGAAACCGACCATAGATCTTTCTTTTACGCAGAATTCCACTTAGTTCATTCTTACTCTGAACTGTTACCACAAACCTAATATTTCATGAAATTCCAAAAAATATTCATTCTGTGTTTAGAGACAACTCCAGCTCCTGAAGGATGATTACCTTGGTAGAGGCTACCGTTCCCTGACCTTGTTCACCTGACATCCGTTAGCACGTGCAGCGACTCAAAATAACGGTAAATCCTACTTCCGTTGATGTCTCTGTTTCCGTCCGATACAAAATGTGGGTTCCCGCATTCACTTTGTTCCCACAGAGATGTGCGATAACCTATTTTAATTAAATGAAGTCAAGGCCTAACACAGGAGTCTTCTGAAGCTCGTAATTATGTTAATCAACTAAGCCAAATGTTTTAATAAAAACGCAAAGAAAAGGTGCAATACAAGTTTTATCGGCAAAGAACATCAGGAAACGGAGACAGAGAGGAGAGGGAGAGAGAGCTAACTTAAGTTTTTAGAGAAGAGAGCATATGGTGACCAGTTTGAGTAACAAAATACTGTAATTATAAAATAATGCAGAGGCCTGAAATATTTATTTTTGCACGATCGTGTTTTTTGTTTTATTTACAGCTATTGTTTTTAGGTTTTGAATGTAGAAACTTGTTGTTAGGGAACCATTTTTCATAATATAAAACTATACTGAAATAGACCCATTACAGTGTACTCATTGTTACTCTCTCTGCTCGTTTTTTCAAAATTTTCCTCCATTTGGCAAAAAACACTTCCCAACTTTGTATCGTAATATACGAGGGTGAGTCACAAAGGAACTTTAATAATTGTTTTATTAATTGAATATGTACAATAAGACTACAAACACTTCATCACTTTTAAACATAGTTCAATGCAAGTGTTCCTGTTATACTACTCGTATTTTGAAAAATGATGAAGTGTTTGTAGTCTTATTGTACATATTCAATTAATAAAACAATTATTAAGATTACTTTTTGACTCTCTCTCGTACTATTGTAACGAATCATGTCTTCCGAAGGATGTCATTGAGAGTCAGGCTTTAACAAGGTAGGTAACTGTAACTGCACCACTTTTATTAAATCATAATTGTTTTTGTAAAAGTGAAGGCATTTTAGATACATTCGACTACGTATACAGTATGTGAAACAATTAATGGAATTTGAAAGAAAAAATTCAATGGAACACTTCTGAAGATCTGTAAACGGTTCTTATACTTCTGTATGGTTATGAATTTTTAACAATGACAAAAGAACGCAAATGAAGAATAAGAGGTAGTTACGATGCTCCTATGTCGACAAAGTATTATGTAAGAAAATTAGAAATACTTCTGATGCTTCTGAATTTGGACAATAACAAAGGATTATGAGCGAAGAATAGAGAAAAAATGAGATCCTCGAGAAATATAGCAGAGCATACAGAACACGAAAACTTGCATGGAAACCAAACAATGATTTTTGGAAAACGAAGCAGAGTATCGAATAAAAGATTTTAGGTCATGATGACATCTCTATAATTTTATTTAAAACATAATTTCAGTATGTAATAAAGTGTGTGTGTGTTTTTTTTGCTAATAGCGGGTACTTGACCATGCCATTCACCCCTGTGTAGACCAATTTACCGACGGAGTCGTTTCCCAGGGTGCTCCATAGGAGACTGGTCTACTGTATATCCGTGATGAGTTGAGATGAGATGATGCTCGAGATATGTTGAGATGCCACAGGGAAACCAGAGCTCCTGAAGAAACCCCTGTGTAACCTGGACCACGGGTTTACCCAAGAGATGATATAAATCGGGGGTACGCCAGAAATCGAACCAGCGCTCTAGCCACTAGATCACCGTGGCGGCTAAGTAAATAATATCGTTATGATATTTATACTTAACGTATCACACAATATACGAATAGTATTTTGTCGGCTTAGAGTGTACCTGCTAACTACCAGAAAAGAAATTTTACAAAGGAAGCAAAAAAAAAAAAAAGTGAGTTTAAATTAACTCTGAAACTTCAGGACCAAATCCAAAGTACAGGTGGTACTTGTACCTGTACTTTGAATTTGGTCCTGAAGTTTCAGAGTTAATTTAAACTCACTTTTTTTGCTTTCCTTGTAAAATTTCCTTTTTAGTAGTTTGCAGGTTTACACTCTACGCAGACGATTTTAGAGACAGTTGTATTTGTGTCCTGTATATACGTAACACCGTTAGTAGCCTATATCTGATGAAGTTCATTGTTCAGGAAATTGAGATAAGTATAGTTAATACGATATGAAAAAGATGATACCTCCCCATTGCGATATAAACACAAGAGTACATAGAGTTTCAGAAAAAAAGTTTTGTCGCACAGATAACCTTACAAGTCCCAGAAAGGAGGCAGTGCGCATGATCAGAGGTCGAACGACCTGGTTCACAAGAGAACGACTAGTTAAGGTAATAGAATTAGTTTTGTTTCGTTGTATGTCTGATCGTGCGCACTGCAACATTTCTGGAACTTACAAAGTATCTGTGCGATAAAACGTTTTTCTAAGACTGTACAGCGACTGTACATTCGGTCCGAGCATATAAAGAGATTGGACAAAGCTAGATTGCCGAAAATCATAATTCTTTAATTTTCAGTTTTCCACTTCCTAACTCAAAATCTCTGATTTCTTCAAACTTTGACACAGCCACAAAAAGAAACTATTATTCATACACTTAAGCACAGACCATGTCATTATGTTACTCAATCTTTCACAATCTACACCTCTCGAATCTGGAATCTTCTTTTTGCTGATCTTAGAATCTGTCGGACGGTATCGTCTTTCAAATTTAAAATACACAATTACCTAATTCAATAGGCATAGTAAATCAAGATTCCCCTGTTATATTTTTAAATTCATTTGCCTATTTTACACAATATCATCTACAGTGGAACCTCTCATTTACGGATATCGAAGGGACATAACAATCTATCCGCATCTGGGAGCTGTCCTTTATTGGGAGGGAGGCTTCCCAATCTAACAGTACATTTATAACATACATTATATATCCCTTCACGTTGTAAATGAAATTTTATAACTTTGTTTATCCACTCACTTCCAGATAACAAGGGGTAGCCGGCTGGGTTAGCCATAGCCTACGAGACCCTTAGGGCCATATTCATAGATATTCTTAGCGCGGGCTTCCGGTGGATGATCAGCGAACTAACGTTTTTCGTATTCATAAACCAGTATTAGCGATATGATAGGATATGAATTCTGTACAAGTAATCAGTCGATAGCCGGGGCTAATTTAGCACGCTCGTAGCGCGGGCTAGTGAAATGTCTACGCATAGCACCCTTATTGTCTTCTTTCATGTTAAGAAATTTCAGCCGCTTCCATCTAACGGTATTGTTTTCTTTCATGTTAAGAAATTCCTGTACAGTCCTCAAAACATAAATTTTCCATTTTCGTAACACATTGGGTCCTGAAATCCAAGTTCTCTCCGTAGTTAGGAGGTAAAGCAAGCTTCAGGACTATCAAACAGCTGTCCATGTCCATGTCTGAGAGTGTCCGTAAATTAGAGTTCAATTTATCATTATTTCTATATTATTTCAGTTGGGACATAAAAATCTGTCAGTATATGAGGAGTGTCCATATCTTGGGAGTGTCCGTAAGGAGAGGTTTCACTGTACATATACGTGAAAGAACGCCGTTGGAGGACACCTTTGTCTTGCACCACATTTAATTAGCGTAACTTTGTTGAATCCTTAATTAAAATTCATATTTGTTGCAACATTATTACTAAATGCAACTAATAAAATGATAACGTAATTAAGCTAACAACGCAATGCAGTGTTACGCGAAATCATATATTAAAACAAAATTGCAAACGCAAACGTATTTAAATTATTATACGAATGTGCCCTGTTCACTATCTTTCTTGACTGCCCTTGGTGCAAATTAATTCCCACCAATAATTATCTCATTATAAAGCTGGATTTCAGATAGAACACTAGATATGCGTAAGATTCAGGATTACGAAAAATTAAACTTACGCAATGGCTTGCGTAACGGAATGCTTTTTACGAGACAGGGAGAGCTTGAAGCACTATAAATAAAACGATGGAGATACTAAGCTGTCTCATTTACTTGTGGAAGTGTTTTCCTTCTTTATTTAAATATTTATACATAAAGACGTTTTAGTATTACACAACACCTTACTCACAAAGGAAACAATAGCTTCTCCGGTACAGAAAATCTGTTAGTCAAGGCTAATTTAATGTTTATACCCGTCGCTGAGCAAAAGCACGGAAATGAGATGCCGAGAGCGTGTGAGCGACGGTGAAGGTGCAGCAGAGTGCAGCGAGGCGGATATGCCTCGCCATATCTAAGCACATTTCGGTGTAGTCGTTAGAGGGGGGATTAACCCCTTTCACTAGAGCTTTTCTTTTCATTTAAGCGGTGAAAATCTTTCATTACGCCCTTTAATTAAGCAGCCGTCAAGTATTTCACAGGATTAATCAATTTGAAACACTTTTACATACCGTATTTACTCGAATATAATGCGACATCGAGTCTAATGCGCACTTCAATTTTTAAACGCTTGGAATAAAATAAAATGATTACTGGTGAATGTAATGCGCAACTGCAAAACAGATGCAAAATTTAATTTTACTTTACCTTTCTACCTATCTACACTTGGCTTGATGTACCACGCGCTGTAGCTTTACTTATAATTGTGTCACTAATCTTAAGAAGCCCATTTTCCCTCCTTTTCTGTATGAATTTCAAAACCTCTTCGTCTACCTCAGGATGTGTTCCTTTTCGTGGGCCAGTGAACTTCTTCCTCGTTGCTTTATAAGCAAATATCGCCATTCTGTGTTGGAGCCATAAGCGAATGTTGCTCTCTGCTGCACCGAATTTTCTTCCAGTCTGCCTGCTTCCATGGTTTTCAGCATGAAGTATAAACCTTTCGCTTGAAGCGTGCTTCATACGACACCCTTTGCGTTTTGTCTTCCATCTCCTGATCAAGCACAACTGACTTTGAAGTTTTTACCAGTATTAACAACAATGCCAACAAAAATACGGAAGAGCGCGAAGCGAGAAACAACAAGCAACGAGGTAACTCAAACAGAGTCGAAGCACACTCAGAACCTAAGCAGAATTTTTGAGTTTGCATACAAATGTAGTGCGCCATCGAATGTAGGCCTAATGCGCATCCCGATTTTGGAGACTAAATTCAGCTGAAAAAAGTGCGCATTAGATTCGAGTAAATACGGTACTTTAAAGAAAGAAGTTAAGAGTCGACACGACTTTTTCAACTATGCATCATTTTCGTCCTCATAAAACACTATCGTCCAGCCGTAGCTCAGTGAGTTGATTTCTTTCCTTTAAAAGAAAAGGGAATAATAATAATAATAATAATAATAATAATAATAATAATAATAATAATAATAATAATATTTATTTGTTCTGACAGAGTTAGGCCATCAAACCTTCTCTTCCGCTCAGCCAGGAAGAAAAGAAGCTTAAACAATGTTGCAATTATATAAGTTAATAATTACAGACTAATATTTAAAGAACACTCAAAGATTGGTGTATTTATACAAACACAAGTTGAGTAAAATAATGCAAACGTAGGCTACTAGAGTTGAAAAACGATCGAGAAAGCAAGACTAACAATGCCCGCAAAACCGAAAACCCGCACGACAATGTTGTATACGTCGCGTCGTTGACTTAAAGACTGCTTGCGAGCGTTTCGAGACATCGAGAGTTTATCACTCTCGAAGTCCCGAACGTTAAGGAGCATTGAATCGCCACAGTTGTTTAAACCAGACTGAACTTTTATCTACTTTGGCAACACTGTTATATATGTATAAACAATCAAGTAGCCTATTTGAAACATCATCCCTAACTTTCAGTGTATAATAATCCGTTCCCTAATATTTATTTAATTACTAGGCTCTTATTAAAAGGCTAGGAATTTTCTTTTCATATGTTTGAGATCAAGTGTGCAATCTTAAGTAAAAAAATATTAACGCTTTATTTAACGTTATGTTTTATGTTTCTTAGAAATGCAAATTTATTTGACAATTTTTTTTTCTATTTATATAACCATAAGTAAAATCATAAATAGAACCAGAAAATTTTGATTGTTAAGATACTGTTCTGTTTTTGTCTTTTTGTCTCATTTAAACATTTATAATGTTATTTATTTCAATGATGTATGTTATTCACAGTTACGAAATCTTTCCACACAGACCAAATGCTATTTCGAGAATGATGAGTGAGACTCGAAGCGAACGAGAAAGCCGAGACGAGACTCGAAAGACAAATGCAACGAACACAGCGAGCGAGAGCGGCAGTTAGTTTTGTTCATCTCTAAACCTTACTAAATAATAATTACAAAATAATAGCAGTACTCTCAATGAATATGCAAGAGATATGTGAAGTTAATTATGCAATATTACAAATTGGGAATTACTTAGTCAGAAGCAAATTAAATATGGAGAATATAACATGAGAGTTACACCCCCAGTAGTTATATTCTGAAATCCAGTTTTTTTCCCCCCAAACCCCTCATTGCTATTATTGTTTATTAGTCCTTGTGTTGTGATTGTAGTTTTATTGATGAAATCGGCGTAATACAAGACGTTCTTAACAGAAAATGAGAGAATTGAGATCAGATTTGGTGCTAGGAGACGTAGACATGAAGTATGCAAATTTAACTTTCAGGTATAGCTCTCTGTGAAGCTGATTTAAATAATTTCAAGGAAAAATTTACATTAATTAAAATTTTTCCTGGTGTAAGGTCCAGCAGAGTCCGTATAGGCCAGTTTCTATCTGATGTTTTTCCAATTTACTGCGGGCTAAAGCAAGGAAATACATTATCACCTTTACTTTTTAACTTTGCTCTAGAATACATTTTTTCCTTGAAACTATTCACAGGGAGCTATACCTGAAAGCCAGATTTGCATTATATACGTTACTGTTTGTTAACAGAAAACCACAATTCAAGTCACACAGTTTGTGCGCACTCAATGTTGGGTCTCTGGCGGCCTTTCAGCCCACTTGAGGTATGTGGATATATAGGGAAAAATTGAGCGGTGTCTGGTGTAGTTCCTGGATAGCTCAGTCGATAGAGCGTTGGCGCGCTCAGCCAAAGGTCCCGGTTTCTATACCCGGCCTCGGAACAATTTTTCCCTTAAAATTATTCAACAAGAAGTATGCACACTTTGTAACGAAACTCATCCAAATCGGCCATCTATTTCTCAGTCAACTGTTAGGAGAACACAAGCAAGATTCAGAGGCATAAAAAAGATCTGCTAGACCGTCCACCGACAACGATTTGGAACTTAACATTTTGCTAATGGTTAGTGAGAAATCATATTCTTTCCTCTGTGAAGTATAATTTACATTAGATATCTCGAAAGCAACAGCCTGAGAATATTGCATAGCACTAAATATCACCATTATGAAGTCCGACCCTTCAGGAGTTAAGGAGGGTGACAAGTGGAATTTTGGTCATTTTCAGTTAAAAATCGCATTTTCGTTTTTTTTTATAAAAATAAATCTGTAATCTCTTATTTAGACGTTAAGTAAGTTTCAATGCTATGCAGCGCTCGAAAGCATAAAAATTACGCAATATATAAATGGTTGCACCCTTGAACTTCAATTTCTTGCAAATTTTACAAGCTGTTTTCGCTCACTTTTTTTCAGCACATTTCGTCAGGTTCGAAGTGTAAAAACTCTTACAATTCTGATGATAGGAACATGAAATTTTACTGTATGTTCTACATACTGTGGTTAACAAAATAGATAATGACTTTTATGATTAAATGAATACGTCTTGAAATACAGAATTAAATATTTATAATGGCAATGGAAAATTTCTATTTTTAGGTGTGCACTGGTTATAAAATTTTCCCCCCTTTTGTAGTAAAGATATAGGAAAACTAATGCGTGATATTTTCCTAAATATGCCATTGGTCTTGCAAACATTTTCAATATTTTACTGAAAAATTTAGTGACACATTTCATATTGAAATATACAAATTTTTGTTAATAACTCTGAAACTGACTCTCAGAAATGAAACTTCACCACATCATTATCTATCACATTATGATTATGTGTACAAGAAAATCAAGGACGTAACTTGAGAAATGTAGAAAGTAGAAATTTCACCCATCACCCCCTTAATGAAAAAGGACTTTGATAGAAGATTAGGCTACATTTAATGTTCTTTGAGTTTCACATCATTTTGACATATACTAATTAAACTAATCAAAAACCTTACCATCTTAATGGCTGACAAATTTTAACTATCATTCGCATGTATGATTTGATATGTGTATTATTCACCTTACTAATATTTATACATAGTTAGACAATTGAAGTGTTCAGAGCCATAGTGAACCAAGTGCCATTTACTAAAACTGTAGAAAACAAGGGTTAAAATAGAGTTATCACCATAATTCAATGGAAACATATAGCAAGTAATATAAAGTATACACATTCAAACTAAATGATATGTCAATCTTCATTAAACTTCACTTAACTTTAACCCTTGCTTTCTTCGTTTTTAATAAATGACGCTTGGCCCACTATGGCTCTGAACCCTTCAATTGTTTTCTGCCTCTTCATCACAACAGACAACCACAGGCCTTATAAGTTTCCACTCCTTGTCGTGAATAATCTTGTTGAATCTCGTACTGCTACCAGATATTGCTTATGTCTCCACATAATGCAGCAATAAGCATATAGTAACTCTTGTACTACACAAATCAAAATGTATTTTACCTGATATAATACGAGAGGTGCAGGAACTGCCTCTAAGATTGACTTCTCCCTGCGCGTCTCTTCCAGCTACCAAGACAACTTGAGAGGACAATGCCTAATTTTATCGTAAGAGGCACTTTTATGAACTACGCTACAATGTGTACAAACATTAGCCTATACTTAAGGCGACACTCCACTAAAAATGACTGTTTTTTTTTTCTAATATATTTTTTCATCCAAATTTTGAGAACATTTTTACTAGGGTACCTAAAGAACACAAAATCCAAATTTTGAACTCCCAAATTTTTTTGCTTTTTATTTTTTATTCTTTTCTATTCTTCTTAGAAATATTTTGAAATCCAAGTGTTCAGAAGAAGATCTCAATTTTTAAGCTTTTTTTTTTGTTACATTCACAAGACATAGAGAAACATTTCTATGCATTCATTTAATGAAATATCTCATTTATTCACTTTGAAATTTTTTTTATTTTAAAAATGTTACACTTCTTATAATTCAAGAAAAAATATTAATCAAATAAACTAGCAGCATTTCTCACAAAATAAATGCATAGGAACATGTAGCTACCTCGTAAATACTTGTAGTAAAAATTTCATCCAGATTGATATCTAGCTTAAAAAGATGGTGTTGAATCAAGAAAAATAAACTTACGGAAAAATGGATTTCAAAGTAAAATACATATTCATGTAAATTAAAATTCTCACCGCTATATTCATCTAGTAACTTCAGGGAGCCAACTTTAAAACAAAAAGTTACTAAATTTGTAATCAGAAGTTTTTAAAAAGGAATTCTTTGATGAAAAAGAAATAATTTTGACAACTCTTTAAATAGACTTAATTTTAAAAAAATTAAATATATATGTAATCAGAATTGAACGAAATTCATTTGGGGTACGAAAGTAGGCTATACATTCTTAAGAAGTGAAATAGGCAATATATATTTTTTTTTGGGAAAATTTTCATGATTTTTAGTGGAGTCTTCCCTTAATGTAGGTGCAATAAAATTAACATGCTCAAGAGATAAACACAACACTCTATAGACTTGTTTTGTGTACCTACTTCAGTGAAGTGACTGAACATGTGCTATGTTCTGTAAATATGACATGAAAAGCTTACCATAGCAACGTAAACAAAACAATGCAATGACATATACAGATCAAGTTCTGAACTTTCTTTTCTCCTTCTTTACAGGAGAGACCAGAACATTTTTGTCGGTCTAAGAATAGGAGAAAAAACGTTTGGAGATGATGCAAGGGGTTGGTTGCAATTTACAACAAAAAGCAACGAAATCATAAGATTCTGGCGAATATAAATAAAATTGTAAAACATTTTGGACTTACTCTGTTGTAACCCTTGAGCGAGTCAGTGACTTCGAAGGGCCTGTCCCCCAGGTACTGGAACCTGCCATGACGAACAGTTCCGCTCGTTTGGCTTCCGCTGCGACGGGAACTCCTGTGGTAGTCCCTACGCATCATATCAACAATGTCCCTGCCTCCATTGTTCGACGCCGTCTCCAAGTGCTCGCCGCCGCCTATATCGTAGTTTCGGGTCACCATTTTATTGTCCTTATTAAACACTTTCCCCTGTAATGTCGATTCTTCTCACAGCCTCACACGAACACCATTGTGGTTCTAGGTCTCACGCAATTAATCTTGAAAAACCTCAGAAAGTCGCTTTCATATGGAACACGAGAGTCAAGTGGCAGTTTACTGCGATGTACTCTACGGTTTATGGTCTACCAGCTCTCTACGCCCGCATTCTGTAAGCACGTCAATACCTGTACCATCCCAGTGAAGAACTATCATCCCAATAGGAAATTCTTAATAACAGTTCGACGAAGTGACAATATTCTGCCTTACTGCAGAGCAACAGATAACACCATATTGCATTTACAGTTCAATAATAATAAAACGATAATAATGAATTTTATTATTATTATATTATTATTATTATTATCATTTCAATCACTTATATCACAGGAAATAATATTTCCATGGGCCCAGATTTCTATAAAACAAATGGACGGAGTTACGCAATAAGAGGCCAAGCGCCAAAAACCTGTTTCGAGATATTGGCCATTGAAATAAATGTTTTTTTTTTTTTAACATTTTATGCAATAAGTATTATAATATTGGTACTATTACAAAAACAGCACAAATAATACCAAAAGGCTAACCGATTTTTAATAAGAGACCAGCGGTTGAATTAATATTTCAAAGCAAAATAAATAAATTAATTTTATGCAATAAACGAATATTTGCTTATAAATAGCAGCAAAATTCAGATATCACATTCTTGATTTTTTCGATTTAAATTAGCCTGTCATCAACAGATCTGTGCAAATATCTATTTTTTTTTAATTGTTGGTTGGTCTATTATTGCGTAACTCCGTCCAATTTACTCTTGAAGTCTCTATATGAACAAATCTCGAAAACAAGCACAAAAAAAGAAAAGAAAAACATACATATATACATACACACACGCATAAACAACGCACAGAGATATATATTACAGATAAGACTACATAAATAATACGTTATATTTCACATTAGATATTTCCTTAGAAATTTGCAGTTACCGAAGGAGATTTTCTACCACTGAGTTTTCCGGGTGCATCTTCAAGGTAGGCTTCAAGATAGGCTAATTTTTAAGTGAATACATTGTAGGCCTATTTATCGATATCCACCACTGTGAAATAACAGTTAGCATGTCTGACCATGGAACGATCGGGCCCGGGTTCAAATCCCAGTTGGGACAAGTTAGCTGGTTGAGGTTTTTTTTTTTCCGGAGTTTTCCCCTCAACCCATTAAGAGCTGGGTAACTTTCGGCACTGCACCCTGGACTCATTTATCTGGCATTATCATCTTCATTTCACTCAGACGCTAGATAACTACAGCAGTTGATAAATCGTCGTAAAATAAATTAATTTCAAAAATATTTACCAGCATGGTACTCGTATTTGTTCCGATGTTTCACATATGCTGCATTTAAATGTAACATCTTTATGCATTTAAGATAATGATTATATTATTATTATTATTATTATTATTATTATTATTATTATTATTAAAAGTTTATTTATAGCGTATTAGTAGAAAGTATAGTATATTGAGTGGAAATGTGAACATTAAGCAGGCAAAATGAACTAGGTACTGATAACTGAGATGAATTTTTGGAAGAGGGCCACTCGAAAATCAAGGACAGACAAAGTTAGAAATAAAATAATTAGAGAAATTATGAGTGTTAAAAAAATTCTTAAAAGGTAATAGGAAGGAGGGGGATTAAAATTATTTGAACATATGAAGAGGATGACAAGGGACAGAATATGAAAGATGATGCTGGAGTGGGAAGCAGTGGGCAAAAGAAGACGGGGAAGACGATTTAAGACTACAGTAGGCCTATACATATAATATCTTATATGAGGTCTCGCCATCCTCACAGAATAATCAGTGACTATAAGTAGCCATACTGTAAATATCTATTAATTTGAGAAAAATTCGTTCCGGCAACGGGAATCTAACCCGGGATCTCTCACTCTCAGCTGTGTGCGCTGAGAGGTCCCGGGTTTGATTCCCGGTGCCAGAACGAATTTTTCTCAAATTAATAGTTAAGACTACAGATTTTAAAAGATGGAAAAATCCTTAGCATAATTTCCTCGGGGTGTGAACTAAAGACTGGTTCACAATAAACCGGGAATGGAAACGACGACGAGAACGAGAACGGAAATAATGTTAAAATAAATATATTTAAATGTGAGCATTCACAACAGTTAATTGTAAATGTTCACATTTAAATACATTTATTTTAATAATATTTCCGTTCTCGTTCTCGTTGTCATTTCCGTTCCCGGTTATTGTGAACCAGCCTTAAGCTGTGAATCCGTTGTCGTAGATTTACAGATTTGTCCCTAATGAAGGATCCAGGAAAAATTTGTCTGCCGTTTAGCTTATTCCTTCACGTTGAATTTCGACGCTAAATAATTTCTGCAGTTAAAACGTCGTTGCATAAAATAGACCCATTAATCCTACCTAGCTGCTACTCAGATCTATCTACCTCCCTTATATATGTCCGTGTTCCCGTCCATCTTGCCTGTTCATCTACCCACCCATCCATCCATCAATCCATCCAACCACCCACTTCATCCCCAATCCTTATACCTATTCACCTACCTAGGCCTATTCATCTAGGCCAGTCGTTTTCAACCGCCGGTCCGCGAAATTATTTTGGTGGTCCGCGGCGAAAATTCATGCTGAAATTAGGTGGTTATCGAGAGGAAAGGTCTTCTCTCGCCTGTTTGAATTACGAGAAGAGGTGAAGCAATTTCTTCAAGACAAAATGTCAAACTTGGTAGAACTCTTCCTTGAGCAAGAATGGGAAGCTAAACTTGCATATTTAGCTGGAATGTTCTCCCTTCTTAATGACTTACACTTATCTCTTCATGGAACTATGACAAAGCTGTTTACTTTTTGGAATACAAATGAAGGAATTAGCTCTTTGGAAACAACATTTGCAGAAAAATAACTTCTCAATTCTCAAAGAATTTCTAACTGCGACTGACGTAAATGAAGAAGGTATATTTAATGTTATAAACCAACATTTGAGGAATTTGACTGAAGATTTCAATCACTACTATCCTAAGGGTCATGAAGAAGATCTTTGGCAAGGTGTTATGTTTGGATAATTGAGGACGTGAACTGCCACAAATTCACTCTTCAGGAGAAAGAAAATTTAACTGAACTTTCATCTGATGTAACTCTTAACCCCAGATTAAAAAAAAAAAGTCACTCAGCACGTGAAAAATACCCCGATCTCAGCAGAGAAGTGCAATTAAGACTCTATATATAGAAACCGAATGGATGCTGATGCTGCCCCCCGTCTTGCAGTATCCATTTTAGATTCAAGATTCGGCAAGATTGTGGCAAGTCTCATTCTCATAAAAATAACTTTCCAGACAAACAGGATAAATGGTTGTGTGAGTGTAAACTTTCAAACTTCAAATTACAATGCTGATGTGACTGTTCAATCTGTAATTTTAAACATCGCTCTATTAACAATAAATGTTCAATTTGTAATTAAAAAAAATAGCGTGTGTTTTTCTATTTTGCCGGTCTCCATTTCTGCGTGACTTTTACCGATCAGCGAGTGTCGAAAGGTTGAAAATCGCTGATCTAGGCTACATACGAAGGGTTCAGAACCATAGTGGGCCAAGCGCCATTTACTAAAACCGTAGAAAACAATGGTTAAAATGAAGTTATCATAATTCAATGGAAACATATAGTAAGTAATATAAAGTATACACTTTAAAACTAAATGATATGTCAATCTTCATTAAACTTGATATTCATTTAACTTTAATACTTGCTTTCTCCGTTTTTAATAAATGGCGCTTGGCCCACTATGGCTTTGAACCCTTCAAATAACCTTCCTATCCATCCCCCAATTCATTCACTTTTCCATTCATGTGGAGATGAGCCACGATGCACATCCCGCCTCGACATTATCTCTAAATCATTCTAGAAAGTGTCAGTGTTATACTACTCATAGCACCGTTTCTTATTTCTTTTTTGGATCATTTTATGACACAAAAAGGTGGTTATATTTTCTCCTTTTGAAACTCGAGAATTGGTCTACAGATGGATAACTACTTCTGTTAAAGATTGCGTCAGTGTTTCTATTTATATAATGCCCGTTGTTGACCAAGAAATAATGTGATATACAAGTAAGAACGGATGCGTTGTAACTTTTAAGGCAGTAAATTTGTGGGCATCGTAAACGTAACATGACGTTTACAACCGCTACAAGACCGCAGCTCCGAGCGATTACGACTCGAAAGAACGGAATGTAGGTTCTGTAAAGCATGTCATTGGATCTCTCTCTACTCCCTGGAAATTAATCAGAACTCATTATCGTTTCCATTACGAATTAATTCCATAATATGCATTTTAACGTGACTTAATTAGGAGGGTATCGTGCTTACGAAGTGCAGTTCCATGCAATTACTCTTTTGTGGGTCATGAATAATCTGTATACTTAGGCTCAGTGCCACACAAATCGAATCTATCATTGTTTCACAAGAGCACATCTGCGTTCCCTTCACTCGCAAGTCAATTTCATGTTTTGAATATACCATATTTCAGCAACTGATTATATTATTTGATTTCCGAAATAATTGTTTATTTAACAGCAAGAATAACTTTGTTCCAAATCAGAACTTACAGAAATGCCATCCCACGATCAACTGTAAACACTATCAAAACATTTGGAATCCATGACATCATTCCAAAAATAATTACTTCAACCATTAACGGGTCTGTGGTGATTCTGAAAAATCATTTATACGGAATATCATAATCGCCCCCCTTTTCTATTCGTTAGTGTGTGATTGTTACAAATATATGTACAAATTTATTATTTCTTAAATTTAAGCTCCTAGTTCACATTTCAATTTGACTCATCTATTTTACTGTAATCGTTACTATTCTTATGTGTGTGTTATTCTGTGTTTTTGGCAACCCAGGATGCCTGGGCAGGCTATTTTTTGGAAATAAATTATATATATTGGTAACAGTTCATTATGGTATCCTATTTATAATGCAGTTATATTTTTTATTTTCCATAATGTTCCACAATTTATTCCTACGCTCATCAAGGATAAAGTACAAACGATCACACTTCTATCACAAAATGTAGCAACTTTGAATAATTCAGAAATATTTGTTTCTTGTACCTCTGTAAAGGTAAATACTAGAGATGAACAGTGATCGAGAAAGCAAGACTAACAGCGCCCGCAAAGCCGAAAACCCGCACGACAATGTTCTATACGTCGCGTCGTTGACGTAAACACTGCTTGTGAGTGTTTCGAGACTCCGAGACTGATCACTCCCGAAGTCCCGAACGTCAAGCAGCCTTGAATCGCCACAGTTGTTTATATCTGACTGAATTTTTATCTACTTTGGCAATTGTTATACAGTATATGTATTAACAATAAAGTAGCCTATTTGAAACATCATCTCTACCTTTCAGTGTATAATAAGCCGTTCTCCAATCTTTATTTAAATACTAGGCCCTTATTGAAAGGCTAGGAATTTCCTTTTCATATGTTTAAGATCAAGTGTACAATCGCAAGTAAAAAGATATTAACGTTATATTTTATGTTTGTTAGAAATGCAAATTTATTTAAGAATTGTTTTCTTTCTATTTATATAACCATAGGTAATATCGTGTAATAGAATCAGAACATTTTGACAACTAAGACACTGTTCTGTTTTGTCTTTTTGTCTCATTTAAACATTTATAATGCTATTCCTGGTTGAGTGTTAGAGAAGGCCGTATGGCCTTAACTCTGGCAGGTTAAATAAATCATTATTATTATTATTATTATTATTACTATTATTATTATTTATTTATTTATTTGAATGATGTATGTTATTCAAAGTTACGAAATCTTTCTACGCCGACGAAATGCTATTTCGGGAATGATGAGCGAGACTCGAAAGACAAATGCAACGAACACAGTGAGCGAGAGCGGCAGTTAGTTTCGTTCATCCCTAGTAAATACCCAATAACGGCAGTAGTAGTTGTTGTTATTATAATAATAATAATAATAATAATAATAATAATAATAATAATAATAAATTTAAAAAATACAGATCTAATTTGGGTTTAAAGATATTTAACACTTTTTAATATGTAATTTATTTACTCTCAATTTTATTTTTGTTTGTATTGGAATCCCCTCCTGAGCACGAGTCTTACTCATTCAGGAGTGGACTAGTTTATATTATATTATATTATATTATATTATATTATATTATATTATATTATATTATATTATATTCTCACTGTTTGTTTGTTTAGTTGTATATTTGTTTACTGTTTTGTAGGTGGTCCTTATGGGCGTTCACTTTTGAATATTGCATGTTGCCATTATCACGTCTAAAGATAAACTCTAAAGCCCTGAATTAAATAAATAAATAAATAAATAAACGGTAAATAAATAAATAAATATTATATTAACTTGTATTGATTTGAAATTTACTAGCAATAAAATAGAAAACATACATCATTTAGTTCTTTGGCAAATTATTACACAAACTTCAGTAAGAAATATATATATAAATTCCAAAACTTTTTTTTTAATGGCGGATACTCTACTGTTCGTCATTCACCCATAAGAAGCTTGTTATGTAGATGAATTTACCAACAGAGTCGTTGCCCAGAGTGCGCCTTAGGAGACTGGTCTTCTCTAGACCCACAATGAGATGACAAGAGGATGGAGATTTGTTGGGATGCCACAAGGGAACCGCTGTTTCCGGAGAAAACCCTTGTGCTACCTGGACTATGGGATTGTCTAACACAAGTCATAAATCGACAGTACGCAGGAGATCGAACCTGGATCCACAGGATTATGAGTCAATCGCTCTAGCTACTGGACCGCCGTGGCGTCTAATTCCAAAATGTGTATGGCACGAAATAAATGATATTAAGACAGAAAACAAGAAAAAATCCCATCCTGGAATTTTATAAAGTAATGACATTACGAGTGTTGGTGTACAGTTTCAATAACCTGTTAAGAAAAGAAGTAACAGAAGAAACTTTTAAATGCAAGATATGACATCCTCGAGGTATGTAGTAGAGCCTTCGATAGCATTGGCCACGCTCATCTAATAAATACGATTGATAATTCTGTCTTGCCAGAAGCCGCAAAAAGACTATTTATCAACTTGCTTGTAGGTAACACCACGCAAATACGAACTATCAATGGTTACACAAGAAAAATGAGCTTGAACTGTGGTGTAATGCAGGGCGACCCTATTTCACCTCTTCTATTCAATTGGGGCATAAACCACTTACTTAATGAATTGACAGAAAGGAATGTCTCTAAAAATACGGTTTCCAGTTAACCTCAGACACTGATCCCCTTACATTACTCTGCTTTGCCGATGATATTGTAATTGTTGGGAAAGACAAAGAAGCTGCTTCTATTCTTGTTACGAATGCAATACTACTATTGCATGAAATAGGCTTGAATATCAATACAGAAAAATGAAGCGCCATCATTATCAACAATGGAAAACTTGAGCAAGGTCAAATTTCAACTGTTGTGGGTCATATTAATAACATGGGTGTAGATGAAGAAATTAAATATCTAGGCGCTACATTTAAACAAACACTAACATTCAATGAAAACCAAGTATTGGATAAACTAAAGACACACTTCAACAAACTAACATCAAGTCATTTGCTTCAGCCACAACAAAAATTATTCGTCTTAAACCAGTTCCTGGGCCCAACTTTAATATATCCATTTCAAACTGCATCTGTGGATCTGATCCCCAAAAAATTCCTCATTAAAGCTGATAATATAATTAAAAGCTCAGTAAAGGAAATATTACAATTACCAGGTGACACTCCTAATAGCATGATATATACAAGTACCAAATACAAAGGATTGTCAGTGATGCGTGCTACATGGGAAGCCTATGTGCAGCAACTCAACATCAATACCAAGCTATAACACCTAAATGACCAGCACGTTAATGCTGTACGAGACTATGAAAGTATAAGAACCCGTTGCTTGTCGGAATTGCAAGTGAGCAGAGATGAGGCTACAGGATCCGTGAAGCAATTAAGGCAACATCTTCGGTACCGTGAATTTAAAACATGTTGTGCATACCCCCAGAAAGTAAAAGGAGTTGTATTGTTTGAAGAAGTACCTGCAGCCAACTCGTGAATCATCAAGCATGACGGATTATCAAGTTCTGAATGGAGAGAAATGCTAAAAATGACTGCGATGGTGGGACCAGTACGTTCTCTCCCTGGTCTCCCTACAGGCACAACCCACTGTAGGCACTGCAGTGAGTATGAAACTTTACCACATGTGCTTGGGAGTTGCCCACAGGGAGAAGTACTCAGAATAAAACGTCACAACACCATACGTTCTACTGGGTGTTCATTTCAAAGTGTGTCATGACGTCACTGTTGTTGGGTCACCGATTTGAAGCGAGTTTCAGCTTATATGTTAGAGAAGTTGCCTATTATTTAAGGCGTTCTTCAATCTGAACTTGAGAACGTGTACGGTATAACTTGAACGTCGTAGCAACAGATGGCGGTCTGTACGGTCTGTATGCTACCATAACCTCTTTCGAACTGTGTTTTGCGCCGGCAAGTCGTACGCAGGGTATTTGTTATCATCGGTTGCGTATAGTAACATTCCACAACACAAATCAAATGCTCCGTGTCCATGTTGACCGTCGAAGTTAATGTCAACAAATACGTAAGTAATCGTCTTAACCCTCTCCCCCATATCCCGACAGTAAGAAAAAAAAACTCACTTCAGTACGTGTTTCCAAGCAGTTCACATTCTTGCCACTACTGGCGTTACCGTGCGTATCGGTAAGTAATCTATAGAATGAACGCCGTACTTGCTAGGCAACTTCTCTCGCATTTAGGTAATACGCCTTTGCGGAAGTGTAGGAAGATTGAATTCTCTAGGCTCATCGGACAGCCACACGACGACATACAGCGAGCCATGACACATTTTGAACTGAACACCCAGTATGATCGCAGATGCACTTCGATCCAAAACTCTAGACGTTCACGAGGAAGTTCATTGTATTGCTGATGGTGGAAGCAATCGTAGGATCGATATCATAGCTATAAATAGGAATAAACAGACAGCCGAAATAATTGATCCTACCATCAGATTTGAAATCTCAGCCACTCAACCATGTGAAGTGAACGAAGAGAAAAAGAAAATCTACGAGCCCACGATTCAGTACCTATCGGCGAAATACAACATAGAAAAAATCACAGTTACCGATCTCTTCTTCGGAGCGAGAGGCACCATCCCGAAAGCCTTTGTAAAGTGGAGGGAAAAATATAAGCTGACGAGAGATCTTCAAGATGCCATCGTCACCACCATAATAAAATATTCTGTAGCGATATTTCTTCAGCATCTTTATGGTGTACATTCAATTTAAATTACACTTGGTTTTATTTTTTTTCTTATGTCTTATTCACTTTTGTTTGAAACCTGTTTATATAATTTTTCATTTTAAATTTTATTGTGAGCTATTCTGTGTAGCAGGGTAAACCCAAAATATTGGGTCAGACTACTAAATTAAAATTAATTACGTTTCAAGAGTCATGTAGGCCTACAGCTAAGAAAGCAAGACATGAGTCAAATATTGAAATGAGCAGTAGACTATGATATCAACTCCTCTGTAGAAGTGCCTTCCCCTCTGCGAGTGTTTGGTAAAATTCAAAATTACAATGTATACAATTTGTATATGAAATTCACATATCTTTCCATTGTTTAATTTATTATTTTCATTGTATAACACATTTAGTTACATTATTTTTCATATGCAATTTTCATAGTTACATTACTTTATTCCTTGTCTGTCTGACAAACACGCATTTCCAATGAGAAAATAAAAATAGCATTTCCTGTTAACGATTAATCTGTACAAGTTTTATATGTAGTTTTCCACTGCCGCCTAATTCTAAAGATTATATTTTTATAAAAATTTTAGACAAAAAGTAAATAAATTTTCAGAACTTATTTTCAGTATCGGTAGTCCGAAGTTTATTAATATTTCAATTTTATTTTTAAGTACAAATAAATGTGTATTTTATGTGTACCATTCCCGCATAAGCTGATAAACAGATACTGAATATAAATAAACATTTTTATGGTGAGAATTGAGAGAATTCTGAAAAAAAAATATATATATCTGGAATATTGGCTTTGTCCTCCACATAAAAGACTCCTCAATCACAGGGATTCTAACATCGATCCGCAGCCATCGTAAGGCAGTGCTACCAATTGAGTTACCAAAATAACCTAAAATATACTTTAGTTTAAAAGAATTTAGAAACGCTGACCTCCCGCATGGTTAAGAGTGCTCCGATACTTCCTTTATACTTTGTTCAAAGGGAAATAAAGGAGTAGTCTGTATCCTATCGTCTTTGTTCTAGCCACGACTGGCTAGTTTAGAAAAGTATACAACAATGGTTCTGCAAATCGACGTGTAGGAGCACACTTGACGACAGAACACATTTCTTTCTGGTCGTGACCGATTAGTGCAGATGTGAAAGTCTTGTTTCACTGCTCACTAATTTTATGAGCGATTGACTTACCATCGGTTCATCACGCATAACGTGAGGTTCTGGCATTCTGGATCATTTACTGGTCCACACAGACTCGTTTTTCAGTGGGTTATATTACATATACCACACCTCCCAAGTGAAGGATGTTCCTTGGGGCAAACTTTTAACCTCAGTTGGCAAATTACTTTTATTCCATTATTGAATTCATGTAGGTAAACGCTCGACTAGAAAGCTGAGAGTGAAGTACAGGGATATATTTATAAATAAGAACTCGCTACGTCTGAACAAAAGAGAAATGATGTATAATTTTTACCCTCCTCCTCTCGTGGATTAGTCAAGGTGTCTGTACCATTCTCACTCCATATTTATAGGCAACATCCGGTTTTAAGTTGTGAAATATCTCTTGAGACTGTACAGAACAATTCAGGATTAACACTACATGTTCTTTTAGTCTTATTTAATGACGCTTTATCAACTGCTAGATTACTTAACATCAATGGAATTTGTGATGGAGAGATGGTATTTTGCGAGATGAAACTCAGGATTCGCCATGGGTTATTTGATCTTACACCCTCTACATGTAGATTCGAACTCATGAATTTTCGTCTGACATTCCAGAAGTAGGCCTGTTGCTGTGGGGATGATGATGATGATGATGATGATGATGATGATGATGATGATGATGATGACGACGACGACGATGATGATGATGATGAAGACGACAGCGGAGTAGATCTTACTATGAAATTGTTTAAATATCAATAAAATATGACTTTTTATGAATGCAAAATTTGACGATCGTAATGAAATTTGAGTGCCAATTAAGAGAGTGCCAATAGATTTGAGATGAGCCAGACCCAACCATCTGAGGTCAACAAAGAGAAACAACAAATTTATGAGCCTACTATTCCGTATTTTCGAGAAAAATATCAGATGGAAGGCACCTGGGAAGTACATGGTTTAATGATCGGAGCGAGGGGCACCATCCCACGATCAACTGTAAACACTATCAAAACATTTGGAATCCATGACATCATTCCAAAAATAATTACTTCTAGCATTAAAGGGTCTGTGGCGATTCTGAAAAATCATTTATACGGAATATCATAATTCCTCCCCCCCCCCTTCTATCCGTTAGTGTGTGATTGTTACAATATATGTACAAATGTATTATTTCTTAAATTTAAGCTGCTAGTTCACATTTCAATTTGACTCATCTATTTTACTGTAATCGTTATTATTCTTATATGTGTGTTATTCTGTGTTTTTGGCAACCCAGGATGCCTGGGCAGACTATTTATTGGAAATAAATTATATATAATTTAAAGATGGTCCTATAGCATCTAATAATATTAATAACAAATGTGCAGCAATTATATTGGCTGTACATGAAAATCATAAAAGTTCCCTGGCACTGCCCAGCCTCGAAAAATAGTACCATAGTCTAGTATATACAGTAACGAAGCTTGAATTGATGAGAGTACTAGGAACAATAAACTGTGCCGGTACTGTTTCACATTGTATGTGATGAGGCGATAGTAGAGACCCTAGTGGTTAGCAACTGTCTATGGATGCATATTCCCTACGTATTGAGCTTCGTGACTGTATATACTAGACTGTGATAGTACTCTGACGCCGCCAGGGCTCGCCAGACCAGATATACAGACACCCCTGTGTGCTCAGAAGAACTTTCTTAAGCTTCCTTCCCTTTAACATATTTAAGGATACTCTGAGGTGAAATTTTAATTTTATAAACAATTCAAAAGGCAGAGTGATGTGAACATCTGTAGGCTACAGTTATCATCCTACATATAAATAGTGTCTGTACAAAGTTATATCTAATTTTGTCAAAAAATGAATGAATTATTAAAATTTTTGTAAATTTAAATGCCATTTTGAAAAATCGATACTCTTCCCACAAATTTCAAATTTTTTGTCTGAAATTATGTCTATACTGTCAAATTCTCCGAAACAAAACTTGCTATCAAGGATTTCTATTCTATTTACTCAAAAATAAAAATATTTAATGTAGTCGAATACAAAAATTGTAAAAAAAAAAGGCAAGAATATAAAGAAATATATATAAAATAAAATAAAATAAAATATGAGATCTGAAAGAAGTCTTGATAGCAAATATTATTGAGCACGCATTGAAGAACATCCACAAAAAATATAGGATCTGGTTCTATTGCCCGACACAACTTTATTTTTAACTATCTGCTTGTGTAGCAATCGGCCATTTCTCTCGGGCCATTATAAGAATAGAGCGCTGCAAACATTGGGCAAAGACTATTTTTTTCCTGCTTAACGGTGCTTCATCGAAGGAAAAGTGTAAGAAAATTTTTGTTATATTTAACATGTAGAATTACCTCTTAAATTTTGGTGCAGAGGTTATCATCCATCCTGTAGTCTATAGATAAAAGTAAACACATGCAGTTTGTTCTAACTTGGGTAGCTCTATGGGCACGAAAATTGGTGGAGGTCTATTTTAGATCTTAAGCAATTTTTAATGATAAAAATGGAAAATTATATTTTTTTAAGAAGAAATCAAAATTTCACTTCTGTGTGCCATTAAATGATTTTGTATGATAAGACTATTTCATACCTTAAGCAATTTTAATGATAAAAACGTAAAATTGTAATTTTTCACCAAAAACGTTAAAATTTCACTTCTGTGTACACTTTAATGATTTTACTAATGGAGCAAGAACATACACTTTACCGAAAACTCAACTTCACTCACTAACTGGGCTATGGCTTAATCTTACAAATATGTATTTTTATAAGTATTTGGCAGTATGGCATTAAATCACAATCAAGCTCCTGTAAGTGAGCAACTGACATGTTTTAGGAGAGTTGAAGAAACTAATCTACATAACCTCACAACTTCGTCGCGTGTTCTCGAGCACTAGTAACTGGATGGAATGATTTGTTGCCAGAAGCGCAACACTAAACAAACAATTGCACATCTGATCCCGCTCGTTTATTCTGTGGAGTTGTTTAATGAACTGGAGAATTTTTCGCAGTGTGGGAGGACTAGGTTTGAGCTGTATTACATTATTTGAAACCTACGCAGGACAAGATGCCATCGGCGTTAACATTGAATTAACATAATTTCATATCTCTGATTTAGAAATAATAGATCATCAAGACCACATCACGTTCCAATCAATATCAAATGTAATACATTTATACTCGTGGTAGTAGCAAATGTATTCTAATATCAATAATATGTAGGATGATTTTATATTTTATGTAGTAAATTTAGCAATACTTTCACTCTTCTGTATGTCAGCAATATTCAGAGCTTAACAAGCGTCTTCACATTTCACTCGAGATAAGGGATGCTTTTTACAAAAACTATAGACTAGCAATACCGAGTTATTTTAAATAACGTGCAGGACCAACGGGGGGGGGGGATATTTTGTGACCCCTACAAAAATGTTTAATTGTGAACATTTTTTGACATTTGTGATCTGCAAATAAAAGAGAAAAATTGAAATGTCATTGTATATTTCCGAACAATTACTTTAATTATATTTTTTGAACTCTCACTTTAAGAGAGGAACAGAGGTTAATGGTGTTTGAGAATAAAGTGCTTAGAAAAATATTTGAGGCTAAGAGGATGAAGTTACAGGAGACTTGAGAAAATTACATAACGCAGAACTGCACGCTTTGTATTCTTCATTTGACATAATTAGGAACATTAAATTCAGATGTTTGAGATATGGACAGGGCATGTAGCACGTTTGGGCGTATCCAGAAATGCATATAGATTGTTAGTTGGGAGGCCGAAGGGAAAAAGATCTGTAGATCGTCTGACTTAAACTATCGGGCCCGGGTTCAAATCCTGGTAGGGGCAAGTTACCTGGTTGAGAGTTTTCCCTCATCCCATGTTGGGTAACTTTCGGCGCTGGACTCATCTCACTAGCATCATCACCTTCATCTCACTCAGACGCTAGATAAACATAGCAATAGATAGGTAAAATAAACAATTAAAAAACATAAAGCCACCAATTAATACGAATGGTAGAACATTGCTCAGAGCGTGAGATTTTAATATTAATGCTGTTGACGTACTTAAAATGCGGTTATCATAGCCAATTGGCCTATATTTATAGCAAAAAATAAAAACCATAGTCCTTAGAAAAAAATATTTATAGACAATGAAATAACGAATCGTGCTTCTAATTTAATTAGTTTAGGTTCCGTTCTGTTAATAGTTACCATACTATACGACTTCGTACTTCCTGACTTGCTCTCATTTCTACGTCGAAAGATCCAACCAACATGTGAAAAAAAAAATTGAAAAGAAGAAATTTAATAGTTTATTTCCTTTTTTAAAATTTAGTTTTCCTCATTTTATTTGAAAACAAAAAAGTAACACCTTTACTGGATAATGAACATTTTTATTTCTTGGAAAGCGCCGATCGAAATTCTTCTGTAATGAGAATTCGCGGTCTATAGTGCTTATTAGTCTGCTTGGGTACAGGGAAAGAGGAAGGAAGAAAGATCCGAGATTAAATTACATGATACGGAATGAGAGGAAATGTAGGATAAAATGTAGTGTGTTGGTGGAATGACATTAATTGTAAAGTTAACGGAACCGAGAGAATAAATAAATAAAAAAAAAACAAAACGAAAAAACAAAAACTCACATCCCCCGGACTTACTCATCAAAAGAGCCATTAAAATCAACGCCATTAAGTACATACAATTTTGTGTCTTACTCAAGTACTTTCACTCGTACGATAAGTTATAAATAAATTGTATAATGCAAGTATGTATAACAATTCGAATCCTGACATGCTATAAAATATAGTTCAAATAAAGCTGGGAATCTGATAAAAATGTTTTAGAATAAACATAATTACTGATATATAATTTTCAAACTGTTTCATTTTGTATACCTGAAGCTTATTTCGATTTTTGAGCAATGATTTACAGTAATACATAACTAGTCTGTAGGCCTACAGTACATAAATAGCATGTATCCCATTTCCTGTTAATATTGAGAAAAAACAATTATAATATAAAGTAACAATAATTTCTTTGAAATAAACTGGTCTGACCAATTTGAAATAATAATAATAATAATAATAATAATAATAATAATATTATTATTATTATTATTATTATTGCTCTTATTAGACTACTACTACTATTCTTGCTATTATTATTATTATTATTATTATTATTATTATTATTATTATTACTATTATTACTATTATTATTAATACTACACTTTTATATTTGAACCCATTCGTGAGTTTTATTTCACTCCTAGAAAGGGTACGAACCAAATATTGTATGTGACATGCAATAGTAGAGAACTCCCTATCATATGATAAGCACAATAAGATCACCTCTTATAATAGCACAGGACAGGTATAAGATAAGAGATATCCTATTGTCAGTACCAAAGAAAAGGCAATGTTTTAACTTGCGCAAAGGGAATCGAACCCGCACCTACTGGATATACAGTTAGAAGCGTTACCTAAATTTAGCTCTTACTGCAATAAAATCCCAATTAATTTCAGAACATCTCATTTTGTGAAATATAGTAACAATAAATATGCAGAAATAATAAAAAAATTACTAAGCTCTAATATAACTAAATATATTTTTATTGAATTGTAAACCTATTTATCTATTTTGTTTAATTTATTTATACTGATATTATTTCAGTTACATCGCTGAGCTCTATTTTCAATTACTGCTCAATTAATTATTCGAAGTGACAGAGGAAACGCAAGAAAAAAATCAGTTACGAATGTCACTGTTTGGAGTCGAACCGGTTACCTCCCGAATAAAAGCCGGTCACGCCACCTCTCTGTCAAAATGCTCGGTTGTAAACTAAATGTAAATAAACAAGCGCTAAATTTGTAGTATACATCGTAAACTGCCACTGTTAGAACACTCACACAACACAATGCGTCATTAAACGTTACAAGAAACTTGATAAACGCACTAAGAATACACACTCCAACCTGCTGAATGAATAAATAAAAATTCCGCCACAGGATGCGCAGAGGAGCTCACACAGAAGCCGCACCAACACACTTCACTGAGACGAGCCGCACCGCCAGCGCAGCGTTCTCTTTCGGAGTCAAGTTTGTTCACGACTAGAGTTGATTGCAGGTCTGACAGTATAAAAAGATTACGCGCTGTGGTAAACAGTAAAAGTATATGTTTCCCATGAGGGGTGGATCCCCTAGTCTCTTGCATTACGAGATTAAACCTTGGGAAGGCTTTTTTATTCGCTACATACCACACACTAAAATACCGCTCTTAAAAAGGAAGGAATTAGAAGCAACAGCCAATTGTACGACAGGTAACACTTTCTCCATCTCACTCGCACATCAGTCCCTCTCCTTCTCTCTCTCTCTCTCTCTCTCTTCCCCCCCCCCCCGTTTCTCGTGAATGTTTAATTTCACAAAAGACATTACAGCATCTGTACGCAGTCTTTTGTTCCCATATTCCTGTAACGAGAGATTTTGCAAGCAAGATACAACAGTGGAAGTGCAGCTGAAGAAATTAAATTGGTGGGAGACATTTTGTTGATGCAGTCACTTGAGCATTTATGTTCAGACTAAAGAATGCTTGCATTGTTACGTCATGCAGTTCACAGATAAAATCCCGGACATAATTTCACTGCTTTATTGCTCACAGTACAATGTACTGGTACCGCAACATTGTGTGCCGCTTATGAAATGTTACTTGGATCGAAGTTTAGAAAGCAATGACTAATATCCTTACTCAAATCATCCTTACATTAACAATTTTATTATTACGAAACAATCAAAACGTATCTTTTCTTTTAGCATTGTGGCTGGCTAGCTTTTCGAGAACGGTACTCGAAATAGGTCCATGCACATTAACTTACATAGCCCATTGTGTGCCATATGTATAGTCCGGATCAGCTTACTTAATACCATAAGGGTGAATTTGTCCCCTATTGTTACATATGCTAGTGCATTATAGTAATTTTCTACATGTCAAGTGGAATTTTCTTTTATCAACTTTGTTTCGAATTTCGAGTACCACAAATGCGACAACTGGAGTTATTTTCTAACTGTTATGTTGGCAGCGATAATGTTGGTTTGTAGTAAAGAAAACTGATGAAATAATTGTCTCCAAACTTGTGAAATTTGAACGTAATTAATAATTATTAGTAATACCGGTATTACTTACTTACTTACTGGCTTTTAAGGAACCCGGAGGTTCATTGCCGCCCTCACATAAGCCCGCCATTGGTCCCTATCCTGAGCAAGATTAGTCCAGTCTCTAGCACCATATCCCACCTCCCTCAAATCCATTTTAATATTATCACAGTCTACTATATACAGTCGCGAAGCTTGAGGTGTTTTTTTTGCAAATCTCGTGATAAAGCGCTCCAAGCGGTTAGCAACTAGAAACAATAGACTGTCCATGGTCGACTTTGGACTGTGTCGTATTTCTATCGAGTGCTAGCTCGTTGCGTCTTTCACATTGATGCTTGTGAATTGTTCGTTATTGGTTGTAATGAAAATGTTAATGGCTAAAATATAATAATTGGAATAATAATATGGGACAAGGAGGAGACGTTTTTAGTGATATAAATTGTAGCAACAGTAAGAGAAAGAGGCCAGAGTTATCCTTTTTCCGATTTCCGAAAGATTCAGAAAGGTTCCTGGGTTTCCACAAGAATGCTGTGCAGAAACAAAACTCTTAATTTTGAAGTTCTCTGTGACTGTTAGAATACATTATATCCTTAAATTTCACAATGAAATGTTTCAGTCTAACCGAAAGGACATTAGATACCGGTTAAAGTTCTGTCACTTAGGCTGCTAAATTTCCAGAGAAATAAAGGTTAGGTCTACTTTTTTTTTCAGAGGATATATTTTTAATTGTAGCTATTAATTTTGTTATTATTTTTATGTGTTATTTTATTAAAGACGTAGAAAAAATTAAGTTTGTTTTAATGAAATTTATTGATCACGTTTTATTTTCAATTCTGGTGGGATAATTATTGCTTAGGCCTACTTTTTTTTTTCAAAGGATATGTTTTCAATTATAGCTGTTAATTTTGTTGTTATTTTTATTTGTTGCTTTACTAGAGACGTAGAAAAAATCTGTTACAATAAAATTTATTGATCACGTTTTATTTCCAATTCTGGTGTGATTATTATTGCTTAACCTCACCCCGTACGTAAGCCTACACTACAAGTACCGGTACACGTAAGTTACTCCATTAATTCATATTTCCATTATTATTGTTGTAAAGGGAAATGTAAATTAATATTTATTGGTTTCATAGTTAATTATCGGTATAATCTTGAATGAGTGAAGCTATTATAGTAAATTTCAGTTCGTTTTGCACAAACAAAAATTATATTAACTTATTTCTTGCAGGTATCTTCGAGTTTATGGTGGAATTTAATATACTTCATTAAAATAATAAATTAACTTTATGCATTTAATATTTCAATAATGGAAGGAAGGTGTTAATTTTTCCAAAAGAACACGACAACGAAAGTGTAACATATTTTGTCGTCTGCTAGGAGAGAGATCTGCGATGATGAGGCGATAGTAGCGATCCTAGTGGTGGGCAACTACCCATGTTTGCATTTTTACTACATATTGAGCTTCGCGACTGTATATAGTAGACTGTGATATTATCTTCCCATCTACGTCTCTGTCTTTTTCCCTCCGGCCTCCCAACTAACACTGCATTTCTGGATTCGCCCATATGTGCTACATGCCCTGACCATCTCAAACGTCTGGATTTAATGTTCCTAATTATGTCAGGTGCAGAATACAATGCGTGCAGTTCTGTGTTGTGTAACTTTCTCCATTCTCCTGTAACTTCATCCCTCTTAGTCCCAAATATTTTCCTAAGCACCTTATTCCCAAACACTCTTAACCTATATTCCTCTCTTAAATTGAGAGTCCAAGTTTCACAACCATAAAGAACAACCGGTAATATAACTGTTTCATAAATTCTAACTTTCAGATTTTTTGACAGCAGACTGGATGATAAAAGCTTCTCAACCGAATAATAACAGGCATTTCCCATATTTATTCTCTGTTTAATTTCCTCCCAAGTATCATTTATATTTGTTACTGTTGCTCCCAGGTATTTTAATTTTTCCACCTCTTCAAAGGATAAATTTCCAATTTTTATATTTCAATTTCGTACAATATTCTGGTCACGAGACATAACCATATACTTTTTCTTTTCGGGATTTACTTCCAAGCCTATCTCTTTATTTGCTTCAAGTAAAATTCCCGTATTTTCCCTAATCGTTGTGGATTTTCTCCTAACATATTCACGTCATCCGCATAGACAAGCAGCTGATGTAACCCGTTCAATTCCAAATCCTCTCTGTTATCCTGGACTTTGCTAATGAATACCGGTATTAATATTAATATCAATACATAATTCAGTTGTGTTGCGTTGTGATTCCAATTTAACATTGCCAAAACTTTGGAATTCGCTGTCGAATAAAATTGAATTCAAACGCAAACTTATTAGGCATTTGTTCAGTAATTGAGCTCGTTCAGATATGTTTCTTGTAAACAGTTGTATTAATATACCACAAAATATTTCAATATCTGGTAATTTCATCACTATACAATTTTGTTATTCTAGGTCTAATTTGTAATTTAGTAAATACAAAAAAAAATTCTTTGTTCTTAACTTCTATAATAAATTGTCTAGCTTTCATTAATCAGGTAATCTTTTCGTACTTTTCGTCCATGCTGGGGAAAACCGATATAAACGAAATGTTTATAAACCACGAGTCTCGTGACATTCTAGCTTTATGTTCTAAAATGCGATCTTTATTCCGACAATTACATACTAACGGTCAGCCTTTCTCATTCGATCAAAATCAACATCGGCACTTGATATTTTGTCAACAGGTGAAGTCTTCGGGCAAGACTTTCACTGCAGTTAATATCTGGAACAAAATTTCTTCAGAGAATTACAGCCTCTAACTTCAAATATCAGCAGCGCGTATCCGAAAGTTAAGGCCATTAACTCCAGGGACATGCTGCATCCGAAAATGGATGTCCAAATTACTTAGAGCGTAGTATGAGCTTGTGCAATATAATTTTGTCTTGGAGTTTACTGTTATACGGGTGCTTGTAGGTACAATTTACAGTATTTATGACTTCACACCGCAAATCTGCTTATTACGACTACTACAGTCCTCAGTAAAACCGCAACGATGGCTCAGTGCTAGTGAATTGGAATAACAACCAAGGGGTTCCCAGACCCTATGTCCACGGATATTTCGTGCACTGTTTCGTACGTCCCTTTGATATTCTGTCCATTATATTTTTTCGTCCTCTGGTGTTTTATGTCTACTATTATTTCGTCCACAGTTTAACTGTGTCCAATATTTCTGATCGTCCATTTGCATAAATGGTTTAAAACTAACACACTATTACTCCTATACCATTACTACTACTACCTTTACTACTACAACAACAACAACAACAACAATAATAATAATAATAATAATAATAATAATAATAATAATAATAATAAAAATAATAATAACAATGTGAATGAAAGTGGTAAGTATAATTGTTGTGGACTAGCATGTCCTGCCCTCTTACGGTTGTTATCATATAAGCTATTTTAAATGTTTTCACTTCGCCTACTTCAGAATTTAGTACAGAACCAATGAACTACGTATCTCCATAGAAATGAACATTATTATGCTACGAAATAATTAAATAAATATCCATAGCAACCCTTGTTTTTTTAAATTGCATATTGGAAGTACTTGTTTTACCCAAAAATGAACAAAATATTTTGTTGACACAGAAACTAGTGGACAAAGAAAAATTGGGACACAATAATTCTTGACCGAAATATTAAAGGATACATTTTTTTCGTGGACGAAATGTTCACTGGACTAATTTCCTGGGCAAAATAGCTGTGGACGTGAGATAGTGGACAACTTGTCTGATGGATATATTGCTCTGGACGTATGGTCCTGGAAGCAACCAAGGTACCTGTTAATAATAACAATCAAGATTTTATTTCATATACCGTCTATGCTTATACTTTTAACAAATTTATTGGTTTCTCAATACTTTGTTACATATATTTTGAATTGAACGTTTTCGGTTCTATTGAGCCTATATGCATGATAAAGGTACACATATAATGCAATATAAATAAACCCAAATAATATCAAATAACATGATTCTATGTGAAACATTAAATATATGGCGATATTACATTATTATATAAAACTGGCCACATTCAAGTGTTAAAATATTGATGTTAAAATTATTACATGATAAGCTTTAAAATTGTAAAAAAATTGTAGTTATCGGGTTGATGTCTATGTGGAATTCCAAATCTGATAATGGTTAGATGCGACAAAATGTTAAGTGTTGCGGAGGTGTCCTTGTGGTCGCGGAGAGTAGGAGGCAACTCTCCTATGGGCATAAATGGTTCTGATGATGGCTCAATAGAGCCGAAAACGTTCAATTCAAAATATATGTAACAAAGTATTGAGAAACCAATAAATTTGTTAAAAGGATAAGCATAGACGGTATATGAAATAAAACCTTGATTGTTATTATTAATAAATTAGCTTATCGGTCTCAACATGCCTTTTAAATTTCAAGGGACCTGTGTTTAAACCCTGGTTCGTCCGCCCTGAATATACACGAGTAACTTGTGTTGGGCGAGTCCGTGGTCCAGGCAACACAAGTGTTTCCTTCGGCTACTCCGGTTCCCATATGATATTTCAAAATCCATTATCATTACACCACCACCATCACCCCCTCCACCACCATTCATTAATTACGACTGTAACATAATCCCACAACTTACGATATATTTTGGATCAGTGTTCCCCAAAGTGGGGGTTGTGTAAAGAGCTGAGGGGGTCGCGAGATGATTTACAAAATAAAAAAAACCTTATTCACATATGAAGGGGTGAGATTGAGATAATTCAAAGCCACACTTTTAACAAAAATGTTTTCCTGTGCGAATTCATTTCTTACACATATGGGGAAGCTACCAGTAAAATATTATCAGAATTACTCACAAATGAAGTATGTATACCCCAAAGAAATTATGATACCACACCTAATAGCATTGGACTCTAAACTTTTAACACGCTCTCCTGTACAGGAGGAATTCTACATAGAATTCTGTCTGTGTGGCTTAGGACTGTATCATTCTGACCACTTCATATCTTTTTTTCGAATTTATAAATGTAAATATAAACAACGTTGAACAGAAATTAATATAAATAAATGTTTCAGTATTTATAAAATATAAAAAAATTGAATAAATGTGCCAGTTTCTTCACGAGCAGCTTCTCAAATCTGGATTGTTTATTCAACACACACACACACGGTGATGTATTCAAGTTCAAGGAGATTTCTCGCTTTTGCTTTGATAACAATCATAGACGAGAAACTTATTTTGTATAAATACAAGGTTACAAATATTATAAAAAATTTAAGGGATTATATTGCAAGCAAAACAAAATAATGTCCAATATAACGCCAACACCAATCTCAGTTCTAGGAACAGAGATAGAACACGTGGACGATTACATCTACCTAGGGCAGACTCTCTCACTAAACCAAGGGATGGAGAAAAGAATACAAAGGAGAATAACACAATCCTGGAAAACCTTCTGGGCGCTAAAGTTTATACACCTCGACAGGTCCATAAACCGCAGACTCAGACTAGAGGCTCTTAACTCCTGTGTATTCCCGGTGCTAACATACGGTTGCAAAACCTGGGCCCTCACAGAGAGGCAAAAGATGAACATCGAAATATGCCAAAGGAAAATGGAGAGGAAGATAGTTGGCGTTTCACTGAGAGACAAGGTCTCCAACACGACACTGCAGAAAATTACAGCTTCTGAGAACAACACACAAAAAGCCCTCATAATGAAGTGGAAGTGGGGTGGACATGTAGCAAGGCAGCAACAAGGCAGATGGGCGCGGGAAACCACCATGCGGGACCTCTACATAGGAAGGAGAACACAAGGCAGGCCAAGAAGAAGATGGGCAGATACATTCAAGCAGCAGCTGGGAGGGAACTGGTCAACCATCGCCCACAACAGGAACGAGTGGAGACAGATAGTGAACAAACTCATACAGAACTAAAATTTGACAAACTTTAGTGTATCTCACATAGTGAATGTGAATGTGAATATAATTCACGTGAAATATCTCATCATGTGAACCACACCAACCGAGCTTCCCCTCCTGTAGGAGGCCCTAGCCCTTCATGGGACACAGTGGCTTCATTCATTCATTCATATTGCAAGCACGAGGTATTTTTGCATTCTTTTGATCCAAATCTGGTCTACGGTCTGCGAAATAGTATATTTCAGTAGGTACATATTTAAATAAGTTTCTTCGTCACACTTTTTTTTTAATTTCGGTCAATTGACCGCAACTGTCTAAAAACATATTCATTGTCCATCTGTGACTATCGTAATTGTTCTGAATTTCTTTCGTAAAAACTCAAAAAGCTGTTGTTTAAAATAGTGTAAACTTAATTGCATGTCCGCAAAATCAAACTCAGTATTTGTCGTAGCTAAATTTTCAATGAGTTCTTTAATACACCGGAATGAATCAACTTTCTTTTTGTCGAATGATGTCTACCAGAAAACAAGTTTCTTTTTAAATTCGTTGGGTAACAAGATAGTGCAATCATCATTTTCGATTTATATTGAACTATTACCTGCAGCGCCATGACGACGATAGTTTAAAGTAGCTACCAACTTGTAATGATTTTTACGTAATTTTCGTGTCGTTGTATTATATACTTGAATTTTTGTTATTCCTTGGGTGGTATCCACTGATTTTGAATAAAGTTATATTTTTCAATTTTACAATAATTTGCATTTTTAGAATGGGGTTGAATACTTGTATGGTAGTGGCGGGCGGAAAATGACAGTATCGCTCAAAAATGGGTCGCGCCTCCAAAAGGTTTGGAAACCACTGCTCTGGATAGTCTGTCATGAAGTACCTAAGTGGTTTAAGTTTTTCGACACTAGCGACATCTATGCGCACGCCATTGGACAAAAAACATTTCTTATTAAATGAGAATGACTTGCATATGAATAACAGATACGTACATCTTTATAAAGCACGTATTCTTATTGTTTATTTTATTATATTAGTTATAAACTTACAAGAAATTTTCAATTTTGTGAAAGCATATGTTACAACTTTAAAAGTTGACTATAATTATGTGTGTGTATTCCGCCTTTGCTTATCATACAATTAAATGAATGAATTAATTAGTCATATTTTTTTCACTAACGTTTTCGGTACGTAAATTGTACCATCTTCAGATGTATGTATATGATGCTAATTGTTAACCAAGCCTATGGGTACATGTATCGTGGACTTAAATGATCAATGTTTTTGTGCATACTGTGCTATGTCGGTGAAGTGTTGCCATGATTACATAAATGATTACCTTAACTCTTATATACTATTTGCTGGTACAACACTTTAAAAGTGTCAAGTTTTTCATCGAGAGCTCTGAGAAATATTCCAAAAATTAACAGTAAATTGAGGAGATGCGACAGTCTTGACTGTAATGATAATTACTAAGTCCTAAACAGTGGTTAAAGTCGTAGATTTTTCGATGAATTCGGGTTTTATTTCTGTCAGAATAACGGAAGTCTATCTCCGATTTCATTTCAATTGTGCATGTCATTTGTTTTGTGTTTGTCTATGCACTGTTAAATACAGTAATTGTCTCTCACTGTATTGATCACAGGACATGGAGTCTTGTATCTTGCAAATATCTAGTAAGTTTTCAAAATTCTAATAAGGCTGAGAAGGACTTGAGCCAGAGGATCCAGCCCTCGAAGTATAAAAAGATAAAGACCTTGATGATGATGGTGATAATGACTATGATAGAACCGTGAGCGAATACAAAACGATGGTATTGATTATAGATGAACGATCGTGAAAGCAAGACTGGCAGCGTCCGCAAAGCCGAAAACCCGCACGACAATGTTCTATACATCGCGTCGTTGACGTAAAGATTGCTTGTGAGTGTCTCGAGACGTCGGGATTGATCACTCCCGAAGTCCCGAACGTCAAGCAGCCTTGAATCGCCACAGTTTATAGCTGATTGGACTTTTACCTACTTTGGCAACTGTTATATAATGTATAATCAATCAAGTAGCTTATATGATACGTCATCTCTACTTTTCAGTGTATAATAATCAGTTCCCCAGTCTTTATTTCATTATTAGGCCCTTAAAAAAGGCTAGGAATTTTCTTTTCATATGTTTGAGCTAAAGTGTGCAATCTCAAGTAAAAGATATTAACGTTATGTTTTGTGTTTCTTAGAAATGCAAATTTATTTGAGAATTGTTTTTTTTTCTATTTATATAACCATAGGTAATATCATATAATAGAACCAGAACATTTTGATAACTAAGATACTGTTCTGTTTTGTCTTTCTGTCTCATTTAAACATTTATAATGTTATTTATTTCAATGATGTATGTTATTCAATGTTACGAAATCTTTCCAAGCCGACCAAATGCTATTTCGAGAATGATGAGACGAGACTCGAAAGACAAATGCAACTAACAGAGCGAGCGAGAGCGGCAGTTAGTTTTGTTCGTCTCTAGTAACTGCCTATAGTAGTTATAAATTATAAAGAGACTTATATGAAGAGCTTTGCTTAAAAATTAATTTTATTTAAATCGAAATTACGTATGCAGCAAGGAACCTATAAGCACATTTAAATCAGTTGCAAGATGACACAGCATACTACATTTATTATAGATATATTAATTTGTCTTACAGAATTTATCTGTAATATTGACACTACTTAATATTTTAGGAGAAAAATTCGCTCCAGCACCGGGGATCGAACCCGGGTCCTTGGTTCTACGTACCAAGCGCTCTGACCACTGAGTTACGCCGAATTCAATCCACAGCACTGGATCGAACCTTTCTCCTTCGATGTTTCCCTTTGTGGCCTGACTCCAAGTTAGGCATATATATGTTGACGTGTATCCAATGTCAACTGCCATTGTACTTGGAGCGCATTTAGCTGAGTGACTTGTTGACCGGGAATCCGCAGTTATTATGCACTGCTAGCTAAGAGAATATTATAGATATATTAATTTGTCTTACAGAATTTATCTGTAATATTACAGAACCAAGGACCTAGGTTCGATCCCCGGCGCCGGAGCGAATCTTTCTTCTAAAATATTAAATACTACATTTAGCTAAAGTTAATTTTTATGAGGGCAGAGAATTACGGGAAACGGACTCAAGAAACTTTGAAAATAATATGGCAGTCAAAAAGAAACATCGCCAAGACTTGCTATTTCAGATGAAATGAAGTCGTATTTCATTTAAATCTAACACCAACAGATAGTACGAGTATACCAGTTTATGTAGACTATTGCTGTTACAGGAAGTGCATCAATTGAAGAGTTATTTAAGCAGAAATTCCTTTCAAATGTGCACGTCTGAATAAGTTTGGATTGATACATTTATCTACCTGGAAGTTTTCTGTGATAGCGCCACTTAAATAGTATTCAATGGAAGTCTTGAACCGCCTGAATACGTTTCGATATACCAACAGCTGAAGAAGGCATGCTTAATAAAGTTCTTGAAGCGAAGAGCACTCAACTGAAGGTAAGTAAAAGTCCAGAGTCGGATCAAGTTGTCACGGTTCTAGATGTTAATGTCATTAATGAAAATTGGTATATCTGTAACAAATTTCACGAAATATTGTATGTTTGGAAGAATACGTCCCAACATTTCTCTGATAACATTTCCCCCTTTCACTGCACTTCTTTTAACTTTTCGTACTTAACACAACACATACAAAATATATATTTTTTTACATGCTCTATCAAGTCTATCGCGTTTCATCTCGTTAATCGATTTCGATATTCGCGCAAATCTCTTATAAGGCTAAAACGAATAACGCTTTCTCTCTCTTTCTCTCTATTCATCATACAAACAATGACGCTATGAACGCCGCGATTGTCACATGACAGTACATTAAAACTCAGTAAAGGCTCTATGTTGTACTCAACCAGTTAGCCTTTTATATGTCTCTCAACATCAACACTAATATCGCAATTTCGAGCCTTTTGCAAATTTGAACCGACTTTCACATTTCAGAATATTCGCTAGATCTGATTTCTATTTTTGTTATTCGAGCATAAGAAATTTCTGCAATCTTACATGTCTAGAGACACATCTGCCAGGGCGTAGCAAGGTCTTGAACAAAGAATGGGCAGGGGTAATTTTGAGGGAAAAGATTCTTATATGTATTACCGTAAATCTACATCACAGGGGCCATTTGTTTACTGTCTTTCCGAAAGAAACCACGCTAAGAACTCTGATTGCCTTTCATTGACTTTGGCCGATTTTGAACTCGCGATTCTAGATACAATGGCGGTGGCGGTAGTGTAGTAGTAGTAGTAGTAGTAGTAGTAGTAGGAGGCCTAGCAGTAGTAGTAGTAGTAGTGAGGTAGCGGTAGCAGTAGTACTGTAGTAGTAGGGGTGGCCGTGACGGCAGCAGTAGTAGTACTAGTAGTAGTAGTAGTAAGGGTAGCGGTAGCAGTAGTACTAGTAGTAGTAGTAGTGGTAGTAATAGTAGTAGTAGTAGTAGTAGGGATGGCGGTGGCGGTGGCGGTGGCGGTAATAGTAGTATTTTAAGAAAGGCGTTTTGAATTGCAAAGATTATTCAAAGTCGAAACTCAACGTGGACAGACACATTATTCTTGGAGCCCTTTGTCAGTAATAGTATTCTTTTACGTGCCATAAACCTAAGACATTAGGTATACAGTTTTTATTCATTCCTGGATGAAGTTGTGCTAAAAATTTTATCGTTCTCGGCCAGTTTAAAATCCGCGAAACTGGGATCCAACAGCCAAGAGGTTACCAGTAGACCTCTGAAGACGGAAATAATGGATTATAGGACAGAAGGATCTCACTTTTGGACTTTTTAAATATATGCATATTGCTTTTTAAACATAAAACATAGCTAACTCTTACTTGAAATCAAAGCATTTCGGACTTAAGGTTACAGCCTATAAACTTTATATTACTTTTAGCGCTGTTCAGTCTTTTTTGTTCTCACATAGGATTGGTGTAGCTACGCCCCGCTCTCATTATTCCTATTAGTCACGTCTGATTCCTACACTAATTGTTATGTGCAACATGCACGACAGATGAGGGCTTTAAACTTAAGACTATGGGAATAATCTGTTGTGGCCTTTGTTGTACATAATTACTAGTATAAAAACAAGCAACACATTTGCATCCAGAAAATTTAGCGAGACGGCGAAAGGTACATAGCCTACATAGCATCAATTTAAATACTTGCACATTCCGACATTGTTCCACGCCATTGTTACTGACCCCTCTAACATTTTAATTTCGATGCGTATTTTTTTAACGGGTCAAAAGAATACCATGTTTTCTATACGAGATTTGTAAAATATTACAACTATACTTCGGTCGCATACATACTGGTACTCATTGAAATTATTCTTCAAATAAACACGCTTGCTTGTCAATAATGTTGTTTTAAATTCATAAAAAAGTAATACGACAGAAGTAATTTATTTCAACGTATAAAATTGTAATGCCTTATAAATAAATGTACAACTATAAAAAAAAGTGACCGCACTCATGAACAGCGAATATTTTCTAAGTCAACTTCTGATAACGGTGATGTTACACGACGCTTGCGCTTATAGACGTAGTTTCGGAACTAAGATATTTAAGCAGGAGTCTTTCACATCTGCATTTCGTAGAGGAGCGGTAGTGTGTTTGCTTAATGATTTGTAGGTTGTGAGTTTGAACCTTGTTCAAGTTATCATTTATTTTAATTTAGTTATCGTTCTTTAGCGTTATAAATAATATTCAAGTTATCATTTATATTCTGTTATCATTCTTTAGCGATATAAATAATGCAAATCAATATTTTCAGGTATAACTCCCTGTAAAGTTTACAGGGAGTTATACCTGAAAATCTTGATTTGCATAATACACGTCACTGTTCGTTAACAGAAAACCACAATTTAAGTCACACGGAGTTAGTGTGCACTCGAAGTTGGTTGCTTGACAGTTGTCAGCCCACTTTGAGGTCTGTGGATATAGAGAGAAAAATTGGATCGGTGTCGGTTAGAGTTCCCGAGTAGCTCAGTGGTAGAGCGTTGGTACGTTAAACCAAAGGTCCCGGGTTCGATACCCAGCGCTGGAACAATTTTTCCCTCGAAATTATCCGATATAAATAATATTCAAGTTATCATTTATATTCTGTTATCGTTCTTTAGCAATATAAATAATATTCAAATTATCATTTATATTCTGTTATCGATCTTTAACGTTATAAATAATATTCAAGTTATCTTTCTTTAGCGTTATAAATAATATACAAGTTATCATTTTATGTTGTTATCGTTCTTTATCGATATAAATAATATTCAAATTATCACTTATACTATTTTATCGTTCTTTAGTGATATAAATAATATTCATGTTGCCATTTATATTCTGTTATCGTTATTTAGCGATAGAAGTAATATAAATTTAATGTTAGATTTGAACAATACAATTGCATAATACTAGTGTTACTTTTTCCTTCTTATATTATTACATTATACTATCATCTAACACAATAAAATGAAAAGGAGTGACGAAGATTTGAACATGAGACGTTGATATGAGGGGCTCACAACCAGAGTGGACCAAGTCCACCAGTGATAAGTTTGTGGATTAATACAATCTCGGATGAAGAAAACTTAGATTTATTTATTCCCATAACAAAGTCCATAACCCATTTGTTACTCCATAGAGGGCAACATTTCCTATGGAAGGTGAAGGTTGCTAAGCGTGAGCCAGGAACTTTAAGACTCAATATTTCAGAACTATTCCAGATGGACTTGATCCACTCTGGTTGTGACGTTCTTCCGACTGAGCTACGGGGGCACAAGTGAAGAAGCATATGCGGAAAAATTGTCCCAATCCCCCTCCAAGAGACACACACACACACACACACACAAACACAGGTTATTGGAAATGGTTGCGGTTAAATCCAAATTCAACTATATCGTTGTGCCAATTGTCAAAATCGTATGGAAGCTCGTCCAGGATGCCTGGGATGCCATGACTGAGAATTGAAAAGACTAGTCGATTCCATGCCCACTCGACTGCAAGATGTGATCGAGATGGGAGGAAGATGGACTAAATATTGAATCGTGGCTTTTTGTTTTGTTTTTTAACTTTCCATTGTTTGAATTTTCTAAGACAGACGCCAGTAAGTTTGTTTTGTTTATGCCACGAAATATATTTTTGTTGAGCATATAATCTTTCTTTCTTTCCATTTGCAGCCATAATGCCATAACTAATGATAAAGTCATCGCATAATACATTCATGAACCTGATGTTAATTATTAAAATAGTCATAAAAGAAATAGGAGCAATTATATTTTCCCTCTCTCTCTTAAAAACAAAACAAAAAAACATAAAAGGTACGAGGTCATGTTTGAACGCACGACCTTACGAATACCAGCCCGAAACGCTACCCATTACGCTACAACGTTAACACGGAGGACGATTTCATTATAACTGTAGATATCAGGCAACGTGGTTCAACAACATGTAACATCGCCTGTCTCCGAAATTAAAGCGGAGATACCCGAATAGAACTTAGTTTCTGGAGAGCGACCACTTTTTCTTTTGAGAGCTGTACACCGAAATGGTTTGCATAACATGCACGTCAGATACTCATGAGTCGGTTATTTTGAAAAGAATGGACGTGCACAGCGCCAGTGGCGGCACAAACATTTGTAATTCGGGAGAAGATGTTCGGATGGGCTCAACTTAAATAATAACTTTCCTCCTTTGCTCCTTTGTGACCTATACCACTGCAATTATGGGAGTATACCATTACTTGGCACATCAAATATTTATAATTTATCGTTCCATTCCGAATTTATAACTTGTGTTGGGCAAACCCGTGATACAGACAACACAGGGGTTTTCTTCAGGTAGTCCGGTTCCCCTGTAACATCCCAAAAATTCTCCATCACTCATTACAAATGTAATCTCAGATTTCATAAAACAGATTGATCAGTCTAATGGTCTTCCAAGGCAACCACTTTTATCAGTTTCACTATGCTGCCATCTAGCGACTGCAAAAGAAGTCACGTTATAACCCTAATGAAATTGTATGGAGCAACTCTGCTTTCACCTAGCGGTCGTTGCCAAAAATGCCTTTTCGACGGTGGAGGCCCTGGTGGTTGTTCTCATTTTATATTGCCATTTTATAACATGGAAATGGCCCATCTGATCAGAGATGTAATGTAGAGCTACCGACTGCGATGCACTCTGGATATTCTCCGACGAACTAAGTAGTCTCCACTTCTCGGCACTAGCGACATCTATGAGCCACGCTCGTAGAATCGGGGCGTGTAACGGCAAATTTAAGGGCCCGATTAGTATTATTTTCCATTTATGCATTATAAAAACGTGAAACTAAAACTAGTTCAAGCTAAAATTTTGAGAATTTTTAATGAATTGAATCATAGTTGTAAATGCTAGCAGTTTAGGAACAGTGATAAGAAGTTGTAAAATAATTGTTGAGGACACGTTGTGAGCTATATAAAAACACTTAAAATGAGTAAATTTGGCGCAGACTCTAGAGATGAACAAGACTGAGAAAGCGAGACTAACAGCGCCCGCAAAGCCGAAAACCCGCACGACAATGTTGTATTACGTAGCGTCCTTGACGTAAATACTGGTTGTGAATATTTCGAGACTCGAGATTGATCACTCCCGAAGTCAAGCAGCCTTTATCGCCACAGTTGTTTATGCCTGACTCAACTTTTATTTACTTTGGCAACTGTTATATATGTATAAACAATCAAGTAGCCTATTTGAAACTCTAACTTTCAGTGTATAATAATCCGTTCCCCAGTCTTTATTTAATTACTAGGCCCTTATTAAAAGGCTAGGAATTTTCTTTTCATATGTTTAAGATCAAGTGTGCAATCTCAAGTAAAAATATATTAACGTTAATTTTTATGTTTCTTAGAAATGCAAATTTATTTGAGAATTGTTTTTTTTCTATTTATATAACCATACGTAATATCATGTAAGAGAACCAGAACATTTTGATAACTAAGATGCTGTTCTGTTTTGCTTTTTTGTCTCATTTAAACAATCGTACTGTTACTTATTTCAATGATGTATGTTATTCAAAATTACGAAATCTTTCCACGTCGACCAAATGCTATTTCGAGAATGATGAGACGAGACTCGAAAGACAAATGCAACGAGCACAGAGAGCGTGAGCGGCAGTTAGTTTTGTTCATCTCTAGTAGACACTACTCTGAAGCAAGTTTAATATTTGAATGTTTATGTTGAGTGTATAGGCTACGGAAAAAGCAACTGTAAATTATCTTTCCTTTCCTGACGGAATTTGATAAATGATATGGAGTGTAAATAAACCCTCAGTTGCAGCAGAGTTGAATTTGTGTATGGTGACACACACATGGTTTACACAAATGTTCAATAGATACAAGAAAAACCTCCGGAAAAACAATATGAATATCCAGAGCTTTTTACTGTGTATACCTATTTTACATAATATACGATAGTCAGTAACTACTCTTACTACATTCCTGTCTTGCTTTGTTAGCCATCGCTGCAAGAGAAGTGTACTTTCATGTAAGCGCAAATGATATACGGTGCTTGCAGAAAAGAATTAAAGACAAAGCAAGTAAATCACAGTTTAATTAAAGAATCGTCGTAGTTGGCAAATTTATGAAGGTTGCAAATTCGTGTCAGTGGTAAGAGATAAGATTTTTATAGCTTTTTCTCATGAAAATTTATCGGTATTTAATTCTCCGCTTACAATTACAATGAAGGTTCGCCGGTTCAAATTCTGTAGAAGGACTACTATAAAAAGAACTTCAGTACAGCTTCCTTCGGAAAGGAAATCAAGTTGAGAATCCTATGTTGCAGACATAAGGCACGACGTGAGAGAGCATTCATTGACTATTTAATCATATTTTCGCACAGGTACTGTGCGCCCGTTTAGTTACGTTGCATCCCGGTTTTCCCCGCCCGTTTCTGCTGGCTCCTCTGTAAAGGCTAGTGGCTGGGCTGTCTTAGCTCTTTTCTGAAAACATTTGCTGTTAGAAATTGGACTTCTACGTAATATTATACAACTATTTAAAATAATTTAAATATAAGGGCCTCGTTAAGTAATTGTCACGTGATTTCGCCCCTTTCTAAGACCCTCCTACATAACCACATGGACGGACAGTAGATAGCATTTCTGAGTAAATTTATCCATGCGGATCGGGCAGACGTGCAGATTTAATTGACGGTAAGTAAGGTACACTGTTATAGAGTAGGTACAGAATCATTTCAACAGGCGTAGGATTATGGCTCCCCCATGTCGCCCCTGCATTATTTCTTTAGGGTTACTGTGAAACAGTTGTTTTTGCTGAACATCCTACTACAATAAAAGAATTAAATAATTACATTCAAGAAACCATACATTCAATTTCAGAAGATATGCTTGAAAACGTTTTGATAATATGCACAAAAGTACTGAAGCCTGTATCGAAATGAATGACCACAATTTTCAATAATTTGTTTAAATATCTATATTTTGATTATTTTAAAATTTAAATGCAGTGTAAATATTGTATGCTAATGTGCTGTAGACAATATAATATACATTGCATAATAAATACATCCGATTGGGTAGTTCAGTTAGTGAAAAAACACTTAAGACTTACTTTAATATGTGTACTGTAATTTGATTATATATAAACCCGACGAAAATGATTAAACTCAAAATCGTAACATTTTCTAGTTTAAGTAAATGGATGCACTACTTTTCTTTCCTCCTATAGCCTCGCTAGTAAAGTTATTTTTATTGTATTTTACACTAATGTCGTCAAACTTCAGTCGTGGAAGGGGGTTCTCAATCGTTATCCAAAGGTATAATCAGGTTAATATTGGAAATGTTAGTAAAAACAAAATGCTGTTCCTGTATATGTACGTAGTGTATGTATGTATGTAAACATCAACGATTTAAATCTTGGCACTGTGTTCTGTTCCATCCTCACTGCTAGACGATTAGACTTGTTAAGAACCCGCCATGAAGAACGCAAAGTCACTGGTAAGACAACCGACGAATAAAGGACAAGGGACACGGCCTAGACTTAAACTCTAGATTTGTAGCTGTAAATTCTACCGCTTAAAAAACACCAGAAGATGAAAAATGCAAAACAATACTTTTTGTTGGAACAAAAATAAAGTTGTTACTGTAGAATTATGAAGCAACGGGTGGAAGAGACGTAACATAACCTGAAAATCATGTAATTTTACCGTTTTTAAAACGGAACTGATAGCAATAAACAGTGTTACTTCAGTTTTTTTTGTACTTATATAAGGAAAACGAAATCAGTTCTGGTAGAGGAAATTCAGTGATGAAAATTGAGTTTCACTGTTGGCCAACAGTGTGAAACCAGGTACACAAGTTCACATGTTCAGAGGAAGACTTCCCTTTCATGCGTGTGGGAATGCAGACGACAGCCCGCGCCGCGTCTGATGCGCTGTCACGAGCATCACGATGCGATGGGAGAATCATAGCGGACAGCTTGACCTGGTCCTCTCGGTAAAAGGGCAAATGTTAATTCATACACGGAAGGCAGAGATCGTCCAGATTTGTTCCGCGCCTTCCGTTCATCCTGGACAGCACTTTCGCCGCTGACGGGAGCAAGGGTCGCCTGAATGTAGAAGTGAGGCAGATTACGAAGACCTCACTTATTGCGAACAATTTACGTCTATCTACGATCACACGAAAATGCTTAAGATGCAGTATATTATGCACGAGACAGCGAAGAATGGGTAGAACGGGGAAAAATTCGCTCTGGCACCGAGATTCGGACCCGGATTTTCAGCTCTACGTGCTGATGCTTTATCCACTAAGCCACACCGGATTCAAATTCTGATGCCGGATGCTATTTGAATCCGGTGTGGCTTAGTGGATAAAGCGTCCGCACGTAGAACTGAAAACCCGGGTTCGAATCCTGGTGCCGGAGAGATGCCCGGCCCCGGAACAATTTTTCCCTTGAAATTATTCAAATCAATTTTACAGGGAGTTATACCTGAAAGATTGATTTGCATAATATACGTCACTGTTCGTTAACAGAAAGCCACAATTTAATTCACACAGAGTTTGTGTGCACTCAGTGTTGGTTGCTTGACGGTTGTCAGCCCACTTTGAGGTCTGTGGATATAGAGGGAGAAATTGGGTCGGTGTCTGGTAGAGTTCCCGGGTAGCTCAGTTGGTAGAGCGTTGGTACGTTTAACCAAAGGTACCGGGTTCAGAATTTTTCTCATTTCTACCAATTCTTCATCATATGATAATGCAGAATTCCTGCACGGAAATATCATATGTACTTCGGCACATCATAGTAATGCAGTATGTACGAAACACCTAAGAATAGCCTGGCCAGGCGAGTGCATTCGTCTGTTCTAAATGAAGCCGTTTTCTTTTCTTAATTCGTTATATAAGATTATTCAAAAGTAAGTTCCCATTTTGAAACAGCTTCTGTATATATCAGCAGTTTGGTTTCATGTAAGTACCATTACTGTTTAGAAGCTTTGGTTTTTTTTATCGATGCGTGTTTCGTTGCTATGGTAACTGTGTCACGCTTGTATAAACAATAATTGAGGGACTCACAACCAGAGTGGACTAAGTCCACCAGTGGTCAGTTTGTGGATTAATACACTCTCGGATGAGGAAAACTTAGATTTATTCATTGCCATAACAAACCAAGTCTATAACTCATTTGTTACTCCACAGAGGGCAGCATTTCCTATGGAAGGTGAAGGTTGCTACGCATGAGCCAGGAACTTTAAGACTCAATTTCTCAAAATTATTCCAGAAGGACTTGGTCCACTCTGGTTGTGAACCCCCCATTCAGAATACAGACGGCAGTTGTAGGAGAGTAATTTAATAATTTTTACAATGGTTTTACCTTTACGAGTTCGAATTGGCCTCTTTCAGTGCTATTACAAAGGCAATAAACAATATGCATAATGCATTGAGAAGATATCGAACGTTGTTACATGGATTGAGAAATGGACAGATGAGGCACATTTCCAATTTAACGGAGATGTTAACACTCATAATTGCAGGATATGGGCAGAAGACAATCCGAACATAATTATACAGCAAGGATTACATGGTATCAAGGTTACTGTCTGGTGTGGTTTTACGTCACATTTCATAATAATATAATGCATCAGCAGCATCGGCGATTTCATTAAAGATTGGACCGTTTCAACTCCATACGAAATTAATCATTTTAATGCTACTTAGAGGAGAGAATTGTTTCGTCTTCTTCCCATTTTTGTTCAGTATTCTTGCGCTAGTTTGGGTAGTTGAGCGTTTTTCATTCCTAATATATCTCCGGTGAGCGGGCAAAAGGGCTTAAGGGGTTAGGTACAGCTTAGAGCAATAAAATTTTTGGATATATTCAACTTTTTTTCTCCATTACTGTATCTTGTACAATAATGAAAATTTGTATGTATAAAACACTGTCCTGCTACATGAAAAAAATAATAGTTTTACGATTTAAATATATATATATATATATATATATATATATATATATATATATATTTCAAAATTTAAAATGTTGGTAGTTTACTGTGCAGTGATGAAGCGTTTCCCTCATAACTTAAAAACTTGTTAACTTATTCATGGTCTCTCTATTTTATTTTATTGCTGAAACTCATGTTTACAATATCATGCTCTTCCAACTGCATTCCTTAATAAATGATATTGTTTTTTATTTTGTGTAATAGGAAATACTGATATTTGACCATTTTTTTAAATGAATTTATTTTTTATCAAAGGTAGAGAAGTGATCTTGCATCATATTGTAGATATGAATGCATAAATACACACGGCAAAAATTCATCACAGAATGTTGGATAGTTTTTGAGTTATGTGTGTGGGAAACGCTTTATCACTGCACAGTGAACTGAATTTTGGGGGGGGGGGAAAGGAAATAATTTTTTTAAATAGTAAAAATATTTTTTTTCATAGTAGAAGGACAGTGTTTTACACATACTAATTTTCATTGTTGTACAAGATATAGTAATGGAGGAAAAAATGTCGAATATTTCCAAAAATTTACTGCTGTAAGCTGAACCTAATCCCTTAAGTCATTATTTTTGTGATACAAGATTTCCTTCATTAAACCCGTTTCCTAAATGAGATCCTAAAACCAGTGACGTCCAAAGATAAAGAAAATCATGAAATAGCCGAAGCATGTCACTTTTCGGATTTACAGCAGTTGTTTAAATCTTTGGAAATTCTTCCTGTTTTGCTTAGAGCGACTTAAGCTCTTTTGCCCGCCCACCAGAGAATACTGTATGTCTATACTTTAGAAGGGTATTGGCAGTGATGTCAGTATAAATAATTTTTTGTATTCTCGTTCGCTTTTTTTTTCCTCAGTTTGTAATGTAGGGGAGAGTCGGGTAGTATCGGACATCGGGTAATATCGGACAGTGAGTTTCTTTCATCTACCACACGATGATAGTACCTGATTGACATGGTTACGTTTCTGTGATGTCGCATAGAGAAACGTAACCATGTCATTCAGGTACTACCATATGGTGGTAGGTGAAAAATACGCACTGTCCGATACTACCCGACTCTCCCCTAATATTTATCTAAGGAACCACATATCCGCCACTTAAATAACTTTTTATTAAAATTTGTAATTTTTAACAAACATACGAAGAACGCATCGATTAAATGGCCATTACTTCACAACTTTAAGAAGTGTCTCACTGTGTAGTGTATGCGTAACTATAAGCTTCAGATGCACACAGAATGGTTAAAGTCCATTTGAAAAAAAGCATGTTTATGATCTGTGGAAGAGATTTCACATTCGAAACAATTTCAATAAAACGTGTGAGACAAAGATGGTTAAGTAAAAGCGAAAGAAAAGTTCTAGCAATGACTTAACGGAAGGTCAGCGAAGAAGTTAAAAGGTTATATCGGAACGAGCAAGGCAGCTGCCCCCTGATCTTAGGATGAATTACTTTCTACATAAATTTTAATATTTAGGGCCTTTTTACTCAAAACTGTGCTTTTACGTAACGTATTCAAACTCAAAGATCATATATGTTGATTATTATTTAAAAGTATAATGTACTGCGGAAGTTGATAAATGATTATCATTGGGTTTCCACTTCGATGACATAACGGTAATTTACATTATAATGAACCAAGGCGTAAGTTGTATGGTACAGTTTTTTTTACTAAAATATAAAAACGGAATATCGGGGTGTAAGAATGGAATGTAGCAACTCACAATGTAACAAGAAAATCTACCCCCAGATAGATTTAAGAATGCGATTTTATTGACCAGCTTTTAACGTGAAAAGCAGGAGTTTTGATTCACTGTCATGAGATGCGCAGATGTTTATTCTTTATTCCTTATTGTTGGCAGCTATTTTCGACATTTTGTTTTAGTCACTGAAAATGCAGTACTCATTAAATCAACGGCTCTCCTTTGTGAAGCAATATTGGATTACGAATTCAATTATAGCTACTCAAAGGGCATACCAGAGAGAATTTGGTGTTCGTAATTCCCCCCCAAAGAAACACAATATTGGGATTGGTAAACAAATTGGAAAGAACTGAATCTCTGGTGAGTGAAAAAAGCAAACATTGTAATCCATAACCGTAAACATCTGCGCATCTCGTGACAGGGAATCAAACCTCCTGTTTAATTTGACGTTAAAACTGGTTATTAAGTGAATTTATAGCCGAAGAAATAAAAACTTTCAACATTTTGTATAGAAGTTAGTAACGTCCCAAAGATACTCTACATTTGAGATATAACAAATTGTGGCTAGCATCATTCGTTTTGAAATAAAGAAAGAAATGTGTTAGTTCTATATAAACCACTCTATAAAAATGTTGCTGCGTTTAATTCACTGATAAGGCACACTCTCCATAAGCGGCGCATGGTTGCGCATCGGCCAACAGCCAAGTAGCCACTTCGTGGTAAGGAAATACTCTATTCATCCAGCAGTTTCGAACTTGGTCATTTGAAATCTAGGACAAATAATTGGTTATTAAGATCTATTACAGTAGTATCAACAGTAGTATACTTCTGTAGCAGCAGTAATGGTACGATATAAGAGAAATGGAACGGAAAAAAACTCTCTCCGGCGCCGGAATTTGAACCCGGGTTTTCAGCTCTACGTGCTGATGCTTTATCCACTAAGCCACACCGGATACCACCCCGGCGTCGGACAGAATCGTCTCAGATTAAGCTCCAACTCTTGAGTTCCCTCTAGTGGCCAACCCAAGAGTTGGAGCTTAATCTGAGACGATTCTGTCCGACGCCGGGGTGGTATCCGGTGTGGCTTAGTGGATAAAGCATCAGCACGTAGAGCTGAAAACCCGGGTTCAAATCCCGGCGCCGGAGAGAGTTTTTCTCCGTTCCATTACTCTTACATCGTATGATGACGCAGAATATCTGCATGGAAATATCATATGTACTTCGGTACATTAAAATAATTTATAGTAGTAATGGTGACAGTAGTATTAACAGAAGTACTTCTATAGTGGTAACGATGACAGTACTATCAACACAAGTATACTACTTCTACAGTAGCAGTAGTAGTGGCAGTAGTATTAAGAGAAGTACTACTTCTATAGCAGTAATAGTGACAGAAGTACACTACTACATCTATAGCAGAAGTAATATTATATTATACAATATTCAAAGACAGTCGTAACAAAAAAATTTCCGATGGTATCATCACGGAATTGACAGATGATCTACAAGCTGATAATACTGTCAGTAAATATCATATTCTCAGCTGCGAAACTACGATAAAATTTCGGCTCGTTGCTACTTCAGCAAGACACATTCTTAGCAGATTGTCTGGTAATAGAACTGTCTAAGACTGAAAGTACAGCATGTTTTAAGTGGATATTTGTGTACAGAATTGGAAAACAGTCTGTATTGTTTAATGATACGCAAGTCCAGGTCTCGAGGGTTAAAAAATAAGGTAATTGGTTGCCGACATGAACATCCTGCATATCGACGCGAAATTTCAGATCACTCTAATAAATATTTGCCGTCCACATATGGAGTTGAAAGCGAAGCACCCCGGTGTGAGGAGCATGCGGACTTGGCAAATACGCAATTTATGAACTGAACGCTTCTTGGCCGCAGAAGATAGGAGAGAGTTCAAAAAGGCGTGCAGGATTAAAATCAACACCAATTGGTATCAAAACCGTGACAATTTCAATGTTAATTTACAAAAAGTTGGTTTGTTTTACCTTTATACACTTTCGACTGATAAAACTGTAGGCTAGTGAGAGCTTTTCTGTGCCATAATTGAAGCGTCGGCTGGAACAACGTTTAAGTTACAAAATTTTCATTCGGCGTGTTTCCGTGTAATAATGTTGTATGTCATGTTACCTTGCCATACTCTTTGGCTTGTAACTGTCCATCAATGCAGTATGTGAAATTTGTCCACTCAAAAGTTTGCTACCCTATAAGAACAACGTTGCACGTGTACACATTTTTGCAGCTCCTGTAAATTTTACCAAATGTAACTTATAACGTTGTTCCAGCCGACGCTTCAATTATCATTCGCTTTATAGCGACTGTCGCCGTCCTGTCCGCAACTCCCACAAGTCTCTATCTTGACTCCTCTACCAATGATGAAGGATGGATAGAACAGAGAAAAATTCTCTCCGGCACCGGGACTCGAACCCATGTTTTCTGCTCTATGTGCTGACGCTTTATCCACTAAGCCACACCAGATTCCAGTTTCGATGCCGTATCGAATCCCTTCAGTTTAAGTTCTGCCTCTCAGTTTTCCCTTTAGTGCCTACCCTCATGTACTGTGTCACAGAATATGTGACAGTGGCACAATGTCCAACGCACTGTGTGCAGAGGTGCACTCATTATGAGTGACTAAGTGGCCGGGATCCGAAGGGATGAGCGCCGTCTTGAATCACTAAGCGTATTATGATGTACCGAAGTACATAATTATGATATTTCCGTGCAGGAATTCTGAGTTATATGATTAAGGATGGATAGAACCGATGCTCTTTCCTCCATTGCACTCTCTATACCAAGGTGATATCTTTTTCTCTTTTTCTGGGCTTCTCCAATTCTTTACTCTCTTAGAGAGCCTGAATCTTTTATCCATTGTACGTGACCCGTTCTTTTCGATTTCATGGATTACGTTCACTGCGATTTTAGACTGTTTTCACCCGAGAGGGCGCTACTGGATAAAGGTAATATGCTATAAGGTTTTTTGTATCGTAGTAATAATAATAATAATAATAATAATAATAATAATAATAATAATAAGCTACGTACTTGGTCTTGCATATAATATAGGTCTAGTCATTTCTAACTTTCATCAACTCTCCAGCAGCCATACACGCTTCTTAGAAAAATTATTTCTGCTGTACGTATTTGGGTCTTTTCTTCTTTCTTTGGTCCCAACTCTCGCATCCATATAAAAGCATCAGTGCAGCCATTACCTTGTAGAAATTAATTTGGTTCCTTTGTTTGTCTTTTTATTTAACGTTTGTTAATAACATTGTGCCATACACTAGTTGAAATTTTGCAAGTTTAATGTCAACGTCATTATTCATCATCATCATCATCATCATCATCATCTTCTTCTTCTTCTTCTTCTTCTTATTTTCGCATTAAGCCTGTGACTTGTTCTATCCATTCATCAATGCTGTGTTAACGTATTTTTACAATTTTGGGGCAATTTTGGGCATCCTAAACTTCTCTTTTCATTTGGTTTCCAATCTCTGATTCCTTTCACTTATCTGTTGTCCTTCATCAGTGTGTTCATTTCATTTAATTTTCCTATCCATAATCCAGTTATTCACATGTTCAATTCTGAATTCATTTCTACGTCGCTTCTGATTTTATCCCTTAGTGATTTTGTGTATTTTTTCTTAAAATCTTTATTTACATAGTTTCATTTATCTGCAGGTCTCACAACTGGTTTGTATGACCTAGTTGTACGTCTCAAAAAAACCAACATAATAAAAAGAAAATATTGTATTTAATAATACTAATAATAATAATAATAATAATAATAATAATAATAATAATAACAATAATAATACTAATACTAATAATAATAATAATAATAATAATAATATGTCATAATTGCTTTATCAGTACACGAGAGTGAAAAGCAAATATGTAAACAATTTTGCAGGTGTTCAATTAGATATCAATTAAAAGTTTAGTGCGATGAGGAGTCAAGTAGTAATCCTTGAAGTTTTGGTTGAGGCATGCAAATTTCAAATTACTGTGTTAATTGCGGGCTACTGAATTCGTGTGCCGTCGTATCCTTCATACCGTTTGCTACCCTTGATATTTATTTTATCACCGTTGATTTTAGATGTCTTCGTGAGAACGAGTTCAGGCAGAGTCAGGATTTCTCGTTTGACTCCCCACTCGAATTTTGATCATGTCACGTTCTAACTTATTTGGCAAGGCCGAACTTTCGTGAACATGACATCTGTATGCAAAGAAGCCGTTCTGCATTTTTTATTTTTAATATTTATCTATCAGAATATCGTTTACAACAAGTTCTAAAAAGGGATGGTAACTGAAGCAGTGAAAGAGGACTACTCAGGAACAAGGAAGTTAACATCACATTACTTAACAAGAATCAAAATGGGCGAGATTACATTTTTAAAATAAATTGCTGGTTGATCATTGGAAAATCATAAACAGAGTGAAGATAATCCAAATGAGTTGTTAGTAAAAATATGCGCAGTTTCAGGGACGATTATGACATGAGCTCATTAATAGTTCCCTTTTGAGTTAAACGAACCCCATTGTAATGTATCTACGCATCTAATAAAAAACGGCAGAAGGAACATTAGCCAACAGTGGACTTTGTCAGCGGATCTGGAGATCAATCTCACCCACACTGATCTCAAATTTCGAGTCAATATAGACCTAATGAAGTTATTTCTATTTAGGCTACATTCGCAGAGGACTCTTAAACATAAACATAATACTTTTATATACAGTAATATAAGAAGAAAATTTAGGCATTCACAAAAAGCGACGAGTGCTGTTGTCGATTTATGAAATCGATTGCCCGACGTTGCCACGACAATAACTTTCGTTGCGTTCTGTAAATGTTGGAGTTTATGTTCTAATTCTGCCGATTCGTTCCTTGATCTTAATGGACGAAAAGTAAGATGGAAAATGCTATATTACTTTCATTCTGTGCTTCGATTCGCTTCTGCGTCACACCTGTCTTCTAATTGGCTGCATTTTAAGTTTCGACATGAACTTAACCTTCTGAGTACTGAGAGTATAGTATACTACGAGTATACTACTGAGTGAACAGCATAGAGCAGAATAGGTTTCAGCCTCGCGCGGCCTTGAGTCCCCACCTCCGCGCGCATAGCCGGCCGGCCGTGAAACCTGTTCTGCTCTATACTGTTCACCCAGTACGATACTTCAACATGATTATGATATAAGGTATATGTGCAAAGATCCGACGTATATACTTGCATTTGTGTCCTAACTGTAACCCGCAGGATTTTTTCAGCAGTTTTTTCCTCATGTCAGTGACTTTTTTTGAAGTGCAGAATTATATTGAACTTTAAAAATAAAACAAAGTCTCAGGGCTCAGGAGGTTAAAGGATAACAGCTTGGAGCTATCCAGCTTCTAACATTATTTCAGTTAGTTACATTTACGTAAACGTTTCGTGAATGAGTAAATTTAATGCCGTGGTTTATATCTTTGGCGTTAATGTTAAGGCTATATTTTAGCTCGTATTGTGAATGATGCCTTATTTGCAAATAACCTACTATAACTTACGTATTTATAAGGTAGTGAGCATTCATGATGTTTTCTAAGAAGTTTTATTTTCTACGGGGACATCATTTTCTTTTTACTCACATTTATAATATTAATCTGACTATACCTTTTGATTAACGGCTGAGAAACGGAAAAACTGTTTATTACCCCTTCCATGACCGGAGTTTGATGATACTGGTGTAAAACATAAACAAATCACTTTACTAGGTATAGGAGGGAAGAAAATTAGTGCATCCATTTACGTACCTAAATTTGGAAATATTATGTTTTTGAGTTTGATCATTTTCGTTAGGTTTTTATTTAATACAAATACAATACAGTATTAACAATACATGTTTTCACTCACGAACTGAGCTGTCCATGCGGAACGTATTCATTATGCAGTGTGTATTATACTGTCTTGTAGCACATTAGCATACATTATAGAGAGTGCATTAAAATTTTAAAATAATCAAAATCGGGATATTTAAACAAATTGTTGAAAATGGTGGCCGTTCATTTCGATAGAGGCTTCAGTTCATATTATCGCACTATAGACTATTGTACCTAATTCCAATTTCCGGTTTCGTCCTTCGTACCAATAACTCATGTTGTAATGATTCTGTACTTACTCTATAACAGAGTATCTTACGTACTGTAAATTCAGTCTTCACTTCTGCCCGATCCACACAGATAAATGTTATGTTTTATTTAACGACGCTCGCAACTGCAGAGGTTATATCAGCGTTGCCGGATGTGCCGGAATTTTGCCCCGCAGGAGTTCTTTTACATGCCAGTAAATCTACTGACATGAGCCTGTCGCATTTAAGCACACTTAAATGTCATCGACCTGGTCCGGGATCGAACCCGCAACCTTGGGCATAGAAGGCCAGCGCTATACCAACTTCCACACAGATAAATTTACTCAGAAATGCTATCTACTGTCCGTCCAAGTGGTTATGTCGCAGGGTCGTAGAAAGGGGGAAATGACGTGACAGTTAATTACTTAACAAGGCCCTTTTATTTAAGTTATTTTAAACAGTTGTATAATATTACGTAGACGTCTAATTCCTAACAGAAAATATTTTCAAAACAGGGCTAGGACAACCCAGCAGAAGCGGGTGAGGAAAATCGGGATGCGACCACAAGGAATACAATACCTGTACGAAAATATGATTAAATAATGAATGCTATTTTTCACTGGAAAACGAGACCATATTTCTGGAACGTACTACACTCACTCACTCACTCACTCACTCACTCACTCACTCACTCACTCACTCAATACTGTTTACTGTGACCGTAAGACTACTTTGCATATGCGGCCTTGGTTCTGTGAGGAAGATGGGTGGAAGTTCACTAGTAGGAGGGGTGGGAGTGAAGTACATTAAAGTATTCAGGTACAATAAAAATTGAAGTAAAAATAAAATGATGTCCCTGTATATTCTCCATTATGTCCACTTAATAGAAATGTGAGTAAACATTTTTGTTATGTAGTATTCGTGATCAGTTGGCTTGTCACTACCAAGTAAGAGAAATTGTTCTAATACCGATAATAACCCTCATTATATTTGTTTGGAATAGGTATGCGAAATGCGTAAATTAGGCTTCATAACACGTCCGAACGGAATTTCAACTTGAGTTTAATGAAATGACAATTACGAAGTGCGACTCTTGAACAACTATTGTTTTCGTGGATATCTAAATATTCAACTGAATAATGTAAGAAATACAACCCTTAAACGTACAGTACAAATTCATAACATACCTCTGTCGTTGTTGTAGCTTAAACTGTACACAGAAGCGCATTTTAGTGCTAAGATAGTATCTTCATTTTGGCTTACCTGTAACAAAAAGAAATCTCAATTAATAAAATTATCACTTTGCCTCTTCTAAACTCTACAAGTAAATTCAGTACCAAGACATCAGCCAAATGAGTAACGTATTTCGAGCTCACATAGATAGCCTATTTTATCAGTTTCAAAAGCCTATAGAAGGACTAAAGATTGTGAGTTTCTTTAATCCTTTTCTCGCCAAATTCTCTTTCGTCATCAGTGATAAGTGAGAAGAGAAACATAGGCGTAATCATAAAATATTATATAAATATGGACGTATCATCTCACTCCTACTTTTTCAGTTATTTACGATAGTATACGGCAGTGAAAATCAAATTGTCCAAAATTAAATATTAATGACAATAAGAACGAAGACAGTTGAAAAATAATACTTTTTATTTGCAGACTATTATACAGTATGTTCACAGAAACCCTCCGTGATTACAAACGGATATAATTTCGTAACAGTTTGCATTACGAACTTCATATTACTTTAATAAGAAAGGACAACGCAAAGAATTCTTGTTTTGAATACTGCGGTATGTCTAATTTCTGGCGAAAACAACAGATGACAGCAGAAGCGAATAGCTCTTACTACTGTAATAATATGGGTTTCTTTCGTTCGTTCGGGTTTGCCAGTCTTTTGTTATTTCAGCATTGTTGCATTGTAATGTTCTCGAACACCTTAATCAACAACTGGAAGGAAGATGGATTGGACGCGCTCGAGACAAAGACAACGTCTTCTGAAAGTGACCATCGAGGTCCCCCGACTTGAATGTCTGTTACTTCTTATGGACTTACATGAAATATATAATTTATATAGGCTACCTCAACCGTCTCATAACCTGCAAGAGCTGCGACATCGTATTTTCGGTGCCACGAGTCCATTCCAGTAGATGGTACAGTATTTTGAAGCGAGTGTGGCATGAATGGGAATGCAGCCTTGATGTCTGCTGTGTGACATGCGGGGCGCACATTTAGTATTTGTGAGGTATGCATTATAATATTTTTAGTTGCTCTTTGTGGTGTCACCATTTCCATGTACACACGATTACCGACAGAGATGACATAGCCTTTATAATCACGGAGGTTTTCTGTGGACACTGTACATCAGGCAATGAGCAGATTAAAAGGAGAACTCCACGAGTTAAACATCATAATAATTCAAATATATGAATGAATGTTAGCCATGATGTCCCATGTTGGGCACAGGCCTCCTGTGATGGGGTTAGAACCCCCTCGACAGGGATGGCTCAAGTGTACTCGCTTGGTGAGCCAATCCAGGCGAGATTGTCGTGTATACTACTTCTGTGACATTGTTAATAACCCTGTTCAACTTTAACTAGTTTCAGAACTCTGTTCTTTGTTCATTTTTTTCTTGCACTACACACATTATACTGACACTGGCACTTTGACAAACACTGATTGCTATTTACACTATTTACCTGACACTTTCTCAACATTGACTTTACTATTTACAAAACTTATCTTACACTTTCACTAATATTGACTTTACCATTTACAATATCTTAACACTGATTACGTTATCTATTTACAATGACCTTCCCTAGATCTTTCCACAAAACTCTGTTGACAAACACTGATTGCTATTTACACTATTTACCTGACACTTTCTCAACACTGACTTTACTATTTACAAAACTTATCTTACACTTTCACTAATATTGACTTTACCATTTACAATATCTTAACACTGATTACGTTATCTATTTACAATGACCTTCCCTAGATCTTTCCACAAAACTCTGTTCTTTGCTGTCCTCGACCATTGTTTCCCCGCCTCTTTGGTAAACATGTCAGACCATCTGAGCCGTGGTCTTCCCTGTCCTCTCTTTCCGACGTAGGGGTCCCACATCGTGAATGCATGGGTCCATCTTGCCTGGTGTAGTCTCGCCACATGTCCCCCCCAGGTCCACTTCGTTGCCGTGGCTCGTTCTGCTGCTTCAGTAGTGTTCGTCAGTCTTTGCAGTGTTTCGTTTGTCATTCTGTCTCGTAGCGTGATGCCCAGTATTTTTCTTTGCATCTTCCTCTGGCATGTTTGTATACTTGAGCGTTGTCTCTCGGACAATGTCCAAGTTTGGCAGTCGTAAAGCAAAACTGGGATTACACATGTCTCTAGTGCCTCGAACTTGAGATTGCGGTTTATTGTCTTGTCCGTCCATATGAACTTCAGGCTCCAGAACGCCTTCCATGCCGATGAAATTCTTCTATTGATCTCTTTGTGGTTTCTTTGTGAGAAGGTAACTATTTGACCCAAATACACATATTCAGAGACATACTGCAATTCTGTGTCGCCTACTCTGATTGGGATCTCCAATCTTCAAATATATACAGGGTACAAACGGTATAGGAACTGTAAATTTTACTGGTGTTAGGGAGGATGTTCCTAATAACAAGTTTCGAAATGATCATGTTTAAACTTAAGAAATGTATACTTCATCAGATATATATTTTTTAAACTAATGGCTGGCACTTTACTTGCGTCATTCACCCAAGCGTTCCCATCGATAGTCGCGTCGCAGGTCGGCTACATTTAGACGTGTGCGTCTTGTCATTCGCTGCTGATGATGTTATGCACTTCCTAAGGATCTATAAATAATTAATATAAACGCCCGCCATTTTGGTTCTTTCGTTGCCGTTCGCAGCAAGCACACGAAGATGCTATTTGCCGCACCGTTAAAAATTATCATGTCGTAGCTCATATGATAGTAAATTAAACGAACTATAATTTTTAGGATTCACAGATAAATGTCTAAGGAAATCATAGAAAAAAATTCGAAATCAAAACCTTTTTTGGAAAGTGAGAAAAAAAAATTCTGGTCCGCTGGGTGTATTTTATTTCTCTGGTACTCATCATATCTGGTGAACTTTTTCCTATTCGCTACCTGGGGTGGTGCAGAATGGAATATTAGCAATGGCGACATTGGGAATATTAATAGCATTTCCTATATCAAATGCAAATAAATATCACTACTTCTTAGGCAAGGGTTAATTTTGCATTCACACATTAAATCTTAATACATAATTAATAATAATATGTTCTACATATATGTACACAAAAAAACCGGTATACTTGTTCAGGTTCCTCTTTCATAGATTAGACCAGTGGTCGTCAGCACTCGCTGAAATGTGCAAAGGGAACGCGGTGCTGTCTCGTGTGCACTGTCGTGCAACAGGGAAAGATAGAGAGCATACCCGCTAGCAGCTACGGAGTGCACCCTAGTGCACTGCGTTTTCCGCGGGTAAGAAAGACTAGCCCCAGCGTGCTCTGTGCTGACGACCGCTGGGTTAGATCTTACAGCAAACTCTACTATTCTTTGCACCCATTTTTCCATTATTTAATTTTAAATTAATTTTATTTAATTTTAAATAATTTAATTATAAGTTAATTTCATTTTTAATTTAATTTAATTTTAATGTTAAATTAATTTGATTTATTATAGCACTAACTTGAAAGTCAAAATCCATTTCTTCGATAAACCATCGTTCCATTTTTATCAATAAGCTTTATTTCAGTAGTTTAAAAGTAAAAGATATGCTTAAATTTTTATTGGCAATTTACTGTTAATTATCCAATGTTAGATAGTGGAGCCTTTGAGAAATTTCGTAGATTTCTAGGACACAGATTAAGAACAACTATTTTATAGTGCTGATTTGAAAATAACTTCTCATGTGACATTCAAGCAACTTTATTACACAATATCTTGGGACTAAATGCGTGTAGACGACGCCATTTCATGAATAATACAACACCTGTAGAAACTTCCATCAAGTTTATAGTTAGCCAAACTAATAAAATGCACACTTAAGTACCAGAACTCTTTTCTCTCAAGTTATTTACCAAATTCACAAATAGGTCGAGATTCCGTGCACGGCGGACAAGCCAGCGGAACCAGTTCCACATGGTAATGTAATGTAGCCTATGTTTGGACGAGTGAAGGAACCAGCAACCTCGATAAGCTACAGTTCTGCTGTTCTTGAGACATAGGTATTTCATTATCAAGGATTTTTGTATCATCATCATCATCATCATCATCATCATCATCCTTTGGACTCGTGTATCCCGTTGCAGCTCTAATTGTACAGGCACAAGTATCGTTTCTTTGGCTGTCACTTGACATGTTTCCCCACTGTAATAAAGAACTTACTTGAGATATCATTTTACACGCATTATTTGTAGTATAGTTGACCACGCTTTATTTAAACTGAATATTTTCAAAATTGTTTCTTATGTCTTCATTTGTTGTTTGAACTTCTGTAGTTACAAATTTTAAAAATTTCATTTCGGCTGCCTATAATTAAATTTACTTTTAAATACAGCGGACTCTTATGGAACTGTTGAATCAAATGGATGGTTTTGATTCCTTGGGACAGGTGAAAATTATAATGGCCACAAATCGCCCTGACACATTGGATCCTGCACTTCTTCGTCCAGGAAGATTGGATCGCAAGATTGAAATTCCACTGCCCAATGAGCAGGCTCGTTTAGAAATTCTGAAGATTCACGCAGGTCCTATTGCCAAGCATGGTGAAATTGATTACGAGGCAGTTGTCAAACTCTCTGATGGCTTCAATGGTGCAGATTTACGAAACGTTTGTACAGAAGCAGGTTTGTTTGCAATTCGAGAATATGTGATAGGCCTACAGGAAGATTTCATGAAAGCAGTGAGCAAGGCGGCTGATAATAGGAAGCTCGAATCTAAATTGGATTATAAACCTGTGTAGTTGTTTGTAAAGACACCCTAAGTTATACCTCACCCTCTCAGTTTGATGAGAATCTCTCTCATTGTTAAAGAATTTTCTTCCATATAGCGAACAATGTACTGAGATTGTTTTTATTTTGTTTAAACTTTAATTTGATTTCATTTTTTCCACAGCACCGTGTATATGATTTAATTTTTCAACGTTATCTGTGGACTAGTTTCTAAAACAGAAACATGTCATAGTGAGAAATGTTTGGATTTTTACACTATAACATAACGATTCAGAAGCATTCAATGTTTAGATGTTACGTATCAGTCCAATCATCGACAGAGAGGGCAATAATAAGGAAACCTATCTTTTGGGTCTGGTTGCCAAGAGCTGTTGTTCAGAACAGCACTACATCGAACACAATGAAAATCTTAAATTATACTTGGGAAACACGTGAACAGAGCTCATTCTTAATACGCTAGAAGATGAATAAGAAGTGAAATCTGAATTATTCACAGACATAATACTTGTAAAGAAGGAAAAAGAGAGCAACGTGGATCCGTCGTCGAAGAAGAAATGGCGGTGAAAACTGAGTTTGAAGTAATACGTCGTCTGAAACATCATTATTCCGAGAACTAATGAGCTGTTGGAGAATGATGATCAAAACCGCAAAAACCGACAAACGAAGAAAGCAATCGTGGACCCCTACAGAGTGAAATATTGCACTGCAGTTAGGATGAGTCCATAGATTGCGGAAAACCTGTCAGAAAGACAGAAGTATACCTGAAATGAACAGTAATAATAAATCTTGCAGCACTTCCTTTCCTGGATTCTCGGATAGAAAAGCAGTGCCATTCATCACACTACTTCAAGGAAGTTCTTTCTTCCCTTCTTCACGAATAAAATAAGTCACTATGCACTTGAAGAATAATTGTTCCTGTTTGCAGTGCTGCTGTGAAACAGTGGAAAATTATAATTCCAAGTTGATTATATGACGACTCAATTTATTCTTTTAAAATTATGCCTGACTCTTATTGAATATCCTATAGAAGCCATATATTCTTCAGGTATAAAATTCTCCCCTGCTCTGTATATTATAAATAACTTAAAAACCGAAAATTTATTATAGTACATTATGCAACGAGCCTATAATGGTAGTAATTAAGACGCGAGTATGTTTATGAAACGAGCACAAGCGAGTTTCATAATTTTCATACGAGCGTCTTAATTACCATTATAAGCAAGTTTCATACGACTTTTTATGCTCGACCATATTTCTAACTTAAAATTATTCATAAGTATTCATGTTATTCTTATCTGACTGGGGAGTGGAACTGACCTTGTGCAATATCTCGTAAATTGTGAGATGTGCGCAGACGCGAAAGTATTGATTTTTTCCGAGGAACAAATGTCATTGACCTTGATATAATCTAGAGAGTAAAATTAACATTAATCTTGATATAACCTTGAAATAGATTTAGACATTAAAAAACGAGATGACAAATTGAATTTATTTGAATATTATTTACAATTAACGCTAATTATTATAGTAACAGAACATAACCTTCTGCGACAGTATTGGATTTCCAGCCTCCGTGACGTCTCGCTAGTTGTCTTTCGATTGCATATCCGAGAATAATTGATACTTGCGCTTTCATATTGCTACAATGGTGTTTTCTGATTGGTGGAACACCTGAACTTTAATGAATAGGTTTACTTTAATGAGGATTAAAGGGCTGCTACCAGGTGTATAATTACTACAGTTCGGCATGGTCGAGCATAAAATATATTACATTCTCAGTCTCCTCTGTTGTCTCTTAAAGTAGTATCTCAAACTAAAACTACTGTATAGTAGATGTGTGTTCGGTTTCCGGCAGAGAAGTCTATATTCATCTCCTTACAAAAATTGGGTATGTGTTCAGACGTGGCGTTTGTTCTGTGTTATCTTACGAGGTGATTTGGTGTCATGCTGATCAGAATGCCAGGATGTCATGTTACATGAGTACGTGCAATACTGAATCAAAACTTTAACCAGGTGACGACGGAACAACCCACTGAAGCCAGTCCTTGGTAGGTGATAGTGATTAATATAAATCTCTCTCTCAAAACGCCCCAGGGCTTTGCGTATACACAAGGTGAACCTAAGTAATATCATTCATTTCAGGGGGTTATTCTTTGAGATATTTCAAACAAAGAAGTATAATACAATTTTGCTCGTTGCTGATTCCTTTTCGAGATAAAAATTGTTTCATATTAAACATTTCATAGCGTGTTTTGGGAAAGTCATTGATTTACTTCCCAATATGCACACTCAGTTCAAAAGAGAAGTGTACTATGAAAATAAATGATTGAGAGAAATTTAGTTTTGTTCTTTAAATATCCATTTTTCGTTCTGAAAATGAATTTTAAAATGTTACATTTGTTAGGATCAAATTTATGCATATTTAAATTAAATGGAGCTAAATTTAAAATTAAAACTTCCACCAGTCAACACAATACTCTCAAAGTTTTGTACACAATTCACAGGCTTCGATGTGCTCGCGAATCACACGAAAGACATAAAAATGAAACTTCAACTAATCCCAAACTTGGAGCAGTGACATCTGTGATAGAGTCAAAGGTATATGTAATTATCTGTCTCAGTAAGAGTCGAGTTCTTGGCAGAGGCGAAGCAAACACAAGAAGTCATATTAATGTTGTTAGGTCAGGAGATCTGAGCGGCCATTAACACCATGCGTAGTTTTTGACTTCTGCACTACCGCACTCGGGTGTTAAGATATTCTCCTACCGTATGATTGTAGTGATACTGTGCCCCAACTCACTGTAATGAATTCATCACAATCCTCTTCCAGTGAAAGTAGAAGCCATAAGTGGCATAAGTCCAAATAATTTATATTGGTAATGGTGTCTTCAGAAAAATGGGCCGATACATCTCACTTTCTTAAATGAGACCGAATACACTCACTTTTGCTGAGTATCTTACATGCTCTATCCTTATATGAAAGTTCATTGATACAAAAATATGGCGACTGGCTTTACGATTAAAAGTGAAAAATCGACTCGTCACTAAAAATGATACTAGCGATCATATTTTCCTTGTCTTCAATCTTACTCAGAACAGCAGTACAGAATTCGGAAGACACAGTTTAATCTGTTGGTTTCAGAGCTCAGAACAGCTGAAATTGTACTGTTTCATATAGATACAGGTCCAAAAGTTTATGTGGAATTTCGGAAACGGTTGTTTGTCCCATATGATTTTTAGTGATGTATTGGAAATCGATGTGATTTCGCCAAATACACTCTTTCGTTGAAATGGTAGGTGGCAGCACCAAATATGCTATGTTCATACATATGTATGCTTCAAACTATGAAAAAGAAAACGTTGTTCTATTTATTTTGTGCCAGTGTGACATATTGAAATGTGTTAGGAATAATAACCATCAGAAACTTGTGTCAGAAACTCTTGTGAATAAATTCGTGAAACCTCTACTTAGCAATGTAAGAAAGTTCCACACAGAAAACTTTTTCCAGCTTTCTTGTTCTTTCAAGAGCGAAAAATATAATGGATTAATGAAGAGGAAGAAAAAGCTATTAGAGTCGCGAAACAAAGTAACATTTTAATCACATAATACAAATACAAAGCATTTGACCTATATCCACAAGAGACTTACTGGCCGTTAGGAGCTGCCATCTAGCGGCAATTTTTTTCTATTCAAGTTACATGTTTGACCACTGAATGAACAGGCAGTATAAGCAGCCATCGGATGCATGCGAGCAGGCAGTGGCCGAAAGGCAAACAAATGCAACACGAAAATATAGGATACGTTCCTTTCCATGTAGAATGGAATGAGCACGTCGTTTTAAAGGTAGGCGTCCACTTATCGGAACGGGTCCGTACGGCGCGTTCGGATTTTTATTCTTTGCATTATTTTAAATGGAGTATCGCCCACTTGGCCGTATCCCCTCTACCTGCATGACCGGATTTCGATCAGAATTCGTGCCAGAGAATTCTAAACGGATTTTCGTACGGCCGAAGATCGAAATACAGAATGTCATGGCAAATGTATCAATTGCAAGAACTTCAATCGCGGTAATATTGAAGGTATAATGAAATGGATGGCGCGAAGCTTATTTTATTAAGTGCAATAGTATGAAGAGCTTTATAATTTATGAAATTAGAATTATAGCCATGTAATTATGAAGAAAGAACATGGGATGAGATTTGGAAAATATTAACTTAACCAGGTATGTTCTTCATAATTTATTTAAGTAACAGAGCTATTCGTTTTATTTCCAGTTCAGTTTCAGAACACTACAATGAAATAATGCGCTCTAGCGGTAAATTACAGCACTATGTGCTGATTTATTCGGAAATGCGGGTAAGTAGCGATACTAATAATAAAAATCCGAACGCAACGAACGAATTTTTTCTGGCAAGTGAGCGTCTATCTTAAGACGTCGATATCTTTGCCGAGTTATGGTTGTTTTCCTTTTGTTACTTTGTAGAAACAATGTACTAACACAGAATTTATCCTGTTAAATGTGATGCCAGCTAACCATGTGTAAGTAAGTAACCAGTGACTATAAATGTTGCACAGAAATGACATTTTAACAACAGTAAATTTTAGCCTAGGTTTCGTAACCCATAGATACTATTTAAACAGACGTTCTTGCACATTGCCATTAGTAGGATATCAACTGTAAATTCGGCGTCATATCGACTTAAAACATAACTTTAAGTAAACTGCAAGAAAAATGCGGTTTTACAATTTTATTTATATTACGAGAATACGAATTAGATGAAAGATAACCCACTCAAGCTTTGATCTATAAGACAATTTATACAGCCGAGAAAGAGGTTCATCATGTTACAACTGTAAGGTCCTATTCTGTCACTTTTCTAAAGGAAAACAGATTTCATAGCATACTTCTGCTTCCATTATAATTCTTTTACAACTCTGTCACGTAGCCTAATGCTACCTATATCACTACTTCTTAAAGAATCCCCCAAAAAATGGTAATGCATACGAATTGCTGAATGAATTATTTGCATACTTACAATTAGTCAAAAATAGACTCCTGGGTGTATATAGACACATGTAATACGGGTTCAAGGACACTTAAATTAATTGGTTCGCTTTTGTTTCCTCCTTCGATTGAATCACTAACAATAACTCTGGAAAATAACCCACTTTCCCGCCTTCTACATAGCTGTGAGGCTAAGAAATGAGGTCGTGAAAGTCCTTCAAATTTCATACAACGTGGGTAACTAGCTTTGTTATACGTTAAAAAGAATGAAACCTCATTAGAAAAGTACGACAGTTATGTCATTAACAGAATCTTACCTTTGACATGCAAAATAATTTTAAAGAATTAAAATGTCAGGCAGGTGACATGTCTGTCTATATTGTTCTTGTTCTTTCATGATGCTACGAATGATGTTAAGGCCTATACGCAGAGATGATAACCTTTCAAGTGGGTTATCAGTAGACAGTGGATGCGGGATGACTGAAGGAAAAGTGAAGTTGTTTCGTATCAGAGTATATGGCACGTGCCGCACCGTCCGTCTTTTGTGTACCTGGTGAGTACAGCACGTACAAAACGAAGGAACCCCGATCTGTTTATAGTAACATTGCAACGCAATGTGTGCAGTTGTGTTATCCTGCTCAAGTATTTAGTACGAGTTGAATAGTGTTGTGCTGATCCATTCATAATGTCGAAGGCAAAACGTTCAATTCGCTCAGAGATATGAAATGCAATTAAGAAGTATGACAGTGACATTTTATGTATTAACGAAGACAATATCGTGTGTAATATATGTAAAATTGAAATAAAAACCAGCACAACTCAGGCTATAGAGAAACATTGCAACAGTACATCGCACAGGAGATGCGTTGAAATGAAATCTGAGGAACCATCTACATCATCATCATCATCATCATCATCATCATCATCTAGTTGCGCGGGTCTAACGACACGTGCAACATGATGCTCAGTGCAAACATTCCTCTAAAGAAATTGAGTGATCCCCATTTTAAAGGTTTTCTTCAGAAATTCTCTCGATACAAAAACTGTTTAAGCGATAGGCGAAGACGATTCAGCTTCGACAACTTACGAGAATATATCGTCGTTTACTGCAACGCTGGTAATTGCATCAATGATGACGAGGACTGAACCTTGCAAGGTATGTACTACAGTACGTCATTTTTCTTTTCCTTCTGACTGTACGGAGATACAGTAGCATGTTGACGTCGTCTGTTTACGTTTAAAACCTGTTCAGCCAATGGTCTGAATGAAAAAAAATGTAACATATAGTAAATGTGCACCTACATTCAACGATAAGTCATCCCGCATCCACTGTCTAGTTATCAGTAATCCCTAATGCTCGTATTCATCTCTTCTGACAAAGTCAGATGTATTACATGTTACCTGTCACTTTTCATGCGAAAAAAAATGCTTCATGGCATGTTTATATCTAGCAGCTACAGTAAACTCTTGCTCATCCGGCCATTATTTGCAATGCCGGAACAGCGAGAGTGCCGGATTACTGAGAGTGCTTAAAATATCATTAACTTTAACGTTATAAGCTGTGCCAACCACACCACTTGCACTTCTAAATCGAAACTAGAACGTTCCATGCTTGGCTGGCGCGTGTATTCGCATATTCAAGTATAAGTAAAAGTAATACATTCAGTATAATACATGACACAGGTGCAATTTTCCCAGAAAACTATTACAATAGAAGTGATAAGAAGTACAGTAGAAGGATACTGGATTATTGAGGGCCGGATTAGCGAGAGTTTAGTCTACTCTTCTGTAAGTTTCTTCTTGAAACATAGTTCTTCTTGTGATGTCATTTCGATCAGAAGTGATTCTAGTATTGATATGCTTAATGTAGGCCTTTTTCTCACGACACTGAAGATTCTTACATAGGAAAGTTACTGTGACGTATGTACACATATTATCGGAAATACCCTACAACTTTACTATATGTTTTACACTTTATTTGTCCACTTTCATTTCTGGGATCTGCAATTTTGGCCCAATTTTCATCTGTTCCAAATCCATTTATAATGTATTCATGTAACGTATCACATTGGCAAGCTACAAATTTCCCTTCAAGTCTGTCATGTTCCCCTTCATTAACAAACTTATGAAATTTTCAAATAAAATATTCACGAGATGAATATATTTTTTTTCTGTGTGAAATATCTTACTGTATGCTCAAAAGATCCATCCTCAATTTGAAATTTCACAGAGACAGACACAATCTTGATCGAAATATTTTTCTCTTTTGCCGTAATGCCGTGATAGTGAGGAAAAATTCCTAGTAATTGCGGGTAATCTCTTATAGTTGGCAGTTCTATATGGGATATTTTCTTGAACTACTATATTCGAAAGAGATACTTAAATGAAAACATTTAACATCCACCTAAGTAAGGAAATAAATTTTTGTTGCGAGACAGTCTTATAATTAATGCTAATGACCACATTTTTTCTATTTTGGAGAGTTCCTGACGTTACAGATAAATTGTCGCTGTCTACGCCGACTGCCGCTCGCAACGCATGCTTGCGTTTTTCGGCCCAGACCAGAGTCGAACACTCTGTATAAGATATTATGAACACATCATTAAACTCTAATGTTCGTTCGCAATTGAAGAAGGTAACGTTCCTATTTTCGGCGGGGATCTGACACCTATCGCAGGATACGTGCGCGGGCGGTTATACTGCCTATGTAAAGTACATTTGCGTTTCGAATGCAGCAGAGAGAGATGGATTTATAAGGCGTGGTTGTGGTTCCTTTTGGGAAGAAATAAAAACTAGATATTCCATGTCGCAGTTTTATGAGGTAGGAAAAAAAAGCTCAGATTCAGGCAAAATTATTGGGCAGCTGTTATTCGCACCACAAAATTTTCTGATTTGCGGACAGATGTCTCTGAACACCAATATCTTTAAAGAGACTTCAGATATCTCCGTGGGACGTTTTGTCAAACTGCGAAGACAAACTGTAAAAGCAATAAACAATGTTGAAATAAATCCACGAGCGAAGCGAGTGGATTTATGTGGGAAATTTCAGACCTGGAGTGACATTTATTAGGATTATTTCCTGAATAAAATAAAAATGTAAATAATTTACTATATCCCTAAAATTCTCTCACAAATTGTTAGTAATTGTATAGCCTATTTATGAATACTTAACTTATTCAGACATTGTGAAGTCGAAATAGATGAATAACAATTATTGTAATAAATAAATTTAATGTTATTTAGTAATGTCAATTGAGAAAAGCGAAATACAGGTTTAAAAATGTTAATTACATGTACTGCGCTTTTCTCTTGTTAAGTTATTAAAATGTTTTCATTATCTGCTGAAATCATAATTTAATTTAAACATTTTATAGTATAATTATAAATAACCTGATTAATACATTAATTAAATGAACAACTGTTATGAAGGAGTGTCATTTTCTTCATATACAATGGACATGAATTAGAAGATGAAGATGTAGATGTGGAAGTAGGATTTCACACTTCTTTTAGTACAATGGCTTCATGCTCATCGATTTACGTGGGAATAGTTGGCGACATTGACTAAACAAAAGAACGACCATGCGATAAATTGATAGTGATAAATCGAGCTGCAGAAATTATCGTGATATATGACTGTGATTGGTTGGAATTTAAAATTTCATTGTACTTCATTGGCCGAAAATGGAATGACGTCATATAAACGAAATAGTCACCATAAATAATTTGATTTAGATCTATATTTCTAAAATATGTCACAATATTAAGTTAAACATTACAATCTTAGATTTATTAGATTTATTGAGAGTGGATTCTCCAGGGAGCAAGTGAATATCATTAAAACGAGGCTCGTTACGTAGTGTATCTCGCACGCCACGAGTAAAGAACGCCTCATCTCCTGCAGAGAAAGAATTCCACTGCTTTACGACTGACATCTGGGAAATGTTCTCAGATATTTACGTCTTTCAACTGCGAAAGAATCCCATAACACAGTAGACTACATATTCAGAAAGAGATTTCACTGTTTTGTAAGTGAAAGTAAAGACGAAAATTTTAAATTCCACTGCGAATAATTCACGTCAATTAAACAAACGAGTAGGCCGAATATTTTTCAAAACAAACCACGTCAACCAAAGCTACTTTGCTCCGTGCGGTGAAACTCTGTATGCATTACAAAGCTTACATAACCAAACCTTTGGGCCGAGTGCGTGCACTTAATCCTGTAACCTGTAAAGTTTCCACTGTGACATCATTCTTAATGAAGTCAAATTAGAGGTTCGGACTATTTTTGAAATATAAATTCTGACTAGCTGCAGAAACGCAAGAGTAACGAAACTTTACCAGTGAATATATTATTTTCTCATAATTATCGCGAAATGCGTAAAACGTATATTCTTTATCATGCTGCGTGGAGATCAGTCTCTTATCAGAGCGGTCTGTTGTAGGGAGCAACTCGAGAGGAGAGACCAAGTAACCTGGGCAGATAGATTACGCAGAGGGTTGGAGGAAACAGGCATGGGATTTACAGTATAATCGGGGAAGATTGCAGGTACAAGCGAAATGTCTGGCGGAAAGTCAAGAAACGTCTAAAGGATATAGACAGGCAAATAACAGAAGGAGAATGTAGGGATAAGGTTGCTCTGGAGATGATCAAAACAAATTGGGGAACCGAAATATATCTCTATGGAGGAAGCAGAGAAGGCAGACTGGGCTTTACTTGGTTTCGTCTAGGAGCTTAGAGGGCACTTAAAATCGTCAACGAAGAGGGGGCGAGAATATGTCCTCTTTGCGTTAGAGGCAAGACATCACACCATATTTTATCGGAGTGTGAAGCCACAGAAGCTCTGAGGAAACGATTCCTGCCAGAGCCCTTCATTACATCTAGATATATTAAATAACGCTAAATTCTGTGAGAGTGTGGGAAAATTTATGGCAAAAGTTCGACTGGTGAAGGTGGAACTGGCGAGGGGGAGGGAGCCGAGAAAATAAGGGAAAGAGTTATTTATTAGTGTTGTAATGAGAAGTATTAACACTGAGCGAATGAGGTAATTAGGGGATAATGTTCTTTTTGTATTTATTGTGTCTTTTTTATTTGTTTTTTATTGCGTGTGTATGTTATTTATGCATTAGCTTTATATTTATTATTCGGATTATTTGTTACAATTTCAATATGGAATTGAATTGATTATATATATATATATGTGTGTGTGTGTGTGTGTGTGTGTGTGTGTGTGTGTGTTTTTCACTATGTCTGTTTTTTTTTTTTTGCTTTCACATCTTACATTTATTTTATTTTTATTATTTTTGTGAGACATATATTAATGGTAATTACAAGATTCGCAAAGATTTGTTCTTTACATACGGTTAGTTTGAAAGGAATATAATATGTAATTACATAAAAATCCGGTCTCTATTCATAACTCAGAAATTACCGGTAAGCATTTTCGGACCCATGCTGTTATAAAATGTTTTCCTTCTCTAAATATTAGAAAATTTGATCAAGGTAACAAATGTATTGGTATTTTCCTGGACATAAGAGAAGCATTTGATACAGTGAAACATGATATCTTAATTGAGAAATCAGACTAATTAGGAATCAAAGGTAATGCTTTAAACTTAATAAAATCGTATCTCGACAGAATTCAAATAACGAAAATTGACAATTATTCAAATGAACATTCGATTATTAATATAGGTGTTCCCCAAGGCACAGTTCTAGGCCCTATTTTATTTTTAATATATATTAATGACTTATTAAAAATTGATCTACAACAATATTATGGTGTTTATTATTCTTATGCAGATGACACAGTTTTACTTTTTGGTGAAAAACCCGGTATGATACAAATAATAAAAATGGTTTGACAAAAATTATTTTTCTATCAACTAAAATAAAGCCATAATTATTCCATTCTTATTATCTGAAAAATGTAACAAACCTCCTATATCTATACAAAGTAGTAAATTACATAACTCTAATTGTTGCCTTATACAGTGTAAATGTCCGATTATTAAGGACTCCTCTGAAGTTACGTATTTAGGCATAATTTTCGACAATAATTTAAAATGGAACCAACACATTAATTACCTTTGTAATAAATTACGTAAAATAATATATTATTATGTTTTATTGTGGAATTAATTGTCAATAAGTTTATTACTCACAATATACTTAACTTTATTTCAAACGGTAATTATGTATGGAATTATAGGATGAGGTAGCTTATTTAAATCCAATTTTAATCCACTTTATTTATTACATAAAAAAATAATTTTAAAATGTCTTCATAAACATATTGATTTTTCATCTCAAAAATTGTTTTTAGACTTTAATATTCTTAAAATACGACAAATTATTAATATAATTCATACATAAAAATCTAAATAATTTTGAATTGTATTCTCATAGTTATAAAACAAAAGGTATGGATTCTTTAAGATCGTTTGAACCAAAATGCAACACTACTACAGTATTTAATCATAGTAGTAATTTAGGCCCAAGAATACATAACAAATTTATATTTAAATATCCTAATCTTGTCAATTCTAATAGTTCTAGTATTAAATTGAAGAAGTCATGTATGGATTTTATAACAATTGAAAAATTGTAAATTTAAATTTATATATTCTTATTGTGTAGTAGACATAAGACAAATTGTATTATATACTTCTTAATTTCAATTTAGGAATCTGCTCCTGAGCACGAGTTCTACTCTTTCAGGGGCGAGCTAAAGTTTTTCTGATTATATTATATTTTATGTTACAATTATTAGCAAAATAGGTAGATAGACACACAGACAGACACAGACAGACAGACAGACAGATAGACAGACAGACAGACAGACAGATAGATAAACTAAATAGAGAAATCCAAGCCTGAAATTTTGTCCAGTATTTTTGTTACATTATGCATATACACTATAATAATTTATAATATTATTTTTCTGTATATTAAAATCGCATTTCAAAGTAACATCAATGTTAAAACATAGTAGACTTAAGTTTTGGTTTACTCAAGCGCAAAAATGTGTTTATGTTAGTAGACGCTAATTCTGTAACAATGATGCACTCTGTCAGTTATAACCTGGAAGCTTTTTGAACAATTCTACATACAGGTTAACAATTAATTTCTCCAAACTAGAATACGCAGAAGAATTCATCCATCTAGAACGAACAAATATTGTTTCCTTTCGCAACACAATCCGGGAAGAAATCTCAAGACGCATCTGCGCTGCTTGAACAAAATTTTGGAGCTTAAAAGCCATTCTTCTGGAGAGACCATTACACATTGGTCTAAAAAAAAAGCCATGAACGAGTGTATACTACCAACCCTCATCTACAGCTCACAGACTTTGAGACTAACAAAGACAAATAGAGAAGCAACATCAATCTGCCAAAGAAAGGTGGAGAGGAAAATTTCAAATTCAAATTTATTAAACATTTTCATATTTAAATGGTATGATTTGGACTACAGTTACTCGAAATGAGCATAAGTACAGTCCAGGAGAGCAAAAATTAGGATTCTACAGTTGATGATTTAAATTTGAAATTCTGGTTTAGAAAATTAAACGAAACGTTTACTTTTTATAACTTTTTATAAATTACTACTAAAACAGAGCCACAAATAACTTAAGCTACACTACTTTATAAAAATCTTACTTTTTAAAACAATTTTATGGAACTTGCAATGAGAATTATCACAAAATACAATATCTTTCTTTTTAAACCGTCCTCAAATATTACTACAAGATAAGCCTACTTTTTGTTCGCCATACTTCTACGAATCATATCTGAGAAGGACGTAATACGTTCTGTTCCGTTGTGTGTCTAGCTGCTGAACCTATTCCTTGTTAATCTATAAGCTCCTTTCTAAAATTACGCCACGAAAATATACAGATAGTTTTTTTCATTGCTCTTTTCATGATTCACGGTGAGAGGTAGATTTACATTTGTAAACCTCTCGGCCTTGTGATTAGCGATACTGGCTCCTACCCAGGAGTTTTCGTGTTAGATTCCCAACTCTGCCAAGAGATTTTTCATGAGGAATTCTTCCTTTATTTGTATGTCCTAGTGTTTGTGTTGTCCTTAGGTTTAAGTTTTTCGGTAGGATGTCCAGTCCCCTTCTAACACTTATAGAGAAAAAATGAAGCTGATATTATTCTAAGTAAAATGAAATTTTAAAAATTATTCTGTCTTTATTCACTGAAAAGCAATAATAAAAGTAACCGAATATCACATCAAAGTTTTTTTCAAGAAATGAAACTACCTGTTCTTAATTTAATGCATTTATGAAACTGATAATAATTTTTTTAAACTTTGTTTAGTATTGTTTCTTAAACAGCATAAAATGTACTTCTATAATCACAGTTTTAAACATTTTTCAAATCAAGCCTTTGGTACATTTTAAAGTTTGCATCAAATTAGCCCGACTTTCTTTTACTGTACAACATTAGCCCAAATTGACCATACAGTATAATAAATTGTAATTGAATACGTGGTTTGCGGGCCTTTCGTTCACTACCTTTTGTCCACAATTTGTTTCGTCCATTACCTTTCGTCCACGTTCTCTTGTCCACAACCGATTTGTCCTTACAATTTACGTCCATCCATACATTCTGTCCCCTTTTATGTCCATAAGCTTTCGTCCATCTTAGAATACATACGTATTTGTGTTTTCCACCTACAATTACAATATCATTATGGAATGTGTACGAAGCAGTGTTGAGTGAGGAACAGAGGCTTAACAATGCCGTCGAAGGTTGGCATAATAAATTAGAAAAACTCATGGTTGTTCATTATCCCAGCATTTGGAAGTCTTGCTGGATGAACAGGAATCAAATGAGCAGGTGATTACTGAACTGTTTGGTGAACACACCCGAGTCCGTGCACCATTAAGTCAGACATATGCCAATAATCATGAACGCATCAGGGAAATGGTTACACGGTATGAAGACTACAACAACGACGGATGTCATTTGGAATACATTTTGCAGGAGAAGCAATTGAAAGTTTGAAATGCTTAGCGCTCAAAGCTTAACTGAGATTTTCCGATCATTACTGGACAATGACTGTCAGTGTTAATGCATATAACTCTGTATGTACATTATATATATCTTAAGCTATGCATTGACAGTCTTGGTTCATTTTCGACAAGAAAGTGACATCCATCATTCTTGCAGTGGACTCTTCATATCTGAGAGGAATTTGTGTGTGTATGTATGTATTTATTCACACTGCAAATGGGTAGCCTATATACCCGGTGGCAGTGGTAACTAATTACATTCAATAATGACAATTAAGAATAAACACAACTAATAAAAAACAATAATTAATAATAATAATAATAATAATAATAATAATAAATTAATAATAATAACAAGGAGCATCCTAAATTAATGAAGCATGATCACTTAGAATAACATTTAAAGTAAACCTAATTCGTATCTTAACCCTAAGTTCGAACCAAGACCCACGAGTGTGACAGGTTCATACCTGCACAAGTACCTTTCGGCACCACACTTATTTCGCTGTCAACTCACTCACTGCACTGATTCTACCTGATTTCACTAACACTTCTAACCATTTCACTGTTCAAATACTTTGCACAGTCATTTCACTGACACCAACACACTTCATTTGCACAATAGACTTCACTGACACTACATACTTTACTGACACAACACACTTCCTCACTGATAGAACACTTCAAATAACAAGATATCAATTACACACTTTAAGTAGTGTGTATAATATACTACCGTCTATTAGTAAAGTCCTTAAGCCTATTTTTAAATACATTTTTGGTTATTGGTAAAGCCTTTAGTAAGTCTGCAGGTAAAGCATTCCAGTCCCTGATAGTACGATTGAGAAAAGAAAACTTTCCAGTGTCCGTCCAAAAATGAGTCCTGAAGTTCTTCAGGAAGAAGAAAATGATGATTAATATGTTTATAATACAAACAGTATGTACATTCAACAACATATTTTAATTTAAATAAATTACTTTTTCACCAAATGAATTACTGTATGTTTCATGTCATCTAATTTTTTTGCCATAGTGGACGAAATGTCAGTGGACAAAAACATAAAGGACGAAGCATGAAAATGGACTAAATGACCAACGGACAAAACTCAATGGACGAATCATGAAACGGACAAATATGTCAGTGGACAGAAGAAAAAGTGGACGAAACTTAGTGGACCAAAGGCTCTGTAACGGAATACGTGCATTTTTATTGAAATTTTAGCACTTTCACATGCATATTTCAGTATTAATTTTTATTTATATTCTGGTTAGAGTGATCACAATTTTTTTCGGCATCAAATCCTAAAGTTAAAATGTGCAGTTAGCTAGCATAGCTTACAATCAATGAAAACCGCCAGACCAGGATCCATAGGAGCTGGATACACGTACAGTACATACATTGCAAGCTTGCAGTTACTTTGCTGGACACGGCCGAAGTATTTAATACACGTTTTGCGGGTAGTAATGACTCATTAACCTTCACGACCTGCACGTTATTATGTGAAACTGGTTTGTGAGATGCACACACCTACAGGGGACTCCGGATAAGTTGCGAATTTGCTAAATGATCATAAGAAGGAAGTCGAAAGTCGCAAACTTTGATCTTAAAACTTAATTAACGACGCTGTGTCAACTTCACACGTTATATAACGACGAATGGGAAGTTACAGATGACTTTCGCCAGAGAATGAAGGAGGGCAGCTGTTATTTCACTATTTATGAATGAAGCAACAGCCTGTTCACTAGACCGCGAAAGAATAATCAAAGCGTTAACAGTTTTACATTACAACAGTCACTGAAGATGTTCATACAGCGTAGTGTGCAAGATCTCCATTCATTGTTAACGTGATTGCCTATTTCTAACAAAATTCCTATTTCTACAATATAAATAATAGTCTCTGACCAACGTTCTTGTTCACAATGTAATGCATTTTTTACTTGGTTCTTTAACGACGCTATATCAACTGCTGGGTTATTTAGCGTCGATGGAATTGATGAGAGCGAGATTGTGTTTGGTGAGAGAATTCGCTGTAGATTACCTGACATCAATCTTACGGTGGGGGAAAACATCGAAAAAAAAATCCAATCAGGTGTTCAGCCAAAGCGGGAATCAAACCCACGCCCGATCGCACAATGGACATTTAAACTGCGAACGAAATAATAGTGAACATGAAACGCCAAAGGACGAAAAAATATAGTGGACAGAATATCAAAAGGGGTATACGAAACAGTGGACGAAATATCCATGAGCATTGCGTCTGGGAACCAAACTATGACATTTTTATACTGTATGCATTTTTCTTAAATTCTGAATATCTCAGATGGATCTAAGATTGTCACTAAACTTAAAAAGAACTCAAAGCGAAGAAATGTTCCTTTCGAAAATAAATTACAATAGAAACATATTTTTTCTAGAAGCTAAATCTATAATAATGCAGAACATATTCATAGCAACAGCTGGAATAAATTATGGCACAGCACTACGGAATAACATTACAGTATTGTTTTAAATACAGTGTGTTTCCGAGGTGATGTTACAAACTTTCAGGGATGAAGGCGAAGGGCACATGTATCAATTTGAGATAAGGAACCATGGTCCGGAAATGACTGAATCGAAAGTTATAAGCATAAATAGTTGTGTGGAAATGGAATTGTAATTTCGCACCACGTGCCCTCCTTCCCTTAACCTTTGAAACAGTCGTGGAAAGATGGTATGGGCCGGATGTCTCCTACGTGGGTACTTGTCCCGATACAATCTGTGAGCTTGTCTACTGTTACCATTGGCTCATCCGTATTCGAAAATCAGATCTGCTTATTCCGCTCTCGTGTACTCCTCCATTTCACTAGGACTGATCGACTGGACATTGCAACTTGTACACATACACTGCTGTCTACAGACGTGCATATCAGGACCGACCATGTCCGTTACACATTGCTCTATCTGTATTGCTTTAGTGTAGTTTACTATCCCCATCCCTCAGACAGCGCGTTGAATGAGATACTGTAAGTAGACAACGTAAACAACGTCAGATGAATACAGTATGTGTAAGATGTACAGATAAATACACATAAATAAGGTACACAGAGGAATAAAATTATTTCATTACCAGACAACTATTTTTGCTTGTAACTTTCGACTCGGTCATTTCCGGACCAGGGTTCCTTATCTCAAATTGATACATGTGTCCTACGCCATCATCCCTGAAAGTTTGTAACACCACCTCGGAAACATCCTGTATATTGCATCGAACTTTCATTCCACAAAATCGTTTAATTTTTTCTCTTACTGTAGGTGAATACAGACGTTATACGTCAAAAAAAATATCCTAAGATCTTGTTCTCCGCAAAGCTACCATTCCAATTAACGTCAAAAAACGAACCCGAGTCTGCAGAACGTTGAGCGCGCGTTCTAGCTACTACAGAGAATTTAATATTTTAATTAACTTAACTGAGGTAGGCAACAAACAGCGTTAGGCTAAATACGACAAATGAATCGTTTATCGTAAAAACACCAGAACCGACTTTTTTTTTTTTTACAAAATGCGTTTTTTTTGTGGATTTTGATTGCCAGCATGAAACGAACCCGAGTCTGCAGAACGTTGAGCGCGCGTTCTAGCTACTACAGAAACATATACAAAACGCACAATGCTATAAGGTTTCCAGAGAATTTCATATTTTAATTAATTTAATTGAGGTAGGCGATAGGCTAAATACGACAAATGAATCGTTTATCGTAAAAACACCAGAACCGACGTTTTTTTTTACAAAATGCGTTTTTTTGTGGATTTTGATTGCCAGCATGAATGTGGATCCTTTGAAATAAAAACCTTATGTCTAGCATCACTGTAACATGTAAAAAATTGGACAAGAAATATGTATTTATTGAAAAACCCCACAACTAACATCACATATGGTGTTTTTAAAATAAACTAGTCTGCCACACTAGCTGATACCAGCACTGTCGCACCCAACAGCTGATTTCAGCCACAGTCGGATCAGTGTTTTGTTCTGTCTATTGCTGATTAAGTGTTGCCCTTACTATTATTATCCGTTTTGAGTATTTTGTTACAAGATGGTTAGTTCAAGTAATGAAAATGTTGCTAACGAGGATTATTGAGAACTCGTCTAAGTTATAGGTAAAACTAGTCACAGCTAATGATGTGGTTAACTTCAAAGCTTGGTGGTGAAAATTTTATAAGCTATCTAGCATGTCTGATTCATCTTATGGCCGTGGTGTACCAAAGGATAAAAAGGTATATTTTAAAATTTCGAAGGTGAATGAATTTTTTTCGCTGCAATGAACAAAAAGGTAAAGTTCTTTGTAAAGAGTTCATTGACAGCATTGTACCGGTAGAAGTATTCACCATTCGAATTCCTGAGAAAAGTGTTTGTGCTGAAAATTTATCATTTGGACTGCCAACAGACCTAGCTTATAACAGCTCGACGCTACAAATCAATGTTAAAAAATGGAGGACCTTAAGAAAATTTTGCAGTGCATACCGGATGAAGTGAACGGATTCTACACAGAACTGTACACATGGCCTACCACCAACAAAGATAGTAATAGCAGTGGAAGCTAAGACTAGAAAAATAATAAGTCCTGATAAGAAAAATGTCTGTTGCAACAGAAAAAAACTTTAATTTTTTGTGATTTTATACTGTAGTTTTTACATAGATTATAAAGTTTGTTCATACTTTCCTTCATTCACTCTGATACTTGGAAAAAGGCAATGCTTTGCTTAGTTTCAGTTTGTTTGTTGGAAAACCCCATAACATCGTAATTAATTTAATTTGGGGGGGACTTTATGTTATAAAACACAAGGAATAGTGAATAAACCTCATATTTAGCAACTAATATCACTTGTTAAATTGTTAAATACAATAAAAATAAAAGTAATGAAACTGAACAGTTTTTATTGGTTTCCCAAAAGTTTTGTTTTTGTCACTTGTGGGGTTTTAGAAATAAATGACTCAAATACGAACCGTCTGCTCTGATGTTATCAATTACGTCACTATGCTGCTATTTGGAATAAGGCAACTGACGTAATACAACTATTTATGGACATCAGACGGGCTTTGATAAAGATGCTACATGACGATTAAGTAGAATAAATTGGAACGAGTTCGCGAGAATAGCTGTGTATTGTTTATTCGTACCATAGACACGAGCAAGGTCACGTTTTACAGCCGCCCTTTCTCTGTTATTAAATGGACATGTTCATTCCTCGAACACGTTCGTTAAAGAACAGAGAAAGGAACACCGAACGTGACATTGTGCAATTCACTCCTCTTCGAGATTGTGCGTCCTCAACACTTCTTCACTTACCAGTATTTCGAGACCGAAGCGACGCCATTCACTCACCTACTCCAGCCAACCACATCTCTATCTTCGCCTAGACCCATATCTACATTTATATCCCAATCGATAAATACAGAGTGTAATGGGTCTAGTGAAAATATTTTGACATTTGTTTACGGAAAAATCATATAAAACAACGACCTATTTACATTTTTCCCTTCGCTAATAGTTTTCCAATAAATATGCTTCATTTTACTGTCTGATGTTTTATGAATAATTGGACGGAGTCACGCAATAATAGACCATCCGACAATTTGAAAACATGAGATATTTGCATAAATCTGTTGATGACAGGCTAATTTAACTCGGAAAAACATCAAGAATGCGATATCTGAATTTTGCTGCTATTTATGAGCAACCAATCGTTTATTGCATAAAATTCATTTATTTATTTTGCTTTGAAATAGTAATTCAACTACTGGTCTCTTATTAAAAATCGGTTAGCCTGTTTTGTTATTATGTATTTGTGCTATTTTTTTATAATAGTATGAATGTTATAATACATAATATGTTTTATAAAAAACGTTTATTTCAATGGCCAATATCTGGAGACAGATTTTTGACGCTTGGATCACTATTGCTAATCACCGACCAATTTCACGAGCTCTGCTCATTCGGTCTCAAATTTTGTTAATACTACTGTATCTCCTGTTTTATATTGTTTGTATTATTTTATTTCTATTTCTCTTGTTTGTTTGTAATTATATTCTTTATTCTGTATTTTTAAATTTAAATAAATAAAAAAATAATAATAAATTGATCGTACTACGAAACGCCTGCCAGTTTAGACTATACGCACGACTTTCGATGACATACAGGTAGTCTATACTCCAGCATAAACTTTCTGTCTGAAACAAATCAAGGGTTGCTTATCTTACAGAAAGCTCGAATGGAATTGGAATTTACGGGATGGGAGGCACTATGGCCCAGCACTCCGGCTTGTCACGATCTACTGCGCTAACCCTCAAGTTAGACGCAATCCCAAACACACATGGATTGACTACACAAAGGTTCGCTACGTACCCAGGTTTTGAGTAGGCAATCCTCCGTGCGTCGACAGTCGGTTCAGGATTTAACCCCTCTTGGGAGGGCTTGTATCTTGTCTAATCTGACGACAACAATGTTCAATATTTAATATGCCATATCAATGTACAGGCAAAAACGTACAACATTAAGCGTCACTTTGAAGTTAAACATTCTGACACCACGCTCATATTATCGGCGAAGAGAGGAAGGCATTAATAACGAAACTAAAGATCAAAATTCACTCTTCTTACGACGAGGTAAATATCATTTCAACTAATTAAGTACTCTAAGGCCAATATAATTAAAAAATGGTTAGGTTACAGTAAGTTTATTTTGAACAATTGTCAACAATGTATGAGAATTATTATAAAAACATTTGTTAAACTGATTTTTTATCCGTTTAACTATGTATGTATTTTTTGTATAGTGACAATGTCATTAAAAATTCATTTTTCCCTTTCTTTCGCAGTACACTGAGCCAAGTTCCGAAAGAGCTATCCTTCCAAGCTATATTGTTACCCTAAATATCGCCAGAAATAGCCGGCCTTTTACGGATGAAATGTTTGTAAAGGAGTGCATGATTTCAACTTCAGAGATGATATATCCTTCCCTGGTGACGTTATTCGAGTCAATCAGTCTCTCTCCACAAACAATCTGTCGCCGCGTGCAGGAACTTGTGAACATTTTATGACGCCCTTTTCTGTAAATGTTGAGCAGGCTCCAGTCAAATTCCAAAGAGAACTGATAAGGCTTAAATGTCACACAATTTTGAAAGAAAGTATTGCAATATTCCAGGCTGCCTCGTTGCGTTTTATAAGAACTTGGAACAAAAAGAGTTCCTGCGTATCCACGCATTGACATACAAGTTAATTGTTATGTTTGGCTCTACATACCTTTGCAAACACACATTCTCAGTCATGAACTTGAATAAGAGTAAAACTAGGTCATGTTTGTCCGATGTTGCGTTGGGCAGGGCATAGTTGCGCCCCACGGTCAGATAAGATGCAGCAGATAAAAAGGGTCCCTGTTTTGTGGGCATAGTTGCGCCCTGTTCCCATCAGGTAGAGAAAAGGAGCATGGCATAGTTGCGCCCGATGAAATAGGTAGAGAAAAAGACACTACGGAGACTCGAGCCTCGTAATCAATCAACCTTATTGATTTCTTATTCGATTTAATATTCATTATCGATACCGTTAAAATGAACACCATGAAGTTAGCAGTACTTTATTAACCTTTTTCTAATGTTTATGCAGTGATATCGATAGCCTACCGTTAAAATGAACACCATGAAAAGTTGGCAGTACAGTACTGACATATTCAAATGAGTGAATCGTTGGAATATGGGACCTTAGCAATCTTGACATTTTATTAGTGATTTTCACACCGTCTGTGGCGTATAGTGAGATTAATTTAAAATGAATGTTAAGTTTAGTGAAAAGGGTAAAGAGTTAATAATTCATAATGGTTCTAAGTTTCAATTTTCGAAACCCTGTACCGTAGGGTTAAGATATCTATGTACAAACAAAAAATGCAGTTCATTTATTGTGTGTGATCGATAAAAAAAGGTTACTTTAAATAGCAAAATTGATCATATGCTAGGCCTACCTGATTTAAATGCAGCTATCACTATAATATTTTTAAGTAATTTGTTTTTATTATGACAGTCACTTTCGTGTGTACTATGCCCATCGGGGTGCAACTATGCCATGCCCAAACTGCTACCTGATTTCTTCGGGGCGCAACTATGCCATGTCCCTTTTGCTACCTGATTTCTTCGGGGCGCAATTATGCCATGCCTAGGCCTCCCAATTGACCGCGGGGCGCAACTATGCCATACCGGTTGCGCTGGAAGCAATGTTACGCATTCATTCTGCTCGAACAATTTTCCCGGATGTAGCGAAGTTGGTTAAATCAAAGAAATGTCATTATTGGCTTCCTAACTACAGAAAAAAGGACAATTTTATTTTGTTGTGTTATTATATAATGGTCAATTGTTGTAATTCTTGAATTCTTTCTATGTGTCACAAAATGTGCCATCCATATACCTCACTGGCTCACTCCACCCCATCACGGTGGCTGCCAACTTGGAATGGTCTGGCTTATAATGCACCACAATTGGGTATCTTTCGAAGTCTATTTTCTTTATTACTCATATTTTCTGTATAGATCCACTAAATCATTATTTTCATTTTCACATTTTCCTTTGAATGCATAGTGCACTGAATAAGTAGGTAATGTGTAAACATTTTCTGGTCTAATGTGTTTAAACTCATAATTTTCAGTATTAAATACTGACCTGTCTTCTAGTTGACAATTTTATTGTAACAGTAGACCGTAGGCCTAGCTAAGTCGGTGAAATCAAATAAATGTCATTTGTCTTCTAACTACAGAAAAAAGGGCAATTTTATTTTCTTGTGTTATTTTGTAACGGTCAATTGTTGTAATTCTTGAATTCTTTCTACGTGTCATAAAATGTGCCACCCATATACCTCACCGGCTCACTTCACCTCATCACGGTGGCTGCCCACTTGGAATGGTTTGGCTTATAGTACACCACAATTGGGTATCTTTCGAAGTCTATTTTTCCTATTATTCATATTTTCTGTATAGATCCACTAAATCATTTTCATTTTCACATTTTCCTTTGAATGTGGTAGTGCACTGAATAAGTAGGTAATGTGTAAATATTTTCTGGTAAAATGTGTTTACACTCATAAATTTCAGTATTAAATACTGACCTGTCTTCTAGTTGACAATTTTATTGTAACAGTAGACCGTAACAGTGTGAGAAATACCTTAATCCCTCAGACATGCCCCTTGCATAATATAGACCGGTTGTAGGTGTTTCTAACAACAGCATGTGTTTAAATGGCCCATTTATAATAGTTGTAGGTCTGGGGTGTGGGGCCTCCACGGAATCGTGAATCCGATTCTTATGCAATGCCAAGAGAGCTACCAAAAAACTACAGGGGGTCCGAAACGCGGCCGATCGGACTGAATTGTCGTCGTGACTTCCTCGAAAGCAGTCCTGTCTTACCTAAAAGGCTATGTTCCCACACTGGATCACCTGTATTAAAGATACGTGTTTACAAGCGCGCGTTAGTCTATTGTGGGTTCGGTCCCACATACAATTCGATGGAGTAGTTAGAGAGATGAGAGGCTATACAAGTACATTATCTTCAATTTCAGATTCAGTGATGTAGCAGGTTTTGAAATAATAGTGTACATTCATACAAACGTAAGATGTTTCAACATCATCTAACCGAAACTAATGTTTAACGAGGTTATAGTACAACTAAAAAAAGCTGCAGTTCTTCAGAACTCCATTCTCGTAATAAACTTCTATGGCTGCAAAGATATTTGTATGCAGAAGAGTCAACAATTTCGTGAAGCAGGGCCGTGCGGTTCTGCTGTCCTTCGCATCACAGAATAGACTGTGCTTATAGGCCTAAGTAAAGGTACGGTCACACGTCGCTACTTTTGCTGAGCTGCAGTACAAAATACTGCGCAACTCACATACTGCTACGTGTGAACAACAGTGCAACTCTGAGAGTAGAGACAACTGAACCAGCTGCTCGCTACTTTTTTCATTACATGTAGGCCTAGCTATAAGGTACGAACGCGACGTGTGAACGTTGCGGCTGCAGCATTTTTATATTGGTTTTCTGCAGCGGTTGCGAGCAATTTTGCCACCCAAATGTGCCAATAATAGCTATTTTACATACACACAAATGAGGATTGGGGCATAAGTCATGGCAACTCTAATAGTTCTAGTATTAAAGTTATGTATGGATTTTAATAATGAAAAATTGTAAATTTAAATTTATATATTCTTGCTGCGTGGTAGACATAAGACAAATTGTAGTAGGCCTATATACTTCTTAATTTCAATTCAGGAATCCGCCCCTGAGCACGAGTTCTACTCTTTTAGGAGTGAGCTAAAGTTTTTTCTGTTTTTACTATATTTTGTTACAATTATTAGCAAAATAAATAAATAAATAAATAAATAAATAAATAAATAAATAAATAAACTCTTTTTCGCGTAGTAGACATAAGACAAATTTTAGTATGTAACTTCTTGATTTCAATTCAGGAATCCGCCCCTGAGTACGAGTGCTACTCTTTCAGGGGCGAGGTAAGTTTTTTTTCTGTTTTTACTATTTTTGTTACAATTATTAGCAAAATAAATAAATAAATACATACATACATAAACTATTTTTGTAAAAATTCGAGCGTGGGAGGAAAATGTGAAATATACAGATGAAAGGACAAGGAATGGACGAAACGTACGGACATTTAACAACACGGCAACATTTTTCTTCTGATGTTTACTACTGTCGTTGCCATAACATTACAGGAACTGTGCCAGAATCATTACAGCACACATGCCCGTTCTAAAGGCCCTCAAAGTAACTATCCACTTCGCGACTGTTCGGTATGGAAGGGTATTATTCCCGACAACTTTTACCAACTCCCTGTGGCATTCCTCCTACAGAGAACGGCTATTTTGATATACGAGCGTTGTTCAACACGAGTTACATCCATCCTGCACGCGCTACACTGACAACTGATTTAACATTACTCTCTGTTCTATTACAGACAAGCACAGAGCCATCTTGTGTTGTGGACACACACTATGACTGGACGACTTCCGTGCGACACATGTCATTTTGTGATAGAGATTACCAACCCTTACCTACGAAAAAGAAAATAGTTGCCATGACTAATCCCCAACCCTCGTATGTGTGTGTGTGTGTGTGTGTGTGTTTGATGTGATGAAAATAAATTTGTAACAGTTGATAGGCCTACTCGTACAATGTAGACAGAGTGTATGTGCTGATGATACATTTTTTTTTTCCGTTACGTAATTCCAAGCAGGAGGGTTGCCAACATTGTTTATGATAAATTATGAGAATAGCGCTATTATCATTGACGTTTTTCTAATAGCTTTATAATAAAAGTGTCCATTTTTAATACTAGTTAGCACAGAAAAATAAATAATATATTTATTTGTAACAAGAGAGTGCTTGTGTAATTCGCAAAATAAATAAAAGGTAGTCGGGTTTAGCAAAAATTACAATAATCGTCAGCACAAAAAGCAACAATACAATAATTCTTAGTACGCGTTATGTCATGATTTTATATGAATAGTTTGAGATCTTACGATCTTTACTCTCGACCTTGTACACATCGTGGCACAACACTGCACCGCAACGAAGCGGTACTTAACTGCTGGGACCAAATTTGTGGGATAATGGTATAGGAATGGGTAGGAGTATGAATACTACTTCGTGTCTTGGACTAGACCAGTGGTCGGCATTTCTCGACTCGCGAGTCAACTCCTTTAATACACATGCACAGAGGAGGGATAAAGCATAATCTTCCTCCCCTTAGACATCACTTGTTCAGAGTTAAGCAATTTGGGCATCCTTCCCGCTCCCACCTTTCCCTTTGCTATGTAGGCTTATTGCTGGCTGTATTTTATATGACAATCTTTTCCGACCACTGGAGTAGAGTAACAAAATTAGTGTTGTTTCGATTCATTGGCGAAATAGGTTCCGAACTCTTATAGAAACAATGCTACTATGAAACTGAAAGTTCCTTACGTTTAGTAGTCTTTAAAACCTTGTCATTGTTTTAAAGACTACTTCCTTACGTTTTTCTTATGAAATGCGCGAATGGAACAAAGTCACCCTCCTGGCACAAAGTCACCCCTCGCGACGGTATGTCATATCTATAATATGATGCAAGATCACTTCTCTACCATCGATAGATTGTCTGATAAAAAATATTATTTATTAAAGAATGTAGTTGAAAGAGCATGATATTGTAAACATGAGTTTCAGCAATAAAATAAAAGAGAGAGAGAGAACATGAAAAAGTTAACAAGTTTATGAGTTATGAGGGAAATGTTTCATCACTGTACAGTGAACTGCCAGCATTTTGAATTTTGAATATATATATTTTAAATCTGAAAAATATATATATTTTTTTTCATATAGGAGAAGGACAGTGTTTTAGACATACCAATTTTCATTATTGTACAAGATACAGTAATGAAGGAAAAAAATGTTGAATATTTCCAAACATTTACTGCTGTAAGCTGTACCTAACCCCTTAAGACAGGTATGCTCATTCTCTGACTCCCGATTACGTTCTGTAATCACAACCTTCGAATGTAGAGCGTGCTGTTCCTCGTTCGAAGCTCGACGGATGACTGCGGAAGGCAATTCAAGTATTTAATAACGTACGAACAGTGCGGGACAAACACATAGTCAAAACCTTCTGTAAGCAAACGAACATTCCGTACAGTGTGGGAGAAAGACTATTAATTGTTTTGCGTTCGGTAAAGTGTTTACTATGTTGTAAAGTACTGTCAGGAATACTACTGAGCAACATAAAACGATATTATACGCTCTGCCATCCAGAAAATGCCGAAGTGACAGGGAAGCTGTTTTCTGTAACATGTATTCATATACCAACGTTATTATTATTATTATTATTATTATTATTATTACTATTACTATTAGTAGTAGTAGTAGTAGTAGTAGCAGTAGTAGTAGTAGTAATTGTTATTACTATTGTTAGGTCTAATGCAATTATTATTATTATTATTATTATTATTATTATTATTATTATTATTATTGTTGTTGTTGTTATTGTGGTGATTTTATTCTAACAGAAATACATGTTATGATAAAATAATTTTTCAGAGGCATTACAGTTTCAAGAATTGAAAGCACTTAATGAAAGGCCAAACATTGAAGAGAGTCGAACAATTTAGAGCCTAAGTTTAGGAGCAAGTTCTGTAGTGTGTTGGGAATAAGCTAAGGCACTAAAACCCTTCACGGATGGTGAACTTGTAAAGAGATGTATGGTGCCTGAACAAAATATAGTTAATTATATCTCTGTACTGGAACAACTCAAATTTGAATTCATAGAACATAGATTTAGTGATTTTAGACGTATGGAAAGTGATATTAGTCTTTTTGTTAATTCTTTCATAGTAAATTTAGTACAATCCGTGAGACTGCAGTTCCAGGACGAGTTAATTGATTTACAAAGTAACGTAGAATTCAGAACTAAATGCAGAGAATATGACTTGACAAGCATAGCAGTATTAAATAATTAAATTAACAAAACGAAATATCCCAAGATGAGCTTATTCTCTACCACTATGTTAGCTACCTTTGCCTCGACATACGTGTGCGAAGAATTATTTTAGAGAATGAAGGTTGCTAAATCCATAGATCCCGATTAACAGATGACCATCTTTCGAGTCAGCTGCGCATTGCAGTAAATTCGTTGGAAATAGATTTCCGATTACTTGCAGAAAAGAATCCACATGTTGAACAGATCGCAATGTATGGTGGAATATGAAAATAACATTATCTATGATGTAATATCATTACTATATTAAATATAATACACAATGTAATAACTGAATATTACAGTGTATATTCTTTCCTTTTTCAAATTCAGTTTATTATCCTTATTTGTGAGAGTATGAGAGCGATGGGACACTTAGCTCCAAATCGGGGCGGGTCTGAAAAATCTGGGATGAATGGTAGGTTTATGATAACTGCCTTGAGATATGTAGTTGAGGTCAACTCTCATCCGGATATCACGATTATCTCGACCTCTCGTCGGTTTGATTAACTTTACAGGTGTGGAAAGTCCCTTCGAGACTGGATAACAGTCGTATTTTAATAGCATCTTGTATCGAGGAGATTACGCAGAGTGAAAACTTTATAATCCACCGCGTGCGCGATGAGTGCACACATTATACATGCATCTTCTGACGTGATGCATGACGAGGTTGAATGCTTTTTATTGGCGATCTCACCTGACAGGATCAACAAACTTCCGTGAAATGTCTGTTTGGCTTGTAATAACAGACGACCCTATTCAAAGACTTATCGTGCGTCATCATGTAATTTTATAGTCCGCACGTCCATCCAGTCTTTTCCACATATTTCCTTGCACTTCTGGACGTTCTGAAGAGACTGCTATTTAAGGGCTACGAGATAATATCTTAGAGAAGTGAAAACGTTTCCTATATATGGAGATTTTATGTTGAGAGCAATAACTACTACGCCATTGTTCAGAGGTTCTTCACCTATACTTACGTGCGATACATAATTGACGAAGATGCTGTAAGGAAGTCTTCTAATTATTGTGTTCGTCAACAACGGATCGTTACAATTTCATGAAGTTACTTGACGCCAACGAATGTTGGACAAAATATCTGAAAGTCGTTGTTTACACAATGACGAATAGGTTAACAACCTCACAAAGTCTTATATAACACAAAAGATAACATTTTAAGCTTCTAACTTACGCCATTCAGGCGTCACGCTTTTACAAAGTCAGATCACTTTGTTGATTATAAAGAGTATTATTGCTTACCTGTTGTAAAAATATTTATCTTCTTCAGAAATTAAATTTCAGTAGAATAAGTAGATCTAATAAGTACATTTCTGTTCCAAAAATTTGCTTTCCTCCCAGTGTTCTATGTTATTTTAAATTAAACTGAGGAGTTTTTTTAACTTAATCATAACTGCGTGCAGTAGCGGAATAACGCAGGGGTAATAGTGGATAAGATTTCCGCCCAAAAATTCAGAGAGGATATAGTCTTTATTTTTTTTTATTTTAGTAGGTTATTTTAAGACGCTTTATCAACATCTCAGGTTATTTAGCGTCTGAATGAGATGAAGGTGATAATGCCGGTGAAATGAGTCGGGTTCAACACCGAAAGTTACCCAGCATTTGCTCATATTGGGTTGGGGGAAAACCCCAGAAAAAACCTCAACTAGGTAACTTGCCCCGACCGGGAATCGAACCTGGGCCACCTGGTTTCGCGACCAGACGCGCTAACAGTTACTCCATAGATGTGGACTATAGTCTTTATCCTCACAAAAATATATTAGAGAGGATTTCACGTATATTGCGGCCCCACAAGCAGTTAAACAAACGGCAAAGTGTAAATTGCGGCCGCAACGAAAAGGCAAGGCACAGTGGACACTCCTAAGTTCGACAAAACAGAATTGAAAGTTCACTCCAATAAGGGTAGTGGGTGTGGCAAGTGAAATGAATACAAATTCTTATTGGTTATCCATCAACGAATACAGTACTGTACTTGCATTTCCTGCCCACCCCGAGACTTGTGTATGCGCTTCTAGCACCACAGTGGGTTTCGATAGTTCCGTCTCACAAACGCACAATTCTCAAATAGAAAAAGAAGAGTTCATTAATTTAAAATCAGTGATTAAATGTGGATGTCCTAATCAATAAAACATTCTTTTCCTTTAAAAAAATATCATTACGAGCACAGAACCAATTCCCATTCAAATGGCAAACCCATTTGTTAGTGACCGTATAGGGACGTGTCTAATCCTCCTACGTAAGCAGTCGAACTATAGGATGTCGAACTTGATTTCTGTCGAACTTATGAGCTTCCACTGTACATACATTGCGGCCCTCTATCGATCAACATAGAAGTTGTTTCGGGAGGGAAAAGCCATAGTACTACATTTAAGTTGGCAATTTTAACGACGTCATATCTGTCGATTAACTTATGAGTTGTTCAAGAATTCAAACTGTTGCAAAGGATTCCATTCAAAAGTTAACAGGATGCTTTCATTTCCTCACCGCAGTATTCAGAGTGATTCAGACCGCCCGTAAGTAATTTATTTAGGAAACTAGTGCATTAAAATTTTCCGAGACAAAAATATTTGTAACTAAAGCACATGTGAACTTCCTCTTGAGCGTGATTTCATCAATCAGCCCTAACAGGAAGTAGGATCAGTGGCATATCACTACAAAATTTCAAATGGGAGTCGGAATCAAATAGGGTACCATTTGATAGAGTCTTCAAAACAAACAACGTTTATGGGAAACGTTTTTTCATATAAATTCCTACTCTTTCGATGAGAAAACGTACGAAAAGACAATGGGTGATTCAGACCACCCGTAATAGTCATTTATTTCGGAAACTAGTTCATCAAAATTTTCAAGACAAAAATATTTGTAATTAAAACACATGTGAACTTTCACTTGAGCTTGATTTCATCAATCAGCCCTAACAGGAAGTAAGGTCAGTGGCGTATCACTTTTAAATTTCAAATGGAAGTCGTGGTCAAGTAGAGTACCATTTGATAGAGCTCTTCAAAAGAAACTACTTTCATAAGGAAACTTACTTACTGGCTTTTAAGGAACCCGGAGGTTCATTGCCGCCCTCACATAAGCCCGCCATTGGTCCCTATCCTGAGCAAGATTAATCCAGTCTCTATCATCATATCTCACCTCCCTCAAATCCATTTCAATATTATCTTCCCATCTACGTCTCGGCCTCCCCAAAGGTCTTTTTCCCCTCCGACCTCCCAACTAACACTCTATATGCATTTCTGGATTCGCCCATACGTGTTACATGTCCTGCTTAAATGACTCAGCAGTTTTTAATTATTTCAATTTCGTCCCGATCATTTCTATTTGGCCTATGTACATTTAGTAGTTGTCCAAAATAGCTTTACCATCTGTTCAGGATTGAATGAGGAAGGAATCACTTTTATTAATTCATAATCTTTCAATGAGAAAACGTACGAAAAGACAATTGTATTATTGTGAAATACGAAGGAGGCCCGGTTTAGACCAATTACGGGCAAAAAAATTACATGATCTCGTGAGTCAACTAATCGATTTTATTGGGTAACAGTGTTGTGTGTGTTTAGGTTAATAATACAAAAAAGTATATCGCCGAGATTCAAATCATTTCACTTCGTTGTGCCATTTCAGTTGGTATTAAATTATTTTATTTACATAATATTTTCTATTATTTCAAATGTTTACAGACTCAGAAAAACAGAATAACAAGGATAAACACCAGTTGTACGGAAACAGCTGACATGTGTTGTTCTATTTATTTTTTATTTTTCTCCTGAAAAATAGCAATTTTGACAAGGGTTGTTTTTGTAATAATGTCTTCAATTTTATTATTTAAATACGGAAACAACAGAAATCTAAATATTAATATGTGATGCTTATGACGAACTCATTAATAGAATCACATTTTGACCTACAGATTTTAATTCAACCAACATGCGATTTTATGTAAAAAGATAACTTACCCTAGAACAATGCTGAAGAGCGTAAGTAGGGCACTAATAATTATTACAAAAATAGAATACGTTAATTAAGGCAATTTGAGTATTCTATCTCCGTCACGAAAGTGGGCCTACGAGTCACAATTAAACCAGGCTCGGGCCATCATCCTTGTTGTTATTTCTCCAGTCCTCAATTACAGACACCATCTCTGGTGAACTTGCTCCCTTTTTATTACATCTAATAATTACCTACTTTCACCACTAAGTAGCTAACGCTATGGAAATACAAGGCGCAATGTAAGTGGCACATACCTGTTTTTGTAGTAATTGATAAAGCATATTTACGTAAAACTGTGTAGACGAAATTGCCCACGATCACTACGATTATATTCTCTTCTGTTCTTTGCGCTGTTGTTCAGGACCGGTATAATTGGTCACAGCAAGATGTAATCTGGCGATATGAGTCAGAGGACTCACCATGTGATTCTATTTTATTTATTTTATTATCTTTCTGCCTTTGTAGATTGCCTTATAGACAATAAATTCACAAAATCATAAACAATACAATACTATAAATGATATTAATATTGAATTGTACTTCAAACTAGTTCGATTAATTAAAATGTGTTTCAGTGAAACGCACAGCAGAGTCCGTATAGGTCAGTTTCTGTCAGGTGCGTTTCCAATTCACTGCGGGCTAAAGCAAGGAGATGCACTATCACCTTTACTTTTTAACTTTGCTCTAGAGTATGCTATTAGGAAAGTCCAGGATAACAGAGGATTTGGAATTGAACGGGTTACATCAGCTGCGGATGACGTGAATATGTTAGGAGAAAATCCACAAACGATTAGGGAAAATACGGGAATTTTACTTGAAGCAAGTAAAGAATAGGTTTGTAAGTAAATCCCGAAAAGACAAAGCATATGATTATGTCTCGTGACGAGAATATTGTACGAAATGGAAATTTAAAAATTTTAAATTTATCCTTTGAAGAGATGGAAAAATTCAAATACCTGGGAGCAACAGTAACAAATATAAATGATACTCGGGAGGAAATTAAACACAGAATAAATATGGGAAATGTGTGTTATTATTCGGTTGAGAAGCTTTTATCATCCAGTCTGTTGTCAAAAAATCTTAAAGTTAGAATTTATAAAATAGTTATATTACCGGTTGTTCTATATGGTTGTGAAACTTTGACTCTCACTTTGAGAGAGGACCATAGGTTAAGGGTGTTTGAGAATAAGATGCTTAGGAAAATATTTGGGGCTAAGAGGGATGAAGTTACAGGAAAATGGAGAAAGTTACACAACGCAGAACTGCACGCGTTGTATTCTTCACCTGAAATAATTAGGAACATTAAACCCAGACGTTTGAGATGGGCAAGGCATGTAGCACGTATGGGCGAATCCATAAATGCATATAGAGTGTTAGTTGGGACGCCGGAGGAAAAAAGACCTTTGGGGAGGCCGAGACTTAGATGGGAAGATAATATTAAAATGGTTTTGAGTTAGGTGGGATATGATGATAGAGACTGGATTAATCTTGCTCAGGATAGGGACCAATGGCGGGCTTATGTGAGGGCGGCAATGACCTCCGGGTTCCTTAAAAGCCAGTAAGTAAGTATTGAATTGTACTTCTGATTAGCCAATACACAGGTTTCGGATTAATCTATTGATGACTGAGTAGCATGTAAATTCATTTGTACAATACATAAATTTAAGCAAATATTTTAGGTCATGACGTTTCAGGAATGAAGTAACATATCGCATGGCCAACATCAACAGGTTTCACAGTAATTGTTTTATAACGAAGATGCACGTAAAACTTTCTTCGAAGTGTAAGGTTACTCCCAATAGAACGTTGCTAGAGGCGAGAGCCTGAATGTGCAAATGCTTGTGCTATGATCTCCCATAATTTTTTATCTTCATCGGATGCCACACAGACTTCCAGCTGAAGTCACCCTCTCTTTAGATAGAACATCTCTAATAAAGAGAGACTTCGCAGCTGATCTTGTATCAAGAGAGATTGTAATTGCTACACCTAGGCAAGATTCACGCTTTTCCGTAATGGTGTGCAATTAAGACCTGTTTTGCGGAAGATGGTTATTAGCATTTAATCATGCTATACCCTGTTATAAGGAGACATTATAAACAAGATCCCCATACTGGAATATCTCACGAATACGATTATAATGTTTTCCCTTCATAACTTTCATTTTAACTGCCCGGCATCCTGCCTGCTTCACTCCTCTTCCCCAGAGTGAATTTCAGCGCTAGAAATCATGACCACTCCAAACAGCATGCTCGCCCCTATTGCAGTAATGCCTATAATTCACCGAGATTCGTGTACAAACGATGATGTCGAGAAAACAGTTTTTCCACGCTGATATCGGAATATGGACTATTAAAGTGGCAGAAGACGGGATTTAAAATATTTTAAATAGTTCGCCAAATCACGACATTGAATGCTGAAATGTTATTGGAACATGGAAATCAATTTATTTATCTCTTCCTCTACTTCTCCGCTTCGTGGTGTGGTTAGGTAAGCAATGTGGCAGTTTCTGATCCAGATTGTGTTTCCATTAATGTTTTCCGGTTCTCTTATGTAAGCGCTTCATCAAGAAATAGATTGCCACATCTTCAGAAATCATTAGTCATGTAGAAAGTTAATTCAGAAAAGCTGAACTTTACCGTCAATAATACGGCAAGACATCTAATTCAGACACCTCTCAGAGACAGAATATGAAAGCGATTGTGGTGTATCAAATTATTTCCTGTACTCTTATCTTAAAGCTGATTTAAAAAGTAAAAGCAAGAGTATTACCGTGTGTCTGCAATCTACTAACATCTCTCTAAACACAGAAGATATTTCAACTCACTTGTCAGTTATGATTACCAGTGGCGTAGCGTGACTGCAGAAGTAGAGGGAGACTGCACTTGTGACAGTCGAGTAACTGCTATGGCAGAGCTGGGCACATTACGTGATTCTGAGAAATGAGCGCTGTGTGCTTTAAAGAGCGGTTCTTCCGAGCGCTGTGACGTATGCATACTGTACTTCATTCAGTGTCGATGCAGTGGTGACTCTGCAGTATGATGGCGAACTTTGAAGACGGAGCTTCCGCTCATACACTAAAGCGTCCCGCTACTCCCAATGCTTTTAATGTATCATGGGAGGAGGAGTTCGTTTTTTTAGTTGAGAGCAGTGGATTAGCAAAGTGTTTAATTCGTCATAAAATACTCCAACTGATTAAGAAGTTCAATATCCAACGGCGTTATTCTTTACAACATGCTACTGAATATGACAAATATGTTGGTAATGAACGCCATAAATTAATACAACTTAAAGAAAATGTTTCTCAGGTACATTATGTTAGAGTATCTATACATTTAGTAATATATAATTTTAAATTATACAAGTATTATGTTATATCATATGATATATCATATCTGGAGCACATTTTCAACTTAGTATGGAATACTGAAATAATCCCAAAAGACTGGCTCATAGGAATTATATGCCCACTACATAAAAGTGGAGATCAATTAGTATGTGCAAATTTTAGAGGCATTACTTTGTTAAATACAGTGTACAAAACGTTGTCTAATATCTTATACTACAGGCTTCGTCCTTACGTAGAGAACTTATTGGGGGACTATCAAACAGGGTTTCGCACCGGAAAATCTACAATTAATCAGATTTTTATTTTACGACAAATTTTAGAAAAAAAATGTAGGAATTTTGTATCCCAATTCATCTGCTTTTTATCGATTTTAAGTGTGCCTATGATAGTATTAATAGGGAAAGGCTCTACGTAGCAATGGAAGAATTGAATATCCCAACTAAATTAATTAGAATGGTTAAATTGCTAATGAGTAACACATACAACCAAGTTAAAATACAGAACCTAACATCGAAGCCATTCCAAATACACAATGGAGTTCGTCAAGGAGATGCATTAGCATGCCTCCTATTTAATATTGTATTGGAAAGTGTCGTCAGGAAGTCTTAAGTGCAAACACGGAGCAACATTTTTTTATAAATCCACACAAATATTGGCATTTGCGGATGACATTGTCATTATTGGCAGATCCGTGAAATATGTAAAGGAAGTGTTCCTTTCCTTGGAACAGGCTGGAAAAGAAATAGGCCTCATCATCAACGAGAGGAAAACAAAATATATGTTGGCAGATAATGGAAAGATAGGTGACAAAATAGACAGCCTGCAGATATCAGATTATAATTTTGAGAAAGTTGACAACTTTACATATTTAGGATCAGTGGTCACTAGCGATAATAACATGTCCAAAGAAATCTCTAATCGATTAATGAAAGCAAACAGAGCATATTTCAGCTTGAAATATCACTTTAGTTCGCATGCTCTATCCAGGAAAGTAAAATTTATTCTTTACAAAACATTAGTGAGACCAGTTTTGACATATGCGGCAGAACCGTGGTCAATCTCCAAAAACGATGAAAAAAGATTGGAGATTTTCGAAAGAAAGATTCTGCGAAGGATCTATGGCCCAACATTTGAGGAAGGTCTCTGAAGGAGGAGTTGCAACTATGAATTATATAGACTTCTAGGAGAGCCAAATATGATCAATACAGTTAAAACTAGCAGATTGAGGTGGGCAGGACAAGTAATACGCATGGACCCAAGTGAACCTTGCAAAAAAAAATTGTAATAACAAATCCAGGAGGTCAGAGAAGACGAGATCGACCGCACTTGCGGTGGATTGATGGAGTGGAAGAGGATGCCAGAAAGTTGGGGTGCAAGAATTGGAAGGCTGCTACACAAGATAGAGACGGATGGCGACAATTACTAAGGGAGGCCCAGGCCCACCAAGGGCTGTAGCGCCAATGATGATGATGATGATGATGATGATGATGATGATGATGATATGATATATCATACATTATATTACATTATTGTAATCCTTTATTACATAATGTTTATATTATTAATACCCTACCATTACGTCTGATTGTAATCCTTTGTTTATATTATTAATAGCTACCATTATGTAACTGTTAAAGCACTGTGCGTATGGGTTATGTAAATAAGCCTAATAATTTGTGTATGTGCATACAGCGAAGTTTATTTCATTAAATTAGTAATGAATGTTATAAAGTCTGTACTGTACAATGGATTGATGTAATATCCTTATAAACTATTATGTACTGACAGACTGAATGACTAGCACGACCGTGGCTCTTGTTGTATTACTGCAGGGAAGGTAGCTGTAATGTAAGTCCGCCACTGCGTGAGCGTTCTGCTCTGGCTTGCCTTGCGGAGCGAGAGCAGCTCTGGCCGGCTAAATGGAGCCGCTCTCATGCCCGGCCCTGTGCTATGGTGTTTTCAAAATTATTATGTATTTTTGGAACTCTAAAAAAATATTTTCTTTAAGCTTGTACATAGGGGATTTCTGCAATAAATTGGCCTTCCAATTATTTTAAGATTATTCAAATATTGGGGGGTGCTAATTGAGATTTCCCGGTCTTCGATCGGGTCAAAAACTCTGATAGAACTTATATATTTTAACCCTTGCGGTGAATTTCGGAGGGCCCAATTAGTCAAATCCACTCGCCTCACCTCCACGCTGGGGACCCCTGGATCCTTTAAGATGCGAAAGAGAGAGTGGTGTGCGGAAAGCAACGGGAAGCTACCGCATTTATCCTTCCTAAGAAAAACTCCAAACATAGAAATCAAAAGGAGGATAGCAATGGCAAAGGAAGCTTTTAATAGAAAAAGGAGCATCTTCTGCGGATCTCTGGAAACAGAACTACGGAAGAGACCAGTGAAGTGGCATTGCATGGGGCAGGAACATGGACATTACGACGAAATGAAGAGAAACGAATAGAAGAATTTGAAATGTGGATATGGAGAAGAATGGAACGTGTGAAGTGGACAGAATAAGAAATGAAGTTGTGTTGGAAAGAGTGGGTGAAGAAAGAATGATGCTGAAACTGATCAGAAAGAGAAAAAGGAACTGGCTGAGAAGAAACTGCCTACTGAAGAATGCATTGGAAAGAATGGTGAACAGGAGAAGTGTTTGGGGCAGAAGAAGATATCGGTGACAGACGACATTAAGATATGTGGATCATATGTGGAGACTAAGAGGAAGGCAGAAAACAGGAACGATTCGAGAATGCTGGGTTTGCAGAGAAAAAACTGCCCATGGGCAGAACGTGTATGTATGTATGTATGTATGTATGTATGTATGTATGTATGTATGTATTTTTAGTAGGCTATTTTACGACGCTGTTTCAACATCTCAGGCTATTTAGCGTCTGAATGAGATGAAGGTGATAATGCCGTTGAAATGAGTCCGGGGTCCAGCACCGATAGTTACCCAGCATTTTCTCATATTGGGTTGAGGGAAAACCCCGGAAAAATCTCAACCAGGTAACTTGTCCCGACAGGGATTCGAACCCAGGCCACCTGGTTTCGCGCCCAGACGCTCTAACCGTTACTCCACAGGTGTGGAATATATGTATGTATGTGTGTATCTATGTATGTATGTATGTATGGTGTATGTATAGTCCTGACATTTCGGCGACGCGAAAGAGGGGAAGTAATAGGAGTAGTGGGGAGAGCTCCGGAGTAGAAATAAGGGCGAGCGGTCGATAAAGGAATACAGTACAGCTTAATTGTACTGGAAACGTACTGCTCTACCGCACGCATGACATCCAATTGCTCCGAAGGCAAGCGAGTGACTAACCCAAACACCTCTTGGCGTAACTAAATGGACTCGCCTGACCCAGGCGCACATCGCAGATGACTGTCAGGACTAAATAATCGTACTGTATTTATGTATGTATGTATGTATGTATGTATGTATGTATGTATGTATGTATGTATGTATGTATGTATGTATGCATGTATGCATGTATGCATGTATGTATGTAGTTTCACTTTTTAAGGGAAACAATTGCAAAATAATTTAAAGCGAATCAATTTTATTCTTTTTCTATGCACAGCTTTAGACACAAAAAATGATCGCTCTCCTGTAGCATGAATTTGTAAGTCCACTTCTGGCAGCGCCTCACGACTATGGAAAGGAGTTTATTTTGCACCTAATTTATTTCTTGAATATATCTTCGTTATAGATTATTCAAAACACTTGACCTATAAACAGCCAGAAAAAGCAACAAACAAACAAAACAAAGAAAAAACAGAGTGGAGTCTTGCATAAAAAAATTCCTTCACGTGTAAACCTAAGCTTGCACGGAATCAACAGAAAGTTTTTCGAAGGAGACTTAGCGTATGGCAGACGGTCATACGAATTTGAGTTTCAGGTAGAGAAACATAATAGAAGTAACTTAAAAGAAAAACTAAGCATATTGATTTACAAACTTCATACCGTCTAACTACTTTAAACAAAATTGGCTACAATCAAATTTTCCCTTAAAATAGTGTTAACAGAAGTGATATTTATTCACAATTTTCAATCCGGTATGGTCGTTATGCATGCTAACAATACTGAGTCAAGCGTATAAATATTAGTTTTCTTCCATAATGAGTCTCCTAAACCTCAAACTTCGAGATATGTTCATGGATTCTAGCACAAATATCTCCCTGAATCGCATTTCAAAGACGGTTTCATTATTAACTAACAAGTTACATACAAATTCGACTCCATGGTCTTTTATGGTAAAATAAAATTTTGAATAGGATCAAAGTTGCTCTTGTTATTTATGTTTCTAATCGGGGAGATCATTCTGCCGGACCCTGTAAGTTTATTAATGCAGCAAACTTTGTATTCATTTATTCGAATTTATCGCATGTACATCGATACATATTCAAATAAAATTCTAAATATAAATATTACAAGCCATTAATTCCAAGCTGACTACTTCCGCTAATCTCTTGAGCTATCACTGAAAGCGTTGCACGCGACGTCATTTTTTGTTCGTGTCAGTGATCCAGATACAAATGTAAAATAAACCATGACTTTTAACTCTTTGACCGCAGTATCAAGAAGCCCCCCATAGTCGAGCAGACGATAACAGAGTCCCACAATAAAGAGAAAAATATGATAGCCTACTGAAAAACACGAAGACTTAATTGTGTCCTCACTACAACGTCCACGGAATATGACATTAGGTTAGTATCGTGACGAGATATTCGTTCCACTTCAAGGTTCTCTATATTTTGCTTATTTCCAGCCGTGGTATAGAAAAAGGCCGTGAAATTATTTATTTTTTTTATTATTATTATTTTTTTTTTTTGCTTCTTCCACCGAACAGTTGAGTGATTGACAGAAACAGATATATAAATTAAAATAAATCTATTTGGAGAGAAGATGGATTTTCTTTTTAAATCGAGTCATAGCAGCGTTTCCGATTAGAATTCTAGGGTTTCAGCGTTTGATTATCTATGCAGTGATGACCAAAGCGGGTGTCGTGATTACATCGTGTAATCACAGACATTCAAACGGGTACGAGGAGTTTCCTGTACACTGCTGTGCGTTTCATTCACGCACTGAAGGTAAGCAGTGGCGGTAACATGTTGCTCTATATACTCTGTCTCTACAAGCAGTAAGAGGTGATTTCGTAAAGAATGAGAAGAAGAATTTCTTTGTTATTCTGTCGGACAAAACGTAATATGTTTACTTTGCTCAATGCTTCAATTAGGAGTATATAGAAACATTAATTGCCACGCTGAATAATGTATTATTATTATTATTATTATTATTATTATTACTGACCATTAAGTATGTGTTTCTATAATTCTTCTATACGTGCATGAATATTGCTATTTTTAGGATCTTCTCCCTAGAAGGATAAAATTATTAGATTTTATCTCAATTTTAATCTTCTTAATCTTTAGATGAGGGTAACTATTTATTAGTTATTCATTAAATAATAATATTATAGAAAACCTGATTCAATATTATGTGCCAACGAACTGTTAAACGCCAGGAACTGACATGTCTTAAATCATAGTCAGGAAGAGAAAGATGACATAAATAATATATGTAAGGAAGTCAGCTACCTAATGGGTTTGAAATATCTCGTGCTCTGAAGCCTTTTAATATAACAGAATTTCTCAAAAGAGTAATGATTAAAATAGCTTAAATAACTTGTCCATAAGAAGTTTTTAATTTTGAAAAACTACTAATTTCTCGACCAAGTATCGAGAGAAGAATTTAGAAAATTCCTGATTATTCAAGAGGAAGGTTAAAAAAGAAGCAAGAAAAATAATATATTATTCACTGGCTCTTGATGACAGAAGTGACATTACTGATACAGCAAAGCTTGAGATTTTTATCCGCGGGATTGATCAAGACAGGAACCACCACTGATTGTAGTTTTCATGCCAAGTGCCTTTCTTCCGTCTCCTTACTTCATAGGCTGTCTGTCGCATGTAATCACTGTAGTTCGAGTTTTGATTACCGCTAATCTATAAGAAAATTTAGATCCCCCTCTTTAATATAGAAAGAAAATATCTCATGCTACCAAGTCTGAAAATGTAATTTGCAAAATAATGTTCATTTCTGTGGAACGGTCATATAAACCTCTACTATTGCCCTCCTCAAAATCTAACCGTAGCAGTCATTTGTTGTGGAAGGCCTGCTGCGAGATTTTCTTAAGGTACGGTATTTCGAAAAGAAGTGCTCAAAATATTTGTTGCAATCTAGCATCGTGACAAAGCACCTGTTTACACTACGTGAAGTGTTTATAACCAACTAAAAAAATGTAGTGCTTGAACAATGTTCTTGCTCGCCATGTCTTAGTTTCTACGTCTCTTTCATCTTTTTGTTGCCAGGAAATAATTCAAATATAAAATCAGGGTGTAGCTGTGTCGGGGATACGGCTTGGATTTCATACGAAACCGTCTGGCTTAATCGACAGATCTGGACGAGATTTTTCATTTGGCACCGAAATCAGTGCGCTATTATATCGAAGTCGCGAGATATATTACCTGAAAATTTTCACCCACGCTCACAATGGCCACCACTCGCCGCGGGTTTCCACCCGCGCCTCGCTCATGCTCGACGCCAAATCAATGTCATACTCGCATCATAGTTGTATGCCCGATGGAACGAGACAACATTAATTTCAATCGTGTTATTAGTCACGAACTTATATTATCGGAATGGACCATCCTGCAAACATTACATCGCCGTTTCCCATGTGTCCGTCTGATTGTAAAGACTTATTCACGTTAAAAATTCAAGACACGGATGACTTTCAAAGAAACACGATTGTACCCATTAGTTTAGAGTATTCATATCAGTACCAGCATAGTTAACCATTTATAGAGTCAATTAGTGTTAGAGATAATGAAACTGAAAGAAAAAAAGAATGAAATAGAAAGAACGACAGAGATAGAAATAAGGCAGAGACGAACAGTAAAGAAAAGTCGGAACATGCGACAGCTGAGGATATATTATAGTGTCAGACGTATTAGATGCGATTAAAAATGTGGGGATGTGATCAAAACGTGCATGTGAAATGGAACTGGAAAAAGATCGAGAAGTATAGGAGAGCGAAGAAGTGTATAATCAGATGTGTAGAGATAAAATATAAGTATTAATAGGAAGTGAGAAAGGAGTAGGTATAAGTGGAGTAGTGAGAAAGTGAAAGTGAGCACAAATAGGAAAGAGTGAAAATAATAGTGAAAAAGGGTTAAGAGAATTGAACAAGTATCAGCAAAAAATTAGTACTAACATTTGAACATTGGAACAGTAGGGGAATATAAGAGAAAGATAGGAGAAAAGGTCAAAGAACAAATAATACAATATGATAATTTATAGAAAAAGTTAAATTGAGATTTTAGTGAATATTAGTTAGAGAGAGAGAAAAAAGGGGGTGGAAAGTAGTACATAATATTAGCTATATTAGGATTAACGAACAAATAGGGAATAGCAGATGAAATGTAGGAGAAATATTGAAGGGGAGATTAGACCGAGTAGTAAAAAGGTACATAGTATAAGTTGAGTATTTGTGTAGATGTGCATTGCTAATAATGTGTTCTTATAATAATGTGTTAATGGTGGCACGAGAAATGTGAGGTACACCATTACGGTACACGTAAAGAAGTGCTGTGACGAAGTATATCATATCATACCATATCATATCATATTAGTTTAGAGTTACAATATTATTAATTATAAATATTTAAAATTGTATAATAAAACATATTATAGAAGGTAAACCTGTCCCCTTCATGTGTCGTGAAGGCACATAGAGGCATGGAAGTAGAATTCTATGTTTTCATAATCTCTATACTAGAATGAGGCGGTGTAATTGTTTCCATTCTCCAACCGCTTTATGTTTCCGGAAGACCCGGTACTTAATTTCACAGGAGTGGAACAGGGGCCCTTCTGGAAGTTTTGGCGATGAGAAAAACTCCTCACTATCCGGTATTCAACCCAGAATCTTCCAATTCGTAGTCAGTTGTATAGTTATTTATGTAACTTGCGGGATCAGTGTGTTAATATAGTTCGAGTGTGTGTTCGAAGAACGAGAGCAATAATAATGCACATCCTATTATGGTCCGTCCCAGGAATCCGTAGAGAGACTTGGCGCATATGGGGGCGGAGTCTATCTGCGCTGGAGTGTGTTGCAGGCAGCATCAGCTCGAGGCCGCTAAGGGGTAAGATGCTCGTGGTAGAGTGTTAAGAGAGAAATGATCCCATTCCTGCAAGCGACTGGTAGCTTTGTTCAACCAATTCCTTCCATAGCGGTCATTGGTCCCAGCCCTCCCACATACTACTTGCGCAGAGATCTTAATTCGTCTTTTCTACTCTACATACTTCTGGGACGGACCATAATTTCAAACAATATTTTTTATCAACAACCGTTTAATAATGTCTATTTTTTTAAATAGTAATTTATAACAATTACTTTTAAATAGTCTGCCACGGTGGTCCAGCGGCTAGAGCGCCGGACTCAATCCTGTGGACCCGGGTTGTATCCCTGGCGTACTTCCAATTTATGACTTGTGTTGGGCAACCCCATGGTTCAGGTAAAACAAGGGTTTTCTCAGGGAGCTTTGGTTCCCCTGTGGCATCTCAACAAATCTAATCACATCTTTGATGTTGCGTAGACCATTGAACTCTAGAGCTCATTTGCGTAGACAAGACAGTGTTGCCATATTTAGCGTTAACTTGCTAAATGTAGGGAATTTTGAATCAGTCTCGGCGACAAATTTTGTAAAATACGATTAGCGACTTTTCTGCGGATTTTTATGTTTTTTTCACTTTTTCTCTCTTTTAAGTTAAAACAATCAACTGAAGTCATGCACTCCTTTGTTTTAGAAGAGACATGGGTGAATGTTGAGTAGTCTAATGATTCATACGTGAAAACCCTGATCTCACATATTTGTGATTAGTGATCAGGGGGTGAAAGATGCTCATTCAATGATTCTCACTGGCGAAGTCTTTCTCTCAAAGCTACTGCTCCAACACTCATAAACGGTGGCAACATTGATTGACACGTGACGAGTCGCGAGCTGCAGTTGATGTAATCTTGGTTCTTCCCCGCAACGCGGAGATTTCCACTCCGAACCGACCCGAGGCAATTGAGTTTTGGAATTTTGTGCCGACAGTTCGTGTGAAGCAAATGAGACTGTAGTGTTTGCTTGTTTTAATATATTTAAAAAGTGTTACAATTTGCTAGAAAGTGTAGTGTCAATGATTGGACCAAGTGCAGTGTATTCACAATCAGCTGCTCCCACACCTTCCACCTCATCACAGCCGTCAACAATACAACCAGACTCCGCAGAAGAAGGTGACGACGAGGAAATTATATTTTTCTCCGCATATGCATGTTTTTCTTATTTTTATTTAGTGATATTTATTATTAATTTTAGCAACATTTCTGGGGATCTTTTAAACAAACTTTGGAGAGATTTAGCTACTTTTTGTTGAAAAGTTAGCGAGATTGTAGAGCAGCATGTTGGCAACAATGAGACCAGTCTCCTACGGCGGACTCTGGGCAACGATTCTGTAGGCGTTTTCCAGGCACAAACATTAGTTTGAGGCATTTATAGATAGGGTGACCAGATTCACATCGATAGAGAAGAGGACACAAAGCTTCAAAAAGAAGGACATTGTTCGAAGAAAGAGGACAGAAAATATGTACTTAGATTTAGGCTTAGGCCTATATTATACTATAAATTACGCCAATATCTATTTTTCTTACAAAATATTTACAGTACAAATTTAGGCTTAAACTATGCTTCAAAGTATGTTAATATTACAAAAATAATTATGATAAAACTCAACAATAATGCTTTTACAGTTAGCTACATAGGGAAAGTCAAGGGAAGCATGATTATTAAAGAGGACAGAAAATATCTACCCTATTTAGACTTAGGCTCAGGCCTATATTATTCTTAAAATTATGTTAATATATATTTTATTACAGTATACTTATGATAAAATTTAATAATATAAAATGATTTTACAGTTAACTACATATGAAAGCCAAAAGCACTATAATTTATTATTATTAAAATACATAAAAAGAATGCACAAAATGTGAATTTAATATTACTTTGTATGCAAAGAATTTTATGAACGTTGGCAAAGAGTATATTCTGTCGATGCTGCTGCCACCTACAGAAAAATTACTTGAAAAAGACGTCAAATCAGGTAATTTCAAAATATCAGACATACAAGTTACAAAAAGGAGGACATTTCTTGATTTTTTAAAAATCCGCCGGGATCCCGGACAAAGGCCTAAAAAGGAGGACATGTCCGGACAAAAGAGGACGTCTGGTCACCCTATTTATATGATTTTGTGGTTCATTTAGGCGTTATAGGTCCTACCGAAGTTTAATAGAGTGATCCTGTGAACATGAAACGTAGAGATATCTGAATAACAAACGTACAGGACATAGCAAACAAAATAGGTACGTAACTCGAAATCCGTTCCCTACTTTACATAACAGGAAAAATTTTAAATACTATACATTCTCGGTATTTCGTTTCACAGAGGTTTCACGTGAACAACATATATGATCTTCTTCCCGTTCATGGGATGCACTCATCATTATGGGAACTTACGACTTATGTACATTAAAGTAATGCAAGATTAACCTCAATTGAAGAAATAATCATGTAAGAGCCAAAGCCTTTGTGGAAGCACTTATCGTGTGTCGAAGGTTTGCGCAAATGTCAATGCGTTTATCATGCAGACAGCGAGCGAATCACGTTCCTGCCACAATCATAGGCGTGCAGTTCATCACTGTGACGACCATGTGATGGACTCGTGAGTACGCTATCATGTCGTCCTCTCAAAACACCGCCGTTTTGTTTTATTCATATCTGGCATTAAACGACCAACACAATTTGGACATACTTTTTCAAATACTTCTGCAGTTCACTGTTCACTTTCTCTTGCACTTTGCACTACCCAGCCTACCCATCGTCTACTGTGTCTATTTGATCGCTACGTTTATTGTTCTCCACCCATCAATTTTCGAAAATCAGGTAGAACGGTTTCTGATGAGGTTGAACTTTAACTTTCATAAAATATTACGGAAACTATTACATATCAACTCGCATTTCTAGCAGGCGAATAATAAAGTATTCATTCTCTTCAATTAAAAGAATATAATTAACATATAAATTGCTTGTAACTCACAGACTAGCAGCTTTCTTGCCTTTACATAATAACTAAATAATTCTATAATGTATATAATGTCATCCTTAACTTATTTTCGATCGAAAAGTGAGAACATCATTCTTGCAGTGAACTCTTCTATCTTATTGCTCATATTATGGCAAATGAAATTACTTCGGCGTCAGATCTTCTTCTTCTTCTTCTTCTTCTTCTGCTTCTTCTTCTTCTGATGATGACGACGACGACATAGACGGAGAGAGAACTGTTTTCTTGGGGGGAGGGGCAAAGCAAAACCATAGAATCCCCATATAATGAGGTTATGGGGGACATCATTTACCTCCACCCCCTGTTATAGCTTGACTGTGGTACAGTTTATCGGAATATGATCATTTAATAAAGGTATTTTCTGGGGGCATGTTTCTTACAGTGTTACGTTCATATTTCGAACCGAGTTCTATAGGACTTGAACTGTAGGTCTACTACAAATTGTAATAGGGCATAACTTAAAACAATCTCCCTCTTTTTCTCTCTCGTACAGAAACATATGCATACATCAATAAAACTACGTAACAATGCTAACAGAAACGTTTTTTTATATGAAGCTTACCTTCCTGAAGATATAAGAAATGTAAATTATAATTATTTTATTAAATTTCGTCTTTAAGTTTACACATTATACTAGAATCACTTTTCGTTTTTCTGCATTGTTGTGCAGTATGTTATTCATATCTCCAAGTGGCAGCCTGAACACCTGCAGACTTCTAACACATGAGTAACAGGCTGTGTGCTTCTATTCCTCAAATGAGGTATAGGAATTCTTATACATTCAGAAATTTGAAATGAATATTATAGTCCAGACACATGATCTGAAGACATTAATTCATAAATTTAAGCACAGAAACTTAATCATAAACAAAAGCAAAAAAGATCTTTTGAATTCAATATTTTCTAACGTTAATAATAAAAAAAGAGGTCAGACAAGTTTGGCGGGGGGCAGTGCCCCCCATGCTCTCCATAACTCCGCCTATGGATGATTATGATCATTATCATTATCATTATCATTATTATTATTATTATTATTATTATTATTATTATTATTATCAGTGCTGAGATTCCTTTAACCTGCGCGGTGCTGTAAATGACGCAGCGACTATGTTTGTAGAGGAAAGAAAGAGACAAAAATATCTTTATGATCCCATTCGGAAGCAGTGCTCGCGTGTATACAGGTACACTCGGATGAAAAATCTTCTAGCAGGTCAACAAAACAAAGTTTCCATGTGTACTAAATTTTTTATTATTGAGCAACATTTGCACTAGAATTTAACACAGTAAAGTTTATATAATTTCAAAAGTAATTAAATAAAATACATAAACATAATACACTTCTACGAACAACAAAAACAAATAATTACAGTTTGACATACCGTAGTTTCCCCTAACTATGGTCCACATTTGTCACATTTTTCTTTGTACATTCAATACTATTCATCCAGATTGAGTGAAATTTTGGCTTCGGACTCTTGTAAGTTTATATTAAATAAATATTGACATATGTGTTTGAAATTATTTAATTACAAGTGTTGAAAAAATAATAAGCATTGGTACATAGTTGTATTCTGAGTTGCCAAACTATGGTCCACTCATATATTCATGCTTGAAAGCATGAATGGACTGTAGCTGGATCTGTAATTATTCGTAAATCAATAAATTGAGTTTCTAATTTAAGGGTAGAAACATAATCTAGCACAGAAATATTAAAAATAAATGAAAAGTACATGGATTCTTTTTATTAGTACACATTGCATAAACACACAATAAACAAGTGAAATCTGAAAGTCATTTTCCTGCAATAATGAACAACTACACTCACCGGCAAAAATACCGGGCCACCTAAAGTTTCTCAATTTTTTTTATGAGGTGAGAATCAGAAAACCCATTATGAAATGAAGAAAACATTGCTTCCCAGAAAAATAAAATATTTTTATCACTTGCGCTATTATTTTCAACGCCAAACAATGGATATAATTAAAAGGCGTAAAAAGGGTGTAAAAACTTACAAATTGTTTCAATTTTCTTCCAAATGTTCAACTGATTTTGTGGCCACTCAGATGTTACTAATAGCGGATATTGCCTCCCCTCAGTAATTGCCGCTTCTTACTATACATGAAACAACAACTCCATTGTTCTTCACTTCCAAAACTTTCCCTGGCCACAATTCCTCCTCATAAGTAACTACCATATAACTATGTGCCTTTAGCATTATTTTAACAGATTTCGTCTTCTTTTCCACATCTGACTCAATGTCTGTAAATATGGAGAGTACACCGGAAACAACATAATCTGTATCCAATTCAATTTCATCGCTCTCATAGTCACTTACAGGGACGGTTGTTTTCCTTGTACCCTGAAGTTTTCGTTTTACCGAACCATTATTCGTGCTAGTACCATTGATGCTGGAACAGCCTGTTTCTTTATTTACTGGACTATAATGTTAAATGGTGTTTTAGAATATACTTAGATACCGTATTTGCAGAAGTAAATAATCACATTTTTTACTTCATTAAAACAAATATTTCAAAATGAAATATAACTATGGTCCACGAAAAATTGTGGTACATAGTTGAGGACTGACTTCTAGCCTTCAGGTTAAAAATTTTTCACGCAGAGTCCTTAACCTCTGCCAGTCTAATTATTACGTGAAAGTAAACACTATATAGCCAGGTTTAATTGTACAAACAATCATATATCTATAATTTACCAGTTCTACAGAGGAGAGCTTAATAAAACAGACAAACACAAACTGAATGATTTCGTGTCTTCACACATTGAATAGAACGATGCACACTGACCTTGTTAAGCATCCATATCAATTCCACGTGTAATGGTAGATAGAAGCATCTATGAGGAACATAATTCCATCACAGTGGCGCCTTAAATGGCAAACACCGAACTCTTGAGGGACTAAGTAGTACATAATGCGCTTTGGACCATAGTTGGGTGCCTGGACCATAGTTATGGGAATTACGGTACCTAAATAAAATATACTTTTATGCATAACAAATAGCAGTATATACAGTAGTTCACTGATCTCTATGACAATAAATTACAATATAGGCCTACATTCTGATTTATCAAAAGAGAAAGAGGTGCAGACGGTGTGAAATCTTGTTGAGTACTTGTACTCCGTGAGGTGGACGGGAGTTCTTCCTGTTGTGTTTTAACATGCATTTTCATATATTCACTATGTCTTCTTGAATTACACTGTGATTGAACAAAATGTATTTTTCTTTCCCGCTCTTATTTCCACATTACATACCTTACAAAATATATTACATCATTTCACACAAAAATACTCACAGCCAAATTAGTTTCCAGTATTTGTTGCATGTTGTGTTTTCTTATTTTCGGCATATTTCTGAACAACGTACGACTACGTTCTGACTAGCGCTTGTGCTCGTAACAAATTAAATGTTCATGTACATGAGTAAGGAAAACAAACCTTCACGGGAAGACTTCCTTTGATATAGTATCCTCGTTGCGAGTGTACACTCGTAACTCTATACGTCAGATTGCAGCTATAGTCTAAACACCACTAAACTATTTTCAGTATTTTGGTTAAAGGAACCGCAGCTCTGATTATCATCATCATTATCATTATTATTATTATTGTTATTATTATTATTATTATTATTATTATTATTTGAGTACTTTACATATGCAGCGTCCTCATCATCGAAGCTTATTGTTCGACATTGTAACCAGATACAAACTGAAAACTGCACTCTTCCAACAGTCGGCAGGTGTGACAATACTTCACGATCTGCGTTTCAGACTCTCATTTAGAAGACAGACATTTCCTGTTTCAACAAATGCACCTTAGGGAGAATTCTGCAGTTCTTTGCAATCCCAAGGAGCTTGTTCAGTCATGCGATGTTTCGAAACTCTCCAATACGTTTAACGCTTGGTGAATTTCAAGTGTTATTGGTTTTCCTATTTCTCACAGCAACATAAGGCCATTCATCTCTTTCTCTCGTGTCAGAATCTAGAGATCTTCCCAGAGCACAGTGGGCCAGAATTCAAATCTAGCTGGAAAATATTCAATTTTTGAATGTTTTAAATACCGTTTTCTCGCTATATAGTCTCGAAGTACTAAAACTGATCTTCATAAACTGTATGCCATCAATTTATACCGAGCGAAATGCCAACAGGGCTGGCTGCTAAAAGTCGCTAAGTGTTAAGAACCCGAGCGCCGAGCGCCAGACGGTTTATGGCGGTAGTGATGTGAGGGTGATCCGTGGGTTGTTGATGTGGAGAAAAGTGTCTTTCTGTGTTGGAAGTGTTAACAGATGGTTCGTACTTCCCATTTCCATTATTCATACTTTAATTGTATATGTGAAATATTACCAGGGATGCGTTAAACATAGCTTAAAATATTGCGGAATTATGGCTTTACTTCATTTTAAATTAGAGATATAAAAAATGTTGCACCAGGTGTCACCTTAAAATCTACATCACATTATAAAGCAATCCTTACAGTTTATTACAAAAGTTAAGATTTGCTTGCGTTTGCTTGCCTTTTTCTTATATTTGCGTTTTTATCTCAGAGATAAATCCCCATATCCAGTCCACTGTGACTCGGATTGACTTAAACGGGGTGTTGACTACTAAAATAGGGTCTACTCAAACTCTCACTGATTTCATAGTGACAAAATTAGAAATACAACATTGTTCCAAGGATATTATACGGTGTGTCGAAAAAGGTGTGCGCACATTTAGAAGTAATTTAGAAAAACGCTTGAAACAGTGCTCCAGGAAAAAGGACAGGTTTTTGCGTAAAGATTCGGAATGGTTAGTGAAATCAATGGACCACGGACATCCTCCTCCCTTCCTTCGACTTTTCCCACATGCCTGGCCGATTTACTCCAGACTCTTTCTTATCTCAATTAATAAATTATTGTCAATATTTTAGTAAAACCTGAAACTTTTAACAGGGGAATTAAATACACTGTCAATTCACAGGGCTAACGGCTTCAAAGCTGGGTACCTGGTTCAAATAAAGTGCCCTGATACAAAATTTGACATGGAGGCATGAAATAATTACTCTGCTTGCCATTAAAATTTCACTTTAATTCATGTGTCCCCTATTTAAGAAAAGGATATCAAATTTCCCCAAAGAGTTCTACAATAAATAAAAACTCGCCAAATGTCCAAGGATTTAATTCCATCAGTTTCAGGAGTAGGTAGACATCAAAAATTATTTGAAGAAAGTGGTATGAAAACAAGAATTAAACATGTAGGGTACGGTCTCTGAAAGATTAGCATTCTTAAAGTGAATTAGTTCTAGATACTCAATTATCTTTGCGGAGTTCAGGAAAAGAGATGCAACATACGTTCTACAACAACTCACCAAAAATTACTCCAAAAAGAGCATCAAAGTATACGATAGCCTATAATAAATCTCCAACTTTATCAAAACCATATAAGTTACACCAGAGAAAGCATTACAAATGTTAATAGATAACGTCACCAAACGTAAATACAATGTGCAGTGTTACCTATAGGTATGCCCAAGAAGCTAGACATTAGAGCATTAGAAAGTAAAGTAAAGATTATTGAAGAAAATTTTCTCGAATTCAAACAATGTAGGATATCTTAAATCATCTTCTTGTAACTCCTGATCCTATCATATCAAGTATTTATCCGTTTTAAGAAAATAAGAAGAATTCCTTTCCCGCTGAAGTGCGACAAATGTTAAGGAACCTCATACTTACAGTACAAGTGAAGACGTGCGTGTGACAAGAGGGAAGGATGATGAAGCGGACGAAGAACAGCTGCAGCTGGAAGAGGAGGAAGAGGAGGAGGGGGAGGAGGAGGAAGAGAAAGAGGAAGAAAGATAAGGAGGACGATGATGCAGACGATGACTCCTCCTATTGGAGAATATTGGAAACTACAAGTTCACGAAAAGAACAAGTGATATAATTAAGTACCTAGTAGGCTCCATGAAAATAGTTATTCAAACTCGCACTCATAGCTCATTACTACGGATAACATCCCATACTGGCTTATTAGTATTCCATAAGCTCTTAGAAATCATTATTTAGTAAAACAGAATCATTAAAAATTATATTCCATACTTATTTAATTTTTTCCCGCTAGATTTGAATTCTGGCCCACTGTGCAGAGGTAATAGCGTCAGGCGATTCGTGAAGTACGTAATACCAGAATTGTGAAAATCATGGTTAAACACAACTTTCCAGATTGTGTTTAAAATACGTTAACACATTCACAAATTAGGCATATTGATGTCAAGTACAAGTGCCACCAATAATCAGGTGGTGCAATATAAAAGTCGGTACAGATATTGTATTCGTAGTAAAAATGTTAAGTTCAAACAAAGTTCAGAGAGTAGAGATAGAGATGTACTGATAGTGTTCGAACTTTGTACATTATTGCAAAGGCAACATCTGTTGTACAGGACTAAAGAAAATATCTTTAATAAATACTTTAATGTAATTGTATTTATGTTCAATGTTAAGCAGTCTGAAAGAACCCTAACATGGGTTGAAGGATTATTTTCGTCTGGTAACATCTATCACTCTATCGTTTTCCATTCCATAGTGTATGGAACCGGTGCCCACCCAGAATCGTAATTAATTTGGAGAGCTATTGTAGGTAGCGAAACCCGGTTCAGTGTACCAGCTATAACTGTTCGAGGGGACATCATCATACTAGCCACAAGATGTCCCTATATCGGTTGGGTGTTACTTCATTTCTACTGTGACATGTGGACGTGAGGTTACTTCTCTCACAGATTAAAATAAAAAGTAAAATATCATGATCATTTCTTTTTTGAACTGCCTTCATATTAATTACAGCTGATAATTTCTGTGTGAAAAATAATCCTGATATTAAGTATGCAAAACTATACAAGGTGTTTCGGGAGGAATAGTAAATGCACACATCAAAATTGTATAAGGAACAACTAAAAAATTTGAAATATTGAGAAAATTGACCAAGTTACAAAACTGAACGGAAGTGAATATTAAAGTGCTAGTCATTTGTCATTCTACCAGGTTACCATACTAACCAACGTTGTTATTTTGCATTGTTACATTGGAAAGAATTAAATTAGTGTGCTTTAACAGGGAACATATGTAACTAAAAACTGTCTAAAATCGTCATAAACAGTTAAGAATAGTTTTAATGATGGAAGAACGTCGTCATTTAAACCATCATTAAATGTTTAAGGCGATTGGCATAATTGAAAGTGGCGGAACACAAGCTGATGCTGCAAGGGCTCTAAATACGGGAAGAGGTGTAATTTCAAGAATGTGGAGTCGTTTGAACAATTTGGCAGTCCAGAAGAAAGGCATCAAGGAAAACCAAGGGTTACCACTGCAGGACAAGACAGATTTCTGTACCTTAAAGCCCTGAAAGAAAGAACTTCAACTGCCACAATGTTAAGAAGTGCCTTGCAAAATGTAAGTAACGTAATTGTTTCAACTCAAACTATCAGAAATAGACTGCATGAAAGAGGCCTTCATGCCCTCGACCTTTAAGGTGTCCAGCTATTCGTCATGGAAATCGAGCACGTGTTTTGTGGTGCCCACAACATCAAAATTGGACAGTGGATCAATAGGAACAGGTCCTCTTTACAGATGAATCACGCTTCGGTTTGCACCCAGACTCGAAAAAGAGTGCTCATATGGAGGCCGCCAGGTGACGCAGAAAGGCTTAGGAACGTACAGGAGATCCACAAATTTCAAGGAGCTTCTATCATGATCTGGGGAGGAATAATGACCAATAGAAAGACGGACCTCGTTCTTGTAAGAGGAACACAACGAGCAAATGTTAATATTCTAAACTTTTGCAACCTTTGGTGCTTCCGATCGCTGAAGAGTAGGGGCCTAAATTCCTCTACATGCATAATAATACCAGAGCACATGTTGCCGGAGTGGTGTGTCAATGGTTTCAAACACACAATATTCAAGTGCTATAGTAGCCTGCGCAATCTCCTGATCTAAACCCCATAGAGCACCTTTGGAATAACCTTCAAAGAAACGTTTCGGAGGATCTAGACAACAACCAGTGCCTTGATCAGCTGTACGCTCGGCTTAGACATCATTGGGAGAACATTCCTCAAGATGAGATTTTCCATTTTATTTCGTCAATGCCAATCGCCTTAAAAATTTCATCACGGTTTAAATGACGACGTTCTTCCATCATTAAAACTATTCTTTACTGTTTATTACGATTTTACACGGTTTTTAGTTACATAAATCACTGTTAAAACACACTAATTTAATTCTTTCCAATGTAACAATACAAAATAACAATGTTGGTTACATGGTAACCAGGTAAAATGACAAATGACTAGTACTTTAATATTCACTTCCGTCAAGTTTTGTAACTGTCAATTTTCTCGATATTTCAAATTTTTTAGTTGTTCCTTAGACAATTTGGTGTGTGTATTTTAGGGGGTGATAGTATGGACTGTTCTGAGTAAAAAAAGTTTATATAAACATGTGTCAAATTTTATTGGATACAGCTGTTAGAATGTAACCCAAGAAGGTATTAAGCAAAGGCAAATGATTACGTTCAATGCACTTTCGTTTCGTGTGTTACTACTCGGATTGCTATGGGCTTATGGGTATGTTCTGCCAGCATGACGGAGCCCCTGAACATTCTAGTCGTCAGGTGACACATCATCTAAACATAACATTCATCGGAAGATGGATTGGCAAATATGGTCACGTTTCTTGGCCACCAAGGTCCCCGGACCTTACCCCTTTAGACTTTTTGCCTGTGGGGATGGTTGAAAGACGAAGTCTACAAAGAAAAAGTAAACACAAGAGCCAATTTAATCGTTCAGATTATGAATAATGCTGCCCTCATAAAAGAATGCCAAGACGACCTCAGAAGAGCTACACGTGGTGTTGTCAAGAGAAGTCGAAAGTGCATTGAAGTCGGTGGCGGAATTTATGAAAATCAATTTTGAACGTAATTATTTGCCTTTACTTAACACCTTCCTGGGTTATATTCTAACAGCTGTATCTCTGTACCCAATAAAAATTGGACAAATGTTATATGGAATATTTTAACAGCTGTATCTCTGTACCTAATAAAAATTGGACACATGTTCATATCAACCTTTTTACTCAGAACACCCCTAAAATATTTAGTATTCATCCTGAGACACCCTGTATAGCTACCTCTCTATATAACAAAAATGTAAGTATGGACTGAATTTCATTTCAGGTTTGCAAATTCGGCCAGATCAACTACAACGGATTATTAAGATTGCACCTCCCTGACCTCGATTTCACTGAAGACTTGAAGACAAGAGATGAAGAATCGAATCCTCGGACATCTTTAAGCACAGCGCGAACGTGGAAAGATAGAATATTGTTTTTGAAGTTAGATACTTCACAGAGTCTAGCAATTCAAGTATGACAAATGGGATACAATTAATCATACTTTGCGGCTGCATAAGGGAACAGAAACTATTGTGTCATCCTCATGTTCTTCATTCAAGCTTAGAAATTCAAGGGAATATACGAGATTAATGAAACGTCAGAAACTTTCTAAATCGCTACTACTTTATTAAAATAAGTGGTGCACAAAAGTAAAAGCACTACTGCATTAAAAATGTTGTTAAACTTTTTTTAATTATGTCTCTTTTCTGTTGCTTTGGTAACATTTCTCTTGAAATTTAATGAATCAAGGTACTACACAACAGTTATTGATGTCTACATTATTGCGTCTCATTTCGCAGTTTTATTTCATGGCTTTTTATGCATAATTTTATTTCATTTATTGTATTCCATAGATTTTATACCAAAATATATACAAAAATGTGCAATATATAATATTATTAATGCCAAGCAAGTTTATTAATTTAATTTACAACCATAACACTTTATCAGTTGTGTAGAAGGTGTGAATATGGAGTCATTATTTATGAAACATAAAATAACTTACATTATCGGTACTGGCAATCTTCACAATAGACTTGATATAAACAATATTCAGCTTACCTGAAACAGAAAAGAATTTTATAATTATAAATTACATCACAGCACACGCACTTATTTTATGCTGTATTATGGGAAAACTGTAATTAAACTTGGTTAGATTTTAAAATTTTATTTTACACTCCTGTGAAAAAAGTATGAATTGCTTTAGGCAAATAAACCTTTCTCCGCCACATACACGTTCAAGTAAGGAAAATATTTTTCTAAACTTTCACCTGAAGTGTATTGTTATACGGAAACGATAATTGGCAAATTTGAAATCAAGAAGAGAATCGTTTGAAAATTCCATAACGTGGAACTGGCGCAGAACGTTAAAAATCAGTTCGTGAGATGAAGTGACGAAATTAATATCGACTTTTAAAGAAGGTACATGAAAATAGAAAAATAATGAAGAAATGAAAGGAAAGACAATGAAATTCATTGGTCATACAACCAGATGTAACAGAAGGGGAAAATACTTGGCAAGGGAAGAGGAAGGCCGAGAAGAAATTACATAAAAGACATGCTCGCTAGAATGAAGTGCAACAACAACAATGAAGAATAATTTTAAAAGAACAGCTTAGGAAAGAAAAACGTGATGGAAGCAGCAAGGCGAAGCCTATAGAACTGATTGATTAATAGGAAAGTAAGAATATTTTTTCTCTCTCTGTGAGGCCGGGAGGGGAACATCCCTGTGCACCTCGATCTGAGGTCTATTGTGCGCCCCTGGGATGAGTTGCAAGCGCACCGACCGCACCCACGCCGAACCGACCTAACCGCTAACACCCTGACGACCAGTCTCGCCATCCCTCCAAGTCCGTATATTAGTCCACCCTCAACAGCCCCTCACCTTCTCCCCTCAAACGGTATGAGGTGTAAATCATCCCTCTCGTCTCCTCAAACGTCTGAGGTGTAGACCCCCCTCTCCCGTCGGGAGGGGAGTAGCTTCCGCTGCTCAGTCACCACCTACCATGCTTGACATATCCGTGCAGGTCGGCCGAGAGTATCAGCAGTTTCGGAGGGCCGTCCAGGATGACAACCGGAATGATGAAGAAAGGATGATGAGAAAGGAAAGAAAGTGGCGAGAATGAGTGGGGTTCGATACGCATGATAAAGTTACCTGATATTCATCCATAGGAGTGAGGGTAAAACCCCGAAAAAACCTCACCCAGGCAACTCGTCCCAAGCGGGGAATTGAACCTCGGCCCGCTGGGTTCGGGAGCGAAGACGCTACCACGAGACCACAGCCGTGGACAAGTAAGAATTTACTGTGGAAACCTCCGAATAAGATTATCTTTGACCCTTCTTCCCCTCCTGGTAAAAGCTAATATTCTTTAAATAAAATTATTATGTTGTTAAAATTAATGAATTTTAATCTTCTCAGTGAACACAAAATTTCTACTATTGACATTTCATCATTTATTATGGTCATAATAATGAGTTTATTTTAATGATATGCAAGATTATTTAGTAGGAAGCAGAAATACGAGTAATTGCTGAAACGACATTTTAGCATTTAAATGCTTGTACTATGTTCTATGCATCCAAATTAATTTAGTTGGAAACAGAAATACTTTCTGAATTTACTGTAGCGGCATCCGCATGGATAATTGAAATTACAGCTATTCTTGCAAATTAACAGAGAACTGAAAAAAATTGACCTCCAGCATCATGCTAGTAAGGATACTTGTAGCATTCAATTTTAAGCCAGTATGAAGTGACATTTAATGATTGTTCTTTATAGCGGCAATATAATCTCAGCCGTTAAATTCATGTATAAGTAATCTCAGTTCATTAGCTACTGTAATTAGTTTTGTATAAAATACTATAGTATTGTAGTAGACAACACCTTTCCCCTTTTGAGAAGACCACCTTCCAAGTCGACCACTTATTTCCTTAAACTATTAATGATCGTCTTAAAAGGGCTTCATTGCAGAAGTACTTCTACAACTATTGTACTATTTGGCCCCCACAGGAGGCATCCATTAAATGTAAAACAGTTATGATCTTTCTCACTTTACAATGGCAATATTTCTTTCTCTCTAATTCTCTTCTCATGTTAGGTCATAATACTTTCGTACTTAATTAATTAAAGTGAAAGGATCTGACATTTAAGTCGCGTTTCTTTGATTTCCTTGAGTGTAAAAGAATAGCATAATTAATCTTGCGGACATTAATTTATGTACTTAGAATGTGCAGATGTTTGTTTTGTAGGTCTCAGATTCACAGATATCTACGGTATATTATATTTTCTGCATGAAATTACGAATTCAGCTGGTTTAATTAACCAAATTAAAGAGCAAAGATATGAGATTACGCTGCACAAATAAATAGGATACAACTTGAGACTGAACGAAGAATGAATATGATATTTAGAGAGAAAGAGAAATGCTCCTCAAAATGCGATTCAGCCAACGATGCAAAAATAGGAATTAACAAAATTAGCTTCCTATTTGCTGTAATTACATCATAATCACAATCAACATCGTCGTCGTCATCATGGTGTGGACCGCTTGGTGAGTTCTGTCCGTACTGTCTAGCATTGATATCACCAACATGATCTTTGTCTTCCAATATTTCTTCTTCCTCCCTGTGAGCATAATTTAACATTGATTTATTTATTTAATCAAATGCTCAGATTTTTTGTATTAGATTTTGGAGAAAAAATGAGAGTATAAGTGTACAGTACAACAGTTATTCATATATTTTAAAAAGATATATGACTCGATGAAGAGAGAAGTTTTATATCACATTCTTATTGAATTTGGTATTCCCAAGAAACTAATTCGATTAATTAAAATTTATCTCAGTGAAACTTACAGCAGAGTCCGTACAGGCCAGCTTCTGTCTGATGCTTTTCCAATTCACAGCAGGCTAAAGCAAGGAGATGCACTATCACCTTTACTTTTTAATTTTGCTCTAGAATATGCTATTAGGAAAGTCAGGATAACAGAGAGGGTTTGGAATTGAACGGGTTACATCAGCTTCTTGTCTATGCGGATGACGTGAATATGTTAGGAGAAAATCCACAAACGATTAGGGAAAACACGGGAATTTTACGTGAAGCAAGTAAAGAGATGGGTTTGGAAGTAAATCCCGAAAAGACAAAGTATATGATTATGTCTCGTAACCAGAATATTGTACGAAATGGAAATATAAAAATTGGAGATTCATCCTTCGAAGAGGTGGAAAAATTCAAATATCTTGGAGCAATAGTACTCGGGAGGAAATTAAACTCAGAATAAATATGGGAAATGCGTGTTATTATTCGGTTGAGAAGCTTTTGTCATCTAGTCCGCTGTCAAAAAATCTGTAGGTTAGAATTTATAAAACAGTTATATCACCGGTTGTTCTATATAGTTGTGAAACTTGAACTCTCACTTTGAGAAAGGAACAGAGAGTAATAATAATAATAATAATAATAATAATAATAATAATAATAATAATAATAATAATAATAATAATAATGATTTATTTTAGCTGGCAGAGTTAAGGCCGTAAGGCCTTCTCTTCCACTCAACCAGCAAAAAGTGTATATACATATGCATGAACTTACAAAGAATCCAACAATTTGATTTAGATGAGAGTTACATGTATACAAAAGTTATTTACAAATTAAACAACCAAATACTATGAACTATTAATTAAACACTGAAATAAACTGTGTAGCAGAATTAAACTAAAATACATAGAATGTTAATATATTTCAAATAATATTAGATAATAGAAAGAGATTATTACGAGACAATTAAAATACAGCACAATCAGGATGATGTCTAAAGAAAAAAGTAACTATGTAGTCAGTGATAGTTTAAATCAGTATGATTGGAGTGAAATGCTAATAAGGTTATCTTTTAAGCTGTTCTTAAAGGTGTTTATTGTCTTGCAGCCCCTAATACTTTGTGACAAGGAGAGTAAGGGTATTTGAGAATAAGGTTCTTAGGAAAATATATGTAACTAAGAGGGATGAAGTTACAGAAGAATGGAGAAAGTTACACAACGCAGAACTATAGGTATTGTATTCTTCACTTGATGCAATTAGGAACATTAAATCCATACGTTTGAGATGGGCCGGCCATGTAGCACATATGGGCGAATCCAGAACTGCATATGGAGTGTTAGTTTGGAGGCCGGAGGGGTGAAAGACCTTTGGGGAGGCCGAGATGTAGTTGGGAGGATAATATAAAAATGGATTGATGGAGGTGGGATACGATGAAAGAGACTGGATTAATCTTTCACAGGATAGGGACTGATGGTGGGCTTATGTGAGGGCGGCAAGGGTTCCTTAAAAGCCACTTGTAAGTAAGTAATTAAGTAATTCTCAAGACATTTAGAGCAAGGCCATTAGTCTTCTTGGCTTCCCAATAAAATTGTCCATCCGAACTTGTCCAGTAGGTCTGAAGTGCACCTCACTTCTAAGATGGTCTCCCTTCATTATATCTTCATTATACAGTATGCGATTTGGTGAGACTATTATTTTCATGCGGTGTATAATATTAACCATCATGAAATAAACTCTCTTTCTGATAGCTCATTCTTTCCCTTGTCGTACATCTTACATGCCAAGTCTCACCTCTTCATCTGTAACTAAGGTATGCTATTTTTATTCATGAAGTATTTACCCATTGTTTTTCTTTACTTGATTTCATTAAATCTGCAAGCCATTTAGATTTAAAGCCGTATTTTATTTTCAGTTCTGAAGTATGAAAGAATAAATGTCCTTGTGAGGTATTTAATACTGTTGTTCCCTTTTTCGCCAAGTAGTCAGCTTCTTCATACCTTCTATTCCAATATGGGAGGGAATCCATTGAAATGTAAGTTCTTTCCCCATTTTTTGAGTTCCAGCACTTTGGAAGTCAACGGATATCTGAAATTTGTTATCGCTTGTATAATTTAACATTATGTGTAACATTCGACTTTTGGCAATACAATTAATGTGTTCTTCCCAGTTCCTTTTGTGATCTTTCATTTCGGTATTTAAATTCTTCAGGCCACACTTTTTTTTTATTTGGCTATTTAACGACGGTATATCAACTACTCGGTTATTAAACGTCGATGAAATTGGTGATACCGAGACTGTATTTGATGAGATGAGGTCGAGGATTCGCCATAGATTACCTAACATTCGTCTTACGGTTCGTAAAAACTCAACCAGATAATCAGCAAGTGGAAATCGATTCCACTCCGGAGCGAATTTCCTGATCAGCACGCAAACACGCTACCGCCTGAGCTACACCAAGCTTTTTTCTCATATTATCTTCACTTCTTTCGTCTAGGAGTGTTACTCCTGCTAAAGATCTCAGGAATCTCATTTCTATAGATTCTGTTCTTTTTCTATCTCTTTGTGTTAGAGTCCACGTTTCGGAACCAGATATTGTGTGGTGATACGAATAGCCACAAAGGACCAGTGGATCAACAAGGTGTCTAGTTCCCGGGGACTTAAAAATACTGATCTCCCTACAGAGGAAAGATATGAGAGTCCTACCCTGGGTTAAGGGTATAAATCCTAGCACAGGCTTACGTCCGAAGATCACAACGGCAATCTAATTTAGCAGATTGGCGGAAATGGCGTCCCTCCCTTCAGGTAAAGTTCGAAAGGGAAGTTACATCTGAAGACTTTGTAGTAATTGGGCCTATTGTTATCGAAATCGAAGGAATTTTCTGTTACAATGGAATCCTATCACTGAAATTCAAAAGTGAAATTAATTCTATGGAAACATACTAAATTACTAAATTTATCTTGTGGATCATGGTGATGAAACTTCTATTGTTGCAGTCAGAGCGCGAACTTACCATTTCGCTGACTTGAATTCTATAGTTGAAATGTTATCTGTTACAAGAACAGACAAGAACCGAATATGAGGATTTTTTCTCTCAGTTTCATGAATTTAGACCACGAACATTCATTTCATTCATTACCTTGCTTTCAATTCAACTACAGTACATTCATGTAGTTCATATAACTTGGTACAGAGTTATGTACGAGTTATAGTATGCCAGATGAAGATTTTCAGTCAAACACAAATTTTTCTGTTCACGATCATGGATCAGGCTCGTCGGGAATGCCTAAGGCGAGACCAAGTTCCTTTATAGTCTCCGAGATCCTGCAACTGACTTAAAAAACTGCATCGTTCATCTCTGCGATATCTCCGACGTTATACATCCACTCTCTAAATTCTTTCGCTTTAGTCTTTGCTCACAGCGGTACGCACGTAAAGGTTATGGTCACAGTACTTTCTGATTAGCAAAATGAGACTGATAACGTTAAGGTAGATTCCAAGAATAGAAAATCTAAGTATAAAGTCGGGAGGATACACGCCTATTTCGATATAACTTTCGAGAAGAAGATATATTTGTAGGGAAAAATATCAGGAATTGAAGTTCCTTAATTTGAGCTTGGGTATTGAGTGAAACAGGTAAACTCTTTATATATATATATATGTTACTAATCATAAGTTTCTAGAGAGGAAGAGATAGAGAAACCGGAAGAAACATCTTAAGCCTTGGTTTTTCTGAACCTACGCATGCGACGTGCGAGGTGCGAGTAGTTTCTATAACTGCGAGTGCGAGGTCTGCATACCTCGCAGCCATAGAAACCACTCACTATCTCTCGTATAGTCCGGATTTGTGCGAGGCGGGTCTTGAACCTCGCAACTCACATGCGTCAGTTCAGAAAAACCAAGGCTTTACAGATACTTCTGAAGCAGCCACAGTGATGTCGTTAAGTAAAGAAGAATGATATTCAAGCGATCCTGATTGTTGGCAACCGGAATCACAGGCAATTTTCCCTGATATTAAATCGGTTGCACCCTGAAAGAACGCTATTACACAAAGCTGGGTGGGAAATCTCGTTAAAAATTCTGAGAGACGTGGTAGACAAAATGCTCAGTGGATCACGAGAACGTCAACAGACGAGCAGACAATAAGTTTTCTCACGCAAGTGTTGTGTAATCGGCGGTCTTTCAGGGTGCAACCGATTTAATTCTAGGGAAAATTACCTATGATCGCGACTGCCAACAAACAGGATATCTTCAATATCGTTCCTTTTTACTTAATCACATCATTTTGGCTTCAGAAGAAGATTTGGCATATGGTTCCAGACTTATGGGTTACGCTATATATTATTGAATCTAATGGAGAGGATGAAAAATTCAAATAATATAAATAAGATTTCTTTGTTTGATTTTTTCTTATTTTTTTCTTTTCTTCTTCTTCTTCTTTTGTTTACAAGCATTGCAGGATGAAAAATTGTTTAATAGTACTGAAATTAAGGCATAAATAATCTCACAGAAATACATTAAATTAATAAACAAAATAACCATTTAGAAATGAATGGAAAGAACATTTTTAAAGAACGACAATATCATTTTAAGATTAATAATCACTTGAAGACTCACCGAAACGAGAAATATTGAATAAAAAAAAGAACTTGAAAACATTTAACTATCATGAACTCGTGACATCAGAGGAGACCTAAGTACTTCAATCCACATGGATTGTTGTTGTTTAGTCAATTGTTCGAGGACAGATCTGAATCTCACAAGCAACACCAAGAAGTCACCACTTATGAGGCAACTAGGCCAGAAGATAATAGGGTAGGGTGGTCAGCTCCTTTCCCCCTCCAATGCATACATCGCCAATTAGCTACATATTACATTAGTCAGAGTCAGATGTATACAACAATTGGACGGAGTTACGCAATAATAGACCAAGCGCCAAAAACCTGTTTCGATATATTGGCCTTGAAATAAATCTGTTTTTTTTTATAAAACATTTTATGCAAGAAGTATTATAACATTCATATTATTACAAAAAATAGCACAAATAATACCAAAAAAGGCTAACCGATTTTTAATAAGAGACCATAGTAGAATTAATACTTCAAAGCAAAATAAATAAATGAATTTTATGCAATAAACGAATTTTTGCTTATAAATAGCAACAAAATTCAGATATCGCATTCTTGATTTTTCCAAGTTAAATTAGCCTGCCATCAACAGATTTGTGCAAATATCTCATTTTTTTTTCCAAATTGTCGGTTGGTCTATCATTGCGTAACTCCGTACAATTATTATTCTTCCTCTGACACATAACGTCAAGTGATATGTACTGCCCAATAATAGACGTACATATCAGTCAGAGCCTCAATCAGAGGGTACCACGTGGATAATGACGATGAAATACATATATCCAGGCTGTACTGATATTATATGTACTTAGCAACAGTCAGTCACCTCTGTCACAAATAAACCAACATGATGTGAGAATCAACAATCTGTTAAGTTTTCGAAATGATGAACCATGGACATTGTGAAGGAGGGAGGTACTAGGGTACTCAATGTGATTATCAGTTGACGTATATTTATACACATATTTGAAGTTCGTTTATGAACTTTGAAATTTGCTACAAAAACTCGTTAAATGTAATTGGTCGAAAATTCGAGCATCCATCCTTTCAAGTGAGATTTGAAAGAGGCGTGTCTAGTCCAGATTATTACGAGATTCTTGCTTCACGAGACTCTTCATATCTCTAAATTATAATTAAGCATTTTCGTACAAAAACTCTAATTACACATAAAAACAAGTTCTGTATACCACATTTGCTGTTATCAGTAGTGCGTCAATTTATATCTTCATTGCTTGTTTGCAGTGCAATGTCTAGGCCCAGCTGGGAATAAACAATTATTATTCTTCCAATTCTTCTTCATCTTCATCATCATCATCATCATCATCATCATCATCATCATCATGATTCAAACCTGAAGGTGTAAACCTTTCGAGCCTTTCCGGATGTCCTACATGTATTCTAGACCTAGTGTTATCAATACTGTTTCATTTTTCAACATGGTTAACGTTTATTAAAGGGGAACACAACACTATATAATATATAATGAATATTCTCGTCCTTCAAAGCACCAATGCAGTAGTTTTTACTTCTAGCTCGCCACAGGAGAGCGATTAATTAGAAACAGTATGATGTCACTTTGCCAAATGGTCGCGTAGCTATAGCAGTTTCTTCCTCATTCTGTGCAGTCGTTAAAATGCCTCAATGTGCGGGATTCAAATTCTGGTTGGAACAAGTTAGTCTCCTGACTGAGGTTTTTTCCGAGGTTCCACCCCCCCCCCCCTCAACCAATTCACACAGAATTATTGTTGTATAGCTTTCGGCGTTAGAAAAAAATATATTCTATTTAACGACGCTCGCAACTGCCGAGATTATATCAGCGTCGCCGGTGTGCCGGAATTTTGTCCCACGGGAGTTCTTTTACATGCCAGTAAATGTACTGGCATGAACCATGAACTTAAATGCCACCGACTTGGGCCGGTATCGAACCCGCAACCTTGGGCACAGAAGGCCAGCACTATACCGACTGCGCCATCCAGGTTCGGCGTTGGACCTCGGACTCATTTCGCCATCATAATTAAGTTCCATTCTTTCATCATCATCATCATCATCATCATCTCCGTTTCTTTCCCATATTTCTGGCTTGTTCCGATGTAGAGTCGGCTGTGGGCCGTCACCGAACTTGGACCCCGTGGTATGTGGTCATTAGTTGTTGGTAGTAGTTGTATGTACCGTGGGCTCTCTCCTGTGCTTATGGTAGCCCGTGAGCTGAGGGACCGCGGTGATACCTAACCGCAAAGGTAAAATGATTCTGTAGGCTGTAGGGGAGTTCGAAGGCGGCTCGCAAGGAAATCTGTGCAAGTTACACACTATTCCATTCCGGTTAGTACAATGGGCACAAACCAGCGGCTTACGGCTTAGGTGCGACAGCAGTTTTTAGCCCTTGCACCTCCCCTCAGAGAGGACTAATAGAATAGACAGAGGAGGAGAATAAGATTTAGAAAAACAATTTTTATGTAATAATTAGACATTGGATGTTTAGGAAAATGCCTATTTTATTTGAATGTTCATATTTAAAGGCTTTTAGTAAATGTGCACGAATCATGAGAAATGACACATTCTGATGAAGTGTGATCTTGCCATTTTTTTTTGCCTTTTTTGCCGTTTACACCTTTTTATTTTAATATATACTTTTTCGCCATTTTCTTGCTTTTATACTACCTTTTTTGCCTCTTCGTTTATATGACTACTCACTCAACAATACTGCATTTATTTCTTCGTTCGAAGCTAAGGAAATTGCAGTTCTTACAGTAGCCATAGAATGGGATACCCTGTCCTTACCCAGCACTGACCCGACTCCAGCATTGACCTATCCCATTAATTCCTGGCTTAGTTGCCTCATGAGTGATGCCTTATTGGTGTCAAACCTGTCTTCGTACAGCTGACTAAACAACAACAAACAACAATCAGTTATTAGTCGAATACATGAAGCGTTGGATTTCCACGCTGATAAACCGGTTTAGAATCCCGGTGATTCCAACTATAATTTGTGTAGACAAAGACTGTGCTTATGGTAGCGTGGCTCTACCGACATCTCATTATTGTTACATTAATCATCGTCACACTGATTTTGTCCAATAAACGTAACAGAAGTTTGTGCGTTAATCTTGAAAAGTTGCTTGTTGTTTATTGTAACTCAAATTATGGACGTGAAATTGTGGATGAATAAGTACAAGTGAAACAAGCCTATAGAACAGAGAAACTAATTTTCCAATGTACTTTGTTAAGTTACTTATGGTCTTATGGATGTTTACTTTATGAATTAGCCTATGGATGGTCCAATATAATTTCAATGCCTTTTATTTCTCTATTTTTGTTGTTTTTACAGCCTTTTTAGGCGCCTAAAATACCATTTTTTAGTGCCTTAACTTCCGATGTTTAGTAATAATATTAAAACTGAATGACTATCCAAAGAAGAGTTTCTATATAACCCAAAAGGATACCAAGAGCCTATTCAACAAAATTATGAAATAATAATTTGCAAGTTGCAAATGAAAGGTCTTATAAAGTACAGGCTTGTACTTCTGTGTTCACAGACTTTACACAACGGTCTATAATTATGCAAAGTATCTCTGTTCCTATCAATTCAACCTTCTTTGTTTCAGTTGTCCTTTAAGGACAGTGAACACGATTACACCATTTGCATCGAGCACCATTTCACGTGAAAGTGATTCCATGTTTTATGACAGCAATTAAATGAAGAGTTGTGGGAATAATGTCTGAATGGCTTCGAAAGTGCAAATATCAAATCAATCTTGAGAACAATGAAAGTTGGGCAAGTTAATGATATCTCCTGAGCAGTGTTCTATGTCATTTCCATAATTGATCAGAACAATAGTTCCATGTACTGATGGTAGGCTTTTACCCACTCAGCGATGTCACTGCGAGGTTAAGCTTAATTCATTGATTCAGCATTGTAAGAGGCCTACCTAATTGAACACAAAGACAACATGTGGCTGGTTCTCAGTCAATAAATTAGTATTAAATTGTAACAAAACTAACATATAATCCAATTTAAATCCTGTCCAAATTCAACCTCGCAAATTTCAAGCGCAATAATTAACAACAGGCTCCTATTAGAAACAACAACAACAACAACAACAACAAAAACAAAAACAACAACAACCACCAAATTTCTTGGCTTATAAATCGATAATGTGTTAAATTGGAAAAATCATATTAAAAAAAATACCCCCAAACTTAATTCAGCATGTTATGCTATTAGATCTATGCAAAAGATAGTAAATATCAATACCTTGAAACTCAGCAATGAGTTTTGGAATAATATTCTGGAGAAATTCCACAGTAGTAACAGTATATTCCTACTACAAAAAAAGTAAATAGTAGATGCTAAATCTAGGGAATCGTTTTTTTTATTTGACTTGGTTATTTAACGACGCTGTATCAACTACGAGATTATTTAGCGTCGATGGGATTGGTGATAGCGAGATGATATTTGATGAGGCCGAGGATTCGCCATAGATTACCTGACATTTGCCTTATGGTTGGGGAAAACCTCGGAAAACCAGGTAATCAACCCAAGCGGGAATCGAAACCGCGCCCGAACGCAACTTGAGATCGGCAGGCAAGCGCCTTAGCCGATAGGGAATCGTGTAGGACTATTTTTAAAAAACTGCAAATAATGCCCATGGTTTGTCAGTATATTTTTTCATTAATAATCTTCCTCGTATATAATCGTGAAAACTTTGTAACTAATTCAACATTTCATAGCATAAACACGCGTCAAAAATGACTTTCATGCTCCTTCGGTAAGTCTATCGTGCTATAAAAAAGGAGTGCGTTATATGGCAGTAAAAATTTTTAATAGCCTCCTTGTCGATATAAAAAATGAAACTCAAAACATAAGATTATTTAGAGCCAAATTAAAGAAGTACCTAATTTCTCACGCCTTCTATTTTGTAGGTGAATTCATTACACTCAACAACGTTTCATGAAACTGATACTAAAACTTTGTGTTGTACTAGTAGACTACATTGTAAACTTCTTCTGAATATATTTCAACTAGACTGTGACTATAAATTAAGACTTAATAGTAGTATTAAATTTTTTGACTTGGTCCATATTCTAGCTGTGAAGCAATGTATGAATACCATGGGATGTTAATAAATACAATACAATACAACACAACACAACAAAAATTCTTCAACCAATTGGAAGTATGCATGTTCGGAATTTACAGAGTGCTCATGTTAACGTTTTCATTGTACAAAGATTAATTCTCTCTCTTTGTACAATATTTTCTCTTCCGCTAAGGGAAAAAAATTTTGTTTATATTCAGCATCAACTAGTCAACCTATTTGATAACTATGGTTAGGATTACTGAAAAGTCTAGAAGATTTAAGTCACATAATTTTGTTAAAAAAGTAAATTTATAGGAAAGTAATATGGTATAATCCCGAGTATCCGGACTATACAGGCCGAGGGCAATCCGGATAATATGGACTGTGAGAGCACTATGTGGTTTTTGATCCTATGATCTTAAAAGGAAAAAGGTCGGATCCAGTAATGTAGAAAGATGTTAATAAACGAGTTTTCATTCATAATATAGCATAGTATGTAATTGACTTAAAAACTATTGTAATTGTTCAGTTCTGTATATACGTACGCTACTGTAATTAAAAAAGAAGCAATTCGGATAACGCGGAAGGGCGGATAATCGAGACTCTATTCATATAACTTCACAATACACCGTGTCCCGCTATGAGGGATCGAGAAATAAATGAAGAGTTCGCGGGAAAAAAACGATGAATGTCACATTTTTGTTAAGGATTAGGTGATGATCTAATTGAGTCTATAAGTGCAAGATGTAGTGCTGTTTCTATAGAAAATAAAGGAAAGGATTTCTGTATCCGTGGTGATAATTCTCCTTTTTACCATTTTTCATAAGAACAACATTAAATTTCGCAGTGATCCATTTGAATTAGATAATGACATCAACCTTAAGAAAACTGTGACATTCATCGTTTTTCCCGCGAACTCTTCAAATGCTCTCCGTTTAAAATCAGATGAAGATGATGTTTTGATTTACATCTGACAAGATGCAGAAACTGTCCAGTTTTTGCAACAGTGGTTTAAAAACAGTTGCATGTTCATGCGCATGCGCACTAACGTTTATCGTGGAAACAAGCCTGGCGCTATTCAGCATAACATTCCGTTATTGGACCATCCTTCTTCATCTAGGCAGCAGTCACTGGGAATGTGTATCTGGACATGTTGCAGAACTTTTGTTGTTGATCAACTCCTCCCAGAAGCGGGTTTTTAGCAACATGGGGCTCCACCCTATTGCTATGGAGCAGTGCGTGGCTTCTTGAATGCAAACTTTCCCAATAGGTTGATCGGAAGAGGAGAACCCTTGCCTGATCACCTAGGTCAACCGACTTGACGCCCATTGACCTTCCTCTGGGGCTTTGTGACAAGTGTTGTGTATTAACGTGATACAGTTGACACTTTGGAAAAACTGAGACAACGCATTATAAATGCAGCTGCGCTAATCATTCCACAAATGTTATGGAAAACTTGGCAGAAGGTTAAGTACCTTTTGGATGTCTTCAGGGTAGCTCGAGGCGCACACATCGAGTTGCACTGACCATTCTTTGAAACTCCGAGAGTTTTTACACCAAGTTATACAAAAAAAATTATGTAATAAAACCATTATTTATACTTTAAATTAGCACTTATTTCTCGATCCCTCTAAGCGATACACGGTGTATATAAAGTCAGATTTGAGTCTACTAATATAACTTGTTCATAAAATAATGTTTATTTTCATCGAAACTTCTATTTCAATTTAATTCTTTCAGTATTGTTGCTATAATGAATGAATTAATTAAATGATTTGATGAATGAATGAAACGATGAAATAAATAAATACATAAATAAATAAGTAAATAAATAAGTAAATAAATAAATAAATACATACATACATAAATAAGTAAATAAATAAATAAATAAGTAAATAAGTAAGTAAATAGGTAAGTAAATAAATAAATAAATAAATAAATAAATAAATAAATAAATAAATAAATAAATAAATAAATAAATAAGCAGAATTTCAAGCTATTCTTGGCTGACTTAGTGTTATTCACTTATTTATTTTGTGTTATTCACAGATTTATTAACTTCTTTTTTTATTCATATCAAGTAATTTATTTCTTTAGCTAACCAAAAAATAGTGGTTGTCCCTCTACTAACGCAAATTGGCGTTGTGCAGTGTTACCATGAATGTAACATAGATTGTTCTAGCTCACAGAAGATTCAGAATGGATTGAGGTACGGACTCTGCAATTTGTAGCCATTGGAAACTTGTAAAAATTTGAAGAGACCGGTTCCGTTGCAGATAAACGTTGTGACAGACCAAAGTCCATAGAAAACGATGTGAATTTTGTGATGGTTTTACAAGAAGTCCGGAAAATTAGACAAAATTCAGGAAATGAAACATGCAAAATAAATTAATTTGCAGCCATCGGCGTAGCTCAGGCGCTAGGGCATTTGCCTGCTGATCCAGAGTTACGCTCGGGCGTGGTTTCGATTTCCGTCTGAACTGATTACCTGAGATTTTCCCAACCGTAAGGCTGGGATTGCCATAGATTACCTGACAATGTTTTATCAGACTATTTTAAGAAAATATAACATAAAGTGACTATTTACCTTAAATCTGCTCTAACAATTCCGCTTTCATAACAAAGCAATAGTGACTTTCTAACGATGTCAATCTACGAATCTGGAAGTGTTGCAATATACTCATCACATTTGGAAGCACAATGATGTATCACAGAAATCCTTAAAGTGGGACAGTTGTTCGAAGAATTCTTAAAGGAGAACAGACAGCTATTCGGACTGCCAGCATCCCTATATGGATTCTCATATTACTGATACTATGCTTGTTTGAGAAACAAAGTGCATATTCTGATTCCTGAACTGCTTTCTTACACCTGAAGTTGTATAGAATAACAATAACAATACGGAAGACTTGTCTTAACAAATCAGCGGGAAACTATATTACATCTCTTCACATTTTCCCGCAACTGTTACGGAATCCTCTTATGACATCCCTTTTGTCCTGCAGAAAAGCTTCCTTCTGTGACTGCAGTGACCCAGATAAAGATACAGGACAATTAATTAGCAGGTTTTACAATGTTTATAATCATCTTCCTGTGCTCAGCATTCTGTTGTCCTCCAACCCTCTGTTATTCCAATCTCCATCCTTCAGTCCTTTCTCCCATAAGCTGCTTAAATTCATGTAACAAGTTTAGATTGTCCTCCTTCTCTTCTGCCGAGTGGAATCCCTGATCACATATAACAGATTGATCAGCTTAATGGAATTTCAAGGCAACCACTTTTATCTATTTCATTATGCTGTAATCTAGCGACTGCAAAAAAGTCACGTTATAACCCTTATGGAATTGCATGGAGCAACTGTTCTTCCATCTAGCGATCGTTACCAGAAAATGCTTTTTTTTTTAGATGATTATTTAACGATGCTGTATTAACTGCGAGATTATTTAGCGTCGATGAGATTGGTGGTAGCGAGATGGTATTCGGCGAGATGTGGCCGAGGATTCGCCATAGATTACCTGGCATTCACCTTACGGTTGGGGAAAACCTCGGAAAAAACCCAACCAGATAATCAGCCCAAGCGGGGATCGAACCCGCGCCCGAGCGCAACTTTAGACCGGCAGAGAAGCGCCTTAACCGACTGAGCCACGCCGGTGGCTAAAATGCTTTTTCGACGGTGGAGGCTCTGGTGGTTGTTCTCATTTTATGTTGCCATTTCTTAACATGGGAATGGCCAATCTGACATACGAATGGGTTATTTATGAAAGGGCCTAAGTCGCTAATTTTGTGAAAACGAGTTTGCAATGTAATACTGCATCGATTTAGATATGAAGAGGACTAAGTTTAACACACTAATGCTTAGTAGAATTTATTATACAATTTTTATTTCAGCCTTAATTTAAAAATTTCGGCCTGAAAGCAGTTTTTCTTAAATTGATAATTTCGTATTCAAGACTTAGGCCCTTTCAAAAATAACCCATACATACGTACGTACATACATAACATTACATAACACATACATACGCATACATACATACATTACATACATACAGTACATACATACTGTACATACATACACACATACACATACATACATACATACTGTACATACATACATACATACATACATACATACATACATACAGTACATACTGTACATACATACATACATACATACATACATACATACATACAGTACATACATACATACATACATACATACATACATACATACATACATACATACATACATACATACATACATACATACATACATACATATGTGCATGTGTGTGTGATCAGGAGTGGAATCAATTCCATTATTTTCTTTGAAAATCTATCGTCTGCACACTTTTTAATATAGGTCCATATTATTTTAAATTTTATCGGAAAAGATGCATGTACAATAAAACAAATAACACAGTAATTTTAATGTTAAGTAAAATATATTAGTTCGTAAAACTTCTTGAACAATGAATTAGCTTCAAGACATACTTTGACACTTATTACCGTAATATTACTTCGAGGTATCAAGATATTGTGGAGTCTTCAATAGTATCGTCGACTAATGGTGTTCTATTTAAAAAACTCGTCTTGGATTCCTCTTAACATCTGAACCATTTTGACAACGATGACATGGGATACACTACATACATTTTATACCAGTATCTGAAGTAGTACCTTAGATTATGTTAGAACTTACTAAGGGAATTTAAGCAACATCTAGTCGAAACTCGAAACTCCATTTGAAAGTTTTCACGAACTCACAAATACTGACAAGGGAAGTACCCCAGCTCGAACGGCTGAAACTGAGTGTAAATGCGTTGAAAATACAGAGCTGTGCTTGTTCTACCACCCATCAAGGTTATTTATCTGTAAAACTCCGCAGTCGTGTACAATCAATGATTGAAGAATAAAAAATCTGATGACTAGAGAAGCACAAATCGCTGAAGAAAGAACACCGTGTAACAGACAGTTATGACAAGGAGATCCAAAAAATACATAAATGAGGTATTATGTGCCAATAAGCTACACGACATTTACTTTAAATAATATACGAGTATAGGCTATTTCAAAAGTCAGTTCAAGCATTCAACCGCTATAAATATTATAATATGAGCTAGGGAAAAAACAAAAACATCACAGTGTTGGACAAACAACGGGGTTTACAAAACATTGGGAAGATGTTCGCCGTTCTCTTGTTCAACGTACAGCTTTCTTTCTGCGACACCATGTACAGCATTTTGGAGATAATGTCTTGGAATATTGGCAATTTCTTGCGAGATGGCGTCTTTCAGTTGCAGTAGGGTTGTTGGATGTGTCAGGAAAACTCGTCTTTAAGGTATCCCCACAACCAAAAGTCGGCCGGATTGAAACCTGGAGATCGCGGAGGTCACATTGTTGGAGTGAAAGTAAGTATTCACTTTGACTTGCAGTTCCTTTATTTGCTGGAGAGGACGTTCCAGAACTGTTGGAACTCTCATACCCATGTGCTGTTTCTTCTCCGCCATCAAACTCACAATTACTATTCCTATCCAATATATCGGTATCTACTTCTGATAATTCCCGGTAATATTTTTGCATTATAATGTCACGTAACATACATGCAAACGGCTCATCCTCACTCCAATTACATCCATATTATCCGGTATGTAAGTTCGACTTACCTTTTCGCGCAGCAGGTAAACAATCTTCACAGGATTAATTGATTTCAGCCTTCTCATGTCTGCCGTTAGTACGTGCACTTCACTATTGAACACCGCAATGGTCTCGCTCGTACTGTCTGTGCAGCTACGACGTAGTGAGGCTAGTACGCTAACTTTCAGATGGCGATAGCGGCCTCACACGTAGTTTTGCACATGAATGTCATTGATAGCTATTCGAACAGGTACAATATTATATTTTAAACGCGTTTCCAGTCGGTTTTAGCCTTTCGAGCTAGGGTACTTCCCTTGTGAGAAGAAAGAGTGATCTATAAAAATGTATCCGCAAATGCTAACTGTAACATAAAGAAGTTTGTTACACTCTACTAGCATTTCAGTAACCTGTGTGTGAGTGTGAGCGTATGTCCTTAACGAAGAAAAGCCAGATGCATCACACCTTACACTACAATAGAAGCAGAGCGGTAACTTATAATTTAAGTAGATCAATATCTATTATAAACTGCATGTTATATTATCTGCCAGTAATAATCCAGTACGATAATGATGAGAGATAGTGTTTATACTAGGCGCATCGGCCTGAAAGAGACAACTTTGGCTATCGCCGAGTCCACCTCCATACGATGATTACGAATACATCGCAGTATCACTGATTTGACAAACTGCAAATTGTTAATTTAAAATATTATTAAATATAAGCAGTTAAATGTCATTCTCTCACCCAAATTATGAAAAAAGATTCTAGCTGCTTCTAATCTTGTTTCAATTATTAACAGGAATGAGTGGCTCCTTCGATCTCCGATCAATCCCCCAATAAGAAGCTTTAAAAGTGTGTAAGAATAATCCACACAACCTGAAGTGACGCATCATATCTTTGAAACAAGAAATCAGATGGTCTTGAAACTTCCTTTCCTTAATTTCAGTGAATAAGTGTTTTTACTTCTTATACTAGCCAATATTTTACAGTAATAGTTGTGGCATGTCTAAAACCGATAATGCGATGTCTCCGTAACTATTGTGCCGAACCGAGCCCGCTGACGTCCAATGTTTCCGCTTTCCGGCCGGGAAATAAATTGTTCACCTGATATTTTGGTCTACAGGTCTAATTAAAGAAATTTGGATATCACGACAAGCCGTGTCAAGTCAAAGGCGTGACAGTAAGGCTACCAAAATGCATGTTTTAAGCTATTTTTGTGAGCTCTATTTATGCCTTGCAGTCTTGTCAGCAGCTATTGTTTTTACTTACGCCCTACATTACCTTCTCAAACAGAACTTTTCAATTGTAGTTTCGACTTGATTATGTTAAAAGATTCTCTCGTGAGGTCAGTTTTATAAGCCTATTCCATTTATTTAAATCTTTTGACTTAGATCTAGGCTATATAGATATTCTTCTTCTGCTAATATTATCGTATTTGTATTTCTGGTGGTGTGGAAGAGAAGGTCTGATGGTCTTAACTACACCAAAATAAATAAATAAATAACTAAATGAGTGAGTGAGTGAGTGAGTGAGTGAGTGAGCAAATAAATAAATATCATATTAATCTATTATGTGTTGCATAATAAATAGAATCCTAAAAATAAAATTTACTCGGTGAAGGTAAGTATTCTGGGACAACATACGTTATAGAAATTATAACTTCATCACAATATGTACTGTACATTTCGGTCCGACCATTTATCGAAGCTAAACATCGAATAAAATTAGTGTCAGGAAAGATTAGATGAGACAGGGAATGTAATTAGAATTGTGAGGTGATGATGTCACATCCATCATTCTGGTTAAGTGCCCTGGTTCAGTCATTCTGGATCTGAACACGATTACACCATTTGAGTCGAGTGCTTCGTGAAAGTGATGCTTCCTCTTATGACAGCGACTCAAAGAAGTTGAGGGAAAATTTCATACCATCGGCTTTCCTTAAATGTATTCGCATTGCATAAACATGGACCAAACTTTAAACCAATTGGCTATTAGGAAATTCAATTATCTCTTCCATGTAATACTTCTACAACTGTGCGTAGGACTCCAAAGCATGAAACTACAGCATCAAAGGAATAACTCGCCGCCAGATGTTTTATCATATATTACATGTACCGAAACGCAAGCATGCAACGCCACACGCCTATCTTGAAATGCGAACACAGAGGAGAACATCTGGGAAAACATGTGCGATGTACTTGCATTGTAGTACGAACGAGTCATCACGTAACTATGCTAGCTTCATTTGGGAGCAAACCCAATCCCAGTCTCTCTGATGAAAATGAAGCTAGTAAAGACCATTATCACACTAATTCTTACCATCATATTATTATTATTATTATTATTATTATTATTATTATTATTATTAAAAAATGGAGATTTGTCCTTCGAAGAGATTGAAAAATTCAAATATCTTGGAGCAAAAATAACAAATATAAATGACACTCGGGAGAAAATTAAACGCAGAATAAATATGGGAAATGCCTGTTATTATTCGGTTGAGAAGCTTTTGTCATCTAGTCTGCTGTCAAAATATCTGAAAGTTAGAGTTTATAAAACAAATATATTACCGGTTGTTCTGTATGGTTGTGAAACTTGGACTCTCACTTTGAGAGAGGAACAGATATTAAGGGTGTTTGAGAATAAGGTTCTTAGGACAATATTTGGGGCTAAGAGGGATGAAGTTGCAGGAGAATGGAGAAAGTTACACAACGCAGAACCGCACGCATTGTTTTCTTCACCTGAAAGAACATTAAACTCAGACGTTTGAGATGGGCAGGGCATGTAGCACTTATAGGAGAATTCAGAAATGCATATAGAGTGTTAGTTTGGAGACTGGAGGGGAAAAGACCTTTGGGGAAGCCGAGACGTAGATGGAAAGATAACATTAAAATGGATTTGAGAGAGGTAGGATATGATGAGACTGGATTAATTTTGCACAGGATAGGGACCGATGACGGGTTTATGTGAGGGCGGCAATGAACCTGCGGGTTCCTTAAAAGTCATTTGTAAGTATTATTATTATTATTATTATTATTATTATTAATCTACAGTAATGCATTATTTGTACCATTGTAATATAAGCACTTCTTTGAGTAGGCCTACATATAGCATATAAGATAGGTTGAAGTAGGTGGGCCAACGGGACAAAGTTGAAGCAGTAATTAGGAGAGGGAGAGACCGATTTATTAGCGAAGTGATATCTCCATATTTTTATTACATGTATTCGCGGGGATGTTCTGGCGACTTCGTTAGAATTAGCTTCCCCACACAGGTGTTTCGTCACTTGTCAGCATCGGACAGATTTAGGGCCACCTTGAGCGGGGTTTCGTATAGACTCGATGAAGCATAAAAGCCGAAGTCGGACTAGACCCGTGGGAAAGATACTGCCAAGCTTGGGTTTTCCAAAGAACGGGTATTCTTGTGAGATATACAAACTAATTTGAGGTTATGGGAAATCCAAAGTCTAAATTTAGAGATGACATATTTCGCGCCCAATAAGGAGAGATCTTGGTTTAGCTTATGAGGTCACTTTGGACCAATAGGGAATAGATTTTAGGCCGGTTAAGTGACGTAGTTTTTAACCAATAGGATAGTTAGTTTTAGCGTAGGATAGGTTTTTATAAATAAGGGTGACGGGGAGCGGAGATAAAAAAACAACTTCACATCGTGTCGGCGGCCCTACATACAGGGCACAATAACTACTTCGTTTGGTGTCGACAGGACTACTATTTTCGCTTCGTGTCGACACAATCACAACATCTCATCGTGTCGGCGGCCCAACTTAATAGTCTTTCTTCAGGCGAAGACTCGATAGATTGAACTTTGTCATCGGCGAGACTACCCGCCAACGTTTAGGAGCTTCGATCGTAGTGTACGGGACAGAGTATTGAATTTATAGTATCGGATAGAGCTTATTCAGAGCTGCAACTGAGTCGATACAGAATTGCGACCAACGATTGAATTATAAGTCAGCCGGAAATACATACTCTAGGGTTTACCAAGTGAATACGACAATAAACTTATAGTTTTGGAATTTACACTGCCTTTTATATAAGTAGCCGGCTTGGGATTATTCCAGACATCAACCTACACCACAACCGTACCTCGGCTACCCTGAGTGAATCTCACGCAACACCGAGACGCACCCACCCTCAAATGGCGCCCAACGTGTAGTCACAATAACCACTCACCCTCAAATGGCGTCCAACGTGGGAACTCAACAACGACACCACCCTCAAATGGCGTCCAACGTGGGAACTCAATAACGACATTCACCCTCAAATGGCGCCCAACGTGGGGCTCGAAGGAAGACAGCTGTTCCAGTGACCGGCCCCGGGTGCGAACACAGCACCAAACAACGCGGAGGACCGGACGGAGCATTTCAGCCCTGCATAGCCGAGGAACGACGCTGGAAGGCGGGAATAGAACCAGGCCATCGCGATATCACGACACCACCAGTGAAGGCCACACGGAGACCACCAGAGAAGGCAACTCGGAGAGGCGGTGGCAAGTATGAAGGGAAGATGAATAAATGTGTATATATGTATATGATATTTTGGGGGAATAATTATAAAGTGTACATGTTTCAATTTCTGGTGTGATATTTTGGGTATATATATGTATTTTTTTTGTGTGTGATATTTTGGGGGAAAGTGAAATAAGTGTATTGCGTAATTTGTTGGAAGTGAGTAGAGTGCAAATACAGGCCTAGTTAGATTATTATTGGGAAAGCAAGCGTCGGATAGATGACAGAGTAGCATATAGATGATACTACGTAGCCATAGGAGTAAAGTAGTTAGGAAAATACGAGAAAGACGAGGAAATAGAAACAAGGGAACCATGGAGCAAAGGAAGGACGAGGAAATTATGGAAATCAGAGAGGAGGTCGAGAGTAACGCAGGACAGGAAATAGAGGGAGAGCGATCGGTGGAAAAGCAACAGAGGAGAGAAAGTGGCAAAGGGGAAATGACGCTAGAACAGTTATGGGAGCAGATGAGACAATTCATGGAAAATAACTCAAGGGAAAGTAAAGAACAAATAAAGCAAATGGAAAATAAATTAGACAACAATTCAAGGGAAAGTAAAGAACAAATAAAGCAAATGGAAAATAAATTAGACAACAATTCAAGGGAAAGTAGAGAACAAATGAAACAAATGGAAACTAAATTAGAGAATAACTCGAGGGAAAGTAGAGAGCAGATTCTGAGGGAAATTAAAGAACAAATAAAACAAATGGAAACTAAATTAGAGAATAACTCAAGGGAAAGTAGAGAGCAGATTCTGAGGGAAAGTAGAGAACAAATAAAACAAATGGAAAATAGATTGGGGGAAAGTTCGAGAGAGATTAGAGATCATATTGCAAAATTAGCGGAAAGAGGAAACAAGATGGAGGACAAAATAGAGAAGCTAGAGGGGAAATTAACCGAGAATGGGATCGGAATGGAGAACCAATTGAAGATAGCTATGGATAGGATGTCAGAAAGTATGAAGGATTTAGAAGTTAGGGTTAGAGATAGCGCTACGAGAGAGAATAGCGATCTAAAATCAGCTGTTGAGGAAGCGATAGTGGAGAAGGTTCGAGAAATTCAGAATTCGGTAGAAGAGAAAATAGGTGAGATGGATCAGGAAGTGGACGGTCTCAAGCGAGCCATAAAGAATAAAGAAAGGGCGGATAACGAATGTTTGGAAGAATTAAGAAGTAAATTAAACTCAATAAACGACGTACTAAACGGGGGTAGTCCCGCAAATTTAAGCGGACATAGCAGCTCGGACCGTGCAGTTTCTAGACAAGAGGGCACAAGTGAGAGCCCGGCATCAGGTAGTAATATAAATGTAAGACATGTCAACAATAGTGTCAGTGAGGAATGTCAGACCTCACGTGATGACGTGCGTAGTGAGTTGATAAGTGTAAACGACAAGGCATATTTAGGCCGTCCCCAGTACCCCACTCACATTTTGAATGAGATTGGTTACCCTATTTTTGATGAGGTTGAATTTTCAAACCCACATAACTACATAAGTGAGCTAGAAACGTACTTTAGAGTAAGAGGGGTGCCGGATGACTTAAAAATGACTGTCGTACGAAAGAGCCTAAAGAACCGACCACTCAACTGGGCGCTAGTGGCCCTAGGGGATAATGTCACTTATGAGGAATTCAGAGAAAAATTTTCGGAGAGATACTGGGGACAAAGACAACAACAAAGAATTAGGAAGGAAATTAATCAGAGCAGGTTTGACGCGGGAAGAGGCGTCTCTATGATAGATTATTTTCTTGAACTGGTTAAGAAAGGGAAAAGCCTCAATCCGCCAATACCGGATTCAGAGCTGATCCAAACTGTGATTTCGCAGTATCCCGAGAACATAAGATATAATCTGATCGTAGCAGGGCCCCGAGACTTCGGGGAAACAATAGATTTATTGACTGCGCTGGATGGTTCGGACGCCACGCACTATGAATGTAGTGGACAGGCAGATTATGAACATGGCAAAGGAAAGGGTTCAAGCCCCACCGACCAGAAAGCGGGGAAGGGGGCAAGTACGGCCTTTTCATCCCCAAGGACAGGAGCCCAAAATCAGAGTAACTGGGGTGGTGACAGGAGCCCCAACAATGCACATAGTCGGTACCATAATGGCCATGACGGAGGGAAAAGTCCCAACAGGGAGAGAAGGATCGACCCGCCCTTTGGGGGTCCTTACAATAATAGTAGGAATAACCAGAGTAGTCATAACAGGATGAGGAAGATCGAGGAGGTGTTGGTCCCGTGCGTAGGGTTAACCACATACGATGGTACACGGGAAGACAAGAAAATGGAAATAATAGGCTTAGAACCCAACCACACTGGCTTCGGAATAGGAATTACCGACAGGGATTCTGGCAGCCTAATTTTAGCAGGGGACCGCAAAATCGAGGTGATTGGAGGAGACAGGAGCAGGAGAGAGATAGGCGAGACGTCCTACAAGAAATGGCCTCACAAGGGTGCAATAGGCCACCTACACAGTGTAACGTGGGACAAAGCAGGAATAGAGACATGAACGGACGTCAGCAAAGTCCGGTCAGAATGAATATGGGCCGGGAGCCTATAAATTGTAGAAATAGAGACGAGGTAGCAGTGGAACCGACTGCATCGCACTCGGGAAACTGCTAGACAGAAGTCTCAAGGGTTCGGAGATTTCTGTAGCCAAGTGCAGCAAGCCACTATCAAAAGAATCCACCAACGCGGTAAGCGTAAAGAGACAGAGCGAGATTACTAACCCAGAGTTAGAAAATAATGGGACTTATGTATTGCCTTATATAGATGCTAAAATATTTGGGATAAAGTGTTGTGTGTTGTTGGACTCGGGCTCCACAAATAATGTATGCAGCTTGGAATTTTTTCAAAAGGTTAGGGATTCAGGAATAAAACTGCAAACGTTACCCATATGTTCACTGTACTGTGCGGGCGCCCTAAGTAAGAAGAAGGAAAAGGTAAAATATCAAGTATGGTTCGAGTTAGAGTGCGGAGACGTGAAATTAAATGCTATTTTTCTTGTGATACAAAGGTTGACTACCGACATCATTATTGGAGTAGAAAGCTTTTATGAATGGCCCGCGCTATTAGATTTCAGGGAAAACAGACTAGGGGTTACGGCAGGTAACGGCAGTGTAGGCCATGTCCCATTCAGTAGCAATAACGCTCGAGCTGAGGTAGACGAAAGAACCGCGGAAGAGATAGGATTACAGGAAGAGTTATTTTTCGTAGAGCATCTAAAAATTTGTAAGAATGTAATTATGGAGGTTAATCCGTGGGAAGGTAACGAGGTAACTAGGGGAGTGTGTCAAGTAGGCTGCGGAGAATGAGAGTTATGTATCGGCGAATTAGTCCAGGCGAGACAAATAGGACGTAATCTCATTAGCGGTAGGGCCAGATATTGTAATGAGATTTCGCTTGGCGATCTTAGGCAGGTAGTCGCGTCTAACAATAGGAAGACAGATACTTTCGAAATAGTGAGAGATAAAGTTAACCAGGCACACGGCCTGAGTGAGAGTGAAAGAAAACGCTTAATGGATGTTGTAGGTAGCCATTTAAATGTCTTTTCAGACGCGCCGGGTCTGTGTAGAGTGTATACACACAAAATTAAGGTGGTAGGAATGGAGGAATTTCGGCATAAATGTAGACCCATCCCCCTATCTTTAAGGGATCAGGCAGACGAAGTCATAAATGATATGTTAAAAGACGGAGTTATAGAAGTATCGGACTCGCCTTACGTAAATGCATTGTGCTGGGTTAGGAAGCCCAATGGAAGCTTAAGAGTAACGATCGATGCCCGACACGTTAACTCGTTTTCAGTTAAAGATAATTTCAGGACGGAGTCAGTGGACACTTTGTTAGGCCGTATCAGTGACTGTTCTATATTCACTAGTTTGGACTTGACCAGTTCGTATTGGCAGATTCCGCTGGACGAGGACTCGAGAAAATTCACAGCGTTCCTACATAACGGGAAAGTCTATCAGTATACCCGATGCCCATTCGGCATCGCGAGTTCTGGATCTGCGCTACTAAGGGCACTTGACATAATTTTTGGTGATTCGACGAAAGGTTTTCTGGCACAGTACGTTGACGATTTTCTTATATATGGCAATAATGTGGATAGGCATATTAGGGATATTGATTTTGTACTTACTAAATTGAGAGAGGCTGGTATGACAGTCAAGCTGGGGAAAACAGCATTTTTTAAAGTTGAGACAGTTTTCCTGGGTTACGTAATTTCGTCTGACGGAATTAGACCGGACCAAGAGAGAATTCAGAGCATTTCGAGGATCCCGCCGCCGCGGAACCGGAAATAGGTTCGTAGGTATCTAGGTATCCTACAATACCAGAATCGGTTTCTCGTCAATTATGCTAAGCATGTAGCCCCACTCAGAGCATTATTGAAGAAGGATACACCCTTCAGGTGGGGGTCGGCAGAGCAGGAAGCATTCGATCGAACGAAACTGCTTTTCGCCGACTCAATTCTGTTGGAAAGGCCTAACGACAGCCTACCTTTTCAGATTTATACTGATGCGTCTTCATATGGATATGGAGCAATTCTATGTCAGACAGATGAAGATAATAAGCGACATGTGATTGCCACAGCTTCTAGGGGACTGTCGCGTACCGAAAGCAACGCATCAATCACGGAACTAGAGATTTCTGCTGTGTACTTCGCACTACAGAAGTTCCGTCAGTATATCTTTAATAGGCAGATCATCATATTTACTGACCATGTAAGCCTAGCGTTTCTGAGTAGATGCAAATTGACGAACTCTAGATTATCTAGATATGTGGACGAAATTTTGGCTCATGATGTGACGATTAGACATATTCCGGGGGCAGACAATATCTTTGGTGATTGTCTCTCTCGTTTGAATTCCAAATCGGGGCTACCGGAAACTATCACCGCCCCCGCGTACGAAGTTGCCGTGATGAAAATTGATTCCACGAGGAATGGAGCTCTGACGGGAAAATTTCGGAGAATTGCAGATTTGCAGCAGGAGGATTCCACGATAAGGGCCTTAATGGACAAAGCTAGAGAAATCTCACAGGTGAAAGACGAAGTGTATGGATTGCGCTCTGGTATCTTGTATAAATTGCATGGTAGGGATATCCAGAAGTGGAAGATATACATACCTGCGAGTATGGAGAATGAACTTATAAATAACTTTCACCTATCTATGTGTCACTCTGGGAGTGATAGGATCATTTTAACTATGTCAGAATCATTTTATATTAAGCAACTGTCAAAGAAGGTTAGAAGGGTAATATCTCGTTGCGAGGTCTGCCAGAGGGCGAAACCTCTAAATGTAAGGTATGACAATGTACCACAGGTCATTATCAGGGGTAAAAAGAATGAACTTGTAGCAGTGGACGAACACGGTCCAATGCCCACATCGTCCTTCGGACACAGGGACATATTTGTTACGTACGATGTATTCACAAAATTTGTAAAGATTTACCCTTTAAGAAATATCTCTAGCAAGTTGTGTGCTGATAAGCTGGTTAGAGACTACATACCGACTTACGGCCCGGTAACAGCGGTGCTCAGCGACAATGTGTCGGTACATAAATCGAAAGTGTTTTGCAAAAGGCTGGAAGATGCGGTTGTGAAGCTGTACAATTGCTCCGCATACTTTCCCAGCGGTAATCCCTGCGAAAGAGCGCTTAGGGATATATCATTGTATCTCCGTCTTCTGTGTCACCGAAACCATAAGGACTGGTTTAGGCAATGTGAGGTGATTGAGAGAGTCATGAACCACTCTATCAATCCAACGACCGGAATAGCTCCGATCAAACTTATGTTAGGGATCGATCCCGATCCTATGATAAAGAGTTTGCCGCAGGCAATACAGGAGGGTGAGCCTCCTAGTGCGGAACTACTGTGTAAACTAGCTTTCGACCGAATCAGGAAAAAGGCTGAGTATAGACTCGGTAAAGTTAAAAGATATCGCCACAAATGGGAGCCCACACCCGGCGATTTGGTATTGCTAAGGGACGTGAAGTTATCTTCCGCCCTTAGAGGACGTTACTCACGCATGGAGTTACTGTACAAGGGGCCCTACGAAATTAAAAGTAAATACGGAGACCATACTTTCGAATTGGTAGAAAGGGGAAAAAGTAAACCTGTTGGAAGACACCACAAACAACTCTTGAGGCCTTTCAAACAGGAGAGGCAAAGAGGCAGGAATGAGAAAGAGTAAGGATAGTTAGTCTCACGCGTACAGCTAGGTGAACATGTACAGGGCGGCTGGTACAACCAAGCACGCAGAGTGTGTAACTGATCAATGAATAAACAAATGTAAATATGTGAATGAATGGGACTGTACATATGTAAATGTGGATATAAATTGTACATTGTTGTGCTTATTGTGTGAGAGTTGTGTACATAGAAATGCTTGTGAAGATATATGTAATATTTATTGCAATTGCTTGTAGTGATATTATAATCAGATTGTATTGTAAATAATGTGTTACCGGTTGATAGCGTAGGGGAACTATGAGGCTAGTTATAGGCAGAAAGCGGGGACATCTCATAACATTGGAAACTCTTTCGGGAATTTCCAATGGTTATGTAGATGGGCATTTGAAGCAGTAATTAGGAGAGGGAGAGACCGATTTATTAGAGAAGTGATATCTCCATATTTTTATTACATGTATTCGCGGGGATGTTCTGGCGACTTCGTTAGAATTAGCTTCCCCACACAGGTGTTTCGTCACTTGTCAGCATCGGACAGATTTAGGGCCACCTTGAGCGGGGTTTCGTATAGACTCGATGAAGCATAAAAGCCGAAGTCGGACTAGACCCGTGGGAAAGATACTGCCAAGCTTGGGTTTTCCAAAGAACGGGTATTCTTGTGAGATATACAAACTAATTTGAGGTTATGGGAAATCCAAAGTCTAAATTTAGAGATGACATATTTCGCGCCCAATAAGGAGAGATCTTGGTTTAGCTTATGAGGTCACTTTGGACCAATAGGGAATAGATTTTAGGCCGGTTAAGTGACGTAGTTTTTAACCAATAGGATAGTTAGTTTTAGCGTAGGATAGGTTTTTATAAATAAGGGTGACGGGGAGCGGAGATAAAAAAACAACTTCACATCGTGTCGGCGGCCCTACATACAGGGCACAATAACTACTTCGTTTGGTGTCGACAGGACTACTATTTTCGCTTCGTGTCGACACAATCACAACATCTCATCGTGTCGGCGGCCCAACTTAATAGTCTTTCTTCAGGCGAAGACTCGATAGATTGAACTTTGTCATCGGCGAGACTACTCGCCAACGTTTAGGAGCTTCGATCGTAGTGTACGGGACAGAGTATTGAATTTATAGTATCGGATAGAGCTTATTCAGAGCTGCAACTGAGTCGATACAGAATTGCGACCAACGATTGAATTATAAGTCAGCCGGAAATACATACTCTAGGGTTTACCAAGTGAATACGACAATAAACTTATAGTTTTGGAATTTACACTGCCTTTTATATAAGTAGCCGGCTTGGGATTATTCCAGACATCAACCTACACCACAACCGTACCTCGGCTACCCTGAGTGAATCTCACGCAACACCGAGACGCACCCACCCTCAAATGGCGCCCAACGTGTAGTCACAATAACCACTCACCCTCAAATGGCGTCCAACGTGGGAACTCAACAACGACACCACCCTCAAAGTGGACTATATTTTTATAAAAATTTTGCTGTACACACAGAGACATTTATTTCTTTGTGTTGGCAACACTTACCCATTTCAAGTTCTATAACAATATTATCTGAATTTGAAGATAATTTTTTAATGATGGGAAGTAGCTAGTAATGTGGTTTCTCTTCTGACACATTCACATTAATTTCTGGCAAATAAACAATCATTCTAAAATTATGGGAGTAGAAAGAATTGGTAAAATGACTACTCTGTGGCACAGTTACCCAGGAAAAAAATAAATAAATAAATAAAATGAAAGTTGACAGAGACAGAAAGGAAATGCTTCATTTACCCAAAAAGTCTGAGGAACTGAGCAACAGAGATATTGTGAAAGAAAGGGTAACAATTGCCATAATTTTGAATGGACAGAAAGATAATTTGAAAAATAACTGTTCATTAAAGTTATAAAGATAATATTACAATTTCAATTTAAACAAGGTAGGAAACTACTGTAATTTGTACAGTTTATTGTGCAACTATGGTCCACTCACCCTAACATACCTTACGAATATACGTGTATGTAGAAATAGTTACAAATTACTGTAAGGAAGTAGATTATAGTATAAACTTTCTTATTGTAAATACAGAGTCCCTAATATATATGGAGCCAGATTACATGCTACGGCAGCCATATATATTAAAGACCCTGTATAATCCTCCTTATACCTTTCCTCCATTTTGCCATAATTTATATGCTGTGCTCTACATTTACATCCTCATGACCATTCAAATACTGTACATGTGAAACTGTGTTGACTGTACCGACCCGCACCAAAACCACTCAATTTTATATGTCGTAGAATCGAAAATTTTTATTTTGCGGTTAAATGGTTTTCATCACTGGTTTCAGAAGAACAAAATTAACTATCAGGCCGAGTTTAGTTAAAATCGTTCGGGTCCAACTGAAATAATTCCTTTGTTAGACTAATCAGAATCTTACATTGCATCTCTATCATGATGTATCAAGAAAAACTTTCCAGCAAACTGTTCGCAGAAGGCTAAAAAATAGATGAGACTGAATAATTTCAAGGGAAATATTGTTCCGGGGCCGGGTATCGATCCCGAGACCTCTGGTTGAACGTACCAGCGCTCTGCCAACTGAGCTACCCGGGAACTTCACCCGACACCGTCTCAACTTCTTCCTTTATATCCACACAACTCGCGTGGGCTGACGAAACGCCAGAGATCCACATCGAGTGCACACAATCTCTGTGTGACTTGGAATTGTGGTTTTCTGTTAACGTACACAGTGACGTATATATTATGCAAATCTAGTCTTTCAGGTAAAGCTCCCTGTAAAGCAGATTTGAATAATTTCAAGAGCAGAGCGCTGGTACGTTCAACCAGAGGTCTCGGGATCGATACCTGGCCCCGGAACAATTTTTCCCTTGAAATTATTCAAATCTGCTTTACAGGGAGCTTTACCTGAAAGACTAGATTTGCACAATAGATGAGACTATTTTTTAGACCTTTAATTTATTTGAAAATGAAGAAAATAATGCCAACAAATTTTTCATTTGAGCGAGTTATTAAACATCCTTTAATCTTTATGTAACAAAACGTTATCTCTCTGCTTTTGATTAATGGTATGTCAAAATCGCCAGTAAGGGAATGCTCTGAATTTGCGAGCATTCTTGATTGTGTATGACCACAAGAATATAATCACTGTAACTTTTAATCGTTGTCAAGGTATCAAAGCAGTGCTTGAGAAGTTTCCATTGCCAAGAGATCTCGTCACCAAGAAGTTTCTATCAAGAAGTCCTTGTCATCAATTCTCAATTTCTTCAGAAGTTTGATCGGATAAGAGTCGTTACAGTTACTTCAAATGTTTCGTGAGACGAGAAACAAACATCAAATTTCAACACCAGTTCTGTAGCAAAAAAGTGCATTTCTGCGAACAAACGTGAGTTCTCACAGTGCAACGAGTTGACGAAAGACTTAAAGTGGGGCGAGCAGTAACAATATGCGGAGTAAATAACTAGTTTGTACTTTTATTCCCATACACTTCCCAAGGATTTTCTGTAGAAATTGGACGACTAATGAAACTTTAACAGTATACTTGAGTGCAACACATGAAGTGCCACTTTAAAAAATATACAATGACTACCACATAAAAAATCCACAATGGAATCATTCCAAAACTTCTTTTTCAAACCTCGTTACTGTGTTCATAAACTGTTTCATCTTCTGTGAAGAACATTTTCATTTCGAACGTTTTATGAAGAGATTTTGGCAGTTATTTCAGTCTTAAAATTAAAAATCGATATCTCAACCTTTCAAACAAAATATTCAATAGCGAAAAGCCACCAAGTTCTTGGTAAAAAGGTACTGTCATACAAATCTTTAAAAAAGAAAATCGCAAGAACTGCGAAAATTACAGCGGGCATAAAATATATTATGCAAGAATCATAGCCAGCAAATTACAAATTCACTATAGAGATTTACTTGGCGAAGAGCAAAAGGGCTGACGGATATTTTACATTAAAACTTTTGATTGAAAAATACAAGGAATTTGACAAAGAATTACACACAATTTTCATAGATTTCAAAAAGGCATTTGGTAGAGTTGACCGAAATATACTCTTACAAATTTTAACTCATTATGATACTCCTATATAACCTATACAAAAACAATATAATATCAATAAACGTTCAATCAGAATTCTCTACCTGGGAACCAATAAATTGTGGTGTCCGACAAGGTTGCTCTCTGTCGCCCCTATTATTGTGTGTGTATAAATTCAACCATTCGAAGTTGGCGTTTGACAATACATGAATCCATGAGATTCCAATGAAATATCACCCTATATATTCTGTTATATGAGATGTTCATAGCAAAAACTTATAATTTAGAAATTTCAACAAAATAAAAAAAAAATAATGGCTTTTATGGGTGAACAACCAGTGAGAAGTAAGGTTTGCATCTATATCATTATACTGGAGCAACTCAATTCCTTCTTATATTTAGGTTGCACCCTAACATACATTTAAGAGTGTGGCATTTCTAACCATATCCAAAATTATGAATATATTTGAGAACCATTAACCAAGTCTTTCCAGTCACAAAAGCCCAAAAACATACAAGGCTTAAATTATACAAAATTTTGGCACGATCAGTTCTCAGTTAGGCAGTGAAGCCTAAACTATTCGACTCCAAAATGATCGACGATTGACAGCTGCAGAAATGAGATATTTTACGAAGAACTGCTGGCTGTAGTCTTCTGGATCACAAGGGAGCACTGACATTGCAGACGAATTAGAAATAACATCTATTGTACAATATCTACAACAACACAGACAAGACTAGTTTCAGCATGTACAAAGAATGGAGCGTACCAGACTACCTAGACAGATGCTTCACTACGCACCACGAGGGAAAAGACTTATTGGAAGACCTCACAAGAGATGGTGAAGATCGTAACAGACCAATACTTGGAAGAACGACGACAACGATGATGGTGATAATGATGATGATGATGATGATGAAAATTAAAATCGGAAGATTGGGATTCATTAAGGAGAGATAGGGCTGAGATTTTCAACTTCTGTTATTTTGTAGCAATTATTACCAAATTTCAACCATATACTATTACTAGTTATAGCAAATGATATGCTGAATTCCAATCATGTAAGTCAATTAGTTTTAGTAGTCTTTGTTTTTTAATAGTTTCATAACAAACTTCCCTTCCGTTACAATTTTTTATTTTATGAGCTGTGAATTTGCAGGATAAAAGCACATATATAAACATAAAAATGAGTATGGGTTTTGTTGTGTAAAAAAGCTTAAGATAAAGAATTTAACTTTGCTTTTCAATTTAAATACGACTACATAAAAAACGTTTGGTACTATTTCAACAGGAGGAAATGTACAATAATATGCAAGTAACAATAAAACTCAAACAAATTAAAAGTAATAGTGCATATTACAAAAATTCCTATAATTTCATGCGAGTCTAATAAGAATTGTGTCGCAAGGAGCATTTTATACATGACGATTTACGAAGATTTACCGTCTTTACGGAGCTTATTTTCGAAGACATTCTAAGCAAAAAATGTCATATAAACATGGGTCCTATTCTCAATATTTATAGAGTTACGTTTCGTTATTGGAACGCATTGCTATGAACGCGTAACTCTGCTCAGCGTGCAGTCAGCAGCCAGCGCGAGCGCTACGGAAATCAAAGATAGCCGTATGCAGTTACGTAGAGCGACGAGTGCCGTTCACAAGCGTGCGGCCAAGTGTACTAAAGTGGAAGCGACATTTTTTAAAATGTGTTGTAAACTCTCCGAGACTGTAAATTAGGATGCAAAATTGAACTGCAAATAATTAAGTCGGTGGAAGTGGTGTGACTTGTAACAATAATTGTTTTGATAAGTACGTAAGAATAATGTAATTTTCTAGTTAAAAATGGAAAAATATGTCTGTACGAAGAAACTAAGGAGTTCACAGCACATTTTCAGCTTCATAATACTTGCCAATTAAAGAAATGATACTTCTGAATGATTTATTCTCTATTTGTATTATTCTTTTACCTTCAAACTAGAAAAAAAAAACATTTTACAAACAACTTTCAATTAGTGTAACTCTGAAAATATTGAGAATAGGAACTATGTTTATATGACATTTTTTGCTCAAAATGTTTTCAGAAATGAGCTCAGTAAAGGACGGTAAATTCTCGTGAATCACCCTGTATGAGGTGAATGTGATATAACAGTACAGGTTGACGGGGGGGGCAATAGAATGTATTAAAATAAATGAAAATACTATTATGCGTTGTTATTAAGTTCATGATTAGTTACAAAATTAGGCTGACTGTCTGCGTAATCTCACATACGAAATTACACACGCACTCAGTCTGAACAGCAAAATTCCATCCTTCAGTCACCCCAGTAGGGTTCGTCCTTTCCGATTGGCAGAAAATAACTATATATATTAATTTCTTTTTACTTTACAAGAAAACCGTCTATTTTATTAAAAACCTGCATTTATAATCAGTTGCTCTAATGATACGAGTAAAAATCAGAGTAGTAAGTTGAGTACTTATCAAGTGAAACAATGTGAACATTTATGGGAAAATTATTTTTTTTTCTGGGGCACTTTCCTTGAAATGCAATTATTTTCGTTTTATTAATTGAAATTTTAAGTACATATTTTTCTAACACCTTTCCCAATTCAAAATAATTTTTTCTGCAAATCTTTTCTGTTTCTTGTAGGCATATTATTATAATGTCATTAGCGTAGAGCAGCAAATTCATTGTATATTATTATTATTTATTATTATTTATTATTATTATATTCTTATTCTTATTATTATTATTATTATTATTATTATTATTCAAATCTAGTCTTTCAGGTGAAGCTTCCTGTAAAGCAGGTTTGGCGTTCTACCACTGAGCTACCCGGGAACTCCACCCGACACCGTCTCAACTTTTCCCTTTACATCCACACAACTCGAGTGGGCTGACGAAACGCCAGAGACCCACAACGAGTGCACACAATCTCTGTGTGACTTGGAATTGTGGTTTTCTGTTAACGTACACAGTAACGTATATATTATGCAAATCTAGTCTTTCAGGTGAAGCTCCCTGTAAAGCAGATTTGAATAATTTCAAGGGAAAAATTGTTCCGGGGCCGGTTATCGTTGTGGGTCTCTGGCGTTTCGTCAGCCCACGCGAGTTGTGTGGATATAAAGGGAAAAGTTGAGACGGTGTCGGGTGGAGTTCCCGGGTAGCTCAGTGGTAGAGCGCTGGTACGTTCAACCAGAGGTCCCGGGATCGATACCCGGCCCCGGAACAATTTTTCCCTTGAAATTATTATTATTATTATTATTATTATTATTATTATTACTCTCGAACACCGGCTGGTAGTCCACCGCTGTGGAGTAACGGTCAGCATGCCTGATCGTGAAACGAGCGGGACAGGTTTTCAAATCCTGGTTGAAGTTTTCCTGGAATTTTTCCCTCATAACTATTAATATTAAGTGCTGGGTAACTTTCGGCGTTGGACCTTGAACTCACTTCGCCGGCATTACCACCTTCATGTCATTCAGATCCTAAATAACCACAACAGTTGATAAAGTGTCGTAAAATAGCCTACTAAAAAGTCCAGGGACGGGTCAAGATGGATACTCAGCATACCTTAGTGTAGTCAGCTGGTGTAGGTTGTAAATGCGCCTAGCTGGAGGGTAAGCGTAATATATCTACTATATCGAACCTCTGGGTCGTAGTGCATCCTGCCCATACATAGACTACATGCCCAATACAAGTCAGGAGAGAAATAGGTCTACGAACTTGCGAAAATCGTGCTCGTCTGCCATTTGTTTTGCAACCTATTTTATGAGCTCGATTCACGCACGAGCGAAGATTACCTCCCGCCATGTTGACCCCTGTGTAGCGCGAAGTCCACATGTCAGAAGAGCAATCACTACGCCTCCAGCTGCGAATCAGTGCCGAGGAAGTTGTTCAATGGTTTTGATAAGGAAAGGTCATCCTCAGCAGGATGCTCGGCGTATGGCACGCGAGACAATTTTGATTGGCAAGCAATTCAAACAGTTGTTAGCTCGTGATGAGTGAGTGGGATGACTTACAACAAAATCTTGAATAATATTAATTGGCTCCAGTCTTTTCATTCTCCTTATTCTCCCTTCGTTCCTTCTTTTCTTCTTCCTGCCAGCTATCCATATTCATTCAACACCTCTTCACTCTCCTTATAATATTACTCCTGCTTCCTCCCTTCGCTCCTTCTACTCTTCCTCCCCTTTCTTCTCTCTCTCTCTCTCCTTATTCCTTGTTTTCCTCCCCTTTCCTGTCTCCCGTTCCTTCTCTTCCTCCTTCCCTTCGTTCATTCCCTAACTTCCCTTATTTCTTCTCCAACCCTCTCTTCGGCTCTTATTTTTTCTTTCATCCACTCTTCTTACACTAATCCCTATCTTTTGATTCCTATTCTTTTACTTCTGCTCTTTCAAGAATGGGATTCTATACCCTCTTCGAGAACAAAATTGGACGGAGTTACGCAATAATAGACCAACCGACAATTTGAAAAAAAAAAAAAAAAAAAGAGAGATATTTGCACAAATCTGTCGATGGCAGGCTAATTTACCCGGAAAAAAAATCAAGAATGCAATATCTCAATTTTGCTGCTATTTATAAGCAAAAATTCGTTATTGCACAAAATTCATTTATTTATTTTACTTTGGAATATTAATTCAACTGCTGGCCTCATTAAAAAACTGTTAGTGTTTTTTGGTATTATTTGTGCTATTTTTTGTAAGTATGAATGTTATAATACTTCTTGCATAAAATGTTTTATATAAAATAGATTTATTTCAATGGCCAATATCTCGAAACAGGTTTTTGGTGCTTGGTCTCTTATTGTGTAACTCCGTCCAAATATGACTATATAAATTGATACGTTTTCCAAGACCTATATCTTCCTGAGTCCTGAGACATTTTTTGTTTTATTTTTGAAGTTCAATATAATTCTACATTTAAAAAAAATGTCACTGGCATGAGGAACAAATCTGAACAAATTCCGCTGGTTACAGTTAGGACACAAATGCAGGTATATTATACTATACTTCGGGTCTCTGCACATATATTTGATATTTTTTTACCCTTAAAATGTAACGTTTATTGTGTGCTTACTTCGAAAGCATGTCCTACGGTGCCTTGGCGTTGAATTGCTGGTCGCCATTTTCATTTACAAACAGTTGAAACACGCATTGCAACGATTTAATCGATCTTCTTGTGCTTCCTGTAAGTTCCAAGAAATGTCGGGAGCTTGACAAGCACAGTATACTATACTCCAGGACCCGGGAGGGTATCCAATTTCCTTTCAATACGGTTTTATCTTCTAATTGCTTCTTCCGCTGGAGCAGTAGTTGTAATGACTTACCTTCCAAATCACTACTTTTAATCTTAAAGTAATTCTAAATGAAGACTAAAAATGTTATTTCAGATGCTTCGGTTCCAATTTTATCACTATCTCAATAGGGAATAATTATTTTGGATTGTTAAATCTCTTGTTGGCTAAGTACATTTGTAAGTACAGTCCCAGAAACAAAAAACAGCCCGACGTTGAAGTTCCTTACAGAGCACGATTCACACGACAACGATTTACCTCTAACAACGATTTTCCACCCATCATTATTTGAAGAGTATTACAGGAAGGTATTTCATAACCAATGCAAAAGCAAGAACTTGATCTGAAAGAAACCATCCCGATAGCTTTGTGCTAGCGTGCTTGCTCGCAGACCATAAAGATTAGGGTTCGGATACTGTTAAGGAAAGAGTTTTTAAAATTAATTATTCAGGTTAATTTCATTTGCCATCATTCTATTTTACTGTACGATTTATAAATATTTATCCACTATTTATAATAGATCAATTTTCATCCAATTTTTCAAATGCCTTTCAGGTCACGACATTAATCGGTGTAAAATTAATTTCAATAACTGCCAAAGCGATCTCGTATGTATCACTGCTTTGAAGCAGTGGGCATGCGCAAGACGCTGAATCTGCAACTTAGAAATTTCAGACGGACCACTTTTTTCCTGGTACTATACATAGCGTCTCAGTGCAATGTCAATTCTGAATTTATGCTCATTCTCAAATATAGCATACATCTATATAAAAAACGCACACACATGGTAAATCTTATGTTTGTACACCTATTTGTTTATCGTAGTAACTCTTCCCACACTCTGTGAAGCTTTATAAATATCACAGTTTGTTAAAAAAAAAAAAGTATCAGTTACTTGGCATATTTACAACGAGAAGACTATTTTCTTCGAATAAAATTCACGAATTCCATGCAAACTGGTAACCGTCACACCATACACTAACCATTAAGAATTGTATTTTTTTTTACAGGTGTAGGCCTACTATTGAATTTCAGAGGTAAGGATTACATATTTATCTGACGAAGAATTGGAAAGATAATTCAAAATAATGAACTTTTATTGGGTGATCAACGAGGGGGATGAAACCTTAAACTATTGTCGATGATTGATGAAATGCCGGGGATAGTGTTGGTAGAATGAACAAGGAAAACTGGAGTACCCCAAGAAAACCCCTCTGTAATGTAAATGTTTTAACCATCACAAATTCAACACGATCAGTCCGGGGTTCGGTCCAGAAGCGCCTGCATTTCCATCACAAATTTAATCGCAATCAAGCCGGATATCGAACCCGAAGCGTCTAGATCAATGGTCGTCAGCACTCGCTGAAATGTGCAATGGGTACGCGGTGCCGTCCCGTGCGCACCGTCGTGCAGCAGGGAGAGATAGAGACAATACCCGCTAGCAGCTACGAGAGCACTATAGTGCACTGCGTTTTCCGTGGGTAAGAGAGGCTAGCCCCAGCGTGCTCTGTGCTGACGACCCCTGGTCTAGATGGAAGACCATCCACAGACACGGCTGCTGCCCGGCACTATAATACCAAGCTACTTGTCATCAGAAGCGTCATTCTATGCCGAGATATTAGACACATGTGTTGCCTATTTGCATTGCGGAACTAAAAAACTAAATGGTAGACCTGTTCCGTCATTACATGAGTAGGTCTATGTCTTATTATGCTTAAATGAAGATCTTAACACCAGTGACTATATTTACCGTTTTAGATAATGAAAGAAACAGATATCCATACAAAGTCATAGTATAAATACAAAACTAGATTAATAGAAAAATACTGTTACGAACATATACTAAGAATACCACTGAACTACAAACCCAGCTATCAATTACAGCATTATAAATTGTAACTCATTCAACTCATAGCCACATTGTAATTTCGCACCGTTGACTGTCAAACTGGTGCAAAGAAGCTTCGTTTCATTTTGACGTCATCATAAGCAGTTAAAATTCTCGTTAAAAGTTCCGCGCTATTCGTTGGCATTTCGTAGACTACACCTTCCATTAAGTTCCAAGAAGAAAAATTAAAAGTTTGGGGAGAGTGATGGCCAAGTAGTAGGACTTCCTCTTCAGATCCACCTTCCAGGATAACGTTGATGTTCAACAAAACATCGTACTGTATCGACGCAGACTACGCTTTCGGAAACAACAGTAGTTCCTTTTGTAACAAACTGAACTGAGCACTCTATTGTTATACAGGCTATATAATAAAATTCTGCCTTAGATGATATTGTTTTCTTTCCATTTGTTTCAGACAGATTTTTAGATATTCGAGTGACACCCTCTAATATTATTATACATTAATTCATTGGTATGTAGATATTTGTTTTCTTTCCAATTCCACTTTCGAAATGAAACCAAGAAGTATTGTGTTCGTTTGGATACAATTCCTTATGGTCCCAGTGGCATTTGTTGTCGTACCTTTCCCAAAGAACATTTTTTTACCTACATTAAATTACGTGATTCATTATTGTTTTCATATTATTCGTTTATGTAACACCAATTAACTTACTATAGTCCATAATGCCACTTCCCCTAAGGAATTACGTCACAATGTTGTAAATAGTCTGGCAATTACATACAGTGTGATATACTGATAAAGAAAAACCGCATCAGACGGTTAAAGTCTGACTTTATTTGCGTTCCTTGGAATTTGAACTTTTATTGAATGTACTTGATGATTTAACGTAATTCAATGTTGCAAATATTATTGAAAATATCTCAAAGTTCACGATGAAAACTGATAGAATGTTACTGTTTAAGTAATCCTACTTTTAAAAAATTTTGAAAACGACATTGTTTCCTTGCGTTATGCTATTTTGCTTCATTCCTTATGTAAGAAGAACTGGCAGAGTATTTACTAAAACTTCGGTAGGCTTCGAGAAGGAAAGGAGTTTGATGCGCTAGTGCACATCAAAAGTCAACCCGTATCCATATCCTGTTCCCTCACTTACGTAGGTATTAAAATGCAGTTGAACTTGTTAAAAAAACTCCAATCCAATTTATTCACTATTTGGTTATTGTTATACACAAATGTTAAAAATATTCAATAATTTTTGCGGCGGTAATAATCACCAAAAGAAAAAGAAGTCTAATAAACATGAGCCCTAAAAATTCATATTTTCCGAAATATGAGTACTTGTTGATTAACATCATAGGAGATACTCAATGTGATAAGTGCTTATGCATTAAAAAATTAAAGAATTCAATATTCTGAGAGGTGGTAATATTCATCAAAACAAGAAAAATTATAATAAACATGGGTCCTAAAATTAAATTTTTACGAGTCAAGTGCTCTGAAATTATATTGTAAGAACAACATACTATCTTCTAATATAAGTTTTTTGCTCTTTCCTATTGGATATACAGCATCATACCGAAAATGCAATAAACAAAAGAGTTGTTGTTTAGTCAACTGTCCGATATAATAGTAATACTAGTAAAAATATCAAATAATATTAGTGTTTCATAAAGCAGCAGCGCAAATAAAATTCACTAATACTATTAGGGTTATTTCAATCAGTGCAGGGAAGGGGTGTTGTTTATGCCCTCTATTAAAATTCAACACGTAGACGTGGCTTCAGCCACCGGCGTAATTCAAACAGTAGCGCGTTTGCCTGCTGACCCAGAGCTGATCTCGGGCGTGGGTTCGATTCTCACTAGGTTTGATTACCTGGTTGGGTTTTTTCTAGATTTTCCCAACTGTAAGGTGAATATTAGGTAATCTAAGGCGAACCCTCTGTCTCATCTCACCAAATACTATCTCGCAATCACCAATACGACCGACGCTAAATGGCGTAGTAATTGATACAGCGTCGTTATATAACCAAGTAAGAAAAATAGAACGTGGCTACAGTAGTTTGCCAGTGTATGCGGCGGTCGTATATCAGCTGTTTATTTAATCAAAGTTCGTATTTTGAAAGTAAGTTTCATACACCATTATTTAGATAAATTCAGAGCATCGATAGGCCTATAAGGGTAAAGACTATTTCTTATGCAATAACACAACTTTATTTACGTGGCCAATGTCGTGATTGGGAAAACATTTTGTCAGTTAGCAATCAAAGTTTTAAAGTTTCTAATTTAGAAATAAAGATAAAACAGTGTAATTATAGCAAACACATATTTATCAGTTGAACATTGTGTAATATAACATTATAGAATTGACTTATGATAAACAAATTCTTTTAATGCTTATTATTTCTATTACCTTTGTGTTTAACTTAATTATATTAAAGAAAGTAAGGGAGATTTTATGAGCTAATTATTCAATTTTAATAGTTCTTGTGCTAGTCCTTAGAAATCTTCAAGTGCGTTTTGCTTTCACTAGTTTTTCTTTAATAGGAACTTATTTTGGTTTAACATCACACTGTAAATTATAATCCGATAGTTGAGTTTTTGCCAGAGTTTATTATATGAATTAGTAAAAACAAAAAAGTTACTCGTAAACTATGTGGAGCTAAATACACGTCTTCGTTAAAAGTCTACATAGGAGAGGAAATTTTGGGATGAAAATTTCTGTACAACTCACACAAACTGGTTTTACTTGTATATCGGTCTTTAGTTCCCTTTCTTCACTTTTTATACATAGGACTTTCGGTGACAATTGAAATCTTGTAATAGAGCAGCGACTGTTTCATAAATTTTCAATATTGAAAGTCTCGAAGTAGCCATATTTTGTAAATACAGTGGCTGTTTCTGATTTGTATACAATACAAACAATACAGCCCTAAAGGTACGAACAAAGGTGCTTCATAAAAATCCAAGTTGCAATAGAAAAACATGCACCTCAGTGCTTTAGAGCATTATAAGAAGCCTGTGGGAGAGAAGACCTACCATACTGAACTATTGCAAGTTGGGTGGAAGCGAAGCATTCGCTTTCAATCAAGAGTTGACTTCCGAAGAGCTTTAGATTGATCAGTGAGAGAGATATCCAGAAATGCTGCTGTCTTTAAAGAATTTAGCAACATATTGTAGATATGGGAGGAGACTATATCTGAAGTATGTAATGTCAAAAGTAACCTACGTAATTAAATTACATAAGTTAGGTCAGATACAACAGTGTTCATGAGTGGGATAGTTATATACAACAGAAGTGATTTAATACAGTTATACGAACACTGTTATATGAACTGTATTAAATCACTTCTATTGTATAGCCTATAACTAACCTACGTAAATTTAGTGTGAAACAGTAACTATGTTTACATTACTTTTCGAATGCCCTAGTATAAAGTTCTAATTCCAGTTTTAAAACAATGTTACCGGGCACCTATATCAAATGAATGTAGTATAAGACAGGGATAGCAGGCACATAAGCTCATCCCTTGTATAAGACATGCTGTAGCTGGAAATTTGACTCAAGAATCATTAAACGTTTATTCAAATTCCACGACTCCGCATTTTTTGAGATGAAGGTGCAGACTCAAGTGCTGTTGTTAGCTTTGGAAAATGAGAGATATTTCTGTTTGTAATTTCATATTTCTACATACTAGTAGGCCTATAATTTAAATGCTCTAATTTTGTCACACATTCAGTTAGTCATCATATCTTTACTCTGAAGGGATAGATTTCAATTGTTTAAAAGACCTGTTAGATCTGTTCCACAATCAACTACTTGATCTATTTAACCTGCAATTCACGACAGTTACCGCACTCTTACAACCTCCGCACACCGCAACGCCAAGTCTCTGTTTATGTTCTCAAAATGCACACCGCATCGCCAAGTCTCTGTTTATGTTCTCAAAATACACATCGCATCGCCAAGTCTCTGTTTATGTTCTCAAAATGCACACCGCATCGCCAAGTCTCTGTTTATGTTCTCAAAATGCTCACCGCATCGCCAAGTTTCTGTTTATGTTCTCAAAATGCACACCGCATCGCCAAGTGTCTGTTTATGTTCTCAAAATGCACACCGCATCGCCAAGTCCCTGTTTATGTTCTCAAAATGCACACCGCATCGCCAAGTCTCTGTTTATGTTCTCAAAATGCACACCGCATCGCCAAGTTTCTGTTTATGTTCTCAAATGCACACCGCATCGCCAAGTCTCTGTTTATGTTCTCAAAATGCACACCGCATCGCCAAGTCTCTGTTTATGTTCTCAAAATGCACACCGCATCGCCAAGTCTCTGTTTATGTTCTCAAAATGCACACCGCATCGCCAAGTCTCTGTTTATGTTCTCAAAATACACATCGCATCGCCAAGTCTCTGTTTATGTTCTCAAAATGCACACCGCATCGCCAAGTCTCTGTTTATGTTCTCAAAATGCTCACCGCATCGCCAAGTTTCTGTTTATGTTCTCAAAATGCACACCGCATCGCCAAGTGTCTGTTTATGTTCTCAAAATGCACACCGCATCGCCAAGTCTCTGTTTATGTTCTCAAAATGCACACCGCATCGCCAAGTCTCTGTTTATGTTCTCAAAATGCACACCGCATCGCCAAGTCTCTGTTTATGTTCTCAAAATGCACACCGCATCGCCAAGTCTCTGTTTATGTTCTCAAAATGCATACCGCATCGCCAAGTCTCTGTTTATGTTCTCAAAATGCACACCGCATCGCCAAGTCTCTGTTTATGTTCTCAAAATGCACACCGCATCGCCAAGTGTCTGTTTATGTTCTCAAAATGCACACCGCATCGCCAAGTCTCTGTTTATGTTCTCAAAATGCACACCGCATCGCCAAGTCTCTGTTTATGTTCTCAAAATGCACATCGCATCGCCAAGTCTCTGTTTATGTTCTCAAAATGCACACCGCATCGCCAAGTCTCTGTTTATGTTCTCAAAATGCTCACCGCATCGCCAAGTTTCTGTTTATGTTCTCAAAATGCACACCGCATCGCCAAGTGTCTGTTTATGTTCTCAAAATGCACACCGCATCGCCAAGTGTCTGTTTATGTTCTCAAAATGCACACCGCATCGCCAAGTCTCTGTTTATGTTCTCAAAATGCACACCGCATCGCCAAGTCTCTGTTTATGTTCTCAAAATGCACACCGCATCGCCAAGTCTCTGTTTATGTTCTCAAAATGCACACCGCATCGCCAAGTCTCTGTTTATGTTCTCAAAATGCACATCGCATCGCCAAGTCTCTGTTTATGTTCTCAAAATGCACACCGCATCGCCAAGTCTCTGTTTATGTTCTCAAAATGCTCACCGCATCGCCAAGTTTCTGTTTATGTTCTCAAAATGCACACCGCATCGCCAAGTCTCTGTTTATGTTCTCAAAATGCACACCGCATCGCCAAGTCTCTGTTTATGTTCTCAAAATGCTCACCGCATCGCCAAGTCTCTGTTTATGTTCTCAAAATGCACACCGCATCGCCAAGTCTCTGTTTATGTTCTCAAAATGCACACCGCATCGCCAAGTCTCTGTTTATGTTCTCAAAATGCACACCGCATCGCCAAGTCTCTGTTTATGTTCTCAAAATGCTCACCGCATCGCTAAGTTTCTGTTTATGTTCTCAAAATGCACACCGCATCGCCAAGTGTCTGTTTATGTTCTCAAAATGCACACCGCATCGCCAAGTCTCTGTTTATGTTCTCAAAATGCTTACCGCATCGCCAAGTCTCTGTTTATGTTCTCAAAATGCACACCGCATCGCCAAGTCTCTGTTTATGTTCTCAAAATGCACACCGCATCGCCAAGTCTCTGTTTATGTTCTCAAAATGCACACCGCATCGCCAAGTCTCTGTTTATGTTCTCAAAATGTACACCGCATCGCCAAGTCTCTGTTTATGTTCTCAGTCAGCCCAATAGCGCTCTTATGTCACAAATTTTCGAGTTGTCACTGCCTGTTTTAGATATTTCTGGACATCAAAATGTTGATCTTATGTCTCGCATATCTAATGAGCGCGATTCGGACACGAATTTGTGAATACGTGTCTACAGTATATTAAATAAAGCTCAAGAGATCTTCCCAGAATTTTTCATTGTATATGCAAATAAATATACCTGAAATTAATAGAATAAGATAGAGATATGGGAAAACCGAAAATGACTGAAAAACGATCATCTCAGAAGGAAAGGAACTATTTCATGTTGAGGTTATGTAATTATGCCGTAAGGTCATTTGCTTCATTACTGTCGTGATAACTCCATGAAAGTGAATCCATTTTTTTTGTCAAATACGTTGCTAATAGAATTCCGTAGTCTTAAGAAATATAACATATTACATAACATAACGGCAACGTTTCTTGAAGTCATTTTACTAGTAAAAACTATGATGGTTTTGATATTCATTAGCATGCTGATCTAGTACAAGCCACGAACACTACCTATCACGTTCTGCTGCCCCTTTCAACAAATCGTTATAAATTTGCCTTTCTTTTCACTATATTAAAGGAAGTGTCTTCATGATAAAGTTAAATTTCTTCGTTTCTTACACACTTTATCCTTGTCACAATTTCGATTTTTTCATCTTTCTTCACGCATTTCAATCTTAACATTACTAGTCAGGTATGGTGTAGTACAGTGATTCTCAACACTTAGACTGTGGCCCGGTAAATTTCTTCTTCTGTACGACGAGGACCCGATCCAAACAAATTTACTCGTAAATACCTTTCCAGTTTTTTTTAAAGTTCACACATTTAACTAACTTAAGTATTAATAATTAAGTATGACGTGCGTAATCTTAAGACTTAAAGGGTAGGCCTATCAGTGGTTGAAACTTGAGAAATAATTATTTTTTTCTGTTTTAAGTGCACCTCTTATTTACGCATCAAGAATTAAATGTTTATTGACCAAATCGGAAGAAGATCTAAAAAAATTCGCGATGGCTTCATACCTTCATTTCCCAGAACAGTAGTACAAATGACACATTGAGGTCATGACAATTGTTCAGTGTTAGGGCATTGTACAAAACCAAATTTTAAGTGCTTTTCCATGTACTTAAGGGGAAATTATGGTATTTTTTGGTTAAAAATGAGTAAATTTTCAATTTTTTTTTTCTTTAAAATAATGTATGATATGTATGGAATACATTTCATAACATTTTGTGGGTATTTGTAGGGCTAATGGGAGGGTTGTCTTAGCTCTTTTCTAAAAAATATTTTCTTTTAGGAAATATATACAACTGTTTAAAGTAACTTAAATAAAAGGGCCTCGTTAAGTAATTGACTGTCATGTGATTTCGCCCCTTTCTACGACCCTGCGACAAAACCACTTGGACGGACAGTAGATAGCATGTCTGAGTAATTTTATCTTTTTGGATAGGGCAGAAGTGAAGATTGAATTTACAGTACGTAGAATACTCTTTTATAGAGTAGGTACAGAATTATTTCAACATTAGTTACTAGTACGAAGGACGAAACTGGTAATTGGAATTAGGTACAATAGTTTATAGTACGATACTAGGTAAATTAGGGTCTGTTGGACAGTCGGGCTTGTTGGACACTTTATACTTTAACGTGTTACCTCGCCACTTGAGGACACCACATTCTGCCAGAAGTCAATGACGGAAGTAGCCCTACTCGTGGTTACTTCCGTCATTGACTTCTGGCAGAATGTGGTGTCCTCAAGTGGCGTGGTGACACGTTAAAGTACAAATTGTCCAACAAGCCCGACTGTCCAACAGACCCTAATTTACCCTATGCACGAAAGAACTGAAGTCAGTATCGAAATGAACGGTCACCATTTTCAAAAATGTGTTTAAATATCCATATTATAATTATTTTTCAATTTACCTTCATTCTCTAAATTGTACGCTAATGTGCTGTAGACAGTATAATTTACACTGCATAATGAATACGTCCGAATGGATAGCTCAGTTTCTGAGTAAAAACACTTATTGTTAATACAGTACTGTCTTTTGATTAAAGAAAAACCTAATGAAAATTATCAAACTCAAAATCGCGATATTTCCTAGTTTACGTAAATGGACGAACTTCTTTTCTTTCCTCCTATAACCAGTAAAGTGATTTGTTTGTATTTTACACCAGTATCATCGAACTCCAGTCGGGGAAGAGGGTAGCAAACGGTGTTTCTGGTTCTCAACTGTTAATCCAAAGGTATAGCCAGGTTAATATTAGAAATGTTAGTAAAAATAAAATTATGTTTAAGACGCCGGAATCTGTTAGGAAACAAACCTGGAAAGAAGAAAGTAACGAGTGAAAAGTTCACTGGACGAAGTAGCTTAATGTTAGTGTCGCCATCACCTATCTAGTTCTTCTCAGTAAAACATTCACGTCTAAATTTTGAGACGACACGTTACAACTTCGTATCATAATAGTTGCTTCACATGATCCACAAATGAGCTGTAGTTCATGCCAATGTCCATAACCGAACGAGGAAGAAACAGAGTTTGAGAGACTTATGTAAACACTGGGCAATGATTACGATACCAGAATCTTCTTTCCAGACTACATAACAGCAACTCTGCAATACCGTGAGAATATAAACCGTACACTAGAACTAGTTTAACCGGAATGAGTATTTAGCGACCATTACCTGTCTTTCTTCATCACACGAGTGTTCTCATTTGGCAATTATGAAATGAACATGCCAAATGTAACACCTAACAATTCTATCTTCAAACTGGAAAGTCAGCTCTAGAAATACAACGCATCTGTTTTATTAATCAAAACATTCCTAACTATTTTATGTGATGGCGAAGAACATTATTTCTTTGATATAGGTATAGTTAATTAGTAGGAGTAGGAATATTGGAATGCTCAAGTTGAACATAGCTATGAATGTAAAACGTTCTACAGTTTCTACCAAAAGTTTAAGGACACCCTTGTAAAAATGATGTTTCACTCCTGTTCTTATACGTTAAAGGTTGGTAATATTGTGATAACTTACTAATAATATTATGATAGTTATTTTTGGGAATTTTTTACAACTTTACTGAGCGAGAGAAGAACCGGTTTTGTGCAGAAACTTGTCCATGAACATTCCCTTAATACGTTGAAGCCAAAAAACCGATCTTCCTCTCGCTCAGTAAAATTGTAAAAAATCCTCAAAAAGAACTATCAAAATATTATTAGTATCACATATTACAAACTTTTACCCTACTTATATAAAACCCCCTGATGTTTATATAGGGACCTAATGCCTGTGAGAAAATGAAGTTCTTTTTACTGCAAACCAATCTCTCTATCTTTCAAACTGCCGATTATTAACGATTTTTCTGCTATGAAAACGTACTAGCCCGGGTAGCGTGGGTCGTGTAAATGCACCTAAAAGGGAGAGGTTAAACTAAGAGGAAGAAGAAGAAAACGTACTAAAAATTACATCTTGTGGAGGACAAAAATTAATTACTCCGGAATGAATGTAGGCCTACTTATATGAATGAATTTTGGGATAGTTAGAAATATATTAAAAGCTTCTTGTGCAAATATTTCTATTTGTTTAAACAAATTGTGACACCTCGTTCACGTATTAAAATCTAGATTTGTTCTTTATTTTCGTTAGGAAACACTGCCATTTTTCTGAATTCTCCCGAGTTTGAAATTCGCAGCAGATTAACCCGAAACTCTACTGCCACGTAAATCACAACATTGGGAGTTGTTAATACTGGTCAGTTCAATTCAATTCAATTCAATTTATTAAGCCATTAAACATACAGTGATAGGCTACGTCACAAATACTGAAGGGGAAAAAACATACACTTGAAAATATACATATAATTGAAAACAGGAAAGTTTAATTAGAATGAAAACACAAAATATTTTGAAACTCTATAAATTAAGGGAAACACTTCACTCTTAATGTATTATTTGTCACTAAAAGTAATTAACATTATTTATTAAAAAAACAATTTCATATGAATTTATGTTAAGACACTCATGTACAGAATAGAAAGGATTAATTAAAAGCCTAGTTTTGAAACTATTGGTTGGTAACTTATAATATTGACTGAGAAGCTTATTATATAATTTCATCCCCTGACAGAAAAATATGTACTAGTTTTATGTAATCTACAGTATGCAATATCAATTTGTTCACTATTTCTAATTTCATAATCATGTACTGTATATTGGCTACTAATGAGTGATTGTCTATATTTTGTCGAGTGTAAAGGACTGTATATATGCCTGTCAATTTGAAAAGTGGTCGACAATGTTCAAGATAGTTTGATTGACATAGAATTCTAATGGCTTTCTTTTGTAAAATCAAGACACTCCCAAAATTAATCAGTTTATTCCCTCCATTTTAGTAAACAGTTGTGGAGTTTGTTACATGTTAGGAAAGTTTAGATTTCTTCCTTGAAAAAAGAAAGTGAAAATGGATCGAAATTCAGAAGTGTGGACGTGAAGTGGCAGATTATTGGAATGTGAAAGAATGACTTGAGACAATATCTAATTCTATCCCAAAATTCATTGATCTCAATACATCCATTATGGAGTAATTATTTTTTTCCCTACACAAAATTTAATTTTTCAGCAACTTTTCATAACAGAAAAATGGTTATATAATCCATAGTTTGGAAGATAGAGAGATTGGGTTTGTAGTAAAAAAAAAACTCCATTTTTCTCAGACATTTGGTTCCTTTATAAATATCGGGGGTTTCGCATAAGTATAAAGACAGGAGTGAAACTTCTCTTTCGAAGGGGTGTCCTTAAACTTCTGGTAGAAACTGTATATTTTAAATGTACTATAGGTACACCACAATATAAACATAAATATCTAGGTACTTGTATGTACACTAAAAATAATTAAATGAGACATAGGCTACATTTTAACATAACACAACTAAAATAATAGCACTTGAGGACAAAAGCGTAGATCGTTAAACAGATAATATTGAAAATACGTATGAAATTATTTGTCCCATTGTCATTACAAAATTTAAGTTAACAAAAATTAATACCAGATTATTCCTCGTTCAACCATTCATTCCAGTTGGTCTTCCTATGTTCTGAATGATGAATTTGAAAACAGTAAGAAAACTTAGAGAAAAATGGTAGTTTTATGACGTGTCGGAAGAATTCAGTTCTTGTAGTGTACATGAGACGGATGTGTAAATCTCAAACATTCAATTTTGTATTGCATATCAAATATTTTATACAAATGCGGACATGCGGTCAAGCTTCAAGCCTATGTTTTAATTAATAGAAAGTTATAGTTCGTTACTGTACTTATTTAATTCCTTTCATAAATTTCTATAATATTAGAAAAAATATTTACAAGAGACGATGCCTGAAAACCCGTCTTCTTCATGTAGTAATCTTTATAGTTTATTTTATAGGAAATCATAGGTGGAGTTATGGGGAACATGAGAGGGCACTGCCCCCCCAAACTTATCTGAACTCTTTTTTTCTATCAACGTTAGAAAATATTGAATTCAAAAGATTGTTCTTGCTTTTTATTATTATTATTAAGTTTCTGTGCTTAAATTGACGAATAAATATTTTCAGATCATGTGTCTGGACTATAATATTTATTTTAAATTTCTGAATGTATAATAATTTCAATACCTCATTCGAGGAATGGGAGCACTGTAATGTTTCTTTTGTAACAGCCTGCACTCATGTGTTAGAAGTCTGCAGGTGTTTAGGCCGCCACTTGGAGAAATATAAATAACATACTGTAGTATAATGCACAAAAAAGAAAAGTGATCCCGGTATAATGTGTAGGCCTAAACTTAAAGGCGAGAGATTAAGTAAAATAATTAGAATTTACATGTCATATATATTCAGGAAGGTAAGCTTCAGATAAAGTTTCTGTTAGCACTGATACGTAGTGCTATTGATGTAAGCTTATACATATGTTTGTGTATGACAGAGAAAAAAGGGAGATTGTTTTAAGTTATGCCCTATTATAATCTGTAGTAGACCTACAGTTCTAGCCCTATAAAACTCGGTCCACACATCGCGGATATGGATGTAACACCGTAAGAAATAAGCATCCCGAAAATACCTTTATTAAATGATCATATTCGGATATACTGTACCACGGTCAAGCTATAATGGTGGGAGAAGGTAAATAATGTTCCCCATAACCTTGTTATACGTGTATCGGGATTCTATGGTTTCCTTTGCTCCCTCAAGGAAACTGTTCTCTCTCCGCCTATGTATGAAATTAGAATAGAAAACGAAGAAGATGGCAATAATTTTCTGCAACTGATACAGGAGAGCTGTAAGCCTCTTGAAGTGATGTCCTCAATGAAATTATTCCATTGTTGTGAAGTGAGCAAGATTAAAAAACGTTACAGTACAAAGAAGGAAAGAAGTCGTCATAGATCATAAGCAACATAATGTAGAAAAATACACAAAATCAGATGTATATACATTGTAAACTTTAAAACCATTTATTTCAATATGAAAAAATGTTCCGACCCCTTCGCACTTCAATTCAACAGAACTTGCAATTGAATATGAATGAAAGGATGCTCTATATTTCACAATGAATGGTTACAATATTCGATTACAGTCATGAAGACTAAATGATTATGCAACCTTTGAACTCTATTGAAATGCATGTAGTGGGCCTTGCATCAGAGAAATTACAACAATACTACTAAAATAGCTTAAGCTTAATTGTTTACGTTACTATGGATGTGGATATCACGTCATCATCAGTACGATAAAATAATATAACTCAAAATATATCGTATAAAATGTTCGAAGAAAGGTAATTTTGAAGGTAAGAAATTACATATAATATTTTACAACATAATTAGTGTAGTTTCATTTCTCATTCCGTATTATAATCAAGAATAAAACATACTTGAAAGGTTTACAGAAAAGGTGTTAAAATTCTTTGTTTTTATATACCGTAGAAACCTCTCTGAAGAACACTACTATCTGAAATGTACTATTTGGTAGTTACTACATTAATATAATTCACGTAACGCGCTGAATGTGACCATAGTAACCTAAATAGAATTTTAATTTACACTCTCAATGAAATCTAGATCCAATTTCCTATTTATATTTGTGTTAATTTTACACATCTCTGTTAGTTTCAGATCAAATTCTTCAAAAAGGGCTCGTAATTTCGTCATTCCCAATGTAATAAGCGTAACGGTCAGTTGATAAGTTCATGTGGGGTAAGTATGACACCCATGTTTAGTGTGACGCCAGATACAAAATGTTGGTTCAAACCGAGATAGAATAATATTTAATCGCTGATGAAATATAGGACAAATTTTAATATAAAATATTGAGAGTTCTCCTAGAGTAGTCGGATTTATTGAAGCGGTTGGGGCAACTTAGTGCAATGCCACATTTTTATCACTTTGAGATTAAAGCTAAAGCATCTACAAATGATATTTTCAGTATTTTTCTTCACCATATTGCTTACATAATGTATTCCTCTTCAGACTGCATATTTATTACTTTTAATTTGAGTGAAAAAGGACTGGTGTAATGACGGGATAAATTGCAGCCACGTCTTATAGACCGGTAAGTGTTACAATTATTATTATTATTATTATTATTATTATTATTATTATTATTATTATTATTATTATTATTATTATTATTATGTAACTGGTACAAAACTTGGTAAAAGTGTTGAATCCCTGAAAACATATCCGTGAAGTGCTTTGTGTGGAGTGTGGCACTGTATGGGGCAGAACATGAACATTACGACGTGAAGAGAAGCGACTAGAAGCATTTGAAATGTGGATATGGAAAATAATGGAGCATACGAAATGAAACTGCGATGGAAAGAGTGAGCGAAGAAAGAATGATGCTGAAGCTGATCAGGAGGAGAAAAAGGAATTGGTTGGATCACTGACTGAGAAGAAACTGCCTACAGAAGAATGCGCTGGAAGGAATGGTAAACAGGAGAAGAGTTCGAGGCAGAAGAAGATATCAGATGATAGACGACATTAAGATATACAGATCATATGCGGAGACAAAGAGGAACGCAGAAAATGGGAAAGATTGGAGAATGCTGGGTTTATAGTGAAAGACCTGCCATTGGGCAGAAAACTATGAATGAATAAAATGCATCTTTATAGGTTATATTAGTGTTTCTCAACATTTTTGATGATGAGCCCCTAAAAAATTATTTATTTATTTATTTATTATTTTTGGGTTATTTTACGATGCTGTATTAACATATCAAGTTATTTAGTGTCTGAATGAAATGAAGGTGATAATGCCGGTGAAATGAGTCCGGAGTTCAGCCCCGAAAGTTACCCAACATTTCCTCGTATCGGGTTGAGGGAAAACTCCGGGTATTTGCCTAGTACCCAGTACTCGTTACATAGACCACTCTTACACTAAACCTGGAGTAATTTAAGCTTATTAATCAAATAAATGATTCTACTTACTGTTTTTTATATGCTCAACTGTATGTAATTTCTATTTAATACATAATATTTCATTGTTATTTTCCATCCGAAGATCATTAAGAACTATGAATATTACTTAATATCTCCTATCTTTCTTCAAATAATGTTTATATGCCATATTAAATTTCATTTGTTTTCATAAGTTAACAATGATGCACATTAGGAGCAACATATAAGAAATTATTTTCCTACACAATGCACGCTATACTCACGTTGTTTTGAAATAATTAATCGAAGATGGTTTGCTTATTGTTTATTATACGTATGTAATTTCTATTCCATATGTTTTTTTTCTATCCCACGATCATTAAGAATGGTAAATATTATTCATGCACGTTTCCTGTATTTGTTAAAATAATGTTATGTGGCATGTTAATTTTTATTTGTCGTTATTTACGTAAAAATGATGCACCAAAAAATAATAATAATTTCGTACTCACTCCACATCCTATAATTATTATATTCGCATTTGTTTTTCAGTGATTTATTGAAGAATGTGCCGGTACCTTCAACTCAAATGTGATGGACCGGTTAATTACGATAAATTAATTGCACAAGGGCTTGGGGGCCGTCCCCAACTGGGGTTTTAGGGGGCAGAGCCCCCTAAAACAAGAAAGAACACATCATAAAATATAATTCGTACCTTCAACCGGTTTATTACGCTACTATAAATTAATTGCATGAGGGTTTGGGGACCAAGTCCCCAACAGGGGTTTTTAGGGGGCTGAGCCCCCTAAAACAAGAAAGAACACATTATAAAATGTAACTCGTACCTTCAACCCAAAGGTGATGGACTGGTTAATTACTATAAATTAATTGCACGAAGGTTTGGGGACCAAGTCCCCAACAGGGGTTTTTAGGGGGCGGAGCCCCCTAAAATAAGAAAGAATACATTATAAAATGTAACTCGTACCTTCAACCCAAAGGTGATGGACCGGTTAATTACTATAAATTAATTGCACGAAGGTTTGGGGGGCCAAGTTCCCAAGAGGGTTTTTAGGGGGCGGAGCCCCCTAAAGCAAGAAAGAACACATCATAAAATATAACTCGTACCTTCAACCCAAAGGTGATGGACCGGTTTATTAGGCTACTATAAATTAATTGCATGAGGGTTTGGGGACCAAGTCCCCAACAGGGGAACACATTATAAAATGTAACTCGTACCGTCAACCCAAAGGTGATAATATAATAATATAATGTAATTATGTTGTACGTAGCAAGATCGATTATTCAATTGATAGGATATTTTATGAGGTTGTCAAGACTGAGATATCTATTGTCAATTGCTTTTATTTGTCAGAAGGCCTCGACTGACGGGTATATAAGGACTGGCGCTCTTAGGTGTGGAGGTCGGGTTTGGGATGGCCCACAAGCAACAAGTTATACTAAATATGTTAAACATAAAAACGACCTATGTAACGAGTACCGGGTACTAGGAAATTACCAAACCCCGGAGAAACCTTAACCAGATAACTTATCCTGACCGGGATTCGAACCCGGGCCTACAATATTATTGGCGTGGCTTCGGTCCAGGGATAATACGTTATTTACAATATTATGCCACAAAATAAAGCTTAATAGACGTACTCACGGAGAGCCTCTCTCGTGGAACCGTGGTTTCACTAGCTTCTTTAGTGTGCAAGAATCCTACCGTCAGCCTTGCGAACTAAATGAATAACTATTTTTAATTCTTTCACACAATTGTGCAGTGTCAAGATAATATCACTGGAAATTTACACTAATGGGTCGAAAACGACAGACGGTACGGGAGCAGCGCATTACAATGACACAATGACGACAGCGAAGAGGATTTCACTCCAAGAGGATAGCTCAATTTTCTAAACTGAAATGCTTGCAGTTAAATGTGCTTTGAAGACTTTAATGGAAATTCAACATGCAAAAACTTGCATATTTATGGATTAATTAAGTGCACTACTAAGGCTAACATCGACCAAGGTTACAATTAAATTACCATTGGATTTTGTCCACTTTATAGAGGATTTCACGTTAAGAAAGAAGCATTGAGCATATGGAGCTACTCCATCAAATAACCAGTTGCCACAGAAGAACGTAGCTACTACATAGTTTGTACAATGTATTAGACAAGGCCCATGAAACCACTGCTTTTTCCTTAACGTGGAATCCTCTATAGCCTAAAAAAAATCGTAAATAAAGTATAACAAGGTCACAATGATATCTGTCTTGCTTAACTACCTAGCTATCAAGAAACTAGGGCAAATGAAGTTGTCGATGAAATGGCTAAAGAAGCGACTACAGCTACCAATTCTCAGCCTACTTACTTTTGTCTAGAAAATGTAATTCAAAATAATATATTACAAATACTTAGATTACGTAATCGAAAGAAGATTCCTTGATTGATATATCATCCATTGTCTAGAATGAAAGTATCCTGTGTTATGAAATCACAATTTAACATCGCTTTAAATCCTCATTGTTACAAAATCGGCATGAAAGTTTCTTCTCTTTGTGAATGTGGTGAAATTGGTGACATAAATCATGTCCTATTTGGCTGTACATGCCAACACAAGAACATCACAAGCTTTATTACTGAATTATGTACTATTAAAGAATTCGGACCTTGAACACTTAAATCGTTAGTGACGTATCACGAACATAAAATAGCCAGACCATTACTTAAACTTATAGAAAACACAAAATTAAACTTTAGTGTTTATTAGTGCTGTCACGATCATTCCTACAGATGGATGATTGATAACTAAATACGCTTGTGGTGAACATAGATGTCTAAATCTAGTGAAGAAGAATCTGGATAGGGCGTCTCAAAATAAGTTAACAACAAATTAATTCATAATGGTTTCTGAAATCAACGATTATTGAATGTGATGGACATATAGTTATACAAACGATCTCTTAATATTTATGTACTCTGAATAATAAACACAAATATAAATGTTAACGAGTCTTGTGTAAGTAAATTAAATAACTTATTATATAATATGACAAAGAAAATTTGAGGGAGGTGGGATTTGATGATAGAGACTGGATTAATCTTGCACAGGATAGGGACCAATGACGGGCTTATGTGAGGGCAGCAATGAACCTCCGGGTTCCTTAAAAGCCATTTGTAAGTAAGTAAGTAAGTAAGTAAGTAAGAAAGTAAGTTAGTATGACAAGGAAAATCTATGTTGGAAAGAGTGGATGAAGAAATAATAATGCTGAAACTGATCAGGAAGAGAGAAAGGAATTTTCTAGGTCGCTGGGTGAGGAGAAACTGCCACTCAAGAATGCACTGGAAGGAATGATGAACGGGGAAACAGTTCGGGGCAGAAGAAGATATCAGATGATAGACGACATTAAGATATATGGATCATATGCGGAGACAGAGGAAGACAGAAAATAGGAAAGCCTGCAGAATGCTGGGGTTGCAGTGAAAGACCTGCCCTTGGGCAGAAGACAATGAATGTATGAATGAATGATAAGGAACTACAAGAACAGCTGTTACTCTCAGGTATTCAACACCTTTACCAAATATTTTAATATAACATTATATGAATGCACAATCAAATATTGGTAGCCTAGCACTATTTTGTCGCTAATGTTTGCTTGCCAGTATAATTTGCTGACTGTCCTAAAACACATTAGTTTATTTTTAAATCTCAACCAAAGTAGCCTACTTAGGGTGCTATGCATAGACATTTCGCTAGCCCGCACTACGAGCGTGCTAAACTAGCCCCGGCTATCGACTGGTTACTTGTACGTGATTCATATCATATCTTATCGATAACACTGGTTTATGAATACGAAAAACGTTAGTTTGTTGATCATCCACCGGAAGCCCGCGCTAAGAATGTCTATGAATACGGCCCTTACAGTTTATAATATAGTACGTCCACAGAATACAAAGGGATATAATTTCGTAACGGTGTATATTACGAACTAGTGTCATACGAAAGAACGACTCAATGAATTCAAGTTTTGAATATTGCGGAATTTCTAATTGCCGGCGGGATGGAAGAGAAGAAAACTGTTAATATTAGTTTTGTTCGTTGGAATTTGTCAGTCATATGCTATTTTTGTGTTGTTGCATTTTATAAAATCGTGTGAATGTTCATTTCAACTCATTTCTGAATTCTGCAGCTATTTAGTGACTTAATAGGGAACCCACAGGAAGATAGTACGATGTACTGAGCAACACGCTATGACAGAGCGTTGTAACGGTGCACCATGACTTTTTAACGACAGTTGCATCGTCAGGCACCCAGTTACAATAGATAGTGAAGTGGTGTGACTTCTTCTTATAGGATTATATATATAAAAAATACATATGACCTTTATTTCCTTAGAATCTGGAAGAGCTGCGACATCGTATCTCCAGTGTCATCCAATCCATTCCAGTAAATCCAGTAGATGTTGGTGCGCGTGTGGTATGAGTGGGAATATCGCCTTTATGTCTACCGTGTGGAACGCGGGGCGCACACTGGTCTGTGAGATAGGCACTATAAAATATTTTTAGTTACTATACCTGGTGTCGCCATTTTCACATACATACGACTACCTACAGCGACGCTATACGCATTTACAAATACGGTGTTTTCTGTGGGCACTCTGTATAATATTCTGATAGTGTATATTATAATATCTAGACAATGCTTCTTTATACTCAGTGATCATCTGATTCCTCTTCAGGTTATGTAGATTGCGTGTTTATTACACTTCGGTTCAGTGAAAGAGGAATGTTGTGCCAGCAGGATGAATTGCAGTAAGTCTTGTAGATCGGTAAGTTTTCTGTCTCCATCTTCATTTTTCTATTTCCATATTACATTACCTCCAAAATACAGAGAGACCGAAGAAATGTATACACATTTCAACGTGTAAAATATCTACTAAAAGCTGTATTTCGAGAATGATAAGTACACATGTTTAACAACTACTATCAAAAGAGCGCGAAGTGTTCCCCATAAACATCCAGACACGTCTGGTTTGGCAAATTACTTCACAAGTAACGTTGACAGTGTGTCCATTATGATAGCTGCACAAGCCATCCTGTTGACATTACTCTACCTAGCAATCGCCGTAATTTCATTGTCCACATCTGCGAATAAAAAAATAAATGAAATAAATATATAAATAATTGAAATAAGTGGGTTAATATATACTTAAGAGTTTATTTCAACACTACACTACGGTCACTTTCGCAATATTATCATTTTGTATGTATGTATGTATGTATTTATTTATTAACACTACAATTGGATATACACCCGGTGGCAGTGATATATAATATACAATAATTACAATTACACGAAATAAAATAAATAAACGTAAATGAAATAAACTAACATAAACGTAAATCTATAAATAGTAGATGCAATAAACCTAGGACTATAAATAAAAAGGACTATAAATATTATTCTGTTATTCGATATTATTACTATCACACCTGTTTCAATTTTATTTACAAAGGTAGATTACACATTCAAATGTTGCTTGTTACTGTAGCACAACAACTATTCCTAGGTCTAAAAATTGAATTTGCCTTTATTAATTTTCACTTTTCTCCATTTTTTTAGCTTCACTTACGCACATTGTAAGCTGGTTTAAAAGCTCATATCTCTGACAAAAATATTAATCGCACAGTCACAGAAATTGCCTTCTTCACTGCCATATATTTTTAATGGAGAGTTATGTGGTTGTGTTGCTGGAATTAAACAAATTCAACATACTATAGGCCCGGGTTCGAGTCCCGTCCCTCAACCCAATACGAGCAAATGCTGGGTAACTTTCGGTGCTGGATGCCGGACTCATTTCACCGGCATTATCACCTTCATATCATTCAGACGCTAAATAACCTAGATGTTGATACAGCGTCGTAAAATAACCCAATAAAATAAAAAATAAACATACTATAAATATTCTGTCCAATTGATAGAAACAGCTATATACTTTGGGGAACGAATTCATCAGCAAGAGGAAATTACATTTAAACACACACTGAAAAGTTCAAATCTGGTAACAGTTCGATTTCATGACGGTTCTTACGGTCTATTTTCTGCAATACCTGTCCTAAAAAGACTACGACTATTAAGAATTGTAAAGTACTACTAAGGCTATGAAAACAAAAGAGAATACGAAATTGTAATGTATTGTATGAAATTCTATGATACGGACTGGATACGCATTGTATTGTATGGAGTTGTGTTGTATGAAATTATATTGTATTGCATTAAATTGTATTCTATTGTACTGAATTAACTTGTATTTTATCAAATTGTATTGTATTTGTATTGCATAAAATTATATTATAGGCCTATTGTATTGTATTGCAATGTATTAAATCACAGAATACAATAGAGCAGAATTTAATGCAACAGAATACAATTTAATATAACACAATACAATTTCATACAATTTAAGTCTATGATTTTGTCATCTTAGAATAAAAATGTATTATCTTACACAAACATACTTCATTCATCACAAATCAATGTTCTAATTAAATTTTCATGTACTTAATTTTTTCTGTATCACTTATACTTTTTCACTCCAAATTTCGTGCCAATTCTTTGTCTTTGTCGATACCCAAACGAAGCAAGATTTCTCAATTTCCATCATGACTTTATACTGTTTGTAAGTTGTTTGATGTAGTCCTAGAACATCATCTCTGATTTCTTGAATTTCAATGGTAGTTTTTAAAATAGCAGTTTTGAAATGAAATGTAACCAGAAATTAGTGAATCATTTTCGCAAATTCTACATAGACCAGCTGCAGATTGGAAGTACTACGTCATATGACATGGAACACAAAATTTATTTTTTACCCACATTTCACAAAGACTAAGAAAACTGCGAAGACTAAAAAGAACACGAAGACTAAGAAGACCGCGAAGACTAAAAACACTTTGAATACTACGTAGGCTAGGAAAATTAAAATCCGGCATTGTAAAGAAAGTTTACACTTCGTAATTACCTTATAGTTTTCGATATTTTTGTGTATTATCAAATTTGACGAGACGTTGAAGGGAAGATTAAGACTACAGACACATTTCTGTCGGTCAACTTCTCGTTAAACAATTGAAACTCTAAAAGAGTAATTCTAAACACTACAGACTCGGATATAATTGACGTTTTTGATGAAGTATTAAATAACGATTATTAGGTAAACTATACGAGTACAAAAACCAGTAGTAAGCCATATCTACTTCTTGCAATAAATTATTCTTGTTATAGTTATGAAATAATATCTATTGTTAGTATTTGGACATATTCATTTTCCCGAATCTGAAATGAAATGTTTCATTTACTTTCAATTTAATAATCAATAAATTAATTAAAGTAAAGGGATCAATCTTTTGATTTATTGTTACTTATTGGATGAATTATCTTTTGTTACATCTAGGTATTCATAATGTGTTTCGAGTAAACAATTAAAATTTTTAATTAAAATATAAAAATAAAAAAATCCCAACTTGACTACCAAAAGATTAACATATATTGAAGTTATTCTATCTTAGAACTGAATATTCATGGAAATTTTAAAACTAAGTACATTATAGAATTAAGAGAAATGTCTGTTTTCCTGGTAACAATGTATAACATCGTCGTATTATTGTCACTTTTAACACTTTCTGAACTCACTGAATACAATTAACCTTAAAAAATTCACAATTGCACAGTACATCCTTAATAATTTGATGTTGTCTTGTTGAGAATTGAATTTTTCTTTAATTTTATTGTATTCTGTTAGTAATATACAGAAAAATTTGAAATTACAGATTAAGTTATGTTTAAGAAAATTATACCATAATTACAACTACATTTTGAGATTGACAATTTATTGCATCTCTATTGTTAAACTGATGCGAAACCCGCGATGCTAATTCCGACCACATTTATCAAAGGTATTTCTGTTACTGTGCTAGGTTCAGTAACACCACATCCTGCTTTGTATTTATTCCCAATTTTCTCTGAAGAAAACTTTGTTATCGCAGACATATAAGATTTTTTTTTATTGTGACACGAAACCGACGCGACGGTACCGCAGAAATTGCCACATAGTACGGTATATTCCATGTTCATTCTCTCTGTTGTACACATGTGGATGCATTAGTGTTTTGCACTCTACTACATTGCCGAATTGCTGTACAAGATTTAATAAATTATTTTCGACCTAGGAGTAATTAGCCCTTCTATTTATTTGTGACAACTTGTTAACAAAACACAAGTTGTTCCTATTACTAACTACAACAATGTTCAGTTTAACATAACGAAATATATTTAATATACGCTGATAACTTCAACTCTCAGTAATAACTGAATTCACGATAGGATATTTGTCTATAATTTCAACTCTGAGATGACTAAGAGGATTAAGAAGACTACGAAAAACAAAACGAAGAATTAGAAGGCTACGAAGACAACAGAGAGGACATAAACTGAGATGACAACAAAGACTATGTTCATGGAGAAGAAACTGCGACAAAGAAGATTACGTAGAATACGAAGACAAGCAGACAAAGAATAAGGAAAATAACAAAACTGCGAAGACTAGAGAGACTGCGAAGACTAAGGGGACTAAGGAGACTACGGAGACTGCGAAGAATAAGGGAACTGCGAAGACTACGAAGACTAAGGGGACTGCGAAGACTAAGGGGACTGCGAAGACTAAGGGAACTGCAAAGGCTAAGGGGACTGCGAAGACTAACGGAACTTTGGGGACTACGAAGACTAAGGCGACTACGAAGACTAAGGTGTCTAGGGGGACTGAAAAAACTAAGGAGACTGAGAAGACTAAGCGGACTGCAAGGCAAAGGGGACTAAGGGGACTGCGAAGGCAAAGGGGACTAAGGGGACTGCGGAAACTAAGGAGACTGCGAAGATTAAGGGGACTGCGAAAACTAAGGGGACTGCGAAGAATTATATCTAGGGTACGGATTTTTACGTCGTTAAAATGTAATTTTAGGTGCCTAAAATAGGCTTAAGTTTGCTGGAAATATTCTCAAAAGAATTGAAAATAGGTTCTAACAAAAAATACTGTTGTCATTAAAAACACGTTCCAAATCATCAAGAATTCACTTCTAGAAGTTAATAATTTTAAATGCCTATACATCATTACCACCACTACTAGTAGAAGTACAAGAACAACAAATCTAACTAGTTAATCCTATACATAAACTAAGGAATTAAATGTGAAGAATAAGTTTTAGACACAAATTCACTACACAAAGAAGTAAAATATGTTTGTACGTATGTATGTATGTATTTATTTATTCACACTGCAAATGGGTATATACCCGGTGGCAGTGGTAATTAATTACACTCAATAATGACAATTAATAATAAACACAACTAATAAAAACAACAATAATAATAATAATAATAATAATAATAATAACAACAACAACAACAACGAGAATCCTAAATTAAATTAAGCATGGTTACTTAAAATAACATTTAAAGTAAATCTAATTTGTATCTTAACCCTAAGTTCGAACTAAGACCCACGAGTGTGACAGGTTCATACCTGCACAAGTATCTCCGTAATGTCCATAATTAGCTTCAGAATAAATTACTAATACTTTTTCTAATTTTCTACTAAAAAGCAATGCCGTCTGTCACTCAACACAAATTTGTATGCTGAAAATGAACTCTCCACATCCACTGAAATAACAGGAGCGTATTTAAATTTTGACAGTAGTTGGACAGAAATGTTGCATTGTAAATCCATGTTCTGCCCTACTAGGATATCTGAAGCAGTATGCAGGTCCTTCCTTGCTACATTTCTCTGCAAAACTTGCCCCAGTTTATCCAGTACTTCATTTCGAAAAGAACCAGGAACACATTTGGAATTTAAAATACAGATTTTCGAATTAAGAATGGGTGTTTTGACATATTAGAGATAAAACATACGTAATAGGTCAAAATAGACTTTGTCATCAAAATAGGCATTTTTAGGTGCTATTAAAATACCAAATTTAGGCATAGTTGTGTATGAAACGTGTACTTGCAAGTTTTTATTAACTTATTTTATTTAAATGTACCACCAACAGGATTAAAATAGGTTTTTATCTAAAATCCGAAGTCCAGTAATAACACTGCAAAGACTAAGAAGACTGTGAAGACAAAGGAGCCTGAGAAGAATAAGAAGATCGCGAAGACTAAGGAGGCTGCAAAAACTAAGGAGACTGAGAAAACAAACAAGGCTGCGAAAACTAAAACACAGCGAAGGCAGAAGACTAGCGAGAATGTGAAGATTAAGAAGACTAGGATAAAAGATTTAGAAGAAAGTGAGAAGTCAAAGTGAACTACGAGGAGGAAATGAAGACCGAAAGAAAAGCGGAGTAAGAGAAAAGGAGAACAAATGAAGAGAGGACAGAGGCGAGGCTATGAGGAAGAAAGAAATAAAGTGAGAAAGGGATTCAGGTACAAGAAAACAAGAGATGCAAATTTATGAAAGTGGAAAGTGTATATATGAGAAGAAGGCATGACAAGGGCAGGGATAAATGAAGTGAAGAAATGGAAAAGAGAAATGAAAAAGAGAAGCGAGTTTGTGACTAAAATGGGGCCTGAAAGTTATTTTGATATTCTTTAAGTCTAAAACTTTAAAGGTTGTTAGGCCTACATATAACTCCATTTACTATTTTTTTTTCATGTATGCACTCTGTTCACATGAACGCGGCAACAACGAATCAGCGGCAGCTGATGAAACCCGTTCCATCACAGTTCTCCTCATCCGTGAACTGCTATGGACTTAATGCAGCTTCTAGCTACCATGTTTACATAGTTTAATAATCTCGCGTTTTAAAGTGTAATAGATTTTGCAGTTTAACGCCGATCTATAATAATAACTGTTCATCTATTCTCAATGTCCTTCTTCATCTCCCATATTTGTAAGATGGATTGGATTTCAGTGAGTAAAGTTGCACAATACTTCAGTCCCCAATACACTTTTGTATCGTGAACAGGATGATGTCTTAGCCGGGATTCAAATGTTGAAATGTCACGTGGCTATCTTTTTTTTTTTCTAATTACATTTCACATACAGTTTTCAGTTGTGTTTGCACTTTAAAGTCATTAATAACGGAACAAGAAACAATTTAAGAACTACTGTACATCTCTCAAGTATTTTAACAGTTCTAGAATGTTTTATTTTTCAGTTTTGCATTATGCTGTTCTTTAAAATTTCTTTTTAAGTGAATATAAAAAATTAAGTCTTCTTTCATATCCGAAAATTATTTTGGTAAGGATGCAGAATATTTACAGATGATGAGTGTTGAACCTGATAATTTTCTCGGTATTTTGAAGTTTACTGAAATAGATATTTCATAGTTGGAGTAAACGTGGAAGTAGCTTGAAGCTGGGGGACCGGATGCTATGTGACCCGAGTCTCTTGATGTAATGTAATATAATATGTTAACATTAAAATATACTACTAACTTTACAGTGTTCTTCAGATATTTTCAGTAAAATATAATAACCTTATTTATTGAAACAAGTTTTAATAAATAAAGAAAAGGCCTCCGCCTGTGCTCGTTGAGTAAGGGCCATATTCTGAATAGCAATTTAAACTCTTTTTCAACTAACTTTAAGGTTAAGCAGTGATTTAAACAAAAAACTATATTCTCAAGTTCAGTTTAGCTGCCTTTTCTGGTTTAAACACTAGTTCAGTTTAAAACACCAAGTTTGATAGTTTAAGCCAGCGGTTCCCAAAGTGTGCTCCGCGGAGCCTAGGGCTCCGCGAATGATTCTCAGGGGCTCCGCCCGTGGAAGTTATGAAGATGACAAAAATTGTTAATTCCATCTAGTCTCTAGCAGGGAAAACGGAAACTACTTCCATCAAGCGAAAAATACTTTCTGAGAAAGTAGTTTGCGTTCTTCTTGTTACATGGAAGCATTAATATTAGATCTACTCGTCACTGGAACTATCTCGAACTTTCTTGCTTGCCAAGTACTCGATTCTCGAAATTTATTATATTTTTTATATACCGGGCAGGCAGCGTTTGTTATTCGTGGTACGTGGAATCTACAATCTATTGACTGTTACGTTACCTCAAAAATATATATACTGTATACCTGCATGTTAATTTGATAGCAGATGTGTTAGCTAAACGTTCGTTGAACCGGAACTGTGGCTTAAGACGGGCTCCCTAAGACCTAAGAGTCATTGGCCATCAACCAGCGCTCAGTCAAAGGGAGCTAACAACAGCTATAACCTTACTTTCAAAGAAGATAGTGCGAATTCCTGGGAATTGAGCTCGGAATATGTTGAACATGATCCTGTTTGAGAGTCTATAATGCCTAGTGTAGAGGTATTGAAAGTAACAAACGAAAATATTGTGATTTATATTTGGACATGGGATTCACTGAGTTTGCTGATGAACGTCCACAGTGTGTAATATGTAACAAAGTTTTTCCCAATGGTTCTATGTTCCCTTAGACGGCATTTCTCAATTCAAAAATTCACAAATAAAACTGCAGACTACTTCGAAAGAAAAAGTGACGAACTCCATGCAGTTCAGACAAAATTTCACCTCGTGTAAAAACAAACAACGAGAAAGCACTGAAAACGTACTTGGTTAGTCATGACCAGGCTCTTGGTGGTAAACCTCACTCTTGCTGAAACTCTTATGAAACCACTATTAGTGAAGGTATTATTAGATTTAATTCTGGATCTATTATATATTTTTTGTTTCCCATTTTGAAGGATCTAATTAATTATTGTAGTTATTGTTTTATAATTATTAATAATAATTAATTAGTAGTGAAATGTTATTCGAAGTGCATGGTGGACGAGAAAATAGCAAACTTGATTTCCAGTGTGTCCTTATCAAATAACACTGCATAATCGAATCCAGAATCTACGAAAAGACGTAAAAAATATCATGTTTTCCCGTATCAGTTAAACGAAATTTTCGTTACAATTTGACAAATTCACGGTTTTTGCCGGATTAGCTGTGTTAATGATGTTTGTGCGGTATGAATTTTCAGGTTCTTTCATGAAATATTTTGTTCTGCAGCCATTGCCATCCTCTACAAGCGGTACTGAAATTTTTTGTTCTTCATTGAAAACTCAATACCGTGGGACAATTGCATTGACGTGTGCACAAATGGCGTAGGTCCTGTTGCTGGTGCTCTTACAAGGATCAAAAAAGTTTAAAAAATTGAACAAGTAGTCACTGTGTACTACACCAACACGCCCTCGCAACGAAAAAATGCCAGCGTTATTAAAGCAGGTACTAGACAACGCCTTCAAAATTATCAACTTTGTTAAGGCTCGACCTTCACAGTGTAGGCTACTTAAAATCCTGTGTGAAGACATGGGTAGTATACACAAGTAATAATTGTTAGTAATATTACACACAGAAGTGCGATGATTGTCGCGCGGTAAAGCGTTGCCCCGATTACATGAACTTCGAATGGAAGTTTCTTCACTTTTGAATTACCAGAACAGTTCGCTAGCAGATTATAATTATTTGAATGATCAGGAATTGTTGTGCAAATTATGTTGCTTGGCAGACATTTTTAAAAAATGAATTCAGCACATACATACAAGGTAAACGGAAGACTATATTCGATGCTGATGACGAAATTGTCGTACTGAAGAAAAAGATAGCGTTCTACATAAAAAGCGTCGACAATAAGGATCTTACGTTTCTCATTGACTTCAAACTTTATAGAAGAAAACAACATAACAATGAATGTCTCATTCATAGCAATAATGAAAGAACACCTTGACAATTTGCTTCAAAATATCAATTCATACTTTCCTAGGGATATTCAGGAATCGATTCTAAAGAAATATGAGTGGATTGTAAATCCATTTCCAGTGATGCCAAACCAGCAGCCCTCACTACTTCAGATATGAGGTCCTTATAGACATGGTTTCGAACAGCCACTGTCAGGCATCATTTAAAAGCAAACCATTTCCCAAATTTTGGGCTAAGTTAGGGGGAGGATCTTTTGATACTAAGTTCAAAAGCTAAAATTCTCTCACTGCCTTTTGGTACTGTGTACCTCAGTGAAACGACCTTTTCGAGGTACACGGCTACAGAAACAAAATATCAAATTTCTTTGGACACAGAAGACGATATATGTCTTCAACTGACTTCTATGATACCGGACATTGACAAACTCTGTCGCAAGAAACAGGCACATTCTTCACATTAACTTCGGGTGTACATGTAACATTGTAACATTTTTTAAATATCTTAACTACTTGTTAATATCATTTTGTAGATTTAAATAAATTATATCCAGTAATTTTTTACTTTTGTTTCCTTCATTACATATTTCCGTTTATGTATCGTGTGAAATATGCTTCATAGAACGTAGACAGATAAAACTAAAAAGTAAACATTTCTTGGGGCTCCACGACAAACCTTCGCTTCAAAAAGGGCTCCGTGGCTGAAAAAGTTTGGGAACCGCTGGTTTAAGCTATGTAAAATGGTTCAATGTCTTACTGTAACCTAAAAGCAAACTGTTTATTAGAGCAGTTTATGGAGAATTTTACTCATAGCAAGAAATTTTAGATCAAGAGTAAGTTATTTCCAGGAATGGAATGAAATTGAGTTTTAGGATTAGGCTCCACAAGGATACTGCAGAAATAATACTAAAACAAATAGAAGACAGAATCAAGTTACCTACAAACAGAAATCAAGCTCTTTCTCCAGTTAACAATTTCTATCTTAAGGTATTATGCATCAGGAAATGTTCAAATAAATTTTGGGGACCAATACGGCATATATGAAAGTACAGTAAGAAAGTAAGTGATACATGAAAATAGCAGAATTATCACAAAGGTGTATTAAAATGCCATCTACAGTAGGAGAGCTGTTCATTCAAGCATGCTCTTTTTTATGATAAAGCAAGATTTCCTCTGTGCATTGGAGCAGTTGAGTGTATGATGTCCTAACTTTCCTTTACTAGTTCTAAAATTACTTTGCTTTCCTCTTCCCTTGTATATTTATCCCTTTTCCTTGTTTTTTATTAACTTACATTTTACTTCAAACCAGCCATATGCCTACGAGCCAAGAATTGAAACTGATTTCGGCTTTGGTTTTACTGTTGCATCATAATTCAGTAATATGAATATAATTAATATTAGAATTTAGTGAAGAACTGTTTTCAGAATACGGGAGGAGTGATAGTAGGAGAAAGAAGAATAAAGTGCATAAAATTTTCTGATAATTTGCCGTTGTTAGCAGAAGAGGAGGCGATACTAAGGGATATGCTACTGGAGATAAATGACAACTGTGAGCAGTATGGGATAAAAATAAATGCAAACAAGACGAAGACCATGGGTGTCGAAAGAAAAATAAAGAAGATAAGCGTGCAAATTCTAAATGAGGCAGTAGAGCAAGTGGACAGCTTTAAATACTTGGGGTGTACTATAAGCAGTAAGATGAATTGCTGCCAGGAAGTCAAAAGAAGAACAGCAATGGCAAAAGAAGCTTTTGACAGAAAAAGGAGCATCTTCTGGGGACCTCTGGAAACAGAAATAAGAAAGAGACTAGTGAAGTACTCTATATGGAGTGTGGCATTTTATGGGGTAGAAACATGGCCATTTCGACGAAGTGAAGAGAAGTGACTAGAAACATTTGAAATGTAGATATGAAGAAGAATGGAGCGTGTGAAATGGACAGACAGAATAAGAAATGAAGCTGCGTTGGAAACAGTGGGTGAAGAAAGAATGATGCTGAAACTGGTTAGGAAGAGGAAAAGGAATTTGTTAGGTCACTGGCTGAGAAGAAACTCCCTACTGAAGGATGCACTGGAAGGAATGGTGAACGGGAGAAGAGTTCGGGGTCGAAGAAGATATCAGATGATAGACAACATAAAGATAATATGGATCATATTCGTAGACGAAAAGGAAAGCAGAAAATATGAAAGATTAGAGAACTTTAGGCTTGCAGTTGAAGATCTTCCCTTATGCAGGATGTATGTTTATATTTCATTTGTAAGATATTGAACTTAAATGCAAAATGAGCTGAAATAAATTAATTATTAACTAATATTAATATATAATTTCAGTAACTAGCAATTAATCAGAAACACAGGATTATCAATTGAATTGTTTAAACTCAGAAACTCAAGGCTTATGTTTAAGCAACAGTTTAAAGCTATCCACCTTCAAAATAGATGTTGCAGCATAATGTGCATCCAAGATCATAAGTTGTTTGTACATGCTCAGGTCTCCTGTGATCCAGGTGCTCACTTATTGGCCATATACATTATTGACAAAATTCTATTTGTTGAACAGTACAATATAATGTAACTAATGATTAATTTACTAATTTTAGATTATTCATTTATTTCGCAGTTTTATCCTAATTTGTAAATTGAATTGGATTATTTCCAAATTATCGATTAATTCAATAGGTTTGATAATTGAATTATTTGACAGTTTTTCTGATAGTATTAATTTTGTTCCATACAACCTCTTACATGCGGGAGTGGAGGGGCTATCCAAAGTTGATCGTTCGTATTGTAGGATGGTATAAATTTTAACAAATAAGTACAGGCAAATGAGGGATTGTGGCGGTCACGGAAATGTGTGTCAATAAAGTTTTGATATATTTAGTTAATGAATAAGCTCAAGTGAAAGCCAAACATCTTTTCAATATAATATCAAATGTACTGATGTAGAACTACGTCTTTCTCGTAACCAAGAATGTCGGGGGAGGGGGATCAGGGAATTGACCTGACACTTAAAAATATAACTCCCCCATTCTCGCCGCTTCAAGGAATAGAAAAATAAGAAGGTTAACGCAAGAACAAGAAGCAGAATACAAAAAGAAAGGACAATACTAACGCGAGGACAACAAAGAGAACGCGGGGACAACGAGGAGAAGACAAAGGAAATAGGGAGAACACAAGGAGAACAGGAAGAACACAAGGGGAACAGGGAGAACACAAGGGGAACAGGGAGAACACAAGGGGAACAGGGAGAACACAAGGGGAACAGGAAGAACACAAGGGGAACAGGAAGAACACAAAGGAACAGGGAGAACAGAAGGGGAACAGGAAGAACACAAGGGAACAGGGAGAACACAAGGGGAACAGGAAGAACACAAGGGAACAGGGAGAACACAAGGGGAACAGAGAGAACACAAGGGGGAACAGGGAGAACACAAGGGGAACAGGAAGAACACAAGAGGAACAGAGAGAACACAAGGGGGAACAGGGAGAACACAAGGGGAAGAAGAGAGAACGCAAGGGGAACAGAGAGAACTCAAGGGGAAAAAGAGAGAACGCGAGGGGAACAGAGAGACCACAAGGGGGAACAGGGAGAACACAAGGGGAAAAAGAGAGAACGCAAGGGGAACAGGGAGAACACAAAGGGGAACAGGGAGAACACAAGGGGAACAGGGAGAACACAAGGGGAACAGGGAGAACACAAGGGAACAGGGAGAACACAAGGGGAACAGGAAGAACACAAGGGGAACAGGGAGAACACAAGGGGAACAGGGAGAACACAAGGGGAACAAGGGGAACAGGGAGAACACAAGGGGAACAGGGAGAACACAAGGGAACAGGGAGAACACAAGGGGAACAGGAAGAACACAAGGGAACAGGGAGAACACAAGGGGAACAGGAAGAACACAAGGGGAACAGGAAGAACACAAGGGGAACAGGGAGAACACAAGGGGAACAGGAAGAACACAAGGGGAACAGGAAGAACACAAGGGGAACAGAGAGAACACAAGGGGGAACAGGGAGAACACAAGGGGAAAAAGAGAGAACGCAAGGGGAAAAAGAGAGAACGCGAGGGGAACAGAGAGACTACAAGGGGGAACAGGGAGAACACAAGGGGAAAAAGAGAGAACGCAAGGGGAACAGGGAGAACACAAGGGGGAACAGGGAGAACACAAGGGGGAACAGGGAGAACACAAGGGGGAACAGGGAGAACACAAGGGGAACAGGAAGAACACAAGGGAACAGGGAGAACACAAGGGGAACAGGAAGAACACAAGGGGAACAGGGAGAACAAGGGGAACAGGAAGAACACAAGGGGAAGAAGAGAGAACGCAAGGGGAACAGAGAGAACACAAGGGGAAAAAGAGAGAACGCGAGGGGAACAGAGAGACCACAAGGGGGAACAGGGAGAACACAAGGGGAAAAAGAGAGAACGCAAGGGGAACAGGGAGAACACAAGGGGGAACAGGGAGAACACAAGGGGAACAGGGAGAACACAAGGGAACAGGGAGAACACAAGGGGAACAGGAAGAACACAAGGGGAACAGGGAGAACACAAGGGGAACAGGAAGAACACAAGGGGAACAGGAAGAACACAAGGGGGACAGGGAGAACACAAGGGAACAGGGAGAACACAAGGGGAACAGGAAGAACACAAGGGAACAGGGAGAACACAAGGGGAACAGGAAGAACACAAGGGGAACAGGGAGAACACAAGGGGAACAGGAAGAACACAAGGGGAACAGGGAGAACACAAGGGGAACAGGAAGAACACAAGGGGAACAGAGAGAACACAAGGGGGAACAGGGAGAACACAAGGGGAACAGGAAGAACACAAGGGGAACAGAGAGAACACAAGGGGGAACAGGGAGAACACAAGGGGAAAAAGAGAGAACGCAAGGGGAACAGAGAGAACATAAGGGGAAAAAGAGAGAACGCGAGGGGAACAGAGAGACCACAAGGGGGAACAGGGAGAACACAAGGGGAAAAAGAGAGAACGCAAGGGGAACAGGGAGAACACAAGGTGGAACAGGAAGAACACAAGGGGAACAGGGAGAACACAAGGGGAACAGGGAGAACACAAGGGGAACAGGGAGAACACAAGGGGGAACAGGAAGAACACAAGGGGAACAGGGAGAACACAAGGGGAACAGGGAGAACACAAGGGGAACAGGGAGAACACAAGGGGAACAGGGAGAACACAAGGGGAACAGGGAGAACACAAGGGGAACAGGGAGAACACAATGGGAACAGGGAGAACACAAGGGGAACAGGGAGAACACAAGGGGAACAGGAAGAACACAAGGGGAACAGGGAGAACACAAGGGGAACAGGAAGAACACAAGGGGAACAGGGAGAACACAAGGGGAACAGGGAGAACACAAGGGGAACAGGTAGAACACAAGGGGAACAGGGAGAACACAAGGGGAACAGGTAGAACACAAGGGGAACAGGGAGAACACAAGGGGAACGGGAAGAACACACAGGGGAAAAAAGAGAACACAAGGAAAACAGGGAGAACACAAGGAGAAGAAAAACACACAGGGGAAAAAAGAGAACACAAGGAAAACTGGGAGAACACAAGGGGAACAGGGAGAACACAAGGAGGAACAGGGAGAACACAAGGAGGAACAGGGAGAACACAAGGAGGAACAGGGAGAACACAAGAGGAACAGGGAGAACACAAGAGGAATAGGGAGAACACAAGGGGAATAGGGAGAACACAAGGGGAAGAGGGAGAACACAAGAGGAACAGGGAGAACACAAGGGGAACAGGGAGAACACAAGGGGAACAGGGAGAACACAGGAGGAACAGGGAGAACACAAGAGGAACAGGGAGAACACAAGAGGAACAGGGAGAACACAAGGGGAACAGGGAGAACACAACAAGGGGAAGTAAAGCAATACAAGAAGTGAAAGGAGTATACTGTACAATAAGAATATGCAATTCTACGTAAAGATATGTCGATTTTTTATTTTTATATGTAACATTGTCCAACAATTTTAGAAGCGTTAATACTTATGTAAAAATTTATATTTTTAAGCGAATTCCTATCATTCGATTGGACACATAAAAACAAATTCGTTCAGAAATGTTTTGCTTGTGTATTTTAATTCTATAATACATTTTATAACATGAAAATATTGAGATTCTCAAAACAACCAATTTCAGAGTTGATTTCAAAAATCGTTAGGAGTCTTTTTTCGTGATGATTTGTGTGGTCAAGAATAAACTAACAAATGAAATACTGAAATATTTCCTCCGCTATAGCTCTGGTAGATGTCATGTACGCCTCCTAATCAAATGGTCATTGGTTTGATTCTCGATTTGGGCTGAGATTTATCTCCATTCGAGACACACTGTGGTATATTACCAATTACATCACATTACTTATGTACAGAGCGTCTCAACGATGTTGACATAATTTACGAACGGTAAGACTCTCACTGTAGTACCACTGTTCCGTAATTCCATTATGGATACATTAGCAGTATGAGCTGTGATGTTATTCTGCTGAAAACACGTCATACACAACTTCTGCATATGTTAATCATTAACATTAGACTTCACTTACATAATTGGATGTTAGAAAACGGAAATAATGGAGAAATTGTACATATTTAGCAATCACATTTTTTGTTTCTATAAAGTGTAAACACCGGTAATGTCATGTCGAAAGAACATTTTCAGTATATAAAATATTCCTCACTATACAGTACATGCAAGCGCCTCCCAAAAAAATTACACAACCACATTTATGATGTCCATCTTATTACAAATATGCAATTGCATTTTTGTGGTAAAATATTTTTTGATATTGTCTGTGCATGTTAGAGGCCCTAATTATAGAATATACTGCATATTCACCTCTGATTGAAGTTCTGGCTCATATGTACACCTATTGTCAGGCAGTATATTGTTTTTATACATCTGAAGTCTGATTAATGTAGGCCTAATATGTTACTAGTCAGCGATGTATGCAATGGAGGGAAAAGGAACTGGCCAACCTACCCCATAAACTCCTGGCTTAGTTGTCTCGTGAATGATGCCTTATTCGTGTCACTTATGAGGTTCAAACCTGTCTTCAGACAGTTGACTAAACAACAATATTGCATTTATATAGCCTATAGACAATACATATCCCGGATCCAGCAATGATATACAGAAGTACGGGATCAGTGAAAGCGAAATATTGGCCGAGTGGCAAACAAGTTGGCACAGCTGCAATGAAGCCACGGTCGGCTACTAGAGATGAAATTTCACTCGTTCCATCATAACAGACTGTTTTATCATACCAACTGTAAATCCGCTGATCTCATTTCATACCAGAATATTTTTCAGCCTTATTCCTATATCAACCCACTTCAGTTCATCGCTCCTAGCTTGGGCGCTATAATGCACGACCTTTACATGTTGGCAAATCGTCAGTGTTACTAGTACAGAAATATAATCGTATAATTATGTGCACAATAATGAGGAAGTAACGAAAGGCCTTCACGCTCAGCGATAACATATCCCAGACTCTGGACCTGTTCTATTTTATTATTGTCGATCACAAATTCTCTCTGAATTCAATTTAGAATTTCGACGGGGATAAAATGAAAAAAAATCCAAAACCTAACTCGATTATTGAGATTTTTTTTAGAAGTTACATCATAATCTAGATATTTGAGCTTTTCTATGAACCATACTAGACGCTCTCACATGATAGAGCTCCCCGACTGTGTCGTCAGCACGATACAGGGCCACCACAGAGATGTCACAGGACAATCAAAAGGCAAAGGGCAAACACCCAATCCCGTGGAATGGACGTAAATTTACTCCCACACCAGGGGTCGAACCACAAACGCTTGATTAGGAAGAGCACGAGCTATCCACTGATATATCGCTGCAAATGGTATTAAGATCCAAATATCCTGCATAATTATTTTTTTCACTCTCAATGGTATGTTATTTATTTTACGAAGAAAGGAATTGCGAAAGCCTTGAATTCACAATTATTTCAGTCTCATTGGAGTAGTGAATGAATGTTGTGGAGGTTGTAATACTCTCGAAGTCTTTTAATGAGATTTACAAAAGTTGTGAAGAGCTTAAATGTTCTTTAACAGAAAATATCAGAAGATTTCTTCAGATTATCTAATTTGTGCTTTTATTTGATACAGTGAAACTGTATTAATTTATTTTAAAAAATCTTATTTCATTAATCCAATTTGTAACGTATTGTATTCTTCAGATTCCAGAATTCGATACTATAGAGCAGTGGTCTCCAAAGTGGGGGTCGCGACCCTCTGGAGAGTCGTGTAAAGAGCTGAAGGATGTCGCGAGATGATTTACAAAATAAAACAAAAAAACGTTTTATTAGCATAAATTTACGTTGCATTTATAAACATAAACAACGTTGAACATAAAAATAAAAACAAATGTTTTCAGTAGTTACAAAGTAAAAATAGTAAAATTCACCTGCTTGAAAAGTACAGTAGTAGTAAAAAATCGGACCGACCCTTGTAGCTGATTTCAGAGCCTTGTTCACTCCAGAGCACAATAGACTGGTAACTAACACTTCCGTGGTTCGAATCCTGCCTGGGAAGAAAACTTTTTTTTTTGTTCCTTATTCAAATTTATTCCCAATAGTTTTCGATTGCAGCGATATTTTATTACTTAATTAACTTATTATTCCCAGAACATGAATTTTACCAGCAATGGAAAAGTATTGGAAATAAATTTGAATAAGGAACAAAAAAAAAAGTTTCCTTCCCAGGCAGAATTCGAACCACGAAAGTCTTAGTTACCAGTCTACCGTACTCTTGAGTGAACAAGGCTCTCGAATCAGCTACAAGGGTCGGTCCGGTTTTTTTTTTGTCACTACTGTACATTAAAGTCAAATATCTCAGTTTTTGGGACTACAGAAAACTGAAATCTATTTTTTTTTTATTTTAGTAGGCTATTTTACAACGCTTTGTCAACATCTTAGGTTATTTAGCGTCTGAATGAAATGAAGGTGATAATGCCGACGAAACGAGTCCGGGGTCCAGCACCGAAAGTTAACCAGCATTTGCTCGTATTGGGTTGAAGGAAAACCCCGGAAAAACCTCAACCAGGTAACTTTCTCCGACCGGAAGTCGAACCTGGGCCACCTGGTTTCGCGGCCAGACGCCCTAACCGTTACTCCACAGGTGTGGACTAACTGAAATCTATCTTCTTAATTAGGAGGATAGAGATACAGAGGTACAGAGATTGTCGGGCAATACATGGCGTTTTCCTATCCAATTCAACTTAAAGAAGCATTTTATGCACCTGAGATGGAATCAGTTGCGTGCTATGTTTCCCCTCGAAGCAGGCCCACCCATCCGCCACACTACGCACTCCTCTGAAACCTTCTTATCCGTATACCATGCCTCTGGTGGTGGTCTGCCGTTGCTCATAGATCTATATAAGTTGTCATATCCACATCAGGGCGTAAGATACTGTAGGGCAGGCCTGGGCAATAATAATTCAATCGAGTCACTGCAGATTTTCCCTTCACCCGCCCCCCACTTCGCCTTCCACGGCTGAAATGAGTAGACAAGTAAGTAAGCATTGCTCATTGACGGATTGTATAAGACAGACATCATAGCTTTTACAAACTTCTGGCTATAGCTGGCCGCCTGAAATCCATCACTATTGCACAGTGCCTACTGTGCGTTTATTTATAAAACAGTGCAAGGGAAAAGGACATGGGCGGGGGTTTCAGAATTTCGTTCCATTTTCCCGTTGTGTCCAGGGCTGCTGTAGGGGCTTCGGTGCCTCTGTGTACAGATGCGGTATTAAAAAATAGGTCGAGTCTTGGTGGCAGTCCTTCTCTATGTAAGCAACAAACTTCGCAAGACTGTTCACAAATAGCATACATTTAGGTGCTCTTGTTTACTGCACATGCGCAATGCGTTGCATCTGGAACTTTGTAAAATTAGGTGGCCCAAATTTTGTTTCTGAGTCTGTACAAATCCGTCAGTCGTCTAAAACCGTTAGCCACGTCTAGAACTCACCATCCACTGCCATGTACCAATCTTTGAGAAATCGTGAAAACATTCGTTGTGGCGGACGGTGGATTCGGTATCACACAGCACAGGAGATGCTCTATTTTTCAAAACAGGATTAAAATGAAAGGTTACATATATATCAATATATTAAAGCTTTTTTCAATTTTTATGGCTTAACATATTAAACAAAACCAAGTTACATATCACTGTTTTATAGATTTAGCCTATATTTGTACGAACATTTTCACCCTCCAAGGAGCATCATCAAGTAAAACAATATTAAAATATCATATGTCTAAAATCAAGTATATAAAAATGCAAGATTGTTTATCATGATACATAACATAAGCAGTATTGCATTTTTATATACTTGATTTTAGACATATCATATTTTAATGTTCTTTTACCTGATGAAGTCCCTTGGAGGGTGAAAACGTTCGTACAAATGTAAATATATAAAACAGTGATATGTAACTTGGCTTTTATTTATAGGGTAGGAGTTCGCTTGCATGTCTTGACCTCATGGGGAATAGAGAATGGGAACAAAAGACTTGATTGTTCCTCTTGAAGGCGAGAAAGATTAGAACTGCAGCTCTTGAAGTCTGCGACGCGAACTGGGGAAGGGATAATAGTATCCACCCAACTGTACACTTTTAGGTCTTTTAGGTTAGGATATATTATATAATGTGTTTTATTGTACCATTTCCATTTTAATATGTGTGTTCTTGTAGAGAGCAGTTGGATGTAATCATAGGTGGGGGGGGGGGGGGAGGGACGACCTACAAAGGAGAACTTGTTTCGGGTGCAAACCACGAACGGTCAGAAGACCCGTGCATTGGATTAGACAAAATTATGATAATATAAAATTTGTATGTATAGTATTACTCAATAAATTCATCTATCAATCAATCAATCAATCAATCAATCAATCAATCAATCAATCAATCAATCAATCTATCTATCTATCTATCTATCTATCTATCTATCTATCTATCTATCTATCTATCTATCTATCTATCTATCTATCTATCTATCTATCTATCTATCTATCTATCTATCTATCTATCTATCTATCTATCTATCTATCTATCTAAAAAAAAAACTTGGCTTTATTTAATGTGTTAAGCATAAAAAAAGCTTTAATATATTGATATATATATAACAATAAGATCGGCTTATCTATCAAAAATGAATTGTAAATTAAAATCAAAGGGAAATTCCTGAAAGTATTGATGGAGTGACAAGGTAAAAACGGGAGAACCCCGAAAAAGACTTCTGATTTGTCCACAAACACATGTCTGCCAACGCAGACGTTTGAACTCCGATCCATTGACGTCTTAAGTCAGCGCTCTGCTAACTGATCTACCAAGTCGCCTTATTAAGGTGGATATTAAATTATTTCATTTCCAGCTTCTTCTAAGCGAATCATTTTGAAGTGCGTAGCCGGTAGCCTAAAGAATATAAAGGAAAATGTGTCATTATAGTTACACCGATCTGTTTAGCAAGTCTTCATGTTTAGAAGTCGTAAAGAAGAACAGACCAAGACAAGGCTTGAGCTTTTTTTCTCTTTTTCTACGCTTAGCAGGTCTCGAGAAGCGCATGTACTTGTAACTCGTGTACGAGCCTCTTTCTTTCTATGCGCGCGTTCTCCGTCGGGTTTTGACCCTATGCATCGCATCGCATCGCTTTGTGTGTCCCGACTGCAGTTATTCATGTGCAATACCAACAACAGATACGCCGATTACATCAGATAAATGAATGTCTATGCCACAGCAAATTTACGTCATCATCATTTTAGCACAAGTGTTCTATGTACAGAAAGATTTCAATTTGTTTACTTCTTACGTCATTGCATTATAAATTCTATTCTTATTATAATTTGATTGTCAAATATGACATGCTAGCTGGCCTGACTCGGTATCCAGTGCATTCCGGTTAGCCTTGCCAAAAGCACGAACTTCAGAAACATGCTGTAGTACTTAAAATTGAGGAAAAATAAACAAAGAAATTTCAACAAGTAGGTCCGGATTCCTAAGTATGCCTATATTAGAATTTCGTAGAGTTTCAAATTTTTATGTATGATTTCAAAAGCAAGTTTAGCGCATATCATTATACTAAAGCATCACCTCAATGTATGCCAAATAAATTAATAACTAACCAATTTTGATACTTAAATGAAAACTCATTTTCTTATAAAATTTCGACCAGTGCCCGCCCACAATTATGAGGCACTTGTGGACGTACAATGAGTAAACAAAATGCAATTTCACAAGCTCATTATAACGTTGGGGGTGATCATTGTCGTAGGCATACGTGGTTGCATGATCGTTCGCTTATGCTGAGACATGTAGACGTGAGGCAAGCGGTTTGCTAGTAGGCTTTAGCCCTCTACGGCCTGTCGGGCAACGGATGTTTTTAACAGTTTTATGCATTGTCAATTTTATACTTATAATTAATATATACCACTACCACTACCACTATCATGTAAAACCACGCTATGTGTTAATACCGCATATGGTATGAATGTCCATTGCCAATACAACGTTCTGTATTTTTATTTTATGTTAAGCGCCCTGACACGACTACACTCCTGAGCTGCAATATACCCTTTTTTCAACACATGTGACAATTATTCTCCGATAAATCTATCGTCCATACGACCCCTGACTCATTCAATGACGCAATACACAATCTTAATGAGGACCTTGAATCTATATCTGCATGGGCCAGAAAGTTTGGTTTGACTCTCAATGCAAGAAAATCACAAGCAATCCTAGTGGGACATCAACGTCTATTATGCAATATTACTCCTGCTCTTCCAGTCAAGTTAAACGACACAATAATCCCTTTTGCTTCCTGTATTAAAAAGCTTGGAGTTTACTTTGATACACATTTAAACTGGAATAACCAAGTAACCTATATTATCAAAAAAGTGCTTTCCATACTACATTCCTTAAACAGCATTCGAAAATTCCTCCCGCTATCACTCAAGAAAATACTAGTGGAAACACTTCGATTATTGTGATTCTCTACTGACTGACCTCAATGTCAACCAGTCGCAAAGATTACAACGTGTTCATAATTCTTGTGTTCTCTTCGTCTGCGATGTCCGTCGCGCTGACCACATTACCCCATCTTTCCAAACTCTAAACTGGATACGGCTTAACGAACGTAGAAATTTTCATTCTCTTGTTCTCCTTTTCCAAGTCCTCCACACCTCTACACCTACCTACCTTGCCTCCTGTTTCAGTTACCTGTCATCATATCATAATCTCTTCACACGCACGCAAAATAGCCGCATAGGCCTACTAGCCATACCAACACATAAGACGACATCGTATTCATCATCATACACAATCTCGCTCTAGCGCTTGTGGAATACCCTACCCAGTGACATCAGAGACTGTCGGAATTTAATAGCGTTCAAAAGCAAACTTATTAAGCATTTTCTTACTGCGTAGAGTAGGTTTAATTTTTACTTAGTCAATAAAAAAAAATTCTCTCTTCTTAACTTTTGCAATAAACTGTCTAGCTTTTGTATGACTTGAGGCTTTCCCGGCGTTTGATATAGAATAATTCTTCTCAGGTTCTCAGCCAGGTGAGTTGGAGATTAGCTTCCAAGCTTTCGACGGCTAGCTCTGCCATCTTCTTCAGGGAATGAAGTGATGTGGGACCATGTCTAGCCGGTAGAGCTAGCCGTGGTGAAGTGATGTGGGACCATGTCTAGCCGGCAGAGCTAGCCGTCGAAAGCTTGGAAGCTAATCTCCAACTCACCTGGCTGAGAACCCGAGAAGAGTTATTCTATGTCTAGCTTTTATTAGTCAGTTAATCATTTAGTACTTTGATTTTTATTGTATTTGTAAATTTAATATTAATTGTAATTATAATTATAATTGCATTCTTAATATTGTAGTTGTAATCCCCTGGTAGAGGGGAAAAGAAGGCTTGATAGCCTTATCTCTACCAGGTTAAATAAATAAATAAAATAAATTAGCGATAAGGTGATGACAGATAGACCCTATCCACTCTGCGTTGAGTCTTTCAGGCGTCAATTTATGAGGTACAGATCTACAACTTCTGTATGATTTTCTAAGCGTCTTAGTGTGGTGATGAATTGTACTCGTATATTTTGAAACACTAAGTTCTTCTGACAACTTACGAGTTAGTAAGTTCTCCCCCGGCAAACCGGCCTGCAGTTCAACAGGCAGACGCGCTACAGATACCAAACAAAGAGGCAGCGTTAGAATCGGATGTTATGATGTTATCTGGACACACTGTAGTACATAAAATAAAGTAATAATGTGGATTCAGTTCATCTGTAATAAATAAACACTTAGACCGAGAGTAGAAAAAGAGGAACTACAAAATATGAAATAAAATAGTGAATTTTATGCGACATTTTGAACGATAGATGACTAATCACATAAAGGGAGTGAAAATATCACCATTCTCACGAAAGATCAACCGAAAGAAAAATTATATTAAAAATAGGCAAAGTTAAGCCCATGCTTTAAGATGAATAATATCGGAAGCTGAGAACAACATTTTTAAAACTCGTGACCCACTAGAAAACTATTGTCGTAGGATGAAAATCCGTTACTGTACTTCATGTTAAGCGACTGGAAATTTAAAATAATTTCTTTCGTAGGTTATTACATTCAGAAATTATGGAGTGCCCACTTGAATACGCTACCTACTCTAAATGATTCTAATTAGCCTTGATCAGTGAGTAAGACTACACAAGGCTTGAATAATAAAGTGAAATGTAGGCCTATATACAGTATATCAACAGCTGGTTTGAAAACTGAATACAAGCGCATTACAAATTTCACTTCGTACTATAATTGAAGGGAGGTACTGTCGGTGCTTTATTATACAGCCGGAATTTGTCGACAAGTTAAACAACTTACACGTCAAATCTTCAAACACATTTAAAATCCATTTATACTTCAAATGTAATTATCATATGAATTGACCCTTAAATGGTTCATAAATATTAACTCGGAGCTGGTAAGTGGTCATAAAGTTGTGAAAGTAAATTACATGTCCTGAAGGTTATAGAAATTGAGGACTGCACTTTTGTAAGGAACAGCTACTGTTCCAGTTCGAGTGTAATGAAGAATCATTTGCACAATCATGAATTATTTACCATAGGAATAAGAACAATTACAACAACAACAACAACAACAACAACAACAACAACAACAACAACAACAATAATAATAATAATAATAATAATAATTATTATTATTATTATTATTATTATTATTACTACTACTTATGGCTGTTAAGGAACCCACAGGTTCATTGCCGCCCTCACACAAGCCCGCCATCGGTCCCTATCCTGTGCAAGATGAATCCAGTCTCTATCATCATATCCCACTTCCCCCTAAAATCCATTTTAATATTATCCTCCCATCTACGTCTCGGCCTCCCCAAAGGTCTTTCTCTCTGCGGCCTCCCAACTAAGACTCTATATCAGGCATGTCAGAAATCAGACTCTAAATGTGCCGTTATGGCGCGGATCGCCGGTCTGTGCAGGTTGCATCAATCAAGCGTTGCTCTTACCCGTTCTTATCTGGAGGGGTGTACAATAATCTACTGTATTCTGCGCTTCTAGGGTTGGATTAAATAGACATTTGGACATTATAAATATAGTTAGCAGAAGGAAAAAAACACGGTTATTATCAGTGTCTATATTTGACAATTGTAATGAAAGAAACTTTAGGCTTACTCAGTTATGCTTCACAAAGTAGTGGTTTGTAAAGCATAATTTATTAATATGATTTTTATACAGTATTTGAAGAAAAAAAATTGCAGTAATTTCGAAACAAAAAAAAACACGTATTTCATTTTACGCAGTAGGCACTAATTATTTTAAGGTAATAGACCCTACTCTTTCATTGTTCGTCAAGCATTATTATTTACTGTGACCATTGGTGCAGAAATGTTGAAGAAAATATTATACTCCCAATTAATTACATGCAGTAGGACATTGTGGAGTTTTTACATTGAAATCATTTCGTTGCTGTATGTCAATATAAATTAATATTCATATTAATATTAATAAATATAAATTAAGCTTAGAATTTAAATTCACATATAGTTTATTTGAAAACGTTGAGAGCAAGTATCGAAAAGTTGGAAGCGTTACTCAAAGAAATTAAAAGTGTAGTTCACAAGCTGTGAAGCGGCGATATTTTCTTTATGTCAGATTTAAAGATTTATTAATATAAGTTTATTGAATTAATATTGTGACGTGAGATGGAAAATTTGCCATTATATATTTTTCCGCCTTGCAAATAGTTGTTTTCTTCTCTTCTTACAACGTCATGAGCCTCACATGTATTCCTCACTATATTCTCATCACTTACCAGTTTATGAAATGAAAGTAAGTCGTCTAACCTTTGATGCTGTGTTAGTACAGACTCCAAAACAACGCCATTGTCAAGTACGTTTTGCTGTGAGAGTACTGATTAAGAAATAAGCGCTGGCAAGATCATATTTTGAGAACTTTACTAATCTGATCTAAATTGTCACCTCACAACACTATTATCTCGACATAGGCTGATGAAAGCTTTCATTTTAAAATAATTATTATTGTTGGCTGAGGAAAATATTATAACAATTATGTTATATGATTCGTAATTTCTCTTCTCCGTTATCTGTGAACTCCTGACTTTATTTATCATAACGCATTCACAGACACAGCCAAATCGGCACTCGTACTGAAACTGTGTTACTGAAACAAAAGCTGCTGCAGGTATTGTATAGCCCTGTCGCGTTCCCCTCCAAGGCGATTCACTCCCTCCAGGTAGGGGAATAGAGAGTGCACATCGCACAGAGACAGATTTATTTTTTTTATTTATTCATTTGTTGATGAACATAACAGGCAAAGCCCAATTACAATGTTCACGACTAACAAATTAATTTATAAAACATAAACAAGGAAAAGGAAACATACACTTATTAAAAACTGAAACATAATGGAAATAAGGGAAAGAAAAAAAGAGAAATTGAAATAAGGTGTGAAAGTAGCTTCAAATTAACTAACAACAATATTCTGTAAAATATGATAACAAATAATTCTGTATCTAGAGAAATTCATATTGAAAATATCAACATTCGGATGAGGATGTAATTTATTGTATAACTGTAACATTTGGAAAACTGGGGAATTTTTGTGGGATTCAGTATTTGTCCTTGGTGTGTAAAACAAATTTCGAAATTTCGTTTTAAGCTTAGGTGCATATAATGTTATATAATAAAATAAACCAACACAGTCCAACTTATTGTTAATAATTTTATAAAGAAAGTTTAAAAATTGACAATTTCGTCGAATTTGCAAACTGCCAAAATGGAAATGTTGAAGCATTGTAGCATAACTCTCATAGGTAGGATAATCATTATAAAGTCTGTAATATAGCCATTTTAGAAATTTATTTTGAATTTTTTCTAGTAACAGAATATATTTGTTAGTAACTGGGTTCCAGATAACAGCAGCATATCCTAATTTAGATCGAACAATGGAATTATACAAAGTTATTATACTTTTCACTTTGAATTTATAAGAATTTCTCATAACAAAACCTAAACTTTTATAGGACAAATTTATAATATTATTAATATGACTATAAAATGTAAAATTGCTGCTAAATAATATACCTAAATCTTTATGTTCATTTTCTGCTGGTAAAACTTTTGCCTCTATTTTATATGAAAATTTAATTGTATTTTTCAATCTAGAAAAGGTCATATGTATACATTTATTTATATTAAATAACAATTTATTATTAATACTCCATATATGTAAGGTTGTAATATCTGTTTGAAGTAGCTTACAATCTGATATTGTTTTGATTTCTTTATACAATTTAATATCATCCGCAAATAATAAAATTTTAGAATGTTGTACACAATTCACAATATCATTAACAAACAATAAAAACAACAATGGACCAAGATGGGAACCTTGAGGCACACCAGAATTTACCGTAAAAGGCTTAGAAGTATGTCCATGAAAGTTCACAACTTGTACTCTTCCTTTCAAGTATGATTTAATTAACGATAGCAATGAGAGGGAAAATCCATATTGTTTCAATTTCAATAAAAGAATATCATGGTCAACCTTATCAAATGCTTTCTGAAAATCTGTATAAATAACATCAGCTTGTAATTTATTATCTAGTTGGGAGGAAACAAATTGAGTGAAATGTGCAGGGTTTTGACATGCCTGCTCTATATGATTTCTGGATTCGCCATACGTGCTACATGCCCTGCCCATCTCAAACGTCTGGGCTTAATGTTCCTATTTATGTCAGGTGAATACAATGCGTGCAGATCTGCGTTGTGTAACTTCCTCCATTCTCCTGTAACTTCATCCCTTTTAGCCCCAAGTATTTTCCTAAGAACCTTATTCTCAAACACCCTCTGTTCCTCTCTCAAAGTGAGAGTCCAAGTTTCACAACCATACAGAGCAACAGGTGATATAACTGTTTTATAAATTCTAACTTTCAGAAATAATAATAATAATAATAATAATAATAATAATAATAATAATAATAATAATAATAATAATAATAATAGTAATAATAGTAATAATAGTAATAATAATAATAATAATAATAATAATAATAATAATAATAAAGACAAAAGTCGGATTTTATTCTGGATTCTCACTGGTCCTTCGGTTGTTTGATTGTCTGCCTGTAGGCTACAAAATAAAACCAACTTCCGTTCATACATAGATCATGTGACGTGGTCAGTTACTTCCACATCCATTCTAAACCGTTTGCATGTGAACGAAACAGACAGTAGCAATTGAATATTTGGCGGTATTTCGCGGAGGATTATTGGGCGTAGAAGGTGTAATTTGATATATATCCGTCGCACCGATTTCAAGCATAGTTGCTTCGATTGTTCCCTCTTTTCTTTCTATCCTCTGAGATTGTACTTGATCTCACCCGATTTAGAACTCGAATTTCTGCCTCTGAAATTCGATTCTCTAACTATCCAACAAACGGTGCGCAATAGAAACGAAATTACTTGAGATGTTTTCCGGTCTCATATCAATTGCGGAGTCAAAATAAGAGATAGGCGAGTCTATGAAGGGAGGTCATTGTTTTCTGATAATGCCTCCAATAATTATGTGGAGTAAGCAAACACTATAAGAAAGCTATCATACCTTTTCATATATCACTGGGAACAAAAATCTCCAGATCCTACTGTAACGACAAATTGATTCTCACATTCTTCTCTTTAACGACAATTCAGCGTACTAATTTATCTAACCATAACAAAATGGAGAAAAAGAGAAAGTTGAGGCAATTAAATTTAAATTGAATTCTTGAAGTGTAATGTAATGATGAGCACGTATAGATTGTTGGGGGAGGTCTAAATGTGAAACGCATATTCAGGAGTACTGTACCTCATAAAACAAGAATTAAAAAGCTCTACCCAGCACCATTTTTAGAAATAAACGACTTTGTGTTTTAATTTAATCACCAGTTAACAAGCAAAGGAATACTGTGAAAGTTGTTATAAAATCTCCTTCTGGAGCTCATCGCTTTTAGAAAGTATATTTATCACTTCGAAAAACGATACCTGCTGTGAAGACGTACGGGACATAGAATGATTGTTTTAATGAATACAATATTTTGTTCATCTCTGAAATGTTCCGCTTCAACAGTGCCTGTCCCCGCCTCAATGTTGTTCTCTTTCGTTATTGAATTTTCCTTAATCTTTTTCTTTGTCCAATAATTACGTTATCATCCAGGGAAGGCGTACAGGCAGATTTTCCCTAGTACATTATTGCACATATGTTACTTTATCCATAAGGCACAAGAGACCATAAATTAATGCTAAGGTGAGTTCTCGCTGCGTTAAAAAAATAATATAACTTTTCCAGTTGTATTTCAAAAAGTATCATTTGTATTTAATTTTAGTCAATTAGTTTCCAAAAAGTATCAATAATTGTAGGTCTCTTCCAGATCAGGATTTACGCTAGAAAATAAATAATTGTCACAAAAATGCACAAACATAAAATTATATTTCTACAAACTGCGAAATACTTGTGCAATATTATAAATAATTCTACAGAGAGATAAAATTACTAATGTATGCAGAAACAGAAACTTTATGTAATTTTTTTCGGAAGTTTTATTACTTTCAATCCACACTCTAGGTATATTTATGTAAGTAAATCATTATACGTAGGTATGTCTAGAATCAATTACTGCTGAATTTACATCACATTAAGATACGTTATTTTATGGGCACTCTAAATATTGAAATTCTTTACTAGTAGACCTTTCAAGATTTATTGTTAGCAGAGTGCTAACTCTTTCTACTGAAAGACGGTTTTTAATTACAGTTTTTACAAGATTCATGCGATGGAATTATATAAATCAATTAGAAGAAATTGTTCGCTTAACTTACATGAATTGCACCAAATCTTTGAAATCAATTCCTGAACATCTATTGCTCAATATCTTTTTGAACTTGTCCATGCCATTAGCATTTCATTTAAATTCAGATTGGTTCAAACACCCCTGATTTAATTTACTTCATTACCATCTTCGTTTCTGAAGTTGTCGCATTTTTGCACATTTCCATTCAAAGTTTGTTGCATTTTTAGAAGTCGAGTAGCAAAATGCGACATGTGGCTTAAATCTTGTTTCAGATCAATTATCAACTTCATTTTGGAAAGTGCCATCAATTTTATTTGAGAAGTGTCATCTGTATTTCAAATTTAACAATTTGATTTCAGAAAGTGTCATTTGTATTTCAGAAGTTATCATTTGCATTTTTCAGAAAACATAACTTAACAATAACTCATTTCGTTACCACATGGCAAAAATTTGCTTATGTTCCCGACATATTTCATCCTATGAATTTACATTTGTTATATTTTATTAAATACGATTGCTATTTTCTCAAATTAAATTTACTAATCTGAAATGAAATTCACATTTTCTGAAATTCAATTGATATTTTCTGAAATACAATTTATTAACCTGAAATGCAATTTATGTTTTCTAAAATAAAAGTTACCAATCTGAAATACAAGTGATAATTTCTAAAATTAATTACTTTTATTTTTCTAAAATACAACTACGAAAAATTTAGCTTTATTTCTTTCTCTCTTCTGGGCGGAGAGTGAATCCATTGCACTGCAATCTTCTCATATGGAACCATCTATTGTGCTAATCTTAGCAGGCGCATCCTCGCCCATACCAGATAACTATAGTAAGGTCCGCTGAGCATCCAGGCAACACCACATGCCTCTAAGCCAGCCCCTTCTTGGATCGACAGCCAGGGGAAGTGCTAAGGAATGAGTGCGAAGAACATTAAACCTAAACAAACAACTACCTTTCTCGTCTCTTACAAACATCTCAACAAACAGGGGTGCACACATTCACATAGGCCTAAATTCACATACGCCCGCGCAAAAACATTTTCAACGGTAGCTTCGAAACGACGCGTCAAAAGACATAGGTTGTTTAACAAAAAGGGTTCCTTATTGTTAGATCTATCACCTCTCCGAGTTTGTCGCAGAGGTTTTGAATCATCCTGTATATTGTACATGCGAATTCACTTCATGGTAGTACTTTCACTCCACAATTTTTCCGTGCTTAAGCTAATAATTGATGATACAGCGGTGTTAAATAACCAACTGAAAACAAATAATCTGAACTACGATATTTTCAATAAAAGACTCACGACGATAGACATAAATTTGATCTCCCCAAGAGTGACAGCTGAAAAGGGCTCCCAAAATAACAAAAATATCCTGATTCCAAATATTCCAATTACCAAGAATTTTTACGCGACACTGGGTTTGAAAGTGACCGGTTTCATGTTTCACTTCTGCCACCTGTTGTGAAACCAACCCATGCTTCTTCCTAAAAATTGAATTCTAACACTCAGAACAGGAATTATCTCGTATGTTTCAATAGTCCAAGCACTTTTTTTCATAGTTTCGCCAATAGAGAAACGACAAACGTGTTACTCTATACATAACTGAGACGCATGGGTGTCAGTAAGATAAAGTGCGAGCAGTTTAGTTTGAAAGTCCCGAAGCTTTGCTTGGCAGGTCGGAGGAACGAGCCCCATGCAATCATTGGCATTCCCTTGTATGAAATCGCTGCGCTCTTCCCGCGTTTTTTTCCCCTTCAAAATTTTCTAGAACTCCTTCAGTGAGGCAGCGTAACCCGGAGTGAGACAAGTGGCCAACAGGCTTGGAGCTCACATACTTAGTTTCTTTCAGCCCCGAACTCCCTTGCAAGGACGCGTTTTCGGATATATTTTAAATCTCTCCTCCCATTTCCCCCCCTCTTTCGAACTTCAAACTTTCAAACTTCCCGTGTGCAGTCAGTTGAAAAGTGAGATTTTATCCGACAGTGAGTAGGACAATTGTGTTGTACAGCTGTGACTGAGATTTCATGAGAGAGTAATGTATAATAATGTTTCGCAATGATAAGATGTTCACTACGTCGTCATAGTTCATCTTGAAGACGTACATCAAGTGCAGAAAGTTGTGTGGCACAGCAAGACAAGTATTCATTCATAGCTTTCTGACCAACGGCAGGTCTTTCACTGCAAACTCAGCATTCTCCAATCTTTTCTATTTTCTGCCTTCCTCTTAATCTCTGCATATGACCCATATAATTGCAGTTTTTTCTTGGGAAACATAAATGCGGTAGTTTCCCCGTTGCTTTCCGCACACCACACTCTTTCGCATCTTATAAGATCCCAGGGGGGGCCCAGAGTGGAAGTGAGGAGAGTGGGTATGACTAATTAGGCCCTCACCTAAATTCACCCACAGGGGTTAATAATTGGGGCGCTCAGAGTAAAAGGAACTCAAGCACAAAAATAAACTTTTCAGAAAATTAGCCTTAAAGTCTTTATGTATAGTTAATTACCCATTAAAGGCGAGTGTGACTGTAAACAACTGCACCATTGCAAAGATTGTGAGGACAGGATTCTTTTATGCTCTGAAAGTAGCCTCATCTAAGGTATGTACAGACGAAATATCTCCCAATTGACCAAAAGTGGACTTGATTCCCTTGTCTCTGAATGCCCAACATCACTTCTATCAAGGTTTTGCCCCGATCAGAGACCGGGAAATCTTTATTTAGTCTCTCCCTCTCCCCCAGATAATAAGACAAGTACTTAAACGTAAATTTCCTGGCAGCCCAGTTCCTGCATGAAAAGCAATATTGAAGTTAGTGGATAAGTTTAATAAAACATGTTCTGTGACTGACCGCAAAAGAAAAGTAAGACATCATGTGTTTACAAAAGATAAACTTTATGAAATGGGAGCTGCCTTGGAACGTAGTCCTAGAACATTTCCTTTCTGCATTAGAACCATGTCTTCAAGATGAATACGCTATGAAGCAGTGAATATTTCACCATTGCACAACACTACTGTACAGCTCATGAATTTTGTCATGACACTCCCCCTCTCTTCCTACAGAGCTGCGCACGAGATAGGATGAGTCTACTTACGAATTATAGGGGAATGGGTTACTCTTTGGCTTGAACTCGGTAGACACGCCCGACCTTCCCTTCTACTTCTACCCTCCCTATAGAAACGTTGTTCCCCTACTGCGCATTGCAAATGTCTTGACAAAATTCATGAGCTGTACTCTAATGAAATCTCACTCACGACTGTCGCACGAGGGAAGAGCGGCCAAGCAATGCTTCGCCCGCATTGTAGAAGTCCCTGTTTTCCTAACCTCGGCACTACAAAGAAGCAATGTTAGAATCACGCCCTGCGAGACTTTCATCTTCGGGAAAGGCCTGATAATCAATAATTCTTTAGGAAGCTAAGTAGACCACGGAACTATCTGAAAGTTATGAAGAACGACAAATCGCACCTTCACCTGGACTTGAATACGATATATTATACTGTATTTCTCAAATCTTTCGCTAAAGAGACAGAAGTAGTTTCCCTTCGCTTTATTAGGATAGTAGAATATTTCAAATATAAAACTATTGATTTTAACTTGCATATTTTAAAAGAAAATGCCCATTGATCTTCGTGCACGTGGCAAGACACCAAGGACAGAATTATTAGAGCTTCACAAGTCTCAGAGGAGCACAATGCCGCCTGAAAGATCATTGCGAATTTTTTTGATAACCTTTGACACAGCAGCCTCCAATACTGCAAAACTGTCAAGGCTCTGCGAATGTTCAACATAGGAATCAATGCAAAGATTAAGGTCGATAGTAAAGCATGTGGTGGCACTTCAACGGAGTGGGAGAGTTAAAATTATATTCTGGAACTTTATTGGTATTGGTTCCTACGTAAGACGGTCACGAATTCAAATATCGACACAAGGCTTATGTACAGTCTTAGAAAAACGTTTTGTCGCACAGATACTTTGTAAGTCCCAGAAAGGAGGCAGTGGGCATGATCAGAGGACGAGCGACCTGGGTCACAAGAGAAGGACTAGTTGAAGTAATAAAATTAATTTTGTTTGGTTCTAAGTCTGATCATGCGCACTGCCTCTTTTCTGGGACTTGCACAGTATCTGTGCGACAAAACGTTTTTCTAAGACTGTACATATAAATATGACCACAAGTAAATGGACATTTGGTCTAGCTGTAACCTTCACAATCACAATGACCGAGCTGCATGCATTATTATTACATACAATAAATCAACAACATACGCGATGTTATCGAGAGCTTGTCTTACGCGGGTCATGCACTGCTTAACCCAAACGTCAGAGCTTGTCTTTGAGACACAAGCGATCATTTCCGTATTTTTTTCTCGTAATTCATTATCGTAAAAAAGAGATATAATATTTTTTTTTACTAACGGTGGGTACTTCTATTGGTCATTAACCCATATGAATCAAGTTCTGTAGACCAATTTACCGACAGATTCGTTGTCCAGGATGCGCCATAGGAGGCTGGTCTACGCTATACCCGCGATGAGATGATGCAGATTTGTTGGGATGTTACAGGGGGACAGGACCTCCCGGGGAAAACCTCTGTGTTACCTGGACCACGGGCTTACTCAACACAAGTTATAAATCGTGGGTACACCGGGGATCAAACTTGAGCCCACAGGATAAGTCCAACGCTCTAGCCACTAGATCACCGTGGCGGCTAGAGATATAATATTATAACATTTTTCACGAACTATTAACATAGACGCCAAACAAACCCATATCAATACATTAATGACGAGATGTGATACTATAGGAATGAATCCAGTTTTTCTTGCATCCTAAAGGCCTATAGGCTGTCTCAATTAGACTCACAAACTTTGGGATACGATATATAACTTTTTAACACGTTTCGCTGAGGAACAAATGGGCTGCAATGTACAGGATTCAGACTGCTAATTTCAACTGCAGTACGCATTTTTCTTTTTGTTTATTTTGTGTTTTTCTGTACTTTTGGATCAAATGAATATCTGTAACATTAATGATTTACTTATTAAATTCATTCATTCAGTTTCTAATAACTGATTACCTCATTCTCATTCTGTAAGATCACCCAATTAATGGTACAGATTCAGTGCAACAACACTGAACATCTTTCTATTCTTCATCTTTCACCGTATCAGCAGCTCATCGCTGCAACTATCTATCACAGCATATCAGACTGTTAGACATTATCAAGATTTAGAAATAAATTAAAACTGCACTTCTTCCATATGGATTCCTTCAATTATAAGCACTTTTCTCTGCCACAGTTTTATAAATCTTTTTTTCACTCTCAATACAGTCCCTTGATCACCAGATTAATTTATCATCACGGCTTTTTCTATTGTGGTTTTTCTTTATATTTCATTTTTATTATTTTATTACATTATATTTGTTGTATCCTTCGTTACGTTTTTTTCTCTTAACTGTTTCTACTGATTGACTTGATTTTTTAGTTGGTTATTTAACGACGCTGTATCAACTACTAGGTCATCTAGGTCGGTGATATTGATGATAGCGAGATGATATTTGGCGAGATGAGACGACCGAGAATTCGCCATAGATTACCTAGCATTCGCCTTATGGTTGGGGAAAACCTCGGAAAAAACCAGGTAATCAGCCCAAGCGGAAATCGAACCCGCGCCCGAGCGCAACACCGGATCGACAGGCAAGCGCCTTAGCCGACCGAGTTACACTGGTAACTCACTGATTGAACTACTTCTGTTGTATTCCAATCTATATATAATCTGTGTTTAACTTTTTCGCATTATGATATTATTTTCATTTTGTATTGCTTCAAATTTGTTATTATTTTGTAATATGTCACTATTTTTTAACTTGCTACTTTTCGTTTAATTTCACTGCATGACTATCGTATATTGTGCATCTGTGACCTGGTGGAGTGTAATAGAAGGCCCTATGGCCTTGAATCTGCCTGTATAAATATATATAAACGAAACATCGCAGTCCATTTGTTCCTTAATAAAAAGTGCTTTGGAAAAGCTTATCCATCCGATCCCAACTAACGCACATATTATCTCCAAACTGTAATTATAATCATTCAACTTAAAGCCACATAGGCTATTAAACAAGCAGACAGAAATCCTAAGTTATCAATATTCCAGTCCAGATCCATGCTTGCATATGCGAAGTGGCAACGTAAAATGTATATTACAGACAAAGCTTTACTTAACAGTTGCTGTTAGGACAAAGGAAAATAGAATATAGGATGACGTTCTTTCTTGAAACTTCCGCCGCATCCCCGATGCAATCCATTGATCACACCGATCCAGTCCCGAATCGAATTCCCAACGTAGCTGCATTAAAAATCCAGCCAGCACCAGCGTCCGTAACTCACGTGACCAACTCCCACCAATCAAATATCTACACCCAGGGCGCGTTCAGATTATCAAAGATAAAGGAAAATGCCAGAGAACAAAAATGCATAACTCTTAAATAAGAATCAGAGCCATTCATGGACAACAGAAACAAACAAGAAAAGCGATCAATACAAAATGATAGTTTTAAATTCTCGTAGATAGGGTAAGAAAGGTGGAGTAAGGAAAAAACGCCACAATAATAAATGGCGAAAATCTCAACAGGAGGCAAGAGTAGGTTAAAGGAAATCTAACAATCCCAAAATCACCAGCACCGTGAGAGTTAAACGGTTTCAACATAAGAGGGGCTCGCGACAGGAACAGTTTGGCTGTGGCGCATGCGCGGACCTCTCATGCAGTGCTAGCATGATCCTTACCTGGATTTATTTTCGCGTGCACATTCAGATCAAATCAATAAGTTCCCTTCGTGCTCCGGTTACACATCTTGCATATACGAAGGTTAGGTTTGGTTAATTTAGGTTTTTATTAACCAAGTCCGCGCATGCGTAGTTATCATCTCACAGCCAAACTGTTCCTGTCGCGAACATAGCAAGAAAGTAGCCTCGTCTCGCGCCGCCGAACAATCTTCGGACTCAACCACGAAACTTGTGCCTGAGCCGTCCAGAACTGCAATTCACTTTTTGTTGAAAACAAATTTTCTTATTTATTATCCAATACATGACGTAGTCCTACGCAAAACCCTGAGGCTCAATCAGATTTGAACCTATACAGAATGGAAGAGTCCGATGGACCAGAATTTAAGAGATGATTCTACATGTCAAATATATCAAAACTTTTCTTACACTTTTCCTTCGATGAAGCACCGTTAAGCAGGAAAAAAATAGTCTTTGTCCAATGTTTGTAGCGCTTTATTGCGGCAATGGCCCGAGAGAAATGATTTATTGCTATACAAGAAGATAAGTAAAAACAGTCTGAACAGTTAATGGCTTGCATTTTTTTTTTTGCAATTTAAACCGTTTAGCCATGAATTTAAATTGAATAATTGCGAAAATCGTTAAAATAAATATTGCAACCCAGCACACTCTCGCGTGTCACCGACTCAGTACAGCAGAAGGGAAAGGGAAGGTAAGGAGTGCAGGCGCGCTTGTAAGAGTTATTGCAGTAGCCGTGCTGTTGCCAAATGCTTCATAGAAACATAACGATTTCCTCTAAAACGGTCAATGTTAGAGAAAAAGCTTATTTAGAATTTTCAAATCTCTCCGTATGTTCTATTACCAGTTTCATTTTGGTGCAGAGGTTACCATTCATCCTGTATATTTTTTTTTGTCGAAATATGTACTTTTAAAGATAATTATTTTTCGTCATAAATCTCTCAAAATATTTGGAAAATATTCTTAGAAAATCCGTCCGATGACTTCTTTATTTACCACAACATTTTGTCAAGGAAGTATCTATAGTAAACCTGCCATATGGTCTCTCTGTCACAAATCTCACAAAATCCGTCGAGGATGAAACTCAGACTCTTCGGTCATATGTGATTGTAACTAACTTAGCCACGTATAGAACACGTGCTTTCGCCTCAAGACCATGTTCTTCACACCTACACCATTACTTGTATGAGGGTTTGTTGATGTTAGACACCGGCAGACAGCCGTTTCAGCACATTCAACCAGTCGCATATGCATCTGTTATTGACACATCTTCTCAATTCGGTTGTTGCAACATTCTAAAGGACAGAGAGTGAGTGCATTGCTCCTAGCGCTCTGCCAACAACGAGACGTAACAGCAGCAATCATGCTGGCACCGAATGCGCATTTCTGAACCCAAACAATTTCTACAGAGGTCAAAGATATGGTGGTCAAGTGAAACTGCAATAAACCTAGTCTTGACGAGAATAAATTACTAAATGCACTGTACACTGCTGCGATCTTCACCGCGCTCAGGAATTTGGTACGAGAACCTTCATACAGAGTGTTTCGTAAATAAGTATAGCCTAACAATTTTTTTAATAATGTAGGCCTACGTACTCTTACTAAATAAGACTATGAGGCAGTGAAAGTACTTTTCCGATAATATTTTATTTCAGATATATTACTATATTCATATTTATTTATTTAATTTATGTATTTATTTGTCTATATCAGGGCAAAGCCCCAATTACAATAGACAGTACAAGTATTTGGTTAGACAATAAAATTAGAGATAACAAAAAAGAGATAAAAACAGATACAAATGCAAGATACAAGTGTAAATACAAATGAAAAATGAAAAAATGCAAATACATACTACGTCAATAAAATACACAGATATAGATATAAATGAAAAATACAAAATACAGATAAATATTGATATCATAACCAAAATATGTCAAATGTAGCTACAGGATGTTTCAAAAATACTTTGACAAACCTTGGGAGCATGTTCCTCACAACAAAACAAGAAAAAAGTTTCTGTAAACGTATGTCCGAAAATCCTTAGATTTTTAGTTATTAATGAAAGAAAATAATGAAACATCTGTTAGATATTGTCAGCTTGGTAGCAAGTGTTGCAACTTTAATCAATTCAGAAACTCGTAACAATGAAAGTTTACGTTCAACGCGTTTCGAGGTACAATCCAACAACTTCACTTACTTTTGTAACCGATAATAATTCATTTTATTAGATAATCGAATGATGTTATCGATACAAGTCTGCTGATACACCCATTGTATGCTAGATGGCTATGTGTTGCCAAGGAGACTTGTATACTACAGTCATTTGTCATTTGAACATTTGTTATGAGTTTCTGAATTTATTAAAGTTCCTAAGCTTGCAACCATGTTGACAATATCTAACAGATGTTTCATTATGTTCTCATTAATAACTAAAAGACTAAGGATTTTCGGACATATGTTTATATAAACTTTTTTCTTATTTTGTTGTGAGAAACATGCCCCCAAGGTTTGTCAAAGTAGTTCTGAAACACTCTGTATAAATGGCAATTACAGTGGAACAAATGATAGTAATACTACTTAAAATCAACTACTTTCAGTATATTAATAAGAAAATGTTTATATTTCATATAAGAAATTCTGAAATCTACATCCCATATTTTACATATTTCATTGCATTTTGCACATATTTTTAACACTGGTGAATTTTTATGTGCTGAAGTGTTTGATTTTTTACAATATAACAATTGGCGATATCTTAAATGTGATGTTCTACCGTTAAGCTGGATTTGTAATAATATTTCACTATTATCCAGTAGCCCGTTGAAAATTTTATACAATAAAAGTTGCTCAGAAAGTAATCTACTACTGGCAAAAGACATTAAATTAAATTCAGCATGTAGATTGATTGTTGTACAAATTTTGTTATGAAAGGCCGAATAATATATTTTAAAACAAAGATATCTTGAAAATCGTTTCTGAATTTCTTCGATTTGATTACTATGTGATTTGGAAGTGGGAGACCAAATTACTAAAGCATATTCCAATTTAACTCGAACGTGGCAAATAGAAAGGAGTGTCAAAGTCGAAATGTTTTGTAAATTTTTCGAGTTTCTAATAACAAATCCCAGATTTTTGAAAGCATTATTTGTTATATTAAATATGTTATTATGAAAAGTCAAATTATGATCAATAGTTACACCGAAATTTGTTATACAATACATTATTATTACATTCCATTTTGTTATATTCTACCTTACGTTTTCCATATTAACCATTTGTACCAAATGAGTTGCTTTTACTATATTCCAATGTATTTTATTTTCTTTTTTCTAGTATTGTATAATTTTCATGTTGTTTAGTGTCGATTTTATTATGTTGTTATTGTTTTTTTTGTAATATGTTAGTATTCTGTTCTTTAACTTTTTGTTAAATTTTAACTGCTTGTGTACTTTGTGACCTGGTAAGAGTGTAAGAGAAGGTCCTATGGCCTTAACTCTGCCAGTATAAATAAAGAATTATTATTATTATTATTATTATTATTATTATTATTATTATTATTATTGTTTTTGTTGCTGTTGTTCAAGATGCATCGTAACTGGTTGAATGTTTTCCCCTCTATCGAGAGGAAAGAGCATTAGAGGGAACTGCTGAAAAGCGGAAACGCCTAAAAAAATATTATATTACAATACAAGGTTGGTAAGTGCTTTATACAAAATTGAGGAAAAGTTTTAAAAAAGAGCATCATATCCCACCTCCTTCAAATCCATTTCAATATCCTCTCACCTACGCCTCGGCCTCCCCAAAGGTCTTTTCCGTCAGGTCTTCCAACTATATGCATTTCTGGATTCACCCATATGTGCTACATTCCCGTCCATCTCAAATATCTGGATTTAATGTTCCTAATTACGTTACGTGAAGAATAGAATGTGTGCCGCTCTGCGTTGTGTAACTTTCTCCATTCTCCTGTAACTTCATCCCTCTTAGACCAAAATATATTCCTAAGCATCTTATACTCGAACACCCTTAACCTCTGTTCCTCTCTCAAAGTGAGAGTCCAAATTTCACAACCATGCATAACAAACGGTAATATAAATGTTTTATATGTTAAATTCTAACTTCCAGCTTTTTTGAGAGTAGACTGGATGACAAAAGCTTCTCAAACGAATAACAACAGACATTTCCCCACATTTGTTCTGCGTTTAATTTCCTCCCGAGTGTCATTTTGTATTTGTTACTGTTGCTCCAAGATATTTAAATTTTTCCACCTCTTCGAAGGAAACATTTCCAAATTTTATATTTCCATTTCGTACCTATGGTCTGGTCACGAGACATAATTATATAATTTGTCTTTTCAGAATATACTTCCAAACCTATCTCATTACCGTACTTGCTTCAAGTAAAATTCCCGTGTTTTCCGTAATAGTTTGTGGATTTTCTCGTATGACGATCGTGATTTATTTCATCAAACAACAAATCCCGATCACCTTTCTTGTCGTCAGACACACTATCTGCGTTTTTTACTGTAGAAGGGATGGATAACCTTGGGTTTTCCGTGAGTATTTGTAAGACAGTTGTAATCTTTACGAGATAGTCCTACTCTTTTGAAGGCAAAATGAGTGTCCGTTTTTTCAATGTAAGAGGAATAAATCTGGCGAAACAAATAAAATTCAAGAAAATATATCATAAATATTTGGTGGGAATTACGGGAGGGATGAAATTACGTAGAATATACCGTAAAATATCACTTACTTAATGTGTCCGTCTTTAAAACATGAAATCGTTTAAAGTGGGACTTTGTAATTCACTGGATTACTTATGCGTAACGCGTATATGTTAAGAGATGAAGGGCAGAGCCAATCGTAAAAGTACGTTCACTCTTCCGACGATATTCACTTTCAAGTTTTCTTCCTTGAAACATAATCTCAGTTCGTAACTTAGAAAACAGCCAAAAGTTTAACAGACAAGTCAATAGCTGAATAATTGAGTAGAGAAACTTCGAAACCCATCACAATGCTTCCATGTATTTCTGTTTAGTATGTATTGTAGCCTCAGGCTGTCACTTTCCTTAAAATACAAATGATTCACAACCTACACACTACTGAAGAAAGATGAGTCTTCACCAAATTCATCGCTTAGGCCAGGGCTGGGCACATTACGGGATTCTGAGAAATGAGCGCTATGTGCTTTAAAGAGCACGTCTTGCGGGCGCTGTGACGTATGCATACTGTACGTCATTCATATCGGTGCAGTGGTGACTCTGCAGTATGATGGCGAACATTGAACACGGAGCTTCCGCTCATACACTAAAACGGCCCGCTACTCCCAATGCTTTTAATGTATCATGGGAGGAGGAATTCTTTTTGGTAGAGAGAAGTGGATTAGCAAAGTGTTTCATTTGGCATAAAACACTCCAACTTATTAAGAAGTTCCATATCCAACGACATTATTCTTTACAACATGCTACTGAATATGACAAATATGTTGGTAATGAACGCCATAAATTAATGCAACTTAAAGAAAATGTTTCTCAGCTACATTATATCAGAGTATCTATTTGATATTTACACTGCATTATAGTTATTATACATTTAGTAATATATAATTTTATGCTCGACAATGCCGAAATGTAGTAATTATACACCTGGTAGCAGATCTTTAATGCATGTCATTAAAGTACACCTGCTCATTAAGGGTCAGGTCTTTCAGCCAATGACGACTCAGGTTACAACCGTTCAGCCAATGACAGGTCAGCTTTCTACCGTTATAAAAACGCAAGTATCGATTATTCTCGGATATGCAATCGAAAGAGAATTAGCGAAAAGTCACGGAGGCTGGAAATCCAATACTGTCGCAGAAGGTTATGTTCTGTTACTATAATAATTAGCGTTAATTGTAAATAATATTCAAATAAATTCAATCTGTCATCTCGTTTTTCAATGTCTAATTTTATTTCAATGTTATCTCTGTAGGTTCTTATGGCCTAGCAAGGTCAATGTGGGCATCTGTTCTTCGGAAAAAATCAATACTTTCGCGTCTGCGCACATCTCACAACATACGGGACATTGCTCCAGGTCAGATACAATAAAATTAATAATATCAAGTTAGAAATATGGTCGAGCATAAAAAGTCGTATGAAACTCGCCTATAATGGTAATTAAGAAGCTCGTATGAAAATTATGAAACTCGCTTGCGCTCATTTCATAAATATCTATACTCACTTCTTAATTACCTTCATTATAGGCTCGTTGCATAATGTACTATTAAATTTTACAAGTATTATGATATATCATAATATAGTATATTACAGTTAATGATATATCACATTATATATCATGAACTGTAATATACTATACTATGATATATCATAATATTTGTATAATTTAAAATTATAAATAATAATACTAAACTGTCCCCCTTACGGACTCAGTATATCCTAAAAAAATTATTATACATATGTAAACATAGATATTAAATTTTAAAAAAGGGAAACAAAGAAAAGGGCGTGAAAAATTGTTCTATAATAACTTATAATGCAATATAAATATCGAATAGGTACTCTAACATAATGTACCTGAGAAACATTTTCTTTAAGTTGTATTAATTTATGGTCATATCATATCATATATCATACCATATCATATATTATATATCATATATCAATGTGCGTATAGGTTATGTAAATAAGCCTAATGATTTGTGTGTGTGCATAGAGCGAAGTTTATTTCATTAAATTAATAAGAGCGTTATAAATTCTGTGCTGTACAATGGATTGATGTAATATTCTTATAAACTATTATGTACTGACAGACTGAATGACTAGAACAACCGTGGCAGGGAAGGTAGCTGTAATGCGAGTCCGCCACTGCGTGAGCGTTGTGCTCTGGCTTGGAATTGAAGTGCCTTGCGGAGCGAGAGCAGCTCTGGCCGACTAAATGGAGCCGCTCTCATGCCCGGCCCTAGCTTAGGCCTATATTGAGGCTACACAGACTATTGTATTCACATGGTCAGTACCAAATGTAAATAGTGCAAATAGTAATACTGTGAAAAGCATGATTACTAAACGGAAAACGTAACATTTAAAATTCATTCATACATTTAGTGTTCTGGCCAAGGGCAGGTCTTTCAGTGCAAACCCAGCTTTCTTCAATTTTTCCCATTTTCTGCCTTCCTCTTTGTTTCCTCATATGATCCATATATCTTAATGTCGTCTATCATCTGATATCTTCTTCTGCCACGAACTTTTCTCCCCATTCACCATTCCTTCCAGTGCATCCTTCAATAGGCAGCTTCTTCTCAGCCAGTGACCCAACCAATTCCTTTTCATTTTCTTGATCAGCTTCAGCATCATTCTTTCTTCACCCACTCTTTCCAACACAGCTTCATTTCTTATTCTGTCTGTCCACTTCACACGTTCCATTCTTCTCCATATCCATATTTCAAATGCTTCTATTCACTTCTCTTCACTTCCTTACGCATAAGTAATCCAGTTAATTATAAAGTTTCAATTAAAACGATTTCATGTTTTAGAGATACAGACACAGACACAATTAAAATATTATTCTAAAATCAAAATGCGTCTTATGACCCGAAAAGTACAGTATGCGTATTTGTGTGTGTGTTGTAAACATATCTCCGATATAGGGTGGAAAATATAAAGTATTCAACGACTGTACTTCACAGAATAAATCCTTAAGACGAAAGGAACAGAATTTTCCTTTGCCATTTTACATAATTTCTTTTTATTTAACGGGAAATCGACTTTGTTTCCAGAAAAAAATTGCAACGTCGCAGTAAATTCAGTAGCATTTGCCAACGCTTAAAATCACTCCTCCGCTGCGACAGTTATGTAGTCCATTTTAACATCAAACCTTTTATCACGAAGTGACTGCTCTTCTGCCCCGAGGTAGCCTACCTATTTAGGCTAGGTTGAAGCACGCGTCTGGTAAGAGCGTTGTGGAACATCCATTACTTAAAGTGATTATGCATCACTTATTTGTTGAAACCAACAACTTCAATGTAAAGAGGTTATGAAATGTACATTCCTGAATGTATTTTAAAGATACGCCTATGTGCCATCAATAATGTAAAATAATTATTATAGCAAAACTAAGCGCAAAATAACACCTTAAAAGGACCGTCACTGAACATTTTCCATAGACCAGGAGGGCGTTTGGGGAGCATGAAGGTAGAGATATATACCTTTTCGACCTCTGCACCAGAATGAGGTGATGTAGTCAGTACCACACTCCGACCGTCTTTACGCCCAGTAAAGACTCTGTATTCAATCTGATAGAACCTCGGAGACATTCTGGAAATTTTGGCAACGAAAAAATCCCGTTATCAACTGAGATTGAACTCAGGCTCTTCCAGTCCGTAGCCACTTGATCTACCAACTGAGTTACCCTGCCGCCTATATACATGTATGTAAGTAGGTACGTGTGTATGTATGTAGTATGTATATATGTGTATGCAGGTATATATATATGTATGTATGTATGTATTTATGTATGTGATCCGAAGTTGCATTCGGACATGGATACGATTTCCGCTTGGGATAATTCCGTGGTTGGGTTTTTTCAGACGTTTTGCCAATCGTAGGACGAATATCAGGTAATGTATGGTGAATTCTATGCCTCATTTCGCCAATCTCTTATTACCAATTCCATCGACGCTAAATGCCCATTAATGGATACAGCGTCCTGAAATAGCCAACTAAAAAGAATATTTTATGTACGGTATAGTCATGGTGTACGTAAGCACTCAAGCCCAGCTTTGACGCTGGATTGAGGCAATGACTCTGAGTTCGAATCTTCCCTCAGGCATAGATGTTTGTGTTCTCAGTGTGATGTGCTATCTCGGGTGTGAGCTCGACGTCGTGGGTAAGTGCCTATTGCGTAATGTTGAAACTGACTGCAAGATACTTATAAAGGTCAGAAGTTCGTAAGAGTAAAATGACTATAGACTAAAAATTAAGTAGTTATTCTACATAAAGATATTGAGCACCAATATGTGCAGTTACCAAATTCATTTCCCTGGATTTTCCTCTATCTTCTTCCAGATCCCTTTATGTCCGCAAGTTCACAGCCACTTCATGACATCTCAAAGAGCGGATTTCTTTATAAGCTCTGTTTTAGTCGTAGTCCAGTCTCATGTTCAGTATGATATAGGGAATTACGATGCTTGACAATTATGTATGGTTCCCTTGGTAATAGTTCCTTGTATGCTAGGTGAAATTAATTTTTCTTGTGAGTGCACAGTGCACGCGCGCACGCACACACACATTGCCCACGATCCGACGCCACTTTACTTTATTCATAGCCATTGAAACAATCTTTTCACAGAAATATTATGGAGCATCCTCCTTACAGCCCGGAATTTTTAGTCCCGTCTGATTTTCGTTTGTTGGACCACTGAAGAAACAGCTTGGAGGAAGACAATTTCTGAATAATGCAACTGTACAGAAAGCTGTCCGAGATTGGTTGAAACATCAGGACCGGATTTCTACAAAGAGAGACTCTAAGTTTTTGCCACGATTATGCATAAATCGTCTAGGACACGATGCGAAAAAGCAGTAATCAGTTTGAAATTCAAGAATGTGAACGTAATTTGTGTATAAGTTATACATAAAACTCTCAACAAAACAGGGAACCTTACTTAGTGATCAACCTTCCTATTTTGAAGTGTAACTACGTCCTTCCGCGAGTGTGAGTGAGGGGGTACATGCGGAGTTTCGGATGTCCAGGAAGTGCAAAATTTGAAATGTTTACTACACGTAAACTTTAAGAGCTAAATTTACAGTTGGATACAGCGAAAATGTGACTTCTTAATAATGCAAATCGGTCGGATGAAACGCATGAGAGGCGAAGGAATGGAGCGGCGAAAATGGCCTCCTCTAGCGACAGACGATTGTGCCGTAGTATGAGTTAGAGCAGATTGCACGACTGTAACTTCAGATACGGAAACGAGCAGTATCTCGTTCTGTAACCTAAATGCTGTAGAACACTATCAGTGAATAAATATATCATTTATCTGCGACTTGCATTACGAGAGTTACGAGACCCAGTTTGTGAGGGAGTAGACCTAATGAAAATTTCAAACGTGTCTAAGAAATTCGGAGCAAAATACCATCGCGACCGGCAAAATGCACTAAGAAGAGTGGCCGAGGATACAAGGATTCAGAAAAGACCACGTATGTCGGAAAGGCTCGGTTGAAGGTCGCGTAAGAGAGTGGAAATTCGCTTCGGTGTGTAGTAGAAATAGAGCTACTGTAAATATAGATGGCATTGATATGAAGTAATATTCAGATGCTTATTTGATTCAGGTTTTTGTAATTACTTTTTCATTCTATTGTTAACAAGAGATAAATTAAAAGAACACAATGTATTTCATTACTTTTAATAACACGTAGTTCTACGTTTAAAAATCAGCAGCACAGTACAGCCACAGTCTAGTATAGTGGTCGTCAGCACTCGCTAAAATGTACAAAGGGTAAACGGAGCCGTCCCGTGTGCCCCGTCGTGCAGCAGGAGGAGATACAGAGCATACCTGCTAGCAGCTACGAGTGCACCATGGTGCACTGTGTTTTCTGCGGGTATGAGGGTGCTCTGTGCTGACGACCCCTGGTCTAGTATATACAGTCACGGAGCTCAATACGTACGGAATATGCATCCATAGATAGTTACTAACCACTAGGATCACTACTATCGCCTCATCACAGTTTTTTGTTCCTAGTAATCTCAACAACTCAAGCTTCGTGGTACAGCTAAGCTCGGGAATTATGTTTTATTGCAGTACAGTAAACTGCAAAATCGTAGCCACTGCAGAAAATCATTTTGAAAAAAGAAAAAAATATATATATCAAATTGTAAATGTCTTTTGTAAGAGGCTACAAATTACAACGGATTCTGTTCAAATTTCGATAAGAAAGAGGAGTTTATCTCATTTATATACGGACTGGTTGCGTTCTCCTTGCCTTGTGTTTGTCCTGTCTTGTTTAAAGTGGTGGATGAACGCATCACTGAAGTTAGACTTCTAGGGCCATATTCATAGACATTCTTAGTGCGGGCTTCCAGTGGATGATCAGCGAACCAACATTTTTCATATTCATAAACCAGTGTTAGCGATATGATATGATATGATATGATATGATATGATATGATATGATATGATATATGATATGATATGATATATGATATGATATATGATATGATATGATATATGATATGATATGATATGATATGATATGATATATGATATATGATATGATATATGATATGATATGAATCCTGTACAAGTAATCAGTCGATAGCCGGGGCTAGTTTGCACGCTCGTAGCGCGGGCTAGCGAAATGTCTATGAATAGCACCCCTAGTGTCCGTCCAAAATCGTTACAATGCAAGTGGAAAGAGCACGGGGATTCCGTCTGTAAAAGGTTATAAAACCATCACCAGCCTGCCGCAATATGACCAACAGCTGAGGCGTATAACTTAAAACTGCATGATGGAGGCCACGGTCGTGTATTCCAATTCCACCTGGGCATGGGTGTTTTTCCATTGTCAATATTATGTCCTCTGTTCTGTTAGGTGGGGGCCCGGCGACGGCTTGACCCTACGTCACAGGAGTTACGCCATATGCTCGTCTAGTGTAGGTCAAGAAAACCTCGATACCGCAAGGCAGAAAAGGACGGGAAGTAAACAAATGTTTATTACTGTATTCAACTCCTCTTATTTCGAAAGGATTTGCTACCAGATGTTTCAAACTTCAGTCGAGAGCGGGACAGAAAATTTCTAAATATGCTGCAGGTGCTAGAGAAAAAGTACTTTCTATTACTTTGTCGTCGGGCTTACTGAAATTCTTTTATCAGAGTGCATTAGTGTCACTTCTGTTGCAGACATAGTCGTGGGCACGGTGGACATTTTGTTCTTGTTTCCATAAGTAAGTTGTCGATTTTTCCCTGGGTGCAACAGTTCATAATGGAACAACGCCTAGCAGCCGACTGCTGATCTTACGTCCACATGCCTCAGCAAAGGTAAACGATCATCCCACTGTACCGGTATGGGGATATCGTGTTGTTAGCACGATGGTTCCCAGACCGTCATAGGTAGCCCTACTTCACGGAACCGTATTTCGCTACCTACCGCAGCTCCCGTAATTCATCACGATGCTGGGTGGGCGTCGGTCTCGTACACTGGCCGAAATTTCATCAGGGAATTTCTTACCCAATGAGAACTCCAACTAGTGGTCATTCCGTAACGCGAGTTCTTGGCATGGTGCCTTAGAAGAAGCTATTGCGAAAGACAGTTTATTATCTATTCTGAAAATTTCTGCTCCATATTGTAAATTTATTTCAACTCAACAATAGGATTTTTACTCAACACAGTATTCGTTATAGCACTCCACTGACGGCAATGTCAATTTACTTGGACTATTACGAACAACAATGAACTGTTAATCTTAACTAATATTTACAAAGCACTATTTACAAATCAGAACTATCAGTTCTCAGTTCACAGTTCTTCTAGCTCAGTCACTCGAGTTCACAGTATCTCGAACCACAGACCTTCAGAGACAGGTCCCTCCAACTGCGGTCCACTGCACTCGAACTCAGGTCCCTCCAACTGCGGTCCACTGCACTCGAACTCAGGCCTTCGGATGCTGTCACAGTTGCGGACGCACACTCGAGCCGAACTCCGGTACACAAGACTGGCTTGCTTGCTCTGGCTTGCTCACTGACTGGCTGACTAATCGACTGAAACTGAAACTCGAGTTCGCTGGCGTTTCTTCTTTTATAGCACAGCGACGTAGCCTGGAAAGTTCTAATTCTCGAATTATCTGGCTATCTCTACTTCGACGGATTTCTGGAAGAGTCGGGAGGGTCCGTCCCTCCTACACTCCGAACGCAGCAGTTGTGCGCGCACTCTCCCTCGCCACGTAGGCCCTTTCCCCCTCTTCTCTCCGCCGCGCGCCGTTCCTCAGTGCTTCGTGGAGCCCGCGCGGGACGCTGGTCGTGAGTTCGAATCTCACGTCGCTGTCACAATATTATTTTCAATAGCTTTATCTATATTGTGACAGCCGGGAAACTATCTCACGACCGGCAGAAGGAGGGCAAGGTCGGCCGTGGCTCGGCGCGGCAAATGAAGTTGCGCGCGCATCTGCTTCCTGGGGCATGTGCTGTGGCGTGGAGAGGAGAGACGGCGCGGACGTGACGAAGGGTGAGGGGGAAGTAAAGCAGCTGGTGACTGAGGGGAGAAATCCAGAGAAGCTCGTACTCTCCGGAAACTATGGTTTAGTTATAAATACGACACGCGAGTGAACTTGAGCAGCAGTAAGTTGCAGTGGTAGTCGTTGGACAGCAAGCCAACCAGTCTTGTGTAGCAGTGAAGCTAGCTTCGAGACCGGAGTTTGACTTGAGTTGTATCCGTAACTGTGGGAGCCGGAAGTCCTGAGTTTGATTGCAGTGGACCGCAGTTGGGGGACCTGAGTTCGAAGTTCAGTGGACTGTCTCTGAAGGTCTGGGGTTCGAGATACTGTGAACTGGAGTGACTGAGCTAGAAGAACTAGCCAAGGCAAACGAACTGTGAACTGAGAACTGACAGTTCTGATTTGTAAATAGTGCTTTGTGAACATTAGTTAAGATTAACAGTACATTGTTGTTTTCAATAATCCAAGTAAATTGTTATTGTCGTCTGTGGAGTGCGATAACGAATACTGTATTACTGTGTGGAGTGGAAATCCCAATGTTGACGGGAGTGTTTACATTCAATCATAGAAAGTGATTATTGTTGAAACAATAAAATTACATTATTGTTTTGAATTTAAAGTTGCAATATTATACGACGTTTTGGCCTTATTATGAGAATATCTGGTAGCTTTAACAATCTAATCGGTAATAACTGCATTTTCCGAATATATTTTATGCGTCTTGTTTGATAAACAGACAGCGGATTTTCGAAACCCTACATAAATGTAATTTGTAAAATGCTAACTTGACCGTCTCTTCAGTGTTGCCAACAAATACCAGATATCACCAAAGAGATTAAAGTCACAAATAATACTGAAATAATAATAATAATTATAATAATAATAATAATAATAATAATAATAATAATAATAATAATAATAATATTATTATTATTATTATTATTATTATTATTATTATTATTATTATAGTATTAACAATAACAATGGCTTACTTATTTACCATATTCCATCTTTATTTTGAGAGGTTTTTTTTACCATCACCACCACTACTGCCATTGCTCCTGCCGGTACCACCACTGCTACTACCACTACCGTCACTGCTACTTACATCAAATTGTTTTATTTGCCCTAATTCTTACCCTAATTCCTATACAGACGTTACACGCAATCATAGCCTCTTTCTTTTCGGTAGTGCTTAAAACAAGTATCTATGAAAACCTCGAAATAGATTTCTGTAAGCATCGCAATATTTTCTCCATACAACTTAGTATAAGAAAGTAAATGATGAAACTAATCTCAAGATTTATAAGTAACCTTGAGTTGCCAGTCATTAACAAGAAGTTTCTCCGTTAACAAGCATTCCTGCGTGTCATACATACATAATGCAACGGGAGGACAAGGTAAAGCCAGATGATGATGATGTGGAACAGGCGATTCACTACAATAAAGCTAAATTAATCATTTCTAAGTATGTGTCAGTTTGTTATTTATAACTCTGCGATAAACACTTGATGAAGTTTATTAGCATTTATTAGCTAGTGAAGGACACTTTGCTTTCTTGAGGCCTTCGCATGAAAGTTATATAGGACATCAAATCACGAAAGGTACTTAAAACTGACAAGCACGCGACTTGCAGCAACCTGCGAGTGGACATTAAATAAAGGTGACGCATTAAGATGCGCCTCGCCTAGGTAAAGATCAGGTTCCTTTCTTTTCTTCATTTGAAGCATACAGTATGTACTGCCCAAGAGACAGACTAGACCTAAATCCATACTTGATTTCATAAATATTCACCATAGTTGTATTGTATTGTATTGTATTGTATTGTATTGTATTGTATTGTATTTATTAACATTCCATGGTATTCATACATGCTTACAGCTAGAACATGGAACAAGTCAAAAAACTTAATACTATTATAAAGTCTTAATTTATAGTCACAGTCTAGATCAGGTATGCTCAAAATTGTAAAAGCGCCGATTACGCGGATGATGCTGCACTGCATAACACACACAGTGTAGGAACTGGGCTCCGCAACTACATTGCGGCACCGCCCGTGGCATCGCTCTCACTGTCTTACAAATACGGATAATAAACTGGATTTGAAAAAGGAAATATTCAGTTATTACATTATTTATTATATTTTATACAGTTATGATACTATTATATCATAGATAATGTTATTTTCATATTTCACATTCAACATGTGTAGGCCTATTCTTTTCTGCAAGTAATCGGAAATCTATTTCCAACGAATTTACTGCAATGCACAAAAGATTCTCATCTGTTAATTGGGATCTATGTTTGAATTTTTGGATTTAGCAACCTTCATTCTCGAAAATAATTGTTTGCACACATACTGTAACAGCGAATAAGCTCATCTTGGGATATTGCGTTTTGTTCATTTTTGAATACTTCTATGCTTGGCAAGTTATATTCTCCGCATTTAGTTCTGAATTCTACGTGACTTTGTAAATCAATTAACTCGTCCTGGAACTGCACTCTCACAGATTGTACTAAATTTACTATTAAATGATTAACAAAAAACATTAATATCACTTTCCATACGTCTAAAATCATTAAATCTATGTTCTATGAATTCACATTTGAGCTGTTCCAGTACAGAGATGTAATTAACTATATTTTGTTCAGGCACCATAGATTTCTTTACAAGTTCACCATGCGTGAAGGGTTTTTAGTGCCTTAGCTACGTAATTTCCAACATACTACACAACTTGCTCCTAAATATAGACTCTGAATTGTTCGACTCTCTTCAATGTTTGGCCTATCATGAAGTGCTTTCAATTCTTGAAACTGTAGTGCACGTTGCACCCCTGAAAAATTATTTTATCATAACATGTATTTCTGTTGGAATAAAATCACCACAATAACAATAATTGTAGTAGTAGTAGTAGTAGTAGTAGTAGTAGTAGTAGTAGTAGTAGTAGTAGTAGTAGTAGTAGTAGTAGTAGTAGTAGTAGTAGTAGTAGTAATATAATAATAATAATAATAATAATAATAATAATAATAATAATAATAATGTTGATATATGAATACATATTACAGAAAACAGCTTCCCTGTCACTTCGGCATGTTCTGGATGGCAGAGCGTATAATGTTTTATGTTGCTCAGTAGTATTCCTGACAGAACCTTACAACATAGTAAACAGTTTACGTTTTCACAACAAAAATAGTCTTCCTCCCACACTGTACGGAATGATCTTTTCCTTACAGAAGGTTTTGACTGTCATTGTCCCGCACTGTTCGTGCGTTTACTAAGTACTTGAACTGCCTTCTGCAGTCATCCGTCGAGCTTCGAACGAGGAACAGTACGCTCTACATTTGAAGATTGTGATTACAGAACGTAATCGCGAGTCAGAGAATGAGCATACCTGGTCTAGATGAAATATATACAGACGAGATTTACAATATAGTCTACTAGTACGACACAAAGTTTTAGTATAAATTTCATGAAGTGTTATTGAATGTCATGAATTCACCTACAGAATAGAAGGCGTGAGAAATTAGGTACTTCTTTAATTTGGCCCTAAATAATTGTATGTTTTGAGTTTCATTTTTTATATCGATAGGGAGGCTATTAAAAATTTTTACTGCCATATAACGCAGTCCTTTTTGATAGCACGTTAGACTTGCCGATGGAGTATGAAAGTCATTTTTTGACGTGTATTTATGCTATGAACTGTTGAATTAGTTACAACGTTTTCACGATTACATACGAGGAAGATTATTAATGAAAAGATATACTGACAAGCCATGGGCATTATTTGTAGGTTTTTGAAAATAGTCCTACACGATTCCCTAGATTTGGCACCTACTATTATTTTAATTACTGTTTTTTTGTAATAGAAATATATTGTTACTATCTGTGGAATTTCCCCCAGAATATTATTCCAAAACTCATTACCGAGTGGAAGTATGCAAAGTATACTGTTTTTAAGGTATTGATATTTACTATCTTTTGCATAGATCTAATAGCAAAACAAGCTGAATTTAGCTTGGGGGTAATTTCTTTAATATGATTTTTCCAATTTAACACATTATCGATTTTTAAGCCAAGAAATTTGGTTGTTGTTGTTGTTTCTAATAGAGATCTATTATTAATTATTGCGCTAGAAATTTGTGACGTTGAATTTGGACAGGATTTAAATTGAATTATGTTAGTTTTGTTACAATTTAATACTAATTTATTGACTGAGAACCAGTCACATATTTTGAAGAGAATTTCCTCTGTTGAAGATTGGAATGTAACTCCAGTTATTGGCTGTAATTACTATACTTGTGTCATCTGCAAATAATATGGGATGACCTACATCTTTTATTAGGGGGGCAAGATCATTTATAAACACTAGAAAAAGTAGGGGACCTAATAATGATCCTTGAGGAATTTCCTGAATCCGCGGAATTGCGACAATACTGAGTCTCGGAATACATTCTGCTTACATTACAGGTGTACAGCATAATCCGAATTAAGCGTAACCCATGTGGTTCGAGTTTGTACGTAATTATGCACAGGTCCTGGCAAAACTACGTTTAATTACATAAATTAATTCTGAATTGTACGTTATTTGATTTTAGAAGCATTAAATTTTTAAAACAGAGTTTTAATTGCACGTATTTTTGTTAGCTTTCATACGTAGTAAATTTTCATTTTAACTTCACATAATTTGTGTCATGACTTTGAACACATTTTAATCATTTCCCACATTCCTCGAGATCAGCTGCGGGATACGGGGAACATTGTAAACCATGTGACAGTGAAGACCACTACCTTTCTACACAGTGACCTCAAGATTAGGGACTCGTAGCCATAAGACAGCGAACTCAGCCCAGGCGAATATAAAGCCAGCAAGCTCTATCTTTACTTTACACATCAGCTTATCTAGGTACATCATGAGGCAATATTGCCTTATAGGCAGATGAGCAAAAACTACCAGAATCATAGAAAAATAACAGAAAGAACTCCAACTCAACGCATATTTTCGAGAGGCTATTTAAATTTATAAGCGAATGTTGCAGCCAATGGTGGCAAAAATCGACACTACATCTCGATCGTTACACAGCCCGATCGTTTTACAGGTATCTATTGTGGTGGTGGTGGCGGTGGCAGCAGCAGTAGCATTTTTCATATTACTCCCTTAAGGAGCGTGTGATGATTTGCTGTAACAGTCTAAATGAAATATTTAACAATATGCGTATCACATACGTATGTGGATTTTGGTTTAACATATGCATATGAATACAATGGTTGGAAATTAAACTGAAAACCATTGATAACATATTCGTCCTGCTACCCGATCTGTCCACAATAACAATCTGTGCCTTTAATATTGAAACGTAATAGAATTGCCAAAATCTAATTACTGACCAATTGAGCAAATGTGGCTAATATAGTTACTTCGTCTCCGACTGAAATTGTAGATCGCTATGTGAAAAGACGATTTTACAGTTCAGTATTGCTACGGTTATAAAACTGTCAAATTCTGTAAATAATGGGTATTTTATTATTTTAATTGTCAGATTAACAACACTTAGGCCCAGTTTCTTCCTATCATTACCAGCACTCCACCACAAAGCGACAAACTAAGGAACTTCTATGAGAATACACCTTGCATCACAAGACTTAAAAACCCCTGACTACAAATCTACCTGAATTTTAAAAAAACATAAAACAAAATCCAACGACTTTCATAAAAGCAGGCGCGATGTAGCGTTGCGGTTAAGGCGTTACGCTCTAAACCGGAAGATTTTGAGTTTGATTCCCGATGGGGTCAAGGATTTTCTCATGTAATCTAATGCTTCCTACTCTACTATGGCTCTGGGACTTACTTTAGCCAGTAACATAAATGAGTACCAGGGGCATTTTCTTTGGTGTGTAGGTAACAAACAAGTAGGACTAACATTCTTATTGCTACTAATGACGATTGTCTCTGAAGGTATGAACCTCAAATTTCCGCTAATCTGTGGGCCTCCATGATCTATAATTGGAATAACTTAACTTGTAACTTTTACTGCAATAAAAATATAAATTAAATTAATAAAATTTTAATATTCATTGTCAAACTGCAGACACTGACGACTATTTTCAATGTTACTCAATACTTCATGTATTTTAATTTACTTTAGATTATAGAGGCATTCCTGAACCTGAACATCTGAAATCTTCTTGAATACAGTGACTAGCATGACGTGACTACATCAACGCAATCGGCGAGTTCTGTCATAATTAAGGATCACTTCTATTTAAAACTTGAATAGAGTTATTGAATATCGTCGGCCTCTGCCTTGATATTTTTCTCTTGTATAAGATCTTAATGAACGCTCCAGTCAATCTCGTTCTGTGTACACACAGCTGCATGACCTCACATTGGAGGGTCCAGGGTCCAACACGAGAGAAGCATAATATTACGCTATTAAGCCACGTCACTGTACTAAATTATACAAATCTGGAAAGTGTTTAATTTAAAAAGGACAATTTTACATTTTTATTGTATTAAGTGGTCATTCGCATTTCAGATTCTGAGCGTGCAAATACATTTGGAGGGCTATTTTTATTCATTGCCTTACAGCCTATTTACAATGTACAATTTACAAAATCCGTAAGCGCTAAAGATGTGTTTCTCTTAATTTTGAAGAAATTTCGGGCACTATTTTGAAGATATCACTTTAAAATAAAGTCAATCCACGACAGGCCAAATCGGCCCTGAGGGTGACGAGAGGTAAAGGCTCCCACATTTACAGACAATCGGCATTTAATGGCAGTAGGAATGTTAGTCCTGCGTGCCCGCCTCCTTTACCCCCAAGAAAATTTCCCTGGTACTCATTTCTGTTGGAGGCTGAGTAGATCCCAGGGCCATAGTGAGACCGGGAGGATTAGATCAATGGAAAAATCCATGACCCCATCGGGAATCAAACTCGCAGCGTTAAGCCTTAAGGTCCGTTCACATACATACACATTGAACGTGTCAGACGCGTAGCGTGTCATACACTATACTATAATATATAACGTCTTATGTCTGTACATGTCTGTACGGCTACACAACGTTAAATATGAACGCTCTTATACAGTGTGGACAAAATAAAACTGGCCAGGAAAATCTGTAATATTCACATGTATTATGGTTCTGTAACAATGCATATTCTTTGAAGAATATTAATTAATATCTAATAACCCATTGTTATATCGAAATCACTATTTTCTGCATTGTCAGGGTCATTTCCGCGTCAGTCTTATACATATAAATTCATATATTTCATATATTTTTTCCGCGGGCCAGTTTTATTTTGCCCATCCTGTACATTACGTACTGAAAAATATTTTGTCGTGTCTGCCATGCTATGCGTCTGACACATTCAATGTCTGTAGATGTGAACGGATCTTTAACCGCAACGCCACCGTGCGCCCCCAGGTATCACTTTTAACCTTACATTATTAATAGATCTGACCGAATTCAAGCTCCCAAATTTCATGTACGAACTAAGATTCATCATAATCATCGTCTCCATCACCTTCCTCTTCCTTTCAAAGCTTAGAGTTTGACTATTAAAGACTGTTCTGGCTTCACATTTCCTTGATATCTCTTCCTCGGTCGTTCTTTGTCTCGGCTGCCTGAGGGGCGACATTTTAATGTTTCTTTCCGCCGGTTCTCTTAATATTCAATCATCTTTTTCTCGGGTTAGTTTATGTGTATCATCCTCTACATTAAGGTAATTTATTATTTCAGAATCTGGAATCTGATGCAGTAATCTACAGCATTTTACAACGTTTAGGAAGTACATCTCTACCGCTCCTATACTCCGTATGTCTCATATAGTCACGACTCATGATTCTGATCTATAAAGTAAAGTAATGTACTCTATAAGTATAACCATCACATAGAAAAAATTTAAGTTGCGTGTCCTTCCTAGTTTGACCTCTTAAATTTCTTCTTAATGTTATACATAATTATTGATGTTTGTTTAATTTTACCTGTATATAGGCCTATTTTTCTATTAAAACGATATTTTGAGTTCCCAAATAGTTATATAATAAAACTTACTCTATAATTTCGTTTTCCATTAAAATTTTACTTATACTTCGATATTTGCACCGGAATACCATATTTTAAGGATATATATATGTATGTATGTATGTATATATATATATATATATATATATATATATATATATATATTAGTCGGCCTGGGTAGCACAGTTGGTATAGTGCTGGCCTTCTGTGCTCGCGGTTGCGGGTTCGATTCCGGCCCAGGTCGATGGCATTTAAGTGTGCTTAAATGCGACAAGCTCATGTCAGTAGATTTGCTGGCATGTGAAAGAACTCCTGCGGGACAAAAATTCAGGCACACCGGCAACGCTGACATAGCCTCGGCAGTTGCGAGCGTCGTTAAATAAACCTTACATATATCTAAAAGAATAACCCCCTAAAATTAATGACATTACTTACGGTTCGCTCTGTATACACACACACATACATACATACATACATACATACATACATACATACATAGATACATACATATATAGAGTACATAGAATCATAACTCACAATATTAAAAAAAAACTTGTTTTTTTTTTTGGCAATTAAGTAAAACTGTTACCTCACTAATAAATTACCATTTAACATAATTTATTTTAAATATGCTATCTATAGGTTCAGGAATAAAATAACCTAAAATTAGGATTCCTCACATGAAGTACTACAGGACCAGTTTCGTAACTATTATTTCCAAATTTTCGTATATTGAGAGTTATTTTTGACTGTAGAGGACTCGCATATAAATTACAGATGTAACTAAAATGAAATAGTGTACGTTGTAGTTATCCTCTTAGTAAAAAATTAGAATTTTATCATCAGCAGATAAAACCCTTGTCCTAATTTAATGACATTAATTTGATCACTCCATTTTCGTACAATATCATTTACATAAATATTAAATAACGTAGGGGATAAACCACACTCCTATTAAACACCTCTACTTGTTTTTATTTATATGGTGTTTTCATTTTTAGTTTTAATGGGTGGCTTACAGGTCGTGTTTGCATAAAGACTACTAAGATTCCAATTTTTTCACGTGTAAAAAACACAATCTCACGTTCTATTCCTTAAAGACGAGATATTTCAAGTACGATATAGTTATATTTAGTTACACTTTGTAGAGATTTTAGTAATCATGTCATGTTATGAAAAAAAAAAACAAAACAAAAACAAAATGCAGTAGTTCTGCGATGTCACAGATTGTGTAACTTATTTATAAGCTGACTGTCAATACACACATCCTTCTTGTTGGAAACACAGAGACAAACTCAGAAAAGCGTGTAGGCGGAGGAGTTGTATTGGTACACAAGACAAACAGATGTAGTATACTTGAGAACTTGGAACGAGCCTCAGATGCGCGCCGCCGTGTCTGTCCTCTTCCCCAGGCGAGTTCAAAGGTGCCAGCGTTTGTCATGGTGCTACGCGCGTGACGGCTGTGACGATACTCTTAATGGGCCAGCATTTTCGCACGCTCTCCTCTTATTCAAATACACCAGACGAATCCTCTCTGACTAGACTACGTAAATGAAACATCCGTCGCACTCTGATGAGACAGCTGTGTGTATGTATGTGGATGCCTGAAACCTTCAGCCAATACAGAATTCTCATAATCATGATCAGTGACGTCGCCAGGATCAGAGCAAGGAGGGTGCGGATGGGGTGCGAGTTGTAAAAATGGGGTGCGAATTGTAAAAATGTGGTACAAAAAAAAATCAAAAATGTTCTCTCATGCAGTTGCGCGCATACTATACATCTGTTTATTCTCGTTACTATGTATTATTATTATTATTATTATTATTATTATTATTATTATTATTATTACTATTATTATTATTACTATTTTAACATTATGAAAGAACTGCAGATTGAATAGATTACGGAATACCTACAGAAATACAGACAAAACTGGAGATCACATGTCATCAGACTGTCTCGTTCTAGAATTCCACGCCAAATTTTAAATTACCATCCTGATGGGCAAGAGATCCTTGGGCAGACCGTTCAAGCAAGAGACCGTAACGGGTCATAGGTCCAATACATGCAAGGATGATGATGATGATGATGCTGTAATTACGTGTCAAATGTTATATACAGTTTGAATAATGGCTAGTTTTTATTTCTCGCGTTTAATGAAAATTGTTTTACACTCTTACAGGAATATGTTTTTTTTTTCTTCAAAATAACTTATGCCTAGTATTTTTTAAAATACATTGCTCAAATCAGGACTTCAAATATCCTTTGGGGTGCGGAAAGGGGTGCTCCGATTTTTTATGGGGTGCTTGCGCACCCTTTCGCACCCCCCTAGCGACGTCCCTGATCATGATCGTCGTCACCGTCAACATCGACATCGTTAATATCACCTTACCGTCGCCGTACTACCGCCGTGCAATCGCTGTTGGGAGACCAGACGGAAAAAGACCTTTGGGGAGGCCGAGACGTAGATGGGAGGATAATATAAAAATGGATTTGAGGGAGGTGGTCCACTGTCTTAAATCAATTAATTAAACAATACCGGATGAAAATTTCTACTAATAAAATTAAAATTATGGCATTTAAAGGAAAAAGCCCAGTTAGATAAAAAATAGTGGTAGATGACATAATATTGAACAAGTATCACAATTTAAATATTTGGGATGTGCTGTCTCTAACAATACGGAATAAATTTAAATGAAAAAATCAACAAGTTTAACTACATTACAGGAATATTAAGAAGAACACTCAAACATAAAGCACGCAAAGATTCAGTAATAAAATTATATAAATCAATGGCAATACCGACACTTACATACGGATCAGAAACTTGGGTAATAAATAAAAAACATATTTCAAGAATTCAATCAGCAGAAATGACTTTCCTTAGATCTATAGCTGGATATACAAAACTAGATAAAAAATGTAACACGGACATTCGACAAGAATTGCAAAGAGAAGAACTGAATGAAATAATTAATAAACATAGGAAAGACTGGCGACAACATGTAGATAGAATGACAGACAGTAGATTTCCTAAGATGGCCTTGAAATATCAACCTAGAGGGAAAAGAAGTACTGGGAGACCTAGGAAGAGATGGTCTGAACAAATAGGTGCCGGAACGGATTGAAAGTCCAAACCATAAAGTAGAAGAAGAAGAAGAAGAAGAAGAAGAAGAAGAAAAAGAAGAAGGTGGAATATGATAGTAGGGGCTTATGTGAGGACGGCAATGAACCTCCGTGTTCTCTTAAAGCCATTTGTAAATAAGGTAGCCTGCACGTACCACGGTTAGTGTGCCAGGTCTTTTTAGCACATAAGTTTATATAAGTGAATATTTATGGACTTTTAAGTGCATATTTGCATGAACATTTTAAGTAGTTTTGTGCGTAATAATACTCACCACTATTCTTTACAATTGAGGTCTTCCTCTCCAAGTTTCTGTTTAAAGAGAATATATGAGAATAGTAAAAAGAGCGAAGATGCTCTCTCCACACGCAAGAGTAAGAAAAAGTGGCGGTACTAGACAGGTTTTGAATACTAATATTTTACGACGTACGAGTTACGCATTATTTACCGAAATAAAATGAGAGGGGGCTTTCCCCATGCATATTAAGAGGTTATGCATTCGAATTCTGGCATTTATATTTTGCTCAGATTTCTAAACTTCATGAAAGTGATCACAGAGTGAAAAAAACGCGTAGTAGGTAAATCATTTTGTTAACTGGCAACAGTGCGGTTTCTAGATACTAAGGAAGAAACAGTAATTTAAATTATTTGTCTACTCGTTTAATAATTGAAGAGTCCACTGCAAGAATGATGGATGTCATTTGGAATACATTTTGCAGAAGAAGCAATTGAAAGTTTGAAATGCTTAGCGCTTAAAGTTTAACTGTGATTTTCCGATCATTACTGGACAATTACTGTCAGTGTTAATGCCATATGACTCTATATGTACATTCTATATGTCTTAAGCTATGCATTGGCAGTCTTGGTTCATTTTCGACAAGAAAGTGACATCCATCATTCTTGTAGTGAACTCTTCAATTGATTTATCATTCTAACTAAAAAACCTAACTTCGTTCGTTAAATTCTTACAGGAATTAACAGAATTTACAGAAATTAATTTCTAAATGATTTGTGGGTTATGTTCCTAAACGGATGAAAGAACTAATTGCTACAAATATCAGTGATAATGTTATCCAAAATTTAATTTGAGATTAGAGTTCGTCCTTTATATACGGAATAAGAAAAACCGAGTACAATCACAGAGAAACATTTTAAACTACTGAATCTCGATACATAAATTTTGCGCGTCCGTCCCTAATACTCCCAACGTATTATTTGATGTGTATACATGAAAATAATATGTACAGCGCAATACGAGAGCTCCTAAAACTGTAATTGCGATGTAGATAACGTGATGTGAAGTGACTGAAAAGTAAGACATGGTGTTGAACAGAGCTATTTTCGGTTGTCCTTTCTTATATAAAATTAAATATTGCCAATGTCAACCTTTCCCTTTCTTCCGTTCATGTTAAGTTTCAGGACTAATCAGTGTAGGCTAGATTCTCTTTTTTTAATTTTGCTTTAACGATAACTGTAATTTTATCGATATTTCAAGGGCAAAAACAGAAGAGTTTCCAATATTCATAGACATAAAATATAGCCTACACTATCGGTAACCAAGTGTCAACAGCGTTTCAGGCTGTATCGGTCCATGTTTTTGGGTCACTTTTCATTTTTGGTACTAGGCCATTTAGATAAATAAGACATTTCGGTCCCACGACATTTTTGGTACAGTATTTTCGGTAACAGGCCATTTCCGTACCACGAATTTTTTTGGTAAAGCACTTCGGTCACTTTACCATTTTTGTCATTGCTTTGTTTCAGTCATATTGCATGGTCATTGGTTATGAAATAAATTAATTTAAATTACATTTCCTAGCAACGGAAAAAACAATTTGCAAAATGCAATATAATTTCTGGGTAGAAGTAAAATTATTTCCTAGCAACGAGAAACACAATTTTCAAAATGCAATACAATTTCTGGGTAAAAGTAAAATTATTTCCTAGCAACGGAAGAAACAATTAGCAAAATGCAATATAATTTCTGAGTAGAAGTAAAATTATTTCCTAGCAACGGAAGAAACAATTAGCAAAATGCAATATAATTTCTGGGTAAAAGTAAAATTATTTCCTAGCAACGGAATAAACAATTTGCAAAATGCAATATAATTTCTGGGTAGAAGTAAAATTATTTCCTAGCAACGAAAAACCCAATTTTCAAAATGCAATAAAATTTCTGGGTAGAAGTAAAATTATTTCCTAGCAACGGAAGAAAGAATTTGCAAAATGCAATATAATTTCTGAGTAGAAGTAAAATTATTTCCTAGCAACGGAAGAAACAATTAGCAAAATGCAATATAATTTCTGTGTAAAAGTAAAATTATTTCCTAGCAACGGAAGAAACAATTTGCAAAACGCAATATAATTTCTCGGTAGAGGTAAAATTATTGCCTAGCAACGGAAAAAACAATTTGCAAAATGCAATATAATTTCTGTGTAGAAGTAAAATTATTTCATAGCAACGGAAGAAACAATTTGCAAAATGCAATATAATTTCTGGTTAGAAGTAAAATTATTTCCTAGCAACGGAAGAAACAATTTGTAAAATGCAATATAATTTCCGGGTATATGTAAAATTATTTCCTAGCAACGGAAAAAAACAATTTGCAAAATGCAATATAATTTCTGGGTAGAAGTAAAATTATTTCATAGCAACGGAAGAAACAATTTGCAAAATGCAATATAATTTCTGGGTAGAAGTAAAATTATTTCCTAGCAACGGAAAAAACAATTTGCAAAATGCAATACAATTTCTGGGTAGAAGTAAAATTATTTCCTAGCAAAGGAAGAAACTATTTGCAAAGAAACGTAAGGCCTCTCCTGTACAAAACATAACATACACCAAGAACCAGAAGCAAATCGTGTTCATTGTAGGAAGATACCAGGACTGCAAGACCAGAGGACAGTTGGATGTTTATTTAAGGACACTGGTCTACAAACTGAATATCAACTCCAATGACCGTGCGACAGATTGGTAGTAAAGAGGAAAAAATGAAATAGTACCTACTCAGACAGTAAATTCCTGTGCAATTGCTTACAATAAAATAATTATTCCTTCCATTTCATTATATTTTGAGGGCATAATGACCGAAGAAGGCACTAGTATGTCATAATAACCCAAAAAGTCATTACCAAAATGCAGTGACCCAACGATACCAATGACTGAAAAAGCGTGGCCCAAGTGTCAGATACCCACATATCTGTTACCTATCTGTCTGTTTGCCGAAAATGTGGGACCGGAACAGCCGCTAATAGTCAACGGTGAATCTTATCTAGTATTAACTTGAAACCAGTATATTTCATATTTAATAGTTAAAAATAAAGTATCTAATTGAGCTAAATACAACATTTCAATATTCATCCTCGTGTATATGAACAAGAAAACCGCATTACATAGACAAGCTCTCGAATAAGGTTATTGTCATCTTCTATTGAAAACGCCGCCTAAAATATCCCTTACTCCAGAAGATCGCAATCTTTTTCTTTTAATTTTTATAAACATATATTCAGAAAGCAGGGATATCTGATGAAGTCTGTTTCTCTTTGTGTCAGACTTATTTAATCTAGCTGAACCTAGCACATTCAACAATCAGAGTTGGTTGAATAACATTACGTTAAGTTCGTCGTAATCTCGGCTCAGAAACTCCTGCAGAGGAATCTTTCCATAAAATTTGAAACATGGTACAAGGAAGAACAATTGGCCGCTAATTTTTGGTCGGACGGAGATCCTTTAGGTGACGCACATACGTAATACCGGTCCTACAGTTTTACTTTCCTTATGAAGAAATCCATAGGCCTACTGTTTGTCTTTCCCACTCATTATGAACCCATGGTACATCGGAAGATGAAAGTTCAATAGTAACTTTAGAATGGACGCCATCTGAATAATGGAAAGTGACTAAGTACGTACAAGAAATACGAAATCCAGTAATTCAGAGGTTTCCAGACTTACAAAGACGGTGCAAGATAATCCACTACACAAAAAATTCCAATATTTTTATGTAACTAATGGTTTGCCTAGTAAAGTATTTGGAAGTCCTATTTTTTTCTGTAACTCACTTGAGCAAGCTTATGGGGCATGAACCAATAGTCAACCGAACCGGCAACACTAAACACCTGATATCAGTGAGCAACGATGTCACTTGATATTACAGTAGAGCGTCTCGTTTAGGCACAGTGAAAACGTAAACAAAGTGCAGGTAACGTGTGGGGGAGGTCGAGCCGTACGATAAACACGAGGGATACACAATGTTTTAGTTACATCATTTAAGGCGAAGCATTAATTGAAATTATATTTTCCAAAGGCACACAAAACAAAAGAACACAAATTGCATAACGTTATCAATGATAACGTTATACAATTTGTGTTATCATATACACATTTTAACAAACAAGCAATAAAATTGTAACGTTGAAATAATTAAATATAAAAAAAATCAAAATTTACTATTTATATTATGTTGCTTTCAAGCAGCATTTTTTTATGGTCATGAATTTCATTCTCTGTATGACCAGGTATGACTAACCTAATATCACCGTCTTCTGTGGACGAATTAACAGAACTACAGTATATTGGTCTGAAGTTTTTTTAAGTTGGTTATTTAACGACGCTGTATCAACTACGAGGTTATTTAGCGTCGATGAGATTGATGATAGCGAGATGGTATTTGGCGAGATGAGTCCGAGGATTCGCCATAGATTACCTGGCATTCACCTTACGGTTGGGAAAAACCTCGGAAAAAACCCAACCGGGTAATCAGCCCAAGCAGGGATCGAACCCGCGCCCGAGCGCAACTTCAATCGGCAGGCAAGCGCCTTAACCGACTGAGCCACGCCTATTGGTCTGAAGTGAGAACGCTACTTCCTAAACATAATTATTATCCCGTCTCAAGGTAATATCTGAATAAATTGAACTTTGAGAAGGGACAACTGGATCAAGAACGCTTTCCACAGCATCGTCTTTCTGCATTTCGTTTGTTATTGTTGCCCAAGATAAGATGCTATTATCCTAAAACGATATTTTATACCTATTTTTATACCTATTTTTCTCATAACAAAAATGTCATTAAACATATTTTGTTTAGTGGTCTGTGCTGTAGTATTTATGAAAGCATAACAGCTTACATCGTTTACAGTACACATAAGAAAATATAGAAATATGGGAAAAATAATGGAGGAAAAATAGTTTTTTAGTGACAGGTACTGGTCTCCAGATGTGAATGTACTGCAATGCACTACATAGGTAGGAATACATATATCCATAGTCCCCTATCAGATTTTAAATCTGCGAACTTCAAATCTTCCACAGCACACCGGACGACTAAATCAATATACCACACTGACAATGGACACGTGTTCATGGTCTAGACAAGATTAGACTACTACCGAAGAGTCCACCGCTGTGGAGTAACGGTTAGCATGTCTATCCGTGAAACGAGCAGGCCCGAGCTCAAATCCTGGTTGGGACAAGTTATCTGGTTGAGAAGTTTTTTTCCGGGGTATTCCCTCAACCCATTAAGAGCAAGAACCCTGGACTCTTTTCGCTCGCATTATCGCCTTTGTTTCGTTTCACTCAGACCCTAGATAATCATCGCAGTTGATAAAGCGTTGCAAAATATACTAATTTAAAAATTCTAAGATCGTGGTTTTTGCGCAGTGTCTAAACTCTGTTGTCTACATTAAAGCTGGTTATTTAGCAACCAATGAAATATAATTAAATTGAAAATAAATACAGTGAAACCTCTCCTTAGGAACACCTTCAAGATACGGACACTCCTCATATACGGACAGATTTTTATGTCCCAACTGAAATAATATAGAATTAATGAAAAATTTAACTCTCGTTTACGGACACACTCAGATACGGACACGGACAGCTGTTTCACAGTCCTAAAACTTGCTTTACCTCCTGACTGCGGACAGAACTTGGATTTCAAATCCTAATGTATTACAAAAGTGGAAAATTTAGTTTTGAGAACATGAAAGCTACCGCTAACCCAGCCGGCTACCCCTTGTTAGCTGGAAGCAGGTGGATAAACAAAGTCATAAAATTTAACCTGTCTGATGGGTCCAAGGTTTCCGCGATCGCGAAATTGTATTCGACAGATGATAGGGTTAGTAGGATTATTCTCTTCACTTCAATTAGTTGTTCTGTTTAGAAATATATGGCACCTGAACGTAAAGGTTAAGTTGAAAACTGTAAATTACAGTACTGCATAACTGTAGATCTAGAATAAAATTCCATGGTACAGTACTGTATTTTACTTTTTTGGTCTTATCTACTGTAGTTCAAAGTTGCAAAGAATTTACTGTAGTATACTGTATTTAGAATTATACTACAGTAATATATTTAATTTAAAGCATGAAGGAATATATAATGCATATTATAAATTTACTGTTAGATTGGGGAGCCTCTCTCCCAACAAAGGACATCTCCCAGATGCTAACAGATTGCTACCTCCTTTCGATGTCCGTAAATGAGAGGTTTCACTTATTTACACGTCCACAAAGAGAATTACATTAAAAACTACCTAAAATAAAATAAAATCCATGGCATAACAGTCCATGGAGGGCAAAGACTGGTCTCATACTCGCATGCCTCAGCATTTCGTACTCACTATAGCTCCTCAAATTCATCACGATGCTGGGTGGTCACCGGTCTCATACACTGGCCGAAATTTCGATGAGGGCTCGAACCAACGATAATTTCGTATCGCCAGTCCAATACATGACGCTAGGGGCAGAACCCACTGATAGAATCGAAGGTAATACTGAAGCAGACTATATAATATGACAAAATAAAACAGAAATGGTAAGATCTCAGAATTGTTACATTACAACTCCCAGGTAATTATGACTGCAACTCTGTAAGCTAAAAGCGTTGTAACTCATGGGAAGTATTCGGGTTACGAATGTGGCACGAGGCATTTCATTGTGTTTTATGGTAGGCGAGGAACGTCCATTAGCAACGGACAGAGCTATTACAGTGACTTAGCACTAAATTAGTAAGACCTGTGCGTTAAAGTCGGAGTCATTAATTCAGTGCTTGTATATTCTGCTTAACGTGTTTCTTTTATTCCACGCATATTATCGTCTTTAATGAGTACCTAAGAAGCAATTTTCGGAACAATGACTTCATCTCTTTGCGTAATAGTATATGCATTTATTTTTCTTACGTAAAGAAAACAAACAAGAATTACAGAATGTAAAACTTCCATAAATATACTCGAATAGTAGCCAGTGTGACTCAAGTTATGATGCAATGGGTACGAGTTCGATTCCCTGTAAGGAAGACAAGACTCTCACTTCCATCGGCGGTGTATGAGGGGTTAGCTGGAAGAAGGGCGTAACTCAGAAAACATACTTTTGAGATAATCATCCAAAACTATCTGTAACCTGCATCTCTTGCTGGAATATGACACTATTCATGTATATTGTAGGGTAACACGTTCTCTTGTGATTACAATGAGTTCCATGGTTAATGTTTAAATATTGTACAGGGACATCATTTTATTTTTACTTTAATTTTTATTGTACCTGAGTTTTTGAATGTAGGCCTACTTCACTCCCATCTCTTCTACTAATGAAGTTCAACCGTCCTCCACACAGATCCAAGACCGCATATACAATCATAGTAGCCTTAAGGTCATAGTAAACAGTACGTTCCAAAATATGTTCGCGTTTTCCAGTGACGAAAGAGCTTTCAATATTGCATCATTTTCCATTTGCCTACGTCGCATCCCGGTTTTCCCTACCTGCTTCTATTCGCCTCTCTGTAAATACTAGTGGATGGGCTGTCTTAGCTCTTTTCTGAGAACATTAATTTCTGTTAAGATTGAACGTAATATTATACCCATACAATTGTTTAAAATAACTTAAATAAAAGGGCCTCGTTAAGTAATTAACTGTCACGTGATTTCATCCCTTTCCACGACCCTACGACATAACCACTTGGACGGACAGTAGATAGTATGCCTGAGTAATTTTATCTTTTCGGATCGGGCAGAAGTAAAGATTGAATTTACAGTACGTAAGGTACTCTTTTATAGAATAGGTACAGAATTATTTCAACATGAGTTACTAGTACGAAGAATGAAACTGATAATTGGGATTAGGTACAATAGTCTATAGTGCGATAATATGCACATTAGAACTGAAGCCTGTATCGAAATGAACGGCCACCATTTTCAAAAATGTGTTTAAATATCCATATTATGACTATTTTTCAATTTCACTTCATTCTCTATATTGTACGCTAATATGCTACAGACAGTATAATATACACTGCATAATGAATACGTCCACATGGACAACTCAGTTCGTGAGTAAAAACACTTATTTTTAATACTGTACTGCATTCTGATTAAACAAAAACCTGATGAAAATGATCAAACTCAAAAGCGCAATATTTCCTAGTTTACGTAAATGGATGAACTACTTTTCTTCCCTCCTATACCTAGTAAAGTGATTTGTTTGTATATTACGCCAGTATCATCGAACTCCAGTCGTGGAAGGAGGTAGCAAACGGCGTTGATCCAGAGGTATAGGCAAGTTAATATTAAAAATGTTAGTAAAAATAAAATGATGTCCCTGTACAACGAAGCATTCAATTTTTTTTTAATTACGCCCTTCTTCCATAGAAGAGGGTTGAAAATACTACAATACTGTTAACTTTTCTACATTTCTATAGGAAAGGCTAGATATAGGTCTATACTACAATAATGAAGATAATTACAATGTATGTTCTATAAAAAAAAATATATAATATGTTCGTTTACTAAATTATCACAACATAAAAAGAATTAATCCCACTTATTTCACGTTATCATTTAAACTAAAAGTACCTGGAATATAGGCTTACAGACTCTATACCACTTTAAGTGATTTAATAACCTAACATAAACAACATCTAGAATCTTGTGAGGCCTATTGGAGTGTTTGCCTCTCATACCTGCCATTACAGTATCACCTAGTTCACTATATTTTGTACAGTTATCACTCGTTTCTTAGATATTTTAAACAATGACAGAATAAAGGACTTGCATAAAAATTCTTCTCAGTCATGATACTGTATATCGATGAACATTCTCGGTGCTGTGGTTTTACAGTTGTTTGACGTTGCTTAATGGACCTCCTCTCCAAATATCCCATAAGAAAGGTATTCTGTTGATTTTTATTCCAGTTTCCCAAAATCCGCAATAGAAAATGGCTTGTTCCTCTGTAGACATCTCATATTTCTTCTGGCAGCAACTGGATTGAATGTTTTGCTGCTGACTTGTCAGAAATATAGTCGTTCCTAAATGACTGACTGCTAGCCTGGATCTAACATTTTACAGCACTGCATACGCTTATATTATTATTAGGTCTACCTTATATTCATTCTCCATTGACAAAAACAAATAGTAATAACTGTATTTCTTTCACCATTTTTCCTGACCTACTTGTGTAAGCTTAGACGTAATTTCGTCGTCGCTTGCTAGATTTTTTTTTATTTTAGTAGGTTATTTTATGACGCTTTATCAACATCTTAGGTTTTTAGCGTCTGAATGAGATGAAGGTGATAATGCCGGTGAAATGAGTCCGGGGTCCAGCACAGAAAGTTACCCAGCATTTGCTCATATTGGGTTGAGGGAAAACCCCGGAAAAAACCTCAACCAGGTACCTTGCCCCGACCGGGAATCGAACCCGGGCCACCTGGTTTCGCGGCCAGACGCGCTAACCGTTACTCCACAGGTGTGGACGCTTGCTAGATTATTCTTTCATAGTTTGTTAAACCGTTTCCGTTTTCTACCTTTCCATACGTAATTAATTTTCACTGACACTTTCAACATCAGAAATGTTATATTCACTTCCATTAGGCGAAATATAGGATAGATCAGAACATTCGTCAGACAATGCGAACACCCTTGCAGTTACCTTCGCCTGTCCTCGAATCACAGTAGTGAGATGGAAGACGGACGCAATTTAATAATACCTCTCTATTGCAATCTATTGGCAGTAGAGGCATAATATTGTGGTGGTTGGTAGAACGCCGCCAAAGAACGCACACAGCCATTTTACGGATTAACGCCGTAATTCGAATTACGCCCTTTTTCCAGCCAATCCCTCATTTGTCCCTTGTGTGCGCCAGTGAAACTGGCGACACTAAGATACTGGAAAGAACTAAAGAAAATAGCGTAAATACATTCCATCTATTTGTGGAATTACAATGTTAGAAACTGAGTACGGCAACATCGACAAGGGAAAACTAATAGTGTTTATGAAAGATCTGCAGTACCACCGAAGTTAATAAATATTATAAAAGCTACTTTTTGTAAAGTGCCAAATAAAGTTTACAACGGTTGAACTACATACATACATACATACATACATACATACATACATACATACATACATACATACATACATACATACATACATACATACATACAAATAAGGCTATGAGGCAAAATGATGCTTTAGCATGCATATTATTTAACATAGCTCTGGAAAAGCAAGCGAGATATGCAGAAATCGATACAAGGAAACAATATAATTACTTCAAATATTGGTATACACCGATGATATACATATAATAATCGGTAGATCATCAAAAAACTGAACAAAAAATATTTTTTTTTTCATATGTTGTAAACAACAGGGAGCTGATGACAGCAATGAAAACTGTAACTAAAAATAGCAAGTGGTTCTCAATATACGAGCGAAGGAATGTTCTTCACCACTTCTGCTGACGTCACACTGCTGCACCCGTGGTTTGCTTTGGGTAAGCCCGCAGATCCTTAGCGCTTTGTTATGAAAATAAGAACGGTACTTTTCACGATTTGGACATGAATTATAGTGAACGTAACGTGATTAACTAAAGCAAGAATGGACTCGCTGCTGTGTGGCGCGGCAGTGTGACGTATAAGCATTGCCAGTATCCACGTTTAGAGGTATGTAACTTGGAAACCATTAGACATAGAAAGATCCAGTGTGTGTATAATTAAATGCATGCAGCGTATTCCGAATCTCAGCACTGAGCAATCAGATGACATCACGGTGTTCCCAATTTCAGTGATGACGTCATTGATACTCCATCGCTGTAGCAGAGCTTCCAGCAGCATGCAGAGGTGGTGGCAGTATCCATCAGTCGTCAATGAATCTGTTTGGTTCTTATAAAGGGCGGGAATTGGCTGACGAATGACATCGTGCATTGTTGTGTCATGGTGGTGTTTTTGCTATGTTGTTAATAATGAGCACAACGTAAAAAAAAAAGAACGAACATATCAACGGACAACATATTACTACTGGTTCAAGAAATAACTGTTTATGTTCCCTTTTCTTTGAGAGAGATGACTATGATAATTTCGCAAATTCTTGCTAGCGTAGCACATACAATAACTCGTGCAGCCACCATGATAGCCATTAAACCTTCCAGCAGTTTTGTTCCTATTTCGCTGTAGCGTGACGTCATTGATGTCCAATCCGGTGAAATTCGGAATATGTCGATGGCGTTTAGAGAATATTATCCCAAAATGTGATTTTTAGTTCAGTACCCCTTTAAGGAGATTTTTTAAAGAATGAAAAAGCGGTATAAAACATTGTTGTAAAAGTTGATGAAACCAAATCAAGATGGAAATAACAAAAAAATCAAACAATGAGAATTATTTCATAGTGAATAAATAAAAGTATCAAAATGTGATTGAATTCAAATACTTACGCACAACAATCACAGATGAAAATAATTTGGACAAAGAAACTAACCATAAATTAATTTTAGCCAATAGATGACAAGAAGGAATGGTGAATGGGGAAAAAATTCCGGGCAGAAGAAAATATCAGATAATAGACGACATTAAGATATATGGACCATATGCGGAGACTAAGAGGAAGGCAGAAAATAGGAAAGATTGGAGAATGCTGGGTTTGCAGTGAAAGACTTGCCCTTGGACAGAAAACTATGAATGAAAGAGGATATTTTGGACTTTGTTCCCGATACCTTAACATCCAGATAAATACATAGTATCAAACACTATCATTTACGGTTATGACAGTTGGGCTTTAACAAAGACAGAGCCACCTGCGTGGCTCAGTCGGTTAAGGCGTTTGCCTGCTGGTCTGAAGTTGCGCTCGGGCGCGGGTTCGATCCCCGCTTGGACTGATTACCTGGTTGAGTTTTTTCCGAGGTTTTCCCAAACCGTAAGGTGAATGCCAGGTAATTTATGGCGAATCATCGGCCTCATCTCGCCAAATACCATCTCACTATCACCAATCTCATCGACGCTAAATAACCTAGTAGTTGATACAGTTAAATAACCAACTAAAAAAACAAAGACAGAAGAAAATAAACGTACACAATAGGGGAAAAGGGCATACCTCAAACACCACCGCTGGAGAATATAAGAGAAGGAAGAGAGAACGAGCAAGAGGACGAAACCTCAGTGGACTCTGTGCTTGTAAAACGGCAAGAGATGTCACCGCAGCCGTCTACATCATCGGCTCAAGCAATTAATCCGGTTACTTACAACAACAAAAAATGGGACAAGATGGTCACCAGGTCCACCTGATGCCCATGGAGACTGAAGAGACCGTGAACACCGTTGCCACTAGCAGGTCAGAGACTGCACAGAGATCACGTACATCGACCAGAGCATCGACTATATTGATATTGATATTGATATATTTATTTCTACAACTCTTATTTGGTAATGGGTCGCCACCACATCTCTGTATTCGTGCTCCCCATTACCTTATAATTACAATAAACTTTCATTGACGTGTGCAGTCATCTTGTTTTACCTTTGTTACCTCTATTACTATAATACATACTCTCAATTTGCTTTCTAACCTCTCACCTTAAAATTTTCCCTTCTTTCTAATGAACACCTCACCACTTTTATTGTTTGCTTTTATTTGAAGTACTTCCTATCGTCTAAAATTTCCCTAATTTTGAACTAACTTTTACTAACACTATTTAATCATACTCATTACTTTCATCACTAATTTACAATCAATCAGTTCTACCTCTCCTCACTTCTGTCATCACTCTTATCCCCTATTTCTCCATTAAACACTGAATCACATGTTTATTTTGTTAAACTGTTCCCTTCCACCCCGATAAATTTTCCGTTTGCCACTATTTTTGTAAGTCAACTCACCCTTCATTTGTAAACTTACATTAAAATACTTGCTGTCTTCCTATCATTTCAATTTATCTGATTTTACGCTAACTTAGTCGTCACTCCAATATTAGTAACATTTCACTAGCAATTACTATTAACAAACACTTCTAATTTTCTCTAGTCACTTCCTATATCAACTCTTGTTTCTCTGGACACTAATTCACTTATTCGTTCATACATTCTCCCTCCGATTATTTTGCTAGTTACTCTTACTCCTTGAAAACTCACTTTATTGTTTCTATGTCTTTTGCCACACTTTTATCACTCCACCGCCCTTAAGCACCAACTTCGTAGACTGTAGTTCTGCGGTTCCTTATTTCCTTCCTTTCCCTCACAAGTAGATGGACTACCCAAATCTTCTTTACTTCCCCTCTTTGTCGGCTCCGGACGTCTTGCTTGTTTCTTCTTAACCACCTTCTTGACCTGTTTTCTAAGACCTACTCTTCCCGCTGTCAGCTGATTCGTCATCTTATCCCTACATCGACTATAAAACACTGTATTAGTCTATAAGCGTAGTCTGTAAGCATAATTTGTAAATCATGTATCCATCTTTAGTATGTAAGCATACTCTGTATAAAATCATTCATTCAATAAAGGAAACAAACTCCGAACACTTTCTTCATCAATTCTGCCCAGAACCGCCTTCGTTGTACGTAGTTCTACTTCCATAAAAACCTCCGGCTCATTTCACTAGTCATAGGGTTACCATGAGAAGAAATTCTATAGGAGGACATGGAATCTAAAATAAGAGGACATTGCTGAAAAAAGGAGGACTTTTTAAAAATTTCTATGAACAAGATTAAAGATAAAAACAATGGCTCACCTTAGTCAGTTTTCTCACTGGTTGCTGGATCAATATTACATCTATAGCCTACATATCTGTGGAGCCCACTCTGTGCACAAGAGCCTGAAGAGAAAAGCTTATATGTTGTAACAAATAACTATGGAACTGTTCACAGGACATGTCCTTTAAATTATATTTCACTATGATGATAGCTCTGACTGTCTCCGTTAGCATGCTATTTCGTTTTGTCCATTAAGCAGATATTAGGGAAAATACTCTCTCAGCACTTTTTTTATCCAATGTAATAAACCCTAGTTCACCCTGAGGTATATTAGGGTTATAGTTGGCATTAAACTACATATTTTATAACCAATAAACAATAGTAAAGTGATGATACAAAATAGTGGTCACAGTTGCAGATCACATGAATTATGTAGATGCATGCACATTAGTGAAAGAATGGCTCCTATTAAGGATTAATTTGATGTTCCATTGTGACTTGGGATAAATAAATAGAATTGACATATAATACATAGTTCTGAGAAAGTTTCAGTGCTCGCAGAACTATTGGAATTGAAGAATTGGCACCATTGTTTATCTAAACAAATCTTTGTTCAAATTAACTTGATTAGCATAACTTTGTACATTGCAGAATAAAATTGATAAAATAGCTTAGAATCATGAATAGTGACATTTTTAAAGTGTAAGAATTCAATGCATGTCAATAGGTCATCATATTTTATGTTTTTATGTGCTCCAGCTTCAACCATTGAAAGCAGTTAAATTCTTTCATAGGTTTTCACCATTTGTTAAGATATTCTATGCGTAATATCGGACATTATTCAATATTCATATTAATTCTAGTTGAAATGAGAAATGGCGGACATTTCAAATTAAAAAAATGCCTGCCGGACAGGATAAAATGATTAAAAAAGAGGACATGTCCTCCTTTTGCCGGACGGATGGTAACCCTAACTAGTCAGCCGCTAATACTATTTTTTAAAGACAGACTCACGTTCATGTATGCCCATATTTCGTTTGTCTCTTAAATTTCACACATTTACTGGTCTGCTGAGAGTTGAATTAGTCTGATTCTCAGGAAATTTTTGTTCAATTCATTCAGATTTTTCATACAAAAGACAAAGGATCGAATATTTTGCCATTTTAGAAGTTCACAAAATAATATCAATGGACTCTTCTTCCCTTTGGCTGTCACCTTTTCTAATATATGATTGAAATTAATATTATCCAAGCATGATTTCCCATCTGAAATTCCAGCTTACTCTTCTGACACTCGTATTACGCTTTATAACTTCTTGTGTGATTACAAAAGCTCTTGATTTGCCTTTATCGCACACTTCTCGGTCACATTGTTCTAGCTACATTCAACGCTTCCTCAATTATTTTCAAATGAAAACGGCGAACACACTTATTTTCTTTTATTTGTAACTAACAGTACACGCCAGTTGTGCAATCTGTGGTTACCACACTTCTCCGTTGTCACGTCGGACAAATTATTTTATTGTGCCATCGAGCACTTGTAATGAATGTATACCCACTACCTGATGATAAGTGTGCACTTTAATTAAAGCCTATGCAACTTCATTATCTACTACTTTGCAACTGTCAAATGTACACTGGGCATTAGTTAAAATTTATTAACTAAAACCAAGCATTGCTTCAGTTTTATTATGCGATTTGTGATGATTAAGAGGAAAACGCTAACATGATTCATTTCGTAATTACGGTTCACACTATCTTCTTTAAATGTACAAATAAATTTTAAATGAAATAAAAACATCATCCCGTTAAAGTTCTGAAAGAACGTCTGTGTTCAAACATTAGGCAAACACTTCATTACGGGCACAAATATGTGTAATTTTGTGTCTATCCTTTTGAATATATCCCAAATCACATCATATATAACAATTGCTCAGCCTTATAGGCTTTGATGACAACTTTTATCAATTTCACTATGCTGCCATCTAGCTACTGCATAAGAAGTCACGTTATAACTCTCATTTGAATTGCATGGAGCAACTGTACTTCCATCTAGCAGTAACAGTAGTATGTCCTTTCGTTCCGTCAGGAGCATAGAGAGTTCGTGAAACACTTCCATCTATTGTCTGCCAACATTTTGACTTCCCTCCACATTTTTCCATATATATGTCTCCTCTAAGACTGTTCTTTTCTAAGTGTGCTTCGGTCTTCTTCTTCTTCTTCTTTTTCTTCTTCTTCTTCTTCTTCTTCTTCTTAACTGTTGTGTGTTCCAACCCAATACTTCCTTTTCGATGAATTCCTCTTTTCTTCTCAAGATTATACCTTATCCAACGCCATTCTGTCATCTTAATTTGTTTTTCAACTGGTTTCTCTCTACTAATTTCCCCCTCATTGCAGAATTACTCATTACTTCAAATCTTCTTACGCCAAGCAGTCTTCTTAAACAGCGATTTACGAAGGTCTGTCATTTATTAGTAATATGACTGGTTACTTTCCAAAGTTTCCACCGTAACGCAAAGCTGATTTTACATTTTTATTAAATGCACGAATGTTACTTTTCTTTCATAGGGCTATATTTATATTTTTCCTTAGTGCATACAGTTGCATAAATACTCAATTTGCTTTTGTAATCCGTGTTTTAACATATTCTACTACTCTTCCTTTTATAGTCATTCCATTACCCAGGTAAGTGAATTCATAAACTGTTTAAATAACTCCAGTATTAGCTTTTAACTTCGTAACAGCTCTTGAATATCGGTATTCGTAATTACTTAGTTTTCTTAATATTACTTTCAAACCAGCTTTGGCTACTCCAGTCTGTAGGCACTCTTGAAATGTAGGCTATCATTAAGTTAATTTTGACATTCCCAAAGGGCTCGTTTCTCGAAGGTGAATTGTTAACTATTTCTGCAATTTTAATGTAATGACGTAGAGATAGATTGCATTTCCACAAGGTTAAACAAAAAGTCATATTCAAGGCCACAGCGATTAGAATATCTCACAAACATACTTGTAAAATAACACTTCATCTGCATTATCTCACACGCAGTCTATTACAGTTAAACATGAAATGAGGGGTTAGCAACAGACTCTGAATGCAAATCAACATAAACGATAGAATTTGAATTAATAGTGCACTAGTACACTGCTGTTACTGTCAATGTCGATAATTAATCTGTTGCATAATGCATTCCTCAATAAATACTGTTCAATTAGACTACAACAAAGTACTGGCATTTTATTTTATAGTAGGCCTATATGCGCAAAAATTATCAGGCTACAATACTTCCAGTTTAATTGCGAACACCTGTTTTACAAATTCGAAATTATTTCTTCTCCCAAGGAAAAAGTATTACGATTAAAAAAACAATTAGTTTCGTTATTTTAGCACTTATCCTTATATAACTACAGTATTTACACAATTATTTCAGCGACTATTTAATTAGGTCCACACCACCGTCAGTTAATAAGGTTTATTTTTTATTTAATTATTTATTTATTTTTGCAGTTCGTTTGCATTCTATGGATTCGGACCTTGAAAATGGCAGATGGTGTATTCCAGGCATGCCAAACTCAGTTGAAGGGGAAAGTACGACGTCAATCTCACTCCAAAACTTTTAGACAAATTGACGTCCATGCATCGCTGTCAATCAAGAACTTGCTTCAGTGGTGGGTAGTAGTTGTAAAAATAATCACCACTCTAAATATAAATTTAAAATTGACAAGTCCACATATACATATTGAACATTAATCTATTTAGTGATTAACTGATCGCAGACACCTCTTGTTTTGCATTAATGTATCAATATTTAGCTGGATTGTGTTAGACGCAGAACAAATGCAAGATGATAGTCATTGAACCTCGAGCGTGTAGCTGATTTAGGCAATACTGATTCATTAAAAAATACTGTTCATAACAATAATATGTCGATACAAACATTGCAGTTATACGAACTGCAACATGTTTCATGTTAAGATATATTTCTATTGCCAATAACTAGTATATAAATCTAGACCACTTTTTGCTAATGTTTTTATGAAACTGTTGGTAACAAAGCGTTTAACCATTTTGTCACTTATGAAATTAAAAAATCCTAAATAAAAACAAAATTCCATCAAATAAGCTACACAACAATAATTTTACATAATTACATAGCTGTAAGTTTGTTTTTCCCATAATCTTTACAATGGGTAGTATTGAAATTACGTCTTATATTACAATGCCAAAGAAGGATAGCAATGACCAAGGAAGCTTTTATCAGGAAACGAAGCATCTTGTGCGGACCTTTGGAAAAAGAACTAAGAAAGCGAAGTGCTTTGTGTGGAGTGTGGCATTATATGGGGCAGAAACATGGGCATTACGACGAAATGAAGAGAAATGAATAGAAGCATTTGAAATGTGGATATGGAAAAGAAAGAAGCGTGTGAAATGGACAGACAGAATTAGAAATGAAGTTGTGTTGGAGAGAGTGGGTGAAGCAATAATGATGTTAAAACTGATCAGAAAGAGAAAAAAAATTGGTTGGATCACTGGCTGAGAAGAAACTGCCTACTGAAGATTGCAATGGAAGGAATGGTGAACTGGAGAAGAGTTTGGGGCAGAAGAAGATATCAGATGATAGACGACATTAAGATATGTGGATCATTGCGGAGACTAAGAGGAAGGCATAAAATAGGAAAGATTATAGAATGCTGGGTTTGCAGTGAAAGACCTGCCCATGGGCAGAACACTTATGTATGTATTATAACGTCGCATATAACGAAATTGAACGGAACATATTAGGCAATTAACTTTATTATCTCCGTCAACAACAAAATAATCATACTTCCATTTCTTATTGAAGCTGTATCTTGGTACTGTAGACAGAGCCATTTTCAAATATTCTGTAAACTGCTCGCTACTTAATGTTTACTTCTGCAGATAACGACTGACTAAACAGAATGAAAACAGAGTCGCGGATAGGGGGCGGAGGAAGTATTTACGCTCTAGGGAACGCATGTTTGTCATCCCTGGTGTATTTTTTTTTTTTTTAATTTCTACATCCGGCCAGAGGCCATTTTCCGAAATATTTCTGTTTTTCAGGTTTTCAGTTTTCTGTTTCTGTTTACTAACTAACACTAACACAACACCCATGCCCGAGGCGGGACTCGAACCCACAACCCTTCGGACCAAGCCGTAGAGTCATTGCGTGCCTCTACGGCTTGCGCCACCCGGGTCGACATGTATTCAAACTAATATGGATATTCAAAATATTCACACAGACATAGATATAACTGACAAACTCAGAAGACTGGAATGGCTGGGTCATACAGTCAGGGTGAATTATGGTGAAACACAAAAAACACCTTTAGATGCCAAAATGAAAGGTTAAAGAAAAGTAGTAAGATCTAAGTTAGCCGCCTTGATCAAAAGAATGATGCGAGTAAGACTGGGGTTAAAAGATGCAGAAATAAGACACAAGGTCGCAAAAAAGAAAGACTGCCATTAGGGAGGCAACAGTTAAACTATGAGTACCATAGCGCCATAGAAGAAAAGAATATATATATATATATATATATATATGTATATATATGCTAATCATGATTATGACACTGAAAAATTTCCAACACATCATTTTCCAGAAACTTATATTTTACTCTTACAGCCAACCCAGTGGGCATGTAAAAAAACGTATCAAAAAGACCGGCATTGAACTCTGTTCCCTGGACTTTTATTTGCGGCCTATCTTTAAACAAAAATGTACGCAAACAATCCACGTAATCTGGACGATTTACATGAAAATACTATATCTGTCAAACGATTGTGCAATAGAGCAAATGAACTTCACGCGATCTTTACAACAGAATTGACGCATGTTTAAGAGCAGAGGATGAACACTTTGATCGTCTGATGTAATGGTGAGCATCAATAATTGATTGTTTCTAAATTGTAATGAAGGTACGTCAGTAAAATTATTAAAACAATAACTACCATTCCAGCGAAGGCAAAACACTGTCGAATCAACCTGATCGGCGGACATGCATAGGGTGATTCATGAGACAAAGATCATACTTTGAGGGGTGATAGTATGGACGACTCTAAGGGAAAGGAAAAACGTGTGTACATATTTTTTTAATTTTATTTTAGTTATTTTACGACGCTTTATCAACATCTTAGGTTATTTAGCGTCTGAATGAGATGAAGATGATAATGCCGGTGAAATGAGTCCGGGGTCCAGCACCGAAAGTTACCCAGCATTTGCTCATATTGGGTTGAGGGAAAACCCCGGGAAAACCCTCAACCAGATAACTTGCCCCGACCGGGAATCGAACCCGGGCCACCTGGTTTCGCGGCCAGACGCGCTAACCGTTACTCCATAGGTGTGGACTATATATCTTATTCTCAACGGTTTTGGAAAAAAAAAAAACAATTTAAACCATGAGGAACGGGAACAATTCAGCTCATAGTAAATTAAGAGATCTTTACCTGTATCATGTATTTAGCTGTCCATTTCTCTTTACATAAGACGTTAAAAATGCCACCATCAACCTCGGTACACTTTGCAGCTCGCGTATAAAAAATAGCCAGCTGACTGTTTCTAATTTGAGCTGATTCAGACATTCCTTAATGTGATCACAAACATTTAAAATGCGAGCAAGCAATTCTGTGTTGTATGGGTAAAGGGAGTTATAAAAATGAGTTTGGAGATAAATGAAAATTAAACTTCGAAACCTTATTGCAAATACTGTTCTACACAAATAAAACACATCAGCTGCTAGTATTCCTTTGATTTTTGCTCACTCACTTGTATAACTTAACTTGTGTGTTCATCTGGGGAACAAAATTTCATGCGCACAAAAAATGACTTATCCCCCTTTACCCGAACACCACAGAATTGCTCCCTTGTTTCCAATTTGGGTTTGTAGCTTCGCTCTTTAGCATAATCTAATGGTGTAAGGTCGGGTGACCTCGGGTGAGAAATGACACCACCATGACCGATTCAACGTCAAGGATAGGTTTCGTTGAAGTACCAGATAATTGGCCGGCTGCCATGTGCATCTGCATCAATGTGAGCAATTATGCGGAGAAAGAAAAGAAGATTCATGCCTGTTATTTTCGAATAGTTGTTTCTCGGAAACCGTTGAGAATAATACATATATACGGTTATCACCCTCAACATCTGACCATTTCCACCTGAATACTTGTGTATGTAGATGCACCGACGTACGCATCCTGCAGCAACAACCAGAATTGAATAGAGAAAAGGTAAGTCCGAAGGCGAAATCTTCCTACTGCCATCCGGACTGATCGTCACAATTCGGAAATTCGAAATATATGACGTGTAGGTGGGTAGTCCATTTCTTCTAGGGCTCAACCCGACATTTATGTTAACATCTTATGTAAATCACAGAAAAATAACTAGCAGGATGAACAATCTCAATTTAAGAGACCCAGCCAATATGATTAATTATATTGTCTAAAAATTTTGGCGCCTGTTCAAAGAGATGTTATTACTTCTATTGGAAACTATCTTTAGATATCAGGCAACTATGAAAAAACTACATATTATGTTTCTATAAGTCAATTTCTATTCTTATTAAATCAACCAACGTCCGTACGACTGCTATTGCTGTTATCACTACAACAAAACTAAACTGACGACCGGTGATGTGAACTGTACCTTCGTTCAGCCTTTTAAATATTATTATTACTATCACTCATTTTTCTTGCTAACGCTGCACATATTGACGTGCAGCCATTGCGCATCTGCCTACATTTCTCTGGCGATAACGATGAAGAATCTTGTTCTGAGTTTGGGGCACGCATTAGGTTGGATTCTGTTGACCCCATATGATAGGATGATTGGAGTATGGAGGTAGAAAGGATAGCTGAAGATGAAAGTGATAATCACGGTGAAATGAGTCCAGAGTCCGGCACCGGAACTTACCTAGCATGTGCTCTTAATGGCTTGAAGGAAAACTCTGTAAAAATCTCAACCAGTCATCTTATCCCAACCAGGATTGAATCCCGGATCCATAAGTATTATTGTTAATTATGATTATTATATGTATGATTATTATTATTTATTATTATTATTATAATTATTACTTACTTACTGGCTTTTAAGGAACACGGAGGTTCATTGGCGCCCTCACATAAGCCCGTCATTGGTCCCTATCCTGAGCAAGATCAATCCAATCTCTACTATCATATCCTATCTCCCTGAAATCCATTTTAATATTATCTTCCTATCTACGTCTCGGCCTCCCCAAAGTTCTTTTTCCCTCCGGCCTCCCAACTAACACTCTATATACATTTCTGGATTCGTCCATACGTGCTACATGCTCTGTCCATCTCAAACGTCTGGATTTAATGTTCCTAATTATGTCAGGTGAAGAATACAATGCGTGCATTTATGTGTTGTGTAACTTTCTCCATTCTCCTGTAACTTCAACCCTCTTAGCCCCAAATGTTTTCCTAAGCACCTTATTCTCAAACACCCTTAACCTATGTTCCTCTCTCAAAGTGGGAGTCCTAGTTTCACAACCATACAGAAAAACCGGTTATAAATTCAGATTTGTTGACAGAAGACTGGATGATAAAAGCTTCTCAACCGAATAATATCACGCATTTCCCATATGTATTTTGTGTTTAATTTCCTCCCGACTGCCATTTATATTTGTTACTGCTGCTCCCAGGTATTTGAATATTTCCACCTCTTTACAGGATAAATTTCCAATTTTTATATTTCCATTTCGTACAATATTCTGGTCACGAGACATAACCATACACTTTGTCTTTTCGAGATTTACTTCCAAATCTATCTCTTTACTTTCTTCAAATAAAATTCCCGTATTCTCCCTAATCGTTTGTGGATATTATTATTATTATTATTATTATTATTATTATTATCAGCCACAGCACCATTTCACAAAGAAGTTTATAGTTTTATAATCTGAATTATATTAGTGCCAGCTGTGTTGTTCTTACGTCAAGAAAAGAGGCGTAGCTAATTTTTAGCTACAGCATGCTGAGCGCAGGTTGCAATTCATTCGCTACACTGCATTCAAGCTTTCATCTTCTCCATATTAGTATTAGAGTGACACAAATATGCTAACCAAGCTGTCTTAATATTGCTGTAACAGTGACTCACTTATTTAGAAGGGCATTATTATGGCCACCCACTGCATTATCGAATTTAAGCTTGGAAAACTGAAAATACGTAACACACGTATAACATTACTATCGTAAATGTTGTTACATGTAATTAAAATGAACTAATCGACGTCCCTATTACTATCGTCACCTCAATAATGATAGTAATATTTGAAGTCAGAATATTTCACTGAACCTCGTGCAATACTTTCGCTTCATAAAAGCATATTTATACAGATAATTTTATATAAATACATTTTGCAGGAGAAGCAATTGAAAGTTTGAAATGCTTAGCGCTCAAAGCTTAACTGAGATTTTCCGATCATTACTGGACAACGACTATCAATGTTAATGCCATATAACTCTCTATGTACATTCTATATGTCTTAAGCTATGCATTGACAGTCTTGGTTCATTTTAGGCAAGAAAGTGACATCCATCATTCTTGCAGTGGACTCTTCATATATATATATATATATATATATATATATATATATATATATATATATATATATATATATATACATACATACATACATACATACATACATACATACATACATACATACATACATACATACATACATACATACATACATACATACATACATACATACATACATACATACATACATACTAAGAGGAAGGTGGAAAATAGGGAACATTGAATAATGCTGAGGTTGTAGTAAAAGACTTGTCCTTGGGTAGAAACTATGAATTAATGAATATTTAAATGATTTGCTTGAAGTAAGGCTCCACTGACCGATAATTTCGGCCATAATTTCTGTTAACCCAGTTCGAAGTTGTTTAAAATGTATGGGTTCACACAACCTGTGTGTAGAAGCTGACTTCATAAAATAATGAAAGAGTGAAACACATAATTAGCCTAAATGCTCGTGATAATCTTCTGACCTTCCTCAATTAGTATGACGGGTTGATTGCTTAACTTCGTGAACTGCTGGTATTGTGGTTAAAGTAATTTACAAGTTAAATAATGAGACAACGAAGTTGACATGGCCTCGTTAGTTATTTAGACAATAAGTATTAAATGCCTTTTCAAGCATGATTATATTAACTCCTATTTATTTTGTAAATGTATGAGTAATTTATTTGACGTTTTTCACAAATCAAAAGCCTTGAAAATAATGGATTATCATGTTATGAGAATAATGCCATCAGAATGGAGTTAAAACTAACAAGGTCATCTAGAAAACATGATAAATATTACGTATAACTTAGCATAGTAGCATAGTAATCAGAAGAATCCTTGACCGTAAGCCCATGCCCGCGTGTTGAAATAGGTTATCAAAATTTAAAGTACGACTCCCGGCAGTCTTCAACACTTCAAGTGAACGCACATCCATTTCCTATTTGTTTTCCAACCAAGTTCGGTATTACATTATTTCAAGGATTGTCACGTAATCTAAACATGCAGTCTGGAAGTGCTTATTTTCTTCCTAAATCAATTTCATGAGGTCACGTCTCTCATACAATTTAAGACAAGTTGCTGCTCACTGAAATGTTTCAGGAGTGTCCGCATTACTGAGTAATGTCATGTTTGACACTATTCCACTACATACGAAGGGTTCAGGACCATAGTGGGCCAAGCGCCATTTACTAAAACCGTAGAAAACAAGGGTTAAAATTAAGTTATTACCATAATTCAATGGAAACATATAGCAATTAATATAAAGTATACACATTAAAACTAAATGATACATCAATCTTCATTAAACTATGGTATTCACCCTTGCTTTCTCCCTTTTTAATAAATGGCGCTTGGCCAACTATGGCTCTGAACCCTTTATTTATGCCTGTACCTCAGACACAGTCCGGTGCGTCTATCTTTTGTTTGTTCACAGGTAAAGTTAGCACGGTAGTCACGTATTTTGTTTATTCACACGTAAAGTCAGTCCGGGTGCTCCTATCCTAACACTTTAAAAGTAGCCCACATAAATTCTCAAAGCCTTCTCTGTCATTTCAATGAAGTTCAATCTATTTTCTCTCCTTTGTCTCTTCACGCTATTCTTATCTCTGAAACGTGGTTGAAGCCTTCCCTATCATCTTCTCTTGTAAGTTTAGATAATTACACCCTCTGTAGAAATGACCGAATCGGTAAACGCGGAGGTGGTGTTGCGATGTATGTGCGATCGGACTTACCGTTTAAAATTGTCTACCAGTCTTCGAATGAAGTCTTAGAACATCCTGAATATCTATTCATCGAAGTCGGTGCAAGCAACAAAAAGTGCCTCCTTGGAGTTGTATACAAACCCCCTAAATCAGGATTCTTAAGTGACCTTGAGACACCTTTGCTTAATCTTGTGCCTCACTATGACCATACTGTTATTTTAGGCGATTTCAATACAAACTTATTAAATTCAAGTAATTACGCTACAGTTCAACTTAAGAACATGTTTGAGTCTTACAATATATCCATCCTTCCTTCCGCAGCTACCCACCACACCCAGGAATCGGAGACATTTCTTGACATTATTGCCACGACTAATCCTCAGCTAGTATTAACGAATGGACAACTACCAGCGCCGGGTATCTCAGCACACGACATAATCTTTTTAGAATATTCCTTGTATTGTCCAAAATATAAACCTCGCATCACATCATACCGGGACTTAAAGCATATTGAGCATGATGAATTAATCAATGACGCACTTAGCCTGCCTTGGACTGAAGTGTGGAACTTACCAGGCATTGACGACAAAATCGAAAAATTTAACGACCTAGTAATTCAGTTATACGATAAACACGCACCCTTGAAAACCAGACGAGTTGGTAGACACCCTGCGCCTTGGATGTGCGATGCCATAAAATTACTCATGACAGACAGAGACACTGCTTATTGTAAATACAGACGGAGCAAGGACGAATTAGATTTTAATACTTACAAAGTTTTAAGAAATAAATGTAATCAAGCAGTAAGAAATGCTAAATTACGCCATGCACATTCCCTTATTCTACCTTCGGTCAGTGCGAAAGAATTGTGGCGTAACCTTAATAACCTGGGTCTAACAAAAGCAAAGCCTCGGGTAGATAACATCAACTTGTCACTCAATAGTCTAAATGAACATTTTGTCACTGCTCCACCTGAACCATTACATAAGCAAGAGACTCTTTAATTTCTCAGATCTTACCCCCAACCTGTGTGGGATAAATTCTTCTTTAAATACATTAACCCGACTGACGTAATGAAGACGCTGCGACGTATGAAATCTAAAGCCCAAGGTATAGACAATATAAATATCACTCTCCTGTATAAAATAATAGATGTGATCCTGCCGACCGTCACCCATATATTCAATGCATCTATTACGACTGGGTCCTACCCCTCTCTCTGGAAAATGGCATTAGTGAAACCTTTACCTAAATCTAACACACCTTCTACAGTAAACCAATACAGACCGATATCAATTCTTCCCACTCTTTCAAAAGCATTAGAACATATTGTACATGGACAACTTATGAACTATCTCGACGAACACAAACTCCTTGATGACTATCAATCGGGTTTTAGACATGGACACAGCACTTCTACAGCCCTACTTAAAGTGACTGAGGACATCCGTGAAGCTATGGATAGGGGTGAAGTAACGGCACTAACTCTTCTCGATTTCAGCAATGCCTTTGGTTCTGTTGATATCGACTTGCTTCTTGCAAAGATGAAGGCTTTGCACCTGTCAGACAATACCTTGAGCTGGATGGACTCCTACCTACGTGACCGCCAACAGTGTGTTTCACTTGATAATCAATTCTCCCAATGGAGATGCACAAAGGCGGGAGTGCCACAGGGCTCCGTATTAGGACCACTACTTTTCTCTATCTACATTAATGACGTATCAAAGAACTTACAGTATTGCCGATATCACCTCTATGCCGACGACCTACAACTTTACATACATTCCAGACCCAATACGATCAATGAATCGATTGACAAGTTAAATTGTGACCTAGCCACCGATCCACTTGGGCGGCCAATTTCGGACTCGCACTTAATCCAAGTAAGACTCAAGCCATAATTATTGGACATAAGCGTTTAGTTAACTCCCTTAATAACAGTAATCTTTCAGTTGTTACCCTTAACAACACGCTAATCCCTTATTCATCTGTCGTAAAAAATCTTGGCTTCTTTTTTGATAATAATCTAAGTTGGAATTTTCAAGTTAAAGAAACGATAAAAAAAATCTGTTCCTCCATTCACTGTTTGAGTCGCTTGAGAAACTTCTTGCCCCAGCAACTAAAACTTACCCTAGTGCAAACCCTAGTAACGCCGCACTTCGATTATTGTGACGTTTTGTTAAGTGACCTAAGTTCTGAATTGTCAGTCAAGTTACAGCGAGCTCAGAATATGTGCGTCAGATACGTGTGCAACATCCGACGGTATGATCACATATCACCGTCCTTCGCAAGTCTCTCGTGGCTCCGACTTAAAGAACGTAGAACTTTACACTCTTTGTCTTTACTCTTTCGAATTCTGCACACTTCAACACCAAATTACCTTTCGTCTCGTTTCTCTTATCTATACTCTAACCACGACGTAAATACCAGATCACTTATCTGTGGCACGCTAAGTATACCTCTTCATAGAACATCTTGTTATTCATCATCTTTTACAATATCCACCTCGCGTCAATGGAATTCCTTGTCACAAAGTATTACGGGCTGCAAGACAATAAACACCTTTAAGAACAGCTTAAAAGATAACCTTATTAGCATTTCACTCCAATCATACTGATTTAAACTATCACTGACTACATTGTTACTTTTTTCTTTAGACATCATCCTGATTGTGCTGTATTTTAATTGTCTCGTAATAATCTCTTTCTATTATCTAATATTATTTGAAATATATTAACATTCTATGTATTTTAGTTTAATTCTGCTACACAGTTTATTTCAGTGTTTAATTAATAGTTCATAGTATTTTGTTGTTTAATTTGTAAATAACTTTTGTATACATCTAAATCAAACTGTTGGATTCTTTGTAAGTTCATGCATATGTATATACACTTTTTGCTGGTTGAGTGGAAGAGAAGGCCTTACGGCCTTAACTCTGCCAGCTAAAATAAATCATTATTATTATTATTATTATTATTATTATTATTATTATTATTATTAAAGTTAGCCCAGTGATCGTACCTTTTGCCGTTTTACACGTTGTTTCTATATTTAGTCTAAAGTCAGCCCAGGTGTTTCCATGTTCACATTTCAAATGTTTCCAATCCTTCATCTCGTCATAATGACCATGTTTCTGTCACATACAATGCAACGCTCCACACAAAGCATTTCAGTAATCTTTTCCTTAGTTATTTTTCCAAAGGTCTGCAGAAAATGCTCCTTTCTCTATTAAGGCTCTGCCGTCCCTATCTTCTTTTGACTTTCTGTGGCAGTTCATGCTACTAACACAGTTAAAATTAATATAGGCCTAATTTCTAAGCAAATTGAGCAAACAAAATGAAGTAAGGGGCTTTGGAATGTGAAGAGCAGGATTTAATTATTTCATGCTAAAAATGTTTTCATTTTTATGATGCAACAATTAAGCCTTGAAAAATAAATATGGTTGTTCCAAGTTCGACAAGTCTTAAAACAAGAACTGGTTTGGTGCAATGTTATTATGAACGCAATAGAAGTTTTACTGCCGGATTAAGATGATTTCGGACAAAAATACATCTGAGAGAGTTTGTTACGAGCCTTTTAAGTGCTGTTCGATTACAGCCATCGATTCTTGTGCGTGTGCACGTATAGGCAACGTTCATCGAGATGCAACTGGCAGTTGACTCTCTTTCACAGTTAATTGTCTGTAACCATCTTGTCACGTTCGGTACAACAGGACACAATCACTCATTGCTTTTCTCGTAATTTTACATGATAGGCCAGTGCATTTTGCGGCAGAAAACTGTCATTTTTCACAAACGAACGCAGTTAACTTCCATTGTGCACCGATGTTATTAACTAGTAAGTACTATGGACCATCCGCTAGACAGCTACCTATTCCTCCCTTCCCTATTTATCTTATCCTCAAGCTAAATTTCTCCGTTGCTTTATCTACCTTTCAGTTCGGACGATACCTGCATCGCGAGGTCACACGGGTTATCTCAATTTTCTCTCGAGTGATATTCAGTTCAGTATATGTTTGAAGCGGTCTTTCAGACGAACTATAGTGGTTGCGTGCATGTATTTAACATATTTTCGTTATTTCTTTTATTTTTTTCGGGTTATTGTGTAGTATAATTGTCATATCTGTAATTACGTAAACAAGGAGGAAAAAGCAGGACCTTCTATGCAACATGGTTTCCACGTTTGAAGAGAGAAAACAAATATCCATGCTCTCAATGTGGAGTTCCTGTTTGCTTGAAGTGTTCCAGGAAAATTTGTGTGAGGTGTTTGCACGAAGATTGAGTGGTCCTATGAAGGAGTGAAGTGTTATAAAAAGTGCTTGCTCTTTAATTTTTTTTAACTGAAGAGTGAAAAGTATGTTTTTTATACAGTAAATATTTTCCGTTCCAGAATACTGAATAATAATTGAACAAAATATTTCATTGACATGTTGAAATGTAGTAAATATTAGCATTATATTCTGAATTCTTATTTTGACAATATAAAAACATGATAATCGCTTATTATGTTTAAAAACGAAAACATTAAGTCATTACTGCATTTTATTGTTATTTCTGTTGTCTGTAACCGTTTTAAACTATTTAAATTAACATACTATAATATTCTGTAGTCATGTATCAATGATCAGTATGCTGCAGATGTTGTAGCCTACAAAATACATTCTTATTTTATAAATATATCAAATAATCAGAGGTCTCATAGACCCCTCCATAGCAGTTACGCGACAGTAACTGTATACTTAAACATTGCAATAGAAATCGCAAATACTTGTAGACTGCTGTACCCATAACACTTTCAGAAGTGTATGTCGGATTCCCACTGTTGCCATATTTTGAAGAGAAAATAAATATAATTGCTGTGAACTGTGAAATTACCTTGCTATATGAATATACCCCATTATGTCATCACCGATTACAATCATTCTTGCTATAAATAGTTTCTTTCCACCAATGAATAACAACTTTTCAATGCGGATTTTCGTCGTGAATGATGAAGACACATTCATGATTACTCGATCATCCACATAAGGATACAACAGGATCGATGCAGTAGAAAGATTAGACTATTTATCTTAACGTGAACCAACAGCAGTGGTTTTCTGACGTGAACGGATTGCTTCGGTAACTCGACACGCCGACTCGCAAACATGTTCGTTTCGAGTGCATGTCGAAATTTAAAGATCATGTGAAGCAATTAGGAACCTTATATTACTTACAAAAAGTAGGGAAAGTATACCAGCAAGTGTTAACAAACATCATACGTTATCTATAGCACAATATGAAAAATGAAGCAATTCGTGCTGAAAGGATGGCATTTATCGAGTGGTTAGCTTAGAATGTGGGCCAATTCCGAACTTTTTGTTGTGTCCCGGGCCATGACCCATCCCTTGCATTCCTTTCTCTTCCACGTGATTGCATCACCAAATAAACTCATTTTCCTCACCATTCATCCAGCAACCGGTTCAGCGGGAAGATTGAGATCAGAACAGGTAGTGCACTTGGCACATTATCTCCAAAACTGGCGAACACGACAGAAAAAGAAGAAATTTATTTGCCATATAACCATGCCTAAGTATTGTTGTAGCCATTGGCATAAAGGAATTTGCGACGATGTCGTAAATATATCTGTAGATTCTTATCTAATAGGCGTTCAGAATGAACTGCACCGCGTGTGGTGGATGTGGTTCTGAGATGACATTACAATATATGTGGGATACGTAGGACAGAATGGACTAAAATAAAAAACAAACTGAAATTATATAGAGTGCAAACGATTTAAACTGCCAAAAAATACTGGTTACACATAATAAATAACTGAAGAAAAAAGTCAAATGTTTTTTTGTAACCGTCATGGTTTTCCCAGAAAAAAATGTGTTTTGTGAGTAACGTTTTTGGAAAAAAAGAATAGATAGTCACTATTTAGGCGTCTTGTGTGCTGGTATGTGTTGGGTTTTGGTTGCAGGGTTATAGGCAGTAACCATGGATGGACAACTGATGCTCACGAAGTGCTAAAAACACTTGAAAGAAAGAAAAACAGACGGAGCCTGCCGCAGCAGTTACAAGTTCTTTGTAGTTTTGCTGCAGAAACAGTTCACTGCCACGGTGCGCTCTGGCGGCTCATGCAGGTGGTCGTGATATCTACTCCATGATTTGAATCTCAGAATGATGCATGGTACAATAATTATAGTAATTTTAGACAGACTGTACCTAAACACACATAAAATTATATTATTTCCTAGCTTTGTAACTTAGTTTAGTACCGGAAACGCAAACTGAATACAACCTTTTCAAGATACAATAAAAATAGCTGCAACACTTATTTACTATTACACTGTTTGTTAATATTGCTTATTATATGTCTTATTTGAAATGGAACGCGAGAATTTACATATCTTCATACATTAAAGAGTATTCCTCTGTTCTCAGAAAGGTGATAGTCTTTATTCGCAAACAATTACAAATTCAAGGACGTAATTTTTTACATGTCACGGCAAATGAAATAAACTTACTTCTGAGCTCTTTCTGTACATTGAGAGCTTTTATACTTCTTTCTTGTATTAAATTCTGCCTCAACCATATAATGTGGAAGCAAAGAGTATATTTGGAAATTCTGACTTAGGCAGCATTACGAACAGTTCGATTCCTGATTTCGCTGGAATCTGAGTGGCATGCTGTTCTGTAGATTTATCAATTCAAGCTATAAACTTTCAAAGTTTCAGGATCTTCTATCGGCTGAAAGCGAAAAGGATTTCAGAAAAATCTCGATTCCTTCTCAATTGTCATTGTTTTTCCAAACTTACCAGTAAATTCTGCCGTAGTTCTTGAAGTAGGGTCTTATATTTGATAAGCAGATTTTCTTATCACTCTTTAAGATAGTTTATAGTCAAGGAAAGTGAAGTTGTCTGCGTTCTACATGATACTGCCACATTTCAAATTTATCCATAAATGCTTTCAGCTAATCGAGCATACATCGTGCAATTCTGTAACTCGCACGCACAACGTGTTAACGATATTAATTAATATCAGTCTCACCTTGTTGATATCCCATTTTTATGTAAAGCAGATCCAGACAGTAGCCTATTTAATTACTAACTTTATACTTTAATCCAAAGTGTCGACTAGGAATACCAGCCTAAAACCTTCATTGTGTTTATTTGTCACATAAAATGTCATTGTGTTTATTTGTGGCATAAAATGTCACGCGTAAGAAAATGTAATAAAACACAATACAAGCTTTACCTCCCTTCTTAATAAAAAAAATCTTTCTCTTTCCACTCATTACTAAAGGGAAATGATCTGATCGGATTGTTTTTCAATTAAAATGAGCCGCCACTTACTGCAGATGTGAGCGATCTTGCGTTTTGCAAGAACCGCATACAGACACTACAGCATAGTATAGAGTCCGTTCTACCTGCAATGAGGTTGTGTTGACAGTTTGAGAGCACGAGTTGCCCATTCATGTCAATAACATCGGTCGAGATGTAAGCAAATAATTAAACTACTATCAATTTTGAAAACGTGGTATAGTATTTTACAAATTTAAAATATAATTATAAGATATAATTAAATTTCACTACATATTTTGTTCAGTTGACCGATATGTACTGCCTATATAATTTTGACAGTTTATATCTTTATACCATGTATAGACATTTAGTAGAAGAAAAATTGTAGTAAAATGTAATTTAACAGGAGAGAATTAAATTGAAGAACAGAATACAAAAACAAAATTAAATACACAGTATTTGGTCTTAAAGAAAAGTGAATGAAATTCAGATTGTAGAAAGCTTGAGAACGGTAGCTACAATAAAACCTTCAGAATGTAAGTGGACAAAGGAACTATGAAGCAGATCTTCTTCGAGTGCGTCTGCTTCATTATTAATCTTATTCAACTGAAGTTCCATTCTAACTATATCATCCACTATGAATAATCTTCATAGTAAAATAACTATATACCGGCCCAGGTCACATATAACAGATTGTTCAACCTTAAACGTTGTTACCATCAAACCCTACATCAATTTCATTATGCCGCCACCTAGCTACTGCATAAGGACGTGACGTTATAACTCTCATTTGAATCGCATGAAGCAACTATACTTCCATCTAGCGGTCGTGAGTTGGTATAGCGCTGGCCTTGTATGACCAAGGTTGCGGGTTCGATTCCGGGCTAGGTCGATGGCATTTAAGTGTGCTTAAATTGCGACAGGCTCATGTCAGTAGATTTACTGGCATGTAAAAGAACTCCTGCGGGACAAAATTCCGGCACATCCGGTGACGCTGATATAACCTCTGCAGTTGCGAGCGTCGTTAAATAAAACATAACATTTAAAAATTTAACATCTAGCGGTCGTTCTCAATCGACAGTGGCGATCCTGGTGGTTGTTCTCTTCCACATGTTACCGTTTTTAACATGGGAATGGTCAATCTGTTATAAATGTGATCAGGGAACCGGTACTTAATTTCAAGTTAAATCGATTTCCATTACCTAGAATGTAAAAGAAAATCTGTGTCCCGTGATGCGATGTTCTTTTTCTCTACAGACAGCAATCGAGGATCGAACCTGCAGACCTCGAGAAGTGTGTCTTGGAAAGGAAAGACTCTCATCCCTCATCCTCCCAGGGTCGCTTGGTTCGAGTCCCACCCTGTCGGAGGATGAGTGCGATTCAAGGTGATCGTGACAATGAGTAGTGCAAGGGAAAAGGTGGGCTGGTGGGTGGAATGAAAGGTCATGTAGGTGTGTAATATTTTTTCTATATAAACTCACCGTGACAATATCGGAGTTGGAATTCGCTGGGCGTTACCGAGGAATCTATTGTGTGCTTCCATAACAAGGAGAGCTTCGTATATGTACATTATAATGATGCTAATTACGCTTGTGTTCGTGACGCGATAATCTCGGTCACGTGCTGTTCTCACGTGTGCAGATCGGATACAGGACAGTCACGAGGATCCGCGAGATGGGAGTCGTCCAAATTTAAAGGGGAGTAGCCTTTAACATTAGGAAGCATTGGCTAATCCGCAATAATGCGACGAAATGTTTTGAATGAGGGAGTGTGCCTGAATTCCTCGACAGTCTACAGCCATCTCTAGTACCTTAGGGTGAGAATACTTTTGTTTTCACTCTATCTCACAAATATTACACTCACGAAGTTGTGCCCATTTTAAGTCGGAAATTGAAATGTTATATGTATGAAGAACCAGAAATAGCCACCTATACTTAGCCATATACGAGACGGTGTTGGTAAATTGTTAGTCTAACTTGGGAAAAGTTACATTTCAAAATATTTTTTTATCGATTCAACATAATTATCTTTTAACTCTGAAATAGGCCTATGAAATATTACCTTTAGCTAACAATATAAAGTGCATGTCCATATTAAATTAGTTTAACAATATCATTGATTAATCGCAGAAAAATAGCACAATTTATTTTTATATAAAACTGTTAATGGAGTAATACATAATATGCAGTTTCTTAAAAAAAGTATTTTAATATTACAGGAAGTGATCTTATACGTCGTAGTCTAATGTATCCTGCGCTTGGTTACTTTGAATGAAAGTCAGGTGTACATCGATCATACTAGCAAGTCAACAGTTCACACATCAGTGAACCAAGCAGTTTCCCGATACTGTGTCTAGATCTGTTTATTCGTGTACCTGTGTTTGTATGTACGTAAAGAACAGGAATACTACTGGGATTTAATAACAATAACGAAGTATATATTTAAAGGCAGCTTATATGCAATAAAATATAATTTTTACTAGGGTAGGGATAGACGAAACTTAAATAAAAAAAAAACAAAACAAAAACAAAAACAAATAAAATCAGGAGCCAGTCCCTCTATTTTCTGGAGCCACCACGTTTCGTCCAGACATGCAATGAGGAAACCATTCGAGCTAAGATAAAGATACATTTAGTTAAAAATATTAAACAATATTAAATATCTATGCAGTGCAAACACACGCTCTCAGAGAAGCAAGTTAGAAATATTCGAAGTGTCTGATATGCTGTACATTTGAGCTCAATTCGTCAATCCTCCAAACTCATGTCGTTCACGGCAGCCATAGTTTCTGGAGTGTTCACAGAAACAGGTATTCCATTACAGTGTTACTTTTTGTCTTAAATTCTGCAACCAATCCTTTATAATGGCGTACGAAGCACAATATTTCTTTACCTTAATCCTTTCCTTCATCTACCTTATTTATCTTAATCCTTTTCTTCATCTGAACTCCTTTGCCTTAATCCTTTTCATCTATATTTCATCTTATTCCTTTTCTTAATCTATTCTGATTTTCTTTAATCCTTTTCTTCTTCTATATTTCTATACCTTAATCCTTTTCTTCAACTATACTTCTTTACCTTAATTCTTTTCTCTATCTATACTCCTATATCGTAATCTTTTTCTTCATCTATACTTCACCTTAATTCTTTTCTTCATCTATACTCCTATACCGTAATCTTTTTATTCATCTATTCTCCTTAATGCTTTTCATCTATGCTTCTTTCCTTAATCATTTTCGTCTATACTTATTTTTCTTAATCCTTTTCTTCATTATACTTCATTATCTTAATCCTTTTTTCATCTATCCCTTTCTTCATCTACACTTCATTATCTCAATCCTTTTCTTCATCTATACTTCATCTCAATCCTTTTCTTCATCTATAATTCATTATCTTAATCCTTTTCTTCATCTATACTACTTTATCTCAATACTTTTCTTTTCTTCATATATACTTTATCTCAGTGCTTTTCTTCATCTATAGTTCATCTTCTAACAACCCATCACCGTAAAAAAACAGCTTGTTACGAATCCATACAATAAGTGGATTTGAGGGAGGCGGGATATGATGATAGAGAGTGGATTAATCTTGCACAGGATAGGGACCGATGGTGGGCTTATGTGAGGGCAGCAATGAACCTGCGGGTTCCTTAAAAGCCATTTGTAAGTAAGTAAGTATACTTTACCTTAATCATTTTCTTCATATATAGGTACTTCATCTTAATACTTTTCTTCATCTCTACTTCTTTATCTTAATCCTTTTCTTCATATATGCTTCTTTATTTTAATCCTTTTCTTCATCTGTGTTTCTTTATCTTAATCCTTTCATTTATCTATACTTTATCTAAATCTTTTTATTCATCTATACTTCTTTATCTTAATCCTTTTCTTACATTATACTACTTTACCGTACCTTAATCGTTTTATTCATTTATATCTCTTTGTTTTATTTCTTTTCTTCATATACATCTTTTTACCTTTTATTTCTTTATCTTTCTTTGCGATTTTTATTTTCCTCTCTTTACAATCTTCACTTATCTTATATCATCATCTTCCTTTCGTCCTATATTCTTTGAATTACAATAATATGGCAAGTAGACTGCTCTAAGCATTAAAAAAATTGCATTAGCCGACACTAAATGTGAATATTTTAATTAATTATGAACATTAAATATTTAACACACACTGAGTCACGTGAAATGTAGAAATTTAAAAAATACTGGATACTAGATATTGTGAAAGGTACAGTAACTGCCATAATGATTAATATAACTGTTCAAAATCGGCTGTAGTTCAGTGTGAAATTGCAGATGTTCTACAATTATTTACGTTCCTCCAGACACCTCAGTGAGATTCGTGACCGGTGAAAAACAAGGTTCAAGAAATCGCTAAATCCCACAACATTTTATAATTGATTGGAAGTGGTCGTGCTCGAATGAGCGTAACGGAGAAAGAGATGTGCATGGCGTACCCCCATTATCCTCCAATTAAAAGGCCAACAGATAGAATCTGACATTTGAAGAAGAATAGGATGGAACACCACACCTCCGGGACAGATGGGCGTGCACACGAATCCTCAAGAATTCCGGCGTTGCATTGTGTTTCTCAATTGCAGCGGGCGGGGCATCTGATAGCGCCCTCCGTGTGAACTGTACTCTATTCTCACCACTCTTCAATAAATTATTTGGTTTCCTTTGAGTCGGCCCCCACTTTGAAGAACTTGTTTTGACAGGACGTAAAATTTTATTGCCATGGAGAGAGTGGAATAAAAATTCATATGGATTAACTACATTTAAAGACACCCACGTTACTAAACACTAATGCAGTTCCACATTACGCAACTCATTTAAAAATTCTCTACAAACCGATATTTTCTCCGAAATATTAGCTGATCAACTGCCAAACCCGGACTAGTACAATGCAAACTCAATACAATCCACCTGTACTCCCACTTATTTCAATTTGAATTTAGGGATTTTTTTTTTTTTACAGATTCTGAACTAGCTGGCGTCATACGTGAAGAACTGATGCTAAAACATTTATTTTTCAACTGCATTCAATCATTTCCGATTATACAGTAAGACTTCGCAATTATCCAACGGGAGATCAGTCGAAGCAATGCTACACTCTATACCAGATGTCTTTGGAACAGATATAAACAACGGAACGAAATGCAAGAGAGCGCGGTTCACACGGCACTAAATGTCTGTGTATGAATTAAGTGACCGACTACGTTCATATAACGAAAAGTGAAAATTAAAGTAATGTGTCTTTGAACATACCTTCCTGAATCAGCCACTAAACGACATTTCATACAAAATTGAGAGGATGCGAAAGCATTTCTTTCCCCTTCTACTTGCCCTGAGTTCGTCAGTAACAGGGCAGTAGCTGTTACCTCTTATACTTGCACCCCCCCCCCCAAGTTGTACACACAAGAAAATAAAATCTTGAATAAAGTACATAAGTGAAGATAAAATACAGTGACACAGATATTTGACAATTACATGGTTGAGTATATTTTAGTGTCGTTCTTAAATATTTTCAATAATATTTATAGTAAGGAATGTTAGTTTGTATTATAAAGTCAGGGGGGAGTGACAGTGCAGATTGTCCCATTGTATGTGTTGTAGAGTAGCAACTAGCGGTGGAGGAAACATTTATCTTCTGCTTTCAGCAGCTTTTTATTGTGCCAGTTTATATAAACAGCAATAAAATGAAATATAAAAGTTTAGCATAGACTTTCGAAATATAGATTATCAGTAAACATTTTCAATAATATAATTATTCCCTATGTTGAAAGTCAATTAGTCGAACGTTAGTAAGATGGATAGTAGCGTCTTTCCCTTCACTGATGGTTGAGAGTGTGAGTAGAGGGGAAAGGCCTATCAACCAAACTGAAATGAGCATTAGTTGTACTGCTGTCGTCTGCTCATACACCGCACAGATGCTAGACGCAATAGAACTGTAGTAGTGGACGCGTCTTTGAATACCGTCTCGTAACCAGGATATGTACGCGCTAGTGTCTAAAACGCTCTCAGCTAAGTAATGACTCGCCAACCAATGGCAGCGCAGTGATAACATGAGATGCATGGAGACCCTTGTTATGGTCTGTTCCAAAGACATCTGGTATAGAGTGTAGTTAAAGTACATAAACATGGAAAAGAGGAAAAACGAGACAGAAAGAGAAGAAAAGAAACGAACAGGAAGGAAACGAGTGCAGTGAACTGAAATACGTAAAAATTGAGAAGAAATAATAGAAGAGAGCAGAAGAGACGGAAAATTATAGGCAGAGCAGAGACAAAATAATTGGGAGCGGAGACCAGAAAAGGAGAAGGAAGCAGAGACGAAACCGCGATTTTCAACCGGTGTGCCTCGAGAAAATAAAAATAGCAAAGTCTGTCGTAACAAAAATTTGGAAAATAAAAGTGAAATGAGTAGTAAAAAAAAAGTGAGTCCACAAGAGTCAACTTTTAGCGAACGCGGCACAAGTCAACATTTCGTAGAGCCATCAGCGCGGCGTACTGTAGATCAGTCGGCGGAGGCGCTGGCGTGGGTTCGATTCCCGCTTGGGCTGCAAGAATAACTACGCGTAGCTTACTTACCACGCTCACTCATTTAATGGTATGTATGTATGTATGTATGTGTGTGTGTATGTATGTATGTATTTGATGGATGCATGCATGTATATATTAATATATTATATGCATGCATGCACATAATTTTAAAAGCATTTTCTTATTTATTACAACGCTTTTGTACAACGTAACTTATGTGTCCACACCTGTGGAGTAACGGTTAGCGCGTCTGGCCGCGAAACCAGGTGGTCCGGGTTCGATTCCCGGTCGGGGAAAGTTACCTGGTTGAGGTTTTTTCCGGGGTTTTCCCTCAACCCAATATGAGCAAATGCTGGGTAACTTTCGGTGCTGGACCCCGGACTCATTTCACCGATATTATCACCTTCATCTCATTCAGACGCTAAATAACCTAAGCTGTTGATAAAGCGTCGTAAAATAACCTACTAAAATAAATAAAAAAACAACGTATGTGTGCACGAAGTGGATTACTTAAAAGAAGCATTGATGGGGGCAGGAATCGATCTTGGCACTTCCCGGATGCGTTGGCCTGACAAGTCGTTGTTTTCCTGGTTGCTGAGCAACTCGACAATTCGGATGCGAACTTTCACGTGACAGGATCGCGGGCAATGCTCTACCGGTCAAGCTTGCTTCGCCCACTCTTCCATTGCTCCTCGTGGACCGACACACACACCCAAACCTTCAATCTCGGCACGTTGCAGGGAATTTCAAGTCCACTGGGCAGGGCACCGTTCAAGGTAAAGGAGCAGAGTGAACCTCCTGACCTCTGCTGCAGTATAAACTGCATAACAGGATGTCGCCTGTGTAGAGATTCCCAACTTGTGGTCCTCGTTCCAATTAAGGTAGAACTGCAACAGGTTTATCCTCATACCTTTTCTTTTCTTCTACTGCATCCTTTCCTTTCCTCTCTTGTTTCTCTTCTCTTCCCTTTCCTCTCCTTTCCTTTTCTTTCCTTTATTTCTGTTCTCTATCTTTTTCTTGGCACTACTTTATGTTACTTATCCTGTCATTTGTCACTTTCTTCGATTCATTTCTCTTCCCTTTCACTTTTTCCGTTCTCTTTTATTTATTCTCTTCCCTTCACTTCATCTCCTGTCATGTCCATTCTCACATATTCTTACTACTCTTCTCTCATATCTTCTATCTTACTCCACTCTATCCTATCCTTTTGTCACTTCTCTCTATGTACTGCTATCTATTCTTTACTCTTTGCTCTCTGGTGCCTAATTTCTACTCATTTCTCTCTGTTGTTTATTGTCTTCATTCTGCTCTCTTCTCTTTACAGTTTTCTCTCTGCTCTCTACTCTCTTTTCTTTTCTTGTGCTCTCTTGTCTCTACTTTTTCTCTGTGCTCTCTTGTCTCTATTCTTTTCTCTCTGCTCTCTTGTCTTTACTCTTTACTCTGTGCTCTCTTGTCTTTATTCTTTATTCTGTGCTCTCTTGTCTCTACTTTTTCTCTGTGCTCTTATCTCTACTTTTTTTCTCTGTGCTCTTATCTCTACTTTTTTTCTCTGTGCTCTCTTGTCTCTACTCTTTTCTCTGTGCTCTCTTGTCTTGCTGTGTACAGTAATCTCTACTCTTTATTCTGTACTCTTTTCTCTCTGCTCTCTACTATGCACTCTTTTTCTTTGCTCTCTACTCCCATTTTTCTATTCTTCTCTCTACTTTATATTCCTTTCTGTTTTCTCTCTGCTTTACACTCCCTATTCGTTTCTCTCTGCTCTCTATTCTTTACCCTTTTCTCTCTTCTCTCTATTCTCTACTCTTCTCTTTGCTCTCTACTTTCAACTCTTCTTTCTGCTCTCTACTTCTTTCTCTCTGCTCTCTACTCTTCTCCCTGCCCTTTACTCTTTACTCCTTTCTTTCTACTATCTACTTTCTTCTTTCTGGTCTAATTTCGTCTCTGCTCTCTACTTTCTTCTCCCTACTCTTCTCTTTGCTCTCTACTCTCTACTCTTTTCTCTCTGTTCTCTCTTCTCTACTCTCTACTCTTTGTCTTCTACTCTTCTCTCTTCTCCCTACACCAGCGTTTTTCAACCTGTTTCAACATGCGGCACACTAAAGTTGTAATTTAAAATCCCGCGGCACATTAATATAATCTAAACCAGTGGTTCCTAACTAGAGGGGATTTTTAATAAAAAAGGTGTAAAATAAGATTTTTATAAAGGTTGATCCATAGTGACACTTGTGACGGAAAAGATCGTAGTTGGGTTTTCTTCGAGTTCTCCCGTTTCTCTGTATTCGACAACTACATCATTCTGTCAACATTTCTCCATTCCGTCATCCTTTCATAGCATTCCCCGAACGTCGGATGGCGACGCATGGTGGAGCTGGCCTAGGAATGAGTGAGGTTGCCTCCTCGAAACCTGGGTACGCATTGAACCTTAGTATGGTTGAGAGTCCGCGCATTAGATCTAATAAGATCTCAGTGCTGGGTCGTAATGTTCCCTTCCTTAAATTCAAATTCAATTAAATTCGAGATTGGTGCGATATCGTAACTTTACTGATCTGGCAACCCTGGCTGCACGTTAGTAGCTAATTTTGCTCTCTGCCGATCGCACACCTACATGTTTTTAGTTGATTATTTAACGACGCTGTATCAACTACTCGGTTATTTAGCGTCGATGGAATTGGTGACAGCGAGATGATATTTGGCAAGATGAAGTTGAGGATTCGCTATAGAATACCTGACATTCATCGTACAACACAACTTGCACGACACAACCTGCACTCATTAAGATCAATAGTTCAGATGCTGCTAAACTAATCCTACCTGAGAGTCATATATGTGAGATATTTCTATTGAAAATATGTACCTACCAATCTTTGCCCACGTCTCAGCTTCCTGCAAAATGGGTACAGTGAACGTAACAATAGTATCTCTTATTAGAGGTAATCAAGTAACAGACAACTTATAAGCGTGGTTTGGCCTTCCGAAAGCTGAATCCTGGACGGATCTTTGCATATAGGCTTAATTTGGCTCATTGTGTGTCCTACACGCTATGTGCGATGACTGTCTAAGCCAAATTTGTGAAGCCGGTGCTGATAGGTGGGCCATCATGCCTCAGTCCTGACAGAGCCAGGGTCCCACCTTCGAACGACTACCTAATAAGCCCCGCGGCCCGGAGCTCCTAACCTTTGCTATGTAAGCATCGGAAACAACCCGTACTAACCCCAAGACTTCATCCCAGCATATTTTTAATTAGTGTAGATGATAGATGAAATCGGTGAACATGGAATGTGTTGGAGGGAGACGGGAATAACCCGAGAAAATCCTCTAGAACATACCTGCACAAACAGCGCTCAACGAGCGCGCGCGCTCCTTCGGAGCGGGAGAGCCGTGTTTACCGCTCGCCGAAACGGAGAGGAGGATACGTCAGAATGACATAGACTTGCTATAGGTAGAGGAGAGGGAAACGACCACTTAGTTATCTAGTGGAGTGCAGTGTATATGCCTATTGTCAGTAACTGTTTCACGTTGCTTACCTACTGCTACAGTACAGTATGGAGGAATCTAAAAGACGGAACATAACATTTAACGATTTACAGCTCGAATTTATTGATCTTCAATGTGACCTAAGGGCTAAAGATCGTTTGAATAATACTACTAGCCTGGTTGAGTTTTACAAGACTAAACATTAGCAATAATAACCACGACTAGACAGGCTGGCTGTGAAAATGATTGCTATGTTTGGCTCAACATTTATATTTGTGAGCAATAGTTTTCTATAACCAACTTTAATAAAGACAGGCATCGAACATCTGTAACGATCATTACGATCAGTAGGCTACTGTTCCTTTCAGCTGCCAACAGCATAAAACCTCGTTTTGATGTACTGATAAATAAAAATATGACAAAATGATATTGTACATTTAAGTAGCTATAGAATTTCTATTATTTCTGTAAAATAAATATTTCTTTATTAATTAATAATAGTCCAAGATAGTTTTGCAAACACTGAACGGGAATTCATTTCATAAACACTCGTAATAGTACTTCCTTTTGTGTATATTTTGTACGAGATCACCCCTTCTTCCAGTCCACCCTTATACAGAGTGCAGCTAATATCTGCATTCCGCTCATGACCTGTGAGCCGGCTCGGAGAGCGCAAATCTTGTGCAGTCCTGCTCTAGAATGTCTGGTTTACCCAACACAAATTCTGTCTCTACCTGGCAAAGTTGTAAGTACGTTTACGGCAAAATTCAATTCTGTAGATAGCACACAATAGGTGGTCTAAATTAGCTAAATATTGTCCAACTTTACACGTGTTCATTAATGTAATTCTGTGTTTATTCTATATTTTGAACATTTATTTTGTAAACTGAAAGTGATTAGAAAGGTGCTCCATGTGAAAATGTTAAATAATATAATTTTATTCAGACTTCATTTCTTAAAGTATGGACCTAGGAGTATATTTCTGATTTCTAAAATTGTGTGGGTTCAGTATTTCCTAAAGACTGACGCCTATATGTTTAAAAAAGCTTCTCGTAAACGACAGATGTCATCAAATTTTAAACAAAGAACTATGCACCATTTACATGGCACTTTATATGCTATTATATAACATTCCTTGCAACAGGTATATGTGCTGTGAATAATGCACACCTACTGTAGTTCGTGTATTTCGCGTACAGCAGTAAACGAGTCTTCATATTACAAAGTATAATCACATTGTTTTATAACAAGATAGGAAATATGAACACGTCTTCCGTGTTCAGGAGACAAATACTAACACATTAACAGATTTGAGGTTAAAATACAGAGATTTACTTTCACGTTTATAGAAGCACATTTTATATTTCAATCTAAGAAAACAATTTTGGTTAAATATTACAGCGATGATAGAGTCTATGTCTTGCTACACTTTTATGACACGACTCAAAGAGGTGGAGTTCAACAATGAGGACGAACAATACTGTAATGAATTACAGATTAATGTTTCTTTGTTCTTGCTTCCTACCGTTTGAAATAATTTGTGACACTAGCATGAAACAAACGTGTTCTTGATTTATGAAGACTGTTTTCAATGGATTCATACATTTAATTGAATGTATAGTCTGTCTACACTAATTTTACACGGTTTAAATATATTTTCTCGAAGTACAGCGTTCGGCAAAAAAACATTTCTTGCTCTCAAAACAAGCTCTGACTTAAGCGGTTGGTATTGAGACGAATGACCTAAACCCTACGAGATCACAAACTGAAACAATTAGGGAATCTTGGAGATTTGATCGTCGTATCATCATCTGTTTGTTGTGAGGATGTTTTTTAGAACACTGAAACTGTTCTTCCTATATCAATCGTTCATTTCGTCAACATTTCGATATTAATCTGAATTATAAGTGTTCCTAAACGCATTGCAGTAAACTTAAGGCCGTGTTAGAAAAAGCCTTCGTTTTTAAAGAAGAAATACACAGATAAACAACTTAGCACAATATTTTCAGCAGTCTCTGTCGATCGGCAAGAAAACAAGTCATGAAAAATCTCAAAATTGTTTGTGAAAAATTTCTGCATGTTGTGTATAGAGAGTTATAGTCTCCTGATAGACGAAGGTACTTTTATCTAGCTATGTACTAGCAACACATAAACTGCCAAGAATAAATGAAGGGTTCAGAACCATAGTGGGTCAAGCGCCATTTATTAAAAATGGAGAAAACAAGGGTTAAAGTTCAGTGAATACCATAGTTTAATGAAGATTGAAATATCATTCAGTTTTAATGTGCATACCTTATATTACTTGCTATATGTTACATTGAATTATGGTATTCACTTCATTTTAAGTCTTGTTTTCTCTTTTTTTAATATATGGCGCTTGGCCCACTATGGCTCTGAACTCTTCAAATGTGAACAATAATAGACGTCACTTTATGTAGGCCTACAAACGATTGAAGAATCGATTCCTTTAAGTCACATGATTTGAAATATAGGCCTAGTGTATTTTAATCTGTTATTTAACAATACTGCGGTAGCGGGTTTCTCTGCTGACCCGCATCTGCGCTCGGGTGTGGATTCGATTCCCGCTTGGGCCGACTACCTCTTATTGTATTGTATTGAATTTATTAACACTCCATGGTATTCATACATTGCTTCACAGCTAGAATATGGAACAAGTCAAAAAACTTAATACTATTATAAAGTCTTAATTTATAGTCACAGTCTAGTTGAAATATATACAGAAGAGGTTTACGATATAGTCTACTAGTACAACACAAAGTTTTATTATCAATTTCATGAAGCATTGTTGATCTTGAAGCGTTGTTTATTTCCGTCGATTTTTCCCCAACCCTAATACGAATGTCAGGTATCTATGGAGAATCCTTGGCCTCGCCATCAAAATGCCACCTCCCAATCACCAATTCTATTGACGCCAAATACCCTAGTAGGTTAGTTGATACAGTGTCGTTAAATAATTAACCAAAAATAAACCACCTGGTTGTGCCGAGCGATACACCGTATAATTTGATAGTTAAATTTTGAAATAATATTCTGAACAGGCCTATATAAATTTATTGACAAAAACATGTAGGCCTAATACCTTCTTATATAGTATATTTTATTTCTCTCTTATTTCTTTTATCCATGAACCTTTTTCATTCTTATTTTCCTTTCCCTCAATAGTTTTATAGTCTTTTTAGTGCTTAGCTATCTTCATAATTCTAAATGTTTTTAACTTTACACATTAGACAGATACGTGACAACTCTCGTGACAGAACCAGGAAAATAAAATGAAAATATTCGTGAACTACAAAAGGGGTAGGAAAATGTAATTATTAATGTACGACCACTACGCCTCTGTATTCCTCCTAAGACAACACAGGATATCATAATCATAACGGACATCTGTACCAGCAATTTTCAATCGATGTGTCTCTGGTAGAGATGAACAAGTGTAACTGCCGCTCTCGCTCGCTGTGTTCGTTGCACTTGTCTTTCGAGTCTCGTCTCGTCTCATAACTCTCGCACGCCTCAAGTCTTGCTCATCATTCTCGAAATAGCATTTGGTCGGGGTGGAAAGATTTCGTAACTTTGAATAATATACATAATTGAAATAAATAACATTAGAGATGTTTAATTGATACAAGAATACAAAACAAAACAGCATCACTGTTATCCAAATGTTCTGATTCTATTATCAGATATTACCTACGATGTCAGAAACAAAAAAAAATGTCAAATAAATTTGCATTTCTAAGAAACATAAAACATAACGTAAATTACTTGAGATCGTACACTTGATCTCAAACATAAGAAAAAGAATTCCTAGCCTTTTAATAAGGGCCTAGTAATTAAATAAAGATTGGGAAACGGATTATTATACACTGAAAGTAGAGGTGATGTTTCAAATAGGCTATTTGATTGTTTATACATATATAACAGTTTTCAAAATACATGAAAGTTCAGTCTGGTATTATCAACTGTGGCGATTCAACGCTGCTTGACGTTCAAGAGTTGACCACTCCCGATGTCTTCAAAGTTCGCTTAAGTAGTCAACGACGTAGGCAGTACTATCGTGCGGGTTTTCGGCTTTGCCAGCGCTGTTACTCTTGCTTACTCGATCGTTGTTCAACTCTAGTCTCTGGAGTTTGTGGCAAGTTCGAGAAGATGCAAGGAAAACATCGAGCTATAAAATCTCCTTCTTCCAAGGTAATAACAGCCCAAAATGGGCTTTAGGCTCCATCACAATTCGCCTTTATTCATCTAGATCTACAGCTTTTTCACCCCATCATCTGTTAATCTTCATCCTTTTCAGAGTTTTCTCCATGGAGTACAGCCACCACTTCCTTGGTCTTTTTTCTCACTGCATCCATTTTCTAAACAACAATTTTATAGAGTATTTGTTTCTTTGGCATTTATATGACATGTTTAAGACATGATAATTGCTTTGGATTTAATAAATTTTATATGCTTAATATTTTATTAAGTTCCTCAAGCTTCTGAATGGTTCTAATTTTCAAAACTCCCCCTTCTTTTATTGGCCTATAAATCTTGCCGAAAGCTTTCGTTGAAAGACTCGTAATAAAGTTTCGTTACCTTTGGATGAAGTATCATTAGTGTCATTCCTTACCTTTGGATAAAATGCAAGTTTCAGTTGCAACAAGTTTTATAGGGACACCGGGCCCTGACATCAATTAAACCGGTCCGCTGGATGTTCTCCTGGCAATTGTGATTTTACTTTTGTAAGCATTTTCCAGGAATAAATATTTTATAGTGGAAATATTCTTAGGAGAATAATTTTCGTTGTTCTGCTGAAAAGCACAGATCCAGATCGTCTCCAAACTCCAATTTCCAAAACTAAATAACATCTGTGTAACAAATATGTCGGTGACTAAGCCACTTATTTTTTAATGACCAGGGTTTTTTTAAGAAATCTTTCAACATTCGGGACCGCTGTTTATGACCGATCATAAAAATTGCCTGCAAGCCGAATACACAATGGACGGAGAATTCTCTGTTCTCAAAACTAAACGAAATAACATCTGTGGTGCAAATGTCAGTGACATATTAACTGGGAAGTATAACCAAAATTATTTCACTTAATTTTAAGATTAAGGTAGCCTGTAACCGGTTCTCGATACTGAATAGCCATAGTGAATACAGTCTCTTCGCAAATTCGCTTTGTAGCGTGTAAGTGCTTGTTTGAAAATCCTAGTATCGTAATTATAAAGATATTTACGAGTAAATTTGTTGGCACCAGACCCTCGTATTACAGAAAAAGAATTTACCGTGTTGCGGTCTCACAAAGGTTGAGAACCACTGGTCTAGACAACAGAGATGATTTTATTAATTATTGTTAGCATAATATTCTCTATTACCTGTAACAATAGTAATTTTTTTCCTAATTTTTGTCGAAACTGAATTTCCTTTATTTAAGAGTGAGCTAAAGTAACAGAAATTGCATGCCCAATCAAAATTAGTTTTCCTCGTCTTATTTTAGGTTCTGTCACGATGTTCTTTCTTGATTAACATGTACAGTACTTAATTTTGTCTTTCATTTTCGGTCTCACGAGTTTCCTTCTCTTTTTAAGCAATTAAATGCTTTTGCAGCGTATAAATTAATCCAGGTAAATTTCAGGAGTAAGTACTACAAATGTTTTTATAAAAATTCTTTACTTACTTACAAATGGCTTTTAAGGAACCCACAGGTTCATTGCCGCTCTCACATAAGCCCGCCATCGGTCTCTATTCTGTGCAAGATTAATCCAGTCTCTATCATCATATCCCACCTCCCTCAAATCCATTTTAATCTTATACTTCCATCTACGTCTCGGCCTCCCCAAAGGTCTATTTCCCTCCGGTCTCCCAACTAACACTGTATATGCATTTCTGGATTCGCCCATACGTGCTACATGTCCTGCCCATCTCAAACGTCTGGATTTAATGTTCCTAATTATGTCAGGTGAAGAATATAGTGAAGTTCTGCGTTGTCTAACTTTCTCCATTGTACTGTAACTTCATCCCTCTTAGCCCCAAATATTTTCCTAAGAATTTTATTCTCAAACACCCTTAATCTCTGTTCCTCTCAAAGTGAGAGTCCAAGTTTCACAAGAAGAACAACCGGTAATATAACTGTTTTATAAATTCTAACTTTCAAATTCTTTGACAGCAGACTGGATGATAAAAGCTTCTCAAGAGAATAGTAACAAGCATTTGTCATATTTATTCTGCGTTTAATTTCCTCCCGAGTGTCATTTATATTTGTTACTGTTTTTCCAAGATATTTGAATTTTTTCACCTCTTGGAAGGATTAATCTCCAATTTGTATGTTTCCATTTCGTACAATATTCTGGTCTCGAGACATAATCATATAGGTTACTTTGTCTTTTCGGGATTTACTTCCAAACCTATCGCTTTACGTGCTTCAAGTAAAATATCTGTGTTTTCCATAATCGTTTGTGGATTTTCTCCTAACATATTTACGTCATACGCATAGACAAGCAGCTGATGTAACCCGTTCAATTCCAAACCCTCTCTGTTATTCTGTACTTTCCTAATGGCATATTCTAGAGCGAATTTAAAAAGTAAAGGTGATAGTGCATCTCCTTATTTTAGCCCGAAACGAAATGGAAAAGCATCAGATAGAAACTGGCCTATACGAACTCTGCTGTAAGTTTCACTGAGACACATTTTAATTAATCGAACTAGTTTCATGGGAATAACAAATTCAATAAGAATTTCATATAAAACTTCTCTCTCAACGGAGTTATATGCCTTTTTGATATCTATGAATAACTGATGCTCTGTACCCTTATACTCCCATTTTTTCCTCAATATCTGTCGAATACAAAAAAATCTTATCAATAGTCGATCTATTACGCCTAAAACCGCACTGATAATCCCCAATAATTTCATCTACGTACGGAGTTAATCTTCTCAAAAGAATGTTGGACAAAATTTTGTACGATGTCAACAAAAGTGATATTCCTCGAAAGTTACCATAGTTAGTTTTGTCCCCCTTCTTAAAAATAGGTACAATTATGGACTCCTCCCATTGTTCTGGTACAATTTCCTTTTTTACAAATAGTAAGTACAAGTTTATAAATTTCGCTAGATAGTGTGCTTCCATCCTCTGGTATCAATTCTGCTGGAATTTGATCGAAAATTTGTTCATGATGAAAATAACAGTTTAATAAAAAATGCTGTAGCAGAACTAGTGGCACTTGTAGGCAATGTGCTATGAAATTTTTATTTTAATAGAATGCTGCCATTACGTTAAGCTGTGTACGCAATAAAATTATTCTAGCTAATCCGATGGGTAATTTGACGACTAAAAATTTCTCATTATAAAGCTGGTGATGTACCTTGAGATTGAAAATCACCTATCCATGCTGTAGAGATGATTCGTACTCACGATCCCAGCCTTATCGCAAAGTAAAAACTGCTCTGGTACTTACATAGTTGGTTTGTTTTAAATACTTATATAACTGATATGACGTTAAAACATAACCATTTAATATTCGCTATAGAGTTATACGTACAGGACAATGTCTCTTAAGGGCTGGCACGAATATTTTCATTAAACATTAATTTAGAAAATAATTTCTCCTTAATTCAGAAACGCATGTAAACGATGAAAGTAGTTGCAGACACAAAAACAGTCTCAGTTCTCGAGGCTAATAATTATGCAAAATAGTTGCCTTGAGAAGAAATGAAAATTATTGTATTTATTATAATTCTGTAAAAGAGAGCGTGAGATTCGTAATCTATAAAAAGGCGCATATTTCGTGCTTCGCTTAATTATAAAATCACACTTTTTATTAAGCGAATAAACTGAAATGCTAGCAACATCGCCGAGCCAGGCAACGGGAAAACTATCGTGGCTAGCTGGATTTCAAAGTAAAGGAATAATTAGTAGAATGTTTTGTTTTATTTTATTAGTATTTAAAATAAATGCTCGCTTCACAATTTCAGTAAGACGGTGTTAATAGTCATAAACCGTGTATTGCTACAGAATGTAAAACATTCTCGTCCATAACTCAGTACTATCTCCTATTTAAAATATAGAGTTATCATAATTTCATTAAAGATTTGAAAGTTCTATAATTTTGTTAAGAAATAAGTTTATTGGAAAATAATAATACAGCTAATATTCATAAAAATAGAGCTTATTCAGGTACAAACCAAGTTCAAAACTAAAACATTGGAGCATACACATTGTTTTGTACTGACTTCTATCATGTTTTTTTTTTTATCTGCCACGTAACCGATCTAGTGAAATTATTTACAAGTTCCCACAATGACGACAATTTGCAGGATCCATACATCAAACCATTTAGAGTTGAGAATCTTGTCAGTGCGCTGCAACAACCTTTATTATATTCACAGAAACACTAAGTCCAATTTGTATTTATAGAGAGAGAGAGAGAGAGAGAGAGAGAGAGAGAGAGAGAGAGAGAGAGAAAGAGAGAAAAAATTTTCGGGTATGAATTTTGTAAAAAGAAGAAAACTAAAAAATAAAATAATAATAATAATAACAACAATAATAATAATAACAATAATAATGGTAATAATAATAATGGTAATAATAATAATAATAATAATGGTAAAAATAATAATAATAATAATAATGGTAAAAATAATAATAATAATAATAATAATAATAATAATAATAATAATAATAATAATAATAATAATAAACGAATCAGGAACAGCTTGGATTGATGTTTATTTCATTTGCCATAGCAACAATAGTGTAGTGAAACAGAAGTTTCTGTGAAAATAAAATAATCTTTCCCGACTTTAAAATAACCCTATATATATATATGAATAAAAATAAACATAGCCACATTATCAGCTAATTCAGTTTAGCATTCTCAAGAAATACTTTACACAGAATTAATTAATTTTATATGTTAAAATTAAATTTAAATTAAATTAAAATTTATTTAGATAAGAATTACATGTATACAAGAGTTATTTATGAAAAACAGCAAAATACTGTGAACTATTAATTAAACAATTAAATACAAGGTGTGTAGCAGAATTAAGCTAAAATACATAGAATTTTAATATATTTCAAATAATGTTAGATGATAGAAAGAGATTAGATAGATTTATAGGTTTATTGATATTAGTTCACAAAAGTACAAAACTTAATAATTTAACAAAAAGATCAATATACAAAAGTAGTTATACCTAATAAATATACAATTTCCTAAACTCATTCAGTCCACACCTGTGGAGTAACGGTCAGCGCATCTGGCCGCGAAACTAGTTGGCCCGGGTTCGAATCCCGGTCGGGGCAAGTTATCTGGTTGATGTTTTTTCCGGGGTTTTCCCTCAACCCAATACGAGTAAATGCTGGGTAACTTTCGGTGTTGGACCCTGGACTCATTTCACCAGCATTATCACCTTCATATCATTCAGACGCTAAATAACCTAGATGTTGATACAGCGTCGTAAAATAACCCAATAAAACAAAATAAAAAAAAAACTCATTCATTTATCGCAAATCTCAATAATTTATTGGTTCAAACTTGCACTTACGTCTGGTTTTAGTACATGTTTAAACCAATCGTAATAACCATTATGACTTTAAAACTTATTTAGCTGCTCTCTTCACTATTCACTACCACAAATATTTTAATATTTTTTTTATTTTAATTCTATAATAAACAAGTGTAAATCAATCTTTCCTGTTGCTCTATTTATCCAGTATTTATGTTTAATTTTTAGGTCTTATTAGAAAGAGATTATTATGAGACAATTTTGAAAATACAGCGCTATCAGGATGATGTCTAAAGGAAGAAGTAACAATGTAGTCCGTGATAGTTTAAGTCAGTATGATTGGAGTGAATTGCTAAGAAGTAGTGTTGCCGATCTATCAAAATATTTAATCGATTAAATATTTAAATTTATTTAAATTTAATCGATTAATCGATACACAATTATTGTTAAATTTAATTTGTGTTCGGTGATAAGCATAAGTATTAAATGTTGTATATATGTATATATTGTATCTTTCTTTTATTTTATTGGGTTATTTTACGACGCTGTATCAACATCTAGGTTATTTAGCGTCTGAATGATATGAAGGTGATAATGCCGGTGAAATGAGTCCGGGGTCCAGCACCGAAAGTTACCCAGCATTTGCTCGTATTGAGTTGAGGGAAAACCCCGGAAAAACCTCAACCAGGTAACTTGCCCCGACCGGGATTCGAACCCGGGCCACCTGGTTTCGCAGCCAGACGCGCTGACCGTTACTCCACAGGTGTAGTATATATTGTATCGTTATATTACAAAACAACTACAGTATTTTAATTACTTACTGACATATTTATTATGAGGCTTATACTCGTAATTTATTGTGTCAATTTCTCCGGGAATTTTTTAGACAAACATAAATAACAGGAAGTATGAAGACTCGCCTAGTTAATACTGCTTCATCCATGGTTTTAAACATGTGAGTGCATTCACATGCTCCGAATTAAGTCCCGCTCTACGTTTAGTAACAACGTTTCCTGCATCACTAAACACGTAAAAACTTTTTTTTTTTTTGCCAAGCACTTCTCCACGATCGTTCAATTTAAATCCAAACTCTTCACCTACTTTACCTCTCAAATTTTCATATGACATAATGGAGTTTACACTTTTCACAGACCACAGAAAACTGATTTTTTTCTTTATCAAACTAAACACACAACCTTCATACACAAACTCAGTATAGCAAACTGCAAACACCTGCAAAAGTACAGCGGTCGAAACAGAAGACTGGCCCCTATTGTAATCCGAATTACCAGATTTTAGAAAAAGAAGATAGTTACGCTCTCACTTGCACACAGTGTAGACATAGCTATTTTATAAGGAATAAGGGAGACGAATCCCAGAAAAGTACGTATTTCATACGCTAAGAAGATGAGCTGACAACAAGGTGGAAGTTTTTTTGGAAAACCATAAAACTTAATAAGGGTTTCGCATTGTGTTTCAACTTTCAATAGAGGTAGACTAGGTCACTGCCCTCATATCTCCATCTCTTGTGTTTGAAGTAAGCAATTTCCGAGAGAGAAATATTGTCAGAATTTTTAGTACGAGTTTGTATTAACAGAATAATAATTAATATCAACTACAACCGATTAATTTTAATAGACTCGATTATTCGATTAAACATTTTTGATCGATTAATCTTACAACAGAAATTAATCGATTAAATCCCACAACACTACTGAAAAGGTTATCCTTTAAACTGTTTTTAAAAATGTTTATTGTCTTCCAGCCCCTAATGCTTTGTGACAAAGAATTATAGTAAGGAGAGAGCCGTTCTGCGTCAAAATTGCAGACATGATACAATATAAGACAGCTTCTGACTCTTATCTAAAAATATATGTATCTTTGAATGGGATTGGGCGTAGTTTATAATAATAATAATAATAATAATAATAATAATAATAATAATATAAATAATAATATAACGCCACAATATGCCATTATCTACGAAGTTATGTATTTTTTCTATTGTTTATTAAGAATAGCCTAATACTTAACAGTATCTGAAGAAATACGCGACTGATGACAAAATTACAAAAAAAAAAAAAAAAAAATGATAAAGCAGACTTGCAGAATGTGAAAGCGACTGGTATTATGTAAAAACAAAAGGAAGACGTTCGCATAGATTATACGTTGTTTTGTTTCTTTTTTTTCTCTCTAAGTCGTGGCCCTACATTTAAAGTTGTAAGCAATGCAGGTCCATGCAACATCGTGCCTCGCTCATATCATAACCTTTCATTGCAAGTGACTGGACTAGCTGCCTTCCAGCCGGTCTTCTCATGATCCACGGCGATGATGAGCAACCCGTGCGACCATTCAGTGCTGGTCACGACCAAATTGTACGTAATGGAATTTAACAACAAAATGAGGTATTTTGCGCTATGAGAATACTCCAAAAAGTAATTCTTCAAGATAACAATAACAATAATAGAAATAAATATATGTTGTATCTTATGGCAGATACCTAGTCTATCGATGAGTTTTGATATAGTGGGCAAGCATCACTGACAAGGGAAATAATAATAATAATAACAATAATAATAATAATAATAATAATATAGTTTGTTATGGTATAAAGGGATTGGTTGGGTCACTGACTGAAGAAACTGCCTACTGAAGGATGCACTGGAAGGAATGGTGATCGAGAGAAGAGTTCGGGGCAGAAGAAGATATCAGATGATAGAGGACATTAAGATATATGGATCATATGAGGAGATAAAGAGGAAGGCAGAAAATAGGAAAGATTGGAGGATGCTAGGTGTGCAGTGAAAGACCTACTCCTGGGCAGAACACTGAATGAATGAATGAATGAATGAATGAATGAATGAATGAATGAATGAATGAATGAATGAATGAATGGTACATAGTGTGAGGGGTAATAATTTTGGTGATTATGAACAAAAAAGTTATATGAACATACGTCCTGTTCTTAACTGTATCTGACATACATCTGGTTGAAAATCACGGGCGTCAATCTCATGTCCTTCATCAGAACTCACATACGGACGCAACCATTGATGACCAACTCATCGGGCCAATTATTTTAGATAACCGTCTTAACGGAGTACGTTATCTTCATTTCCTTCAAAGGTGTTACCAGAATACTTTGATATTCCTTTGACAACACGATCTCGTATGTACTTTCAGCAGGATGGAGCTCCTGTACATTTCGTACGGCCAGTGACGCAGTACCTCAATGAAACGTATCCTGGATGTTGGATCGGTCGCGGTGGAGTCATTTCTTGGCCACCGAGGACACCTGACCTGCTCTATTATTATGTATGGGGATGGCTTAAGAACGAAGTCTACAAGCGCAAAGTGGAAACAATGGAGGAACATCTCGCTCGCGTTTTATATGCTTGTGCTCAAGTAAAGGAATGTCCGAATCAGCTCAGATCAGCAACACAGCAGCTGTCAACAAGAGCTGCAAAGTGCACTGAAGTTGACGGTGGACTTTTTTAACATGTTCTGTAAAGAAAAGTACACAATTAAACAGAACATAAGGTAACAATGTTTTAATTTACTATCACCTGCACTTTTCCCGTTCCTCATTGTTTCCATTAGTTTTCTCCGAAACCGCTAAGAACAGGACATATGTTCATATAAACTTTTTTGTTCAGAATCACCAATATTATCACCCCTCAAACCATGTACCTTTCCTCCTGACCCACCCTGTATAATCAGTTTATAAGTAGAACTGACCTAGTACGTCTGAACGACTGGCAAGTGAACAATAAAATAAATAATAATAATAACGATAATATAGTTTCTTATGGTAAATAAGTCTATCGATAGGCAAGATCTTTCCAAAAGAATCTTCCAAATCAGATTGAAATTCCTTAGAAAATTAATCTACTTAGGCTACGATGCTGAACTCTTAATCCTGTGGACCCGGATTCGATCTCCATCGTACTTCACATTTATTACTCGTGTTGTGCAAGCCTGTGGTCCAGGTAACACAGTAGTTTTCTCTGGGAGCTCCAGTTCCCCAGTGAAATGCTAACAAATCTCCATCACTGTAATCACATCGCGGGTGTAGAGTAGACCAGCCTCCTATGGAGCACCCGGGGGCAACAACTCTGTCGGTAAATTCGTCTACACAACTGACTTCACACGAGGTCAGACAGTAAAGTAATGAGACTGGTTTAAAAACACTTTTACTTATATATTTAACCAACTACAATGCGATAACCTTCAAAGCAGCTCCCTTGAGACTGCACACAATTATTCCAACGGCGCTGTCACTGTTGATAGCAGCTGTGCAACTCATCTTTTGAGACAGTGTTTAATGCCTAGGTTACAGCCTATTGGTCATCTTCTGTTGTTCGAAAATGGCTCCTTGCACAACTATTTTCACTTTTGAGAATAAGAAGTCGCATGGAGCAAGGCCGGTTGAATATGGAGGCTGCGGCAGTGTTGGAACAGATCAGCAGCCATTTTTCCGTTCATCTCGCTGTTGCCTAGTGAGATTTTATGGAGCCATTTTTGCAAAACTTTTTCTCATGCCCAGGACTTCAGTTAGAATGAGACGAACAGTTTTCCGATTCTTGTTCAATTCCTGTGCTATCATTTTGGCTGTTAATGGCCTGTCAGTTCGTACAACTTCACGTACCCTGGCAATGTTGTCATCTGTCCGTGCAATTGTTGGCCATCCACTCCGGTATTCATAAATAAAAACCTATTATGAGGTTTGTAATAATTTAAATGCATGGTTGGTTAGAAAATGAGGCTGAAAGTCTGCGTAGATTGGCAACAGCGCATCGCCGGCTCACAAACTCAGGTCTTACGAGCAGCATTCCGTCCCTTAGTAACTGCAGCAGGATTGAGAGACTTCACAGGTTGGCCAGTTGGAATGTTTTATCCTGTTATAACTTACAAAAACATCCAATGCTTACACGGTTAGAGGTACAGTCGCGGCAAAGGATAATGGAGAATGTGAAGTCACGCAAGGTTATATGCTCTGCACCTCCCCGTGAAGGGGGAGGAAATACACTGTGGCGTGTTTACATCCTCTAGCTATCCCTTGCCACGATTGTATCTGCTTCATCACTGATCTACAGGAAAAGGGACATTCTAATCTGCTGAATTCGTTAATTCCAATTTTGGTTCTCTTGAGTATTATTCTTGATCAATTTAAAAGCTGGAGGGAAATTTGCGTCCCTGAAATAAATTTAGTGTGAAGGGAAGGGGAAATTTTATCATAAGGACTTATCACTACTGGCTCGTCTAAACACACTTTCTTTTATTCAGTACATCGGAGCAGCCCAGCTCTGAAACCCTGGCAGGAACGAAGGTTACGTGATTAGTAGGTATCGATGGAACCGAAATGGAAGCACAAATGAATTACTGATAATTGACAATAAAAGAAATTACTTAGTATTGCTTCCACTATGTTTTTAAGATTTTCAGAACATAGAATCTTTCATATTTTTAGCATCTAAAATTCCTTTCATCATCATCATTATCATCATCCAGACCACCCTGTCCCGCTCTGAGTACAATCCGTCGAGTTCAACTCTTGTAAGGTTTTTTCTAATACCTCCTTCCCCTACACAGTAAGTGCTCGTTCTGCTAATCTCCCGCTGTCCATTCTCGTAAGATGTTCGAACCAGTTTTTCTGGCACTCGCTCATTACAGAGCCTACACTCTGTATGTCAAGTTCTTTACTAGTATCAGCATGCTGTTATATTTTATACACAGCTTCGCATATTTAGGCCCGGCTTTATGAATACGGTTAGTCTAAAGATTATGTTATACCTAGGTTAAACCTAACCGTGAGTTTAACACAAAGTGCCGTATTACAGAGTCTCGGTTATGTTAAACCGTAATGAAATACGATTGGTATTACTGCTAGGAAAGAAAAGAAGACGATCGCAGCCATTTAATTACATTATTGATTTAAAATAGCCGACGTTCGTGGAGAATCTTCATTAAGAAACATCTTCGTTCTTCGATATGAGAGAGAGCATCATAAAAAACCTACAGAGGACCAATACCGCGTACTTCAGTATGCTTGTCAGACTTAACTTCAAATAGTTTTTTTAACGCTGGCTACCAACGTTATACTCCCAAACACAATGCAACCAACCTAAACGTTGCATGACCATCCGCGACGTAACTCCATACAGAATCAACTGATTAATGAAATAATAATATTAGTGTGCGTATTTTATGTGTTGTCTAGAATGTTTATGAAACAGAATTCAGTCAAACAATACAATTATTTTTATGAGTCTAGTAAAATTAGGTAATATTATTAGTGTGTTTATAAATCAGGCTCCATAGTAAATCTTACCAGGAGACCGTCTGCCACACACACACAGTACAATGTTCAATAGGTTTATAGAAGGTTTATGGACACCTTCGAAATCTTCCATCGTTTTTAGTATGCCTAGGACTTCCAGAGGAAAAATAGCGCAGCGCAACTAGTAATTGATGCAGAGATTGAACAGAATGTTTTCAAAAGTAAAAAATATATAATATATCTTTTCTAATAATCTTTAAATTTGATCCCTAAAACACATATTTTTGGACTTTCTTATTTTTCTGTTGCATGTTGTATCTGAGTTTCAATTTTTCGAAACAAGGTTAGGACTTTACTGTAGTAAAGCAATTGATCAGAAAACGGGACTTCAGTCTGCCTCCTACTTAATTTTTTTTTTATTTATTTTATTGGGTTATTTTACGACGCTGTATCAACATCTAGGTTATTTAGCTTCTGAATGAAATGAAGGTGATAATGCCAGTGAAATGAGTCCGGGGTCCAGCACCGAAAGTTACCCAGCATTTGCTTATATTGAGTTGATGGAAAACCCCGGAAAAAACCTCAACCAGGTAACTTGCCCCGATCGGGATTCGAATCCGGGCCACCTGGTTTCGCGGCCAGACGCGCTGACCGTTACTCCACAGGTGTGGACTACTTAAAATTTAAAAAAATATATTAATAATAATAATAATAATAATAATAATAATAATAATAATAATAATAAATAAAAATAAGAAAACTGAAGTCGTAAATAAGCATGCATCTCAATCAAATATTTAACATCGATTTTTTCAAAAGTAACGTTGAACTACTATTTTAAGGAGTGTCCCGTACTGCACGAGTATTTTTGGGAAGTTTGTTCTTAAGATTACGTAGGTGTGCATACATGCACTTAATAGTATTATCGAAGCCCACGCGAATTAGAAGTGATATTGACACACAAACAGGACAGTCATCGCATGGCTTGGGGCACAATGTGACTTCAGTGCGTTTAAAATTTGTTTCTCGTGGTAAAAAGTTCACAGAAGTAATCAAACTGAGATGTGCGCACCCTGAAGGTCCATTTCTAATTCCCCTTCACATTCTTGCAAGCGGTGTGATTTCCAATATTAATCTGACGTAAAAGACGCGATGAAATGTAAGAGATGACTTGAAGGAGCAGAGAGATGTTATCTGCATACCGTCCAACTGGTTTGTACGTAGAAAACTGGCCTAGCTGAACACGCACCCGACATCACGCATAATTTCCTTTGAAATTACATTTCAAACGATCGCAGACTTCTCACTCTTAGAGACTACTCACATCTGTCTTCAGTAATTTCTAATTGGAGATATTTTCATATCAATACTTAATGCAAGACAACCATGCCATTTTAGTTATTTTTCCACCTAATCAGTAACACCCTCTAATTTTTACTCTTTATAACCCTACAATTACTCCAAGGAACTCTAAACCTAGCTTCATAACTATCCTTCTTTAACATATAATGATTTTATTTATTACCATATACAACCAAACTGTCCGACATTTAACGAAAATTATAAAAATGAGAGTATAATGGCACAGTACATCAGTTATTCATAGATTTCAAGAAGGCATATGATTCGGTTAAGAGAGAAGTTTTATGTGATATTCTTATTGAATATGGTATTCCCAAAAAAACTAGTTCGATTAATTAAAATGTGTCTCAGTGAAACATACAGCAGAGTCCGTATAGGTCAGTGTCTATAGTAGACTTTTCCAATTCACTGCGGACTAAAGCATATTTACTTTTTAACTTTGCTTTAGAACAGTAATCTCAGAGTTGTAAGCTCCAATACCGGTTGTGGAGCTAGATCGGTTTGAACTTGCTTATGTCTGTGGAAACACGGAGCACGCAACCAGTCTAGTGGAGTGCTCCGCTCCGTTTAGTCCCTGTTTGACATCGCTGCTTTAGAATATACCATTAGGAATGTCCAGGATAACAGAGAGGGCTTGGAATTGAACGGTTACATCAGCTGCTTGTCTATGCGGATGACATGAATAGGTTAGGAGAAAATCCACAAACGATTAGGGAAAACACGACAATTTTACTTGATGAAAGTAAAGTGATAGGTTTGGAAGTAAATTCCAAAAAAGAACAAAGTATATGATTATGTCTCGTGACCAGAACATACAGTAGTACGAAACTGAAATATAAAAATTGAAAATTTATCCTTTGAAGAGGTGGAAAAATTCCAATATCTTCGAGCAACAGTAACAAATACAAATGACACTCGTGATCAAATTAAACGCAAAATAAATATGGAAAATGTCTGTTATTATTCGGTTGAGAAGCTTTTGTCATCCAGTCTGCTCTCAAAAAATCCGCAAATTAGAATTTATAAAACAGTTATATTACCGATTGTTCTGTATGGTTGTGAAACTTGGGCTCTCACTTTAGGAGAGAAACACAAGTTAAGGGTGTTTGAGAATAAGATGCTTATAAAAATACTACGGGCTAAAAAGGATGAAGTTACAGGAGAATGGAGAAAGCTACAGAACGCAGAATTGCACGCATTGTATTTTTAAACTGACATAATTAGGAACATTAAATCCATTCGTTTGAGATGGGCAGGGCATTTAACACTCATGGGCGAATCCAGAAATGTATATAGAATATTAGTTGGGAAGCTGGAGGGAAAAGACCTTTGGGGAGGCCAGACGTAGTTAGTTAGTTAATGGGATTTAAAAGGACGAGTCAGCTACTATGGCTATTTGCGCCCTTACCTAAAATTCTTAACAAATCCACCGCGACGTAGATGGGAGGATAATATTAAAATGGATTTGAGGGAGGTGGGATATGATGGTAGAGACTGGATTAATCTTGCTCAGGGTAGGGACCGATGGCGGGCTTATGTGAAGGCGGCAATGAACCTCTGGGTTCTCGAAAAGCCATAAGTAAGTAAGTAAATATATCTATAAAGTAATTGACCACAAGTCTAACAACCACATTCAAATCGATCACCTACAATCATGCACTATTCAGAGAAGGTAAACTATTGTACTAATCGTCTTCGTCGTCATTGCCATCAATGTCGTTGTAGTCACCAACACTGTCCAAAAACACTAATTCCAGTTGGATTTGTCTGTGATATAAACCCGACACTCAAGTTGTTTGGCTAAAAACGAATACGGAAGAAAAAAAAAAGAACTCATCTGCTGTGTGATAGTCCAAGAAGGGCCAAAGTCAACCAGCCAACCGCCGATCTCTCTCCACAGGTCTAAGAGTTGAACGATCATCCAACCAATAAGTGGTAACGCGTGGTCAAAACGATGATTTCCCCAGCCGCATAGCTGGGTTTGCGAAAACTGGTTTCGCCACTCAATTTAGCTCCTAATAAATGAAAAAGAAAGGTGAACGGTGCAAAATGAAATGCGTCCAAAGTTGAACAGCGTGTTGTAATTTGCCTTCTTAGTGCAGAAGGGCATACTCCTTCTGAAATCCATTGCAGAATGGTTTCAGCATACGAAGAGAGCTGCCTAGGGAAGCCCTGTACAGACGAGGACATTTCTTACGCCAGAAATGGTACACCACCGCCATGTTCTTGTGTGAATATTGAACTTTGTGCCATCTGATCGCAAGCAATGAAATTGCTTCCAGATGGCATGCCAACGAGCGAAGCTGGGTATTGTGTCATTTTTACTTGCTATTGCAGTGTGTATTGGTAATTCGTCTGTACGGTCTATCTAATTACGTAGAAAATGGAGTGGTCCAGGACTGCAGTTGAGTGTTTAATCGACACATACAATGAAGAGACTTGTTTGTATAATACAGTATCTCTCAATTATCATAACACGCATGCTAAAAGAGAAGCCTTGGAGAGGATTTCAGCGCTATTGAATATTAGGCCCTCACCTGTCAACGACACTGTGGCAAATACGAAGTTTACGAACTACGTTTGTGGCTGAATTAAATAAAATAAAACAATCCAAGAAGAGCGGAGCAAGATTAGGACAAATATATAACCCCTCGATTTGGTACTTTGACAAATTGTTTTTCTTGAAGGATCATGTTACATTAAGACGAGGAGCTTGCAATGCATATTCTGATGATTAACGGTAAGCAAATTGGTTTATTATTAAATATTTTATCATATGTAGCTGCATGTAACTCAATATAATTTAATCATTCTAATAGATAGAAAGGAGTATTACGGAATCCACACAGACATAGTGGTTTCGATGTTGAAATATCCCGGCCACACAGAAGCCATTTTCTTGGCAATTGTCGTTTTTCTGACCGTATGGACAATGGCGAATGTTTACAGTAGTACACGCAATGTCACAGTTTTAGGTCTAGATTCATTATTACTTGCTTGAAATCAATTTATATGATTAATCGGAAATGCCTATTGAAATAGAGATTGAAGTACTAATCAATATGAAATTACTTATTAATACTCAATAATTTAGGCCTATTTAATTGTAACTGGTCTTGAATTTTCGAGAAAAAAAAATAATAATTTTGTTGAAGAAAATTAAACTTCCTGTTGAAACTGTAGAGTTAATAACATTGTATGCATGTGCATTACGTAATTTTTATTGGAGATCTCTGTCTTCTCCTCCTAACCTTCCTGTATTCTTGTAAAAATCACCGTCCTCTATCCTCAGTTGATCATTGAGTAGGCTGTGTAATTCCCGTCCGCCTTCATTCCGCTTTAATATCCATGGTTTTGTTTATTTAACCATCGTGATTTTCTCCTTCGGAGTGAAATAATGACAGATAAACTGCTAGTACGGCAGCAACCACACCTTCGATTTCGTTCTCACCCATTTTTCTTGAGACAATATTTGTGCCATTTAAGGCATCGTGTGTTCAAGCGCTACCGATCGTGGCATACCAGCATATTACGCAAGAAATTGTAGCAGAAGATGGTGCCCTTAATTACGCAATAATTATCCCCGTCTGTACAGGGCTTAAAGGATTAGTATGCGTGGTTTCTTTCCGACCGAACATCTCTACAGAACAATCCACAATATGGGTAAGCGCTCAAGGCTATCACGCCAAATTCAATAATTCAACATGTTGATGCTCTTGTCTGAGAAAATGGGATAATAATAATAAGCTAACTGGAGAGTGGAAAACTGATCACTGAACAATACATCTTAAACAAAACAAGAATAAACGCCCAGGACTTTAGACAGGAAGAGAGAATTTACTCCATAGCAATGCCTGGGCTCAAACTGACACATTAATAAGGGACGAGTTACGAAGGTAAACGCTGTCATAACTTCCTTATAGCGAAGGATTATCTTCATAATATTGTAAATTTCAAGAAAATCCTGAAAGGAACTACATTTCCATAGGGCGGTACAAAATCCTGTTAAACAGTAGTTCACCTCCAGACCACAGGAAAAAGTGGAAAAATTGGGGCAACAGTGACAAATATAAATGGCACTCGAGAATAAATAAATTATTCGGTTGAGAAGGTTTTATCATCCAGTCTGATCTCGAAAAGGATGAAAGTTTGAATTTATAAATCAGTTATATTACCGGTTGTTCTGTATGGCTGTGAAACTTGGACTCACACTTTGAAAGAGGAACAAAGGTAAAAGACGTTCGAGAATAAGGTGCTTAAGAAAATATTTCAGGCTAAGAGGCATGAAGTTACAGGAGAATGGAGAAAGTTACACAACCCAGAACTGCACGTATTGTATTCTTCATCCGACATAATTGGGAACATTAAATCCAGACGTTTGAGATGGGCAGGGCATGTAGCACGTAAGGATGAATTCAAAAATGCGTACAAAGTATTAGTTGGAAGATCTGAGGAGAAAAGATCTTTGGAAAGGCCAAGACTTAAATGGGAGGATAATATTAAAATGGATTTGAGGGGAGTGAGATATGATGGTAGGGACTGGATTAATCTTGTTCAGGATAGGGATCTATGGCGGGCTTTTGTGAGAGCGGCAATGAACCTCCGCGTTCCTTAAAAGCCATTTGTAAGTAAGTAAGGAAGGTATCTGTCACGTGGTGTCACAATAGAATAAATGTGTGTTAAAAATCGTTGCGAATATTAAGCAGTAGGCCCTAAGTTAAATTTCTTTCTACATAATTAGCGACGTCCGAGTTTAATTTAACCAACCTAATAGGCTAATGCTGAACGTTCTAAGTAAATACTATGTAATAATCTTCGATAACAATAATGTTTAATACTATTTCAGAGTTGTATTTTATTCCTAGGCATACCATAACTTAGGACTTCTATTTATTTATCAGACTTTAAGAAAAAGGAGATTTTTTTGTTTACAACAAACTTCAAGCATTCAATAATAATAGAAGGGCCTAAGTCTTATTTCACTTTCACTGCTTGTCCAGTGTGACTCCGCTGATCTTCCCACTGCGATGTCTAAATAGACTCGGATCCATACATCGCAAGTAAAAGTTCCATCCATCTTTGTTATTTATGGAGCTCAGAGTGCTGCGACCTCCGCGACACTCGTCGTCTCGTGTCCAGCAGTCACCCCACAATCACGATTATAACGGCCCATCTTTCATACCTGTAACTTGCAAATCACTCAAGCGTTGAAAAGTCGCGTAATCACGTACAGACTCTCTCAGTTTCCTCGGTTTCATTTTTTCTTCAATAGTTCATTCGTAGCAGTTTGATTCATTCTTTTGTCTTAGATATTTTAACCTTCTCCGGATTTTACTTTTTCTATTCATTTTATATAATTTTAATGTAATGCACTACACACACTCGATATGATTCCAGTGACTGTTTCAACATAACGATAGGCTTTTACCCAAAATAGCGCAGTACATACATTGTTCAGAGAAATTCACGCCGGTGGTTGGATTGGAACCAAAAATCGTAATATTCACTTCACGTTGAACTTACACCTTAACTGTTTAGTTCTGGCCGGCTGTTTGAAATTATAGATCAATACACATGATATTTTTGACTTTACAGTATTTATATTTGTTATATAATAGACAAGATCTTTTTCTCGTAGTGAAAGAATGTCTTAGATATACTGTACGTCTAACAGTAACAGTAACTGTTCCTAGACTTTGGAATTGCCTACAGAGTAATGTGAGAGACTATCAGACATCAAACGAAATTAAGATTAGACTAAAGAAGTATTCTCAGTTAATTATGGTCAGCAATAGTAGTAGTATCAATTTTTTATTTCCTCTTGTTATGCAGACATGATATATTAAATTACCTTGTTATTATTATTATTATTATTATTATTATCATTATTGTTATTATTATTATTATTATTATTATTATTATTATTATTATTATTATTATTATTATTATTATTATTATTTGTTGTTAAGTCAGCTATTCGAAGACAGCTCTGAACTTCACAAGTGATTAATAATAATCCGTGGCGCTACAGCCCGTGAAGGGCCTAGACCGACCAGCCGGCTGCTGGCCTCACGCCCACATGCCGAAGCAGAGGTGGACGATCATCCAACCAGAATTGAGGTATCGTGTAGTTAGCACGTCACAAGTGATTAGAGTGTGAATTTATTTAAAGTTTCTCTATCATATAATTTATCATTTGTTGCAAATTAATATTTGCTAATACATCTTACTAAAGAAAATATATGAACGTTTTCGCCTATACGGCATCATCAGATATTCAGATGTTATAACGATATCTAAAACCTAAGTCCAATATAGTTCACTGTGATAAACATAATAAATTAATGTGATGAAAGAGTAATGGAACGGAGAAAAATTCTCTCCGGCGCCGGGATTTGAACCCGGGTTTTCAGCTCTACGTGCTGACGCTTTATTCACTAAGCCACACCGGATTCCACCCCGGCGTCGGAAGAATCGTCTCAGTTTTAAGTTCCAACTCTTGAGTTCCCTCTAGTGGCCGCCCTCTGCACTACGTCATAGATATCTATGAACTTAGGACCGAAGTCCACACATGTGCTGAGGTGCACTCGTAATGAGTGACTAGTTGGCCGGGATCCGACGGAATAAGCGCCGTCTTAAATCACGAAGTGATTTACGCATATCATATATATTATTATAATGTACCGAAGAACATATGATATTTCCATGCAGATATTCTGCGTCATCATATGATGAAAGAGTAATGGAACGGAGAAAAATTCTCTCCGGCGCCGGGAATCCGGTGTGGCTTGGTGGATAAAGCGTCAGCACGTAGAGCTGAAAACCCGGGTTCAAATCCCGGCGCCGGAGAGAATTTTTCTCCGTTCCATTACTCTTTCATCATATGATGACGCAGAATATCTGCATGGAAATATCATATGTATTTTAATTTATTATAATAATATATAATAAATTAAAATAATTAAAATCATGAGTTATATGTAATAAGAGTCTAATATCGTTGTAAGGAATGTGTTCAATTTGACTGATTTGTGTATGGTTTTGCTGAGTTGCCGAAAATGTAATGTGTAAAAATAAAAAAAATAAAAAAATATATATATATATATATAATACATAGAACACATGTTATATATTTTCTATTTGTTGAATACTATTAATAGGCCTATATAAAAATTGATAAAAAGAAGAGTAAAATATCTGTACTTATAGGTATGTGATATAGTTTTAACGTGAATTTTATTAAAATATTACTGATGTGATTAACATTTACAATGTTGTAGTAATGTATGTTTTGTATGTAATACAATTTGTTTTGTTGGAATCTTCTATGAATGATTGTTCATCAGAAGATTCTTGACTTGTATTATGTACGTGTGGGATGAGTGCAGTATTCATTCGTATTGATACGTTTTAAAACATACCAATTTTGATGCTGGTCGTTTTGGATTCGTAATCAGTGTGTACATGCGATGAACGTATGTGAAGGTCGACTCATGTTTAGTATTTGAAGAGATGAAAAGGTTTGACGTGATTATATTATGTGTATGTGAGCATTGAAGCGTATGATGATGTGTTCTCGTTGTGACTTTACTGTGTACTGGGTGTTGAATGATTGTTTTTTTAACCAAATGCTTGCATTCTTGGTATGTAGTTCGATTTTCAAGTTTAGATATCGTTTGTATATTATTGTCTGATTGACATTAAGTATCATACAATTCATTTTGATTTTTCAGATAAATCAGTTCAAAAAGACAACACTTATGAGTCAATTAGGCCAAGAGATAATGGGGTAAGGTAGCTAGCTCCTTTTGTTTTATGTAAAGTTGCTGAGAAATACTGTTCCATATTGCCTTCTTTCTACAGGGACATCATTTTCTTTTTTAACTTCAATTTTTATTGTACCTGAGTTTTTTAATATACTTCACTCCCACGCCTTCTACTAGTAAACTTCCACTCAAGGTCGCATATGCAATCAAAGTCGTCTTACGGTCATAGTATACAGTATTGAGTGAGTATAGTACGTTCCAAAAATATAGTCGTATTTTCCAGTGAATGAAATGCATTCATTATTGAATCATATTTTCGCACAGGTACGTATTGTGTCCGTTTGGTTACGTTTCTGCTGGTCCCTCTGTAAAGGCTAGTGGCTGGGCTGTCAGTTCTTTTCTGAAAACATTTGCTGTCAGGAATTGGACGTCTACTTAATATTATACAACTGTTCAAAATAATTTAAATAAAAGGGCCTCGTTAAGTAACTGTCACGTGATTTCCCCCTTTCTAGGATCCTGCAACATAACTACTTGGACGGACAGTAGATAGCAATCTGAGTAAATTTATCTATGCGAATCGGGCAGAAGTGAAGTGTTTACAATACGTAAGAAAGGTACTCTATTTATAGAGTAGGTACAAAATTATTATTTCAAGAGGCACAGGATTATGGCCCCCCCAGGTCGACTGATATTTTGCATTATTTCTTTTGGGGTTACTATAAAACAGTTGTGTTTGTTAAAAATGCTTCACCAATAGAAGAATTAAAGAATTACCTTCCAGAAACAGTACATTCAATTTCAGAAGATATGCTTAAAACGTTCTCGATAATATGCACATAAAAGAACTGAACCCCGTATAGAAATAAACGACTATCATTTTCAACAATTTGTTTAAATATTCAGATTTTGATAATTTTTCAATTTAAATGCATTCTCCATATTGTATGCTAATGTACTGTAGACAGTATATTATACACTGCATAATGAATACGTCCGCCTGGATAGTTCAGTTAGTGAGTAAAAACACTTTAATACTGTACTGTATTTTGAGTAAATAAAAACCTAACAAAAATTATCAACTGAAAATCGTAATAGTTCCTAGTTTACGTAAATGCATGCACTACTTTTCTTTCCTCCTATATCTAATAAAGAGATATGGTTTGTATTTTACACCAGTATCATCAAACTCCGGTCGTGGAAGGGAGTAACATAGTGTTTGCGGTTCTCAACAGTTAATCTAAAGCAGAGATCTCCAAAAAGCGTATCGTCATTCGTGCTCTCGATGCTGCCCGCCGAACACAGTGTGCTGTAAGGCTAGAGAAGAGGAAGAGACTCGTACCTCAACAGATGGGAGCGATCAGTGGGGGATCGCGGCAACGGTCTGCTTATGTTCACAACTAATAACATCAAAATAATAAGAAATATCATACGTTTGTATATTATTTTGACATACTATGAAGCTGGAGCCCTGTCTGTTGCTATTGACAGAAGCCATTGCAAATTCAGCCTCTTCTGTTGTATGGTACCTTTCAGTGCCTGGAAAAGTTCTTCTCCAGTTGCATTTTGTAATTACATGTAGAAGACATTCAGACACAGTAAAATGTTCATTAATTCCTCGGATGAAAATGGCTAGGTGAGCTTTGTCATTTCTATCTGTGCTTTCGCCCAATGCAAGTGAGTAAGCTACAAACTGGTTAATTGTGGTTTCGACTTCAGATTGAATTACATTTACAATCTTGAAATTCCTTCTCTGAACTGTAATTGAAAACAATTTAATTTTCTTAAACTTTGACTTTGTTCTGGACACAGTATTTTAGTAACGTCCTGTATGCACGATTTTACAAATGATGCTTCTGTAAAGAACTTAATTGATTTTCCAATATTCCAAGCTAGAACATAGCTAGCAAGAAGCTTTTTTTTTGTTTAAGACTGAGGACACGTGTATGATTTGTGTTTGTATTTTCTTGTTTTATATTTATCAAAATATTTATAGGCCTACGCATTTCACCTAAAATTAAACGAAAAACTATATGTTTGTCATGCCGAACTGAGTGTAAACGTATTGTAATATACTGATTATTATGTATAACCAACAGTTATACAGATAGCCCCAAAATACATTATTTTCACATGTCCAACATGCCTGTACTGTATGATATTCTTTGTGAAGAGTCGAGTAGTGTCGTCGCATGTTGAATTTTAACACACCGTTAAAAAGTTTCGAACAAATTAAGCATTTCACATTCTCCCAAATAAAAAAAAAAAAATTCTCTTCCTATTCATCCTTGACTGTACTACGTCCATGATTAGAAGGCATTGTGAAACGGTGGAACACGCCGACCAACACAGTCCGCCACTACTCTTCGTTTGCGCATAAACATTGAGTACAGTACAGGTGGAGATGGGTGAGGCGGAGCTCATTACGTACTGGCTTCGGTTTCGTTCAGGGGCTTACTCGCGAGTACGCTTTTGGAGACGTCTGATCTAAAGGTATAGCGAGGTTAATATTAGAAATGTTAGTAAAAACAAAATAATGACTCGATATATGGATAGCACATAATATAAACCTATGGGATTTTGGGGCACATGCCTGATCTTTGGAGGTGTGACATACTGTACACAGTGTCACTCATCATGCGTACGTTCATCCGATACACGACATTATAATTTAAAATAGAACAATGTTACTGAATAGTGTTATTTTGTTTCACACACACATAAATAAGTTATATAAAATACATTCATTCATATGACTATAAACGTGTAGATCTACATCCCACACGTAAAGTTGGCATAGGTTGGGTATGTATTTCATGAGATTCATTATCTCTGTTCATAGAAGGAAATTGCTACCGAATGGTAGGTCGTGAGTTTAACCCCCGGGGCGTGGGACTTTTATCTTCGTGACTGCTTCCGTAATAGCTTGAGGGGCTCACCCATTCCTTCACGGAACGGATGCCAGGGCCCTTTCCCCGGCGACGTCAACGAATAGCCTGCCTCAAGTTAAGAAAAAGCTCGTCACGTCGATGGGTTTGAAACTGAACAGAATAGGTTAACTTCCTCACTATTATGATTGCCAGATCCCAGATGTCATTATTTATTATATAACCTATTCTTTCAAACCTTACTGTATGTCCAGTAAAAGCATAAAGCTACACGAATTAGAACACATTTTGTATGACATTTTAAAATGCAATAATATTTGTGTTTATGTATTTCATACAAATTACACATTTTCTACATAAAACCAGGGTTTAAGCCATAGTCGCATTTGTCGCATTTTGCTACTCGACTTCTAAAAATGCAACAGACTTTGAATGTAAATGTGCGAAAATGTGACAACCACATTAGACTTCAGAAACGAAGATGATAATGGAGAAAATAAACTCAGACATATGTCTGAACTAACCTGAATTTAAATGAAATGCTAATGGCATGGGCAATGTTCAAAAAGGTATTGAGCAATAGATGTTCAGGAATTGATTTCAAAGAATTGATACAATTCATGTAAGTTAAGTGAACAATTTCTTCTAATTGATTTACATAATTCCATCGCATTCTGTAAATTGTGAACGAGGATTTAGTTGCATAAATCTTGCAAAAACAGGAATTAGAAATCGCCCTTCAGTAAAAAGAGTTAGCACTCTGCTAACAATAAATCTTGAAAGGCCTACTAGTAAAGAATTTCAATGTTTAGAGTGCCCATAAAATAACGTATTTCAATGTGATGTAAATTCAGCAGTAATTGATTCTAAACATACCTACGTCTAATGATTTACTTACATAAGTATGTCTAGAGTGTGATAAGATGGATTGAAAGTAATAAAACTCTAAGAAACAAATTACATATCTGTTTGTTTCTGCATACTTTATTAATTTTATCTCTCTGCGCAATTATTTATAACATTACACAAGTATTTTGCAATTTGCAAAAATATAATTTTTCATTAGTGCATTTTTTTGCGACAATTATTTATTTTCTAGCTTAAACGCTGAATACAACTGTAGTATGTTTATTCTTTACATTTTCTGGTTTTGTCATTCAGTAATTAGTTTCAGTTTCAGACCCATGATTATTTAACAAAAAACGTTTGTTCTAGTCTCTTCTATCATCCCTAGAAGTTTGGATATTGAATTTAGTTACACCCTGTATGTAATTTTATTATGTATTGAATCTCCCCCTGAGCACGAAATAATTATAATAACACTGTTTACAATTTCTAAAAAATTACAATTTATTATAGACCATATACAAAGACGGAATTATGGGCAAGAGGACAATAGACTCATGAAGAGGTTATACTGGTTAGAGAAATTAGTTTCCTCAGAAAAATGGCTGGTTCCATAAAACGATTCCATAAGTAATTAAGATACATTAGAATATCTTCATACAATATGGACATGTAAACACTAAGACAGAAGACGCATTTCCAAAATAAAATACTAGAACGGGTTCTACCTGGCAGAAGAAAAAGCCCTAGAATTACACGTATGGATACATTTTATGCAGTATGCGGAAGAAAGAAATGGAGGATGCAGACTGGAATAACAGGAAAGCTTGGAGAAGAGCAACAGAAGATTAAATGGACGCAAGATAATGTTAAGAACATTATAAAACTTGCATAAATAAATAAATAAATAAATAAATAAATAAATAAATAAATAATCATCCCGAACCAAAGTTGGAGAATTTAGTATGGCAAGCTTAGTCAGCAATATAATCATCAGTAAGAAGCATGAATACAAAAGTGACAGTATTCCGAATGGCTTGTCGTGTATCGAAACGAATACGATATCTTCTGACAATTCTTCATCTGTGTCATGAGGTCAAAAGAGTTCGTTATAGGTTGGACATAACGTCCATTTACGATTCATACCTCCAAGAAGTGAAAGTGTTTGGATCAGTACACCGATTAACTTCTCTCTGAGGTCTAGAGACGCAATTGTAGTGAAGAATATTCATGGTTGTCATAGCATCGCCAATACCCCCACCATAACCGATATCTTGAGTAATAATGCCTTACGATCGTCCTGTAGCCAGTTCTCACGTCACTTGTCTCATATACTGGTTTAATGTGAAATTCACAGCAATAATTTCTAACAGGATACAAAACCTTCTCTGGTGAAAGTGGCCAAGGACAAACAAGAGTTCATAATGGCACATGTTTTAAATAATATCTCTGGAATTCCAACCTTTTTTAAGACACTTATGGTATGTGATTCATAACTAAATGATATTTTATGTGGAAATTCTTAGAGACGTGTTTGTAACTTTGAGATTTATTACAAGTCATTTATTGTATCTTGCTAAACCAGAATTGTAATCGCTCTATCGAGTGCGAAATGGCATGCAAGAGGAATGCAGGTAATTTGATCAACACTATGAAGTCACTGTGATGCACGTGCGTATGATGGTTTTACGTAAGGGAGATCTATTGATCTACACATCCGCATTCATTTCGTAAACAGTGAAAATTGTATAAAAAATGTACGCGTAATGTTCAGGGCAATATGATGCAAGAACTATTCAGTTTCCTGCCTTCTATGCTTCTAGGACTTCATTAAATAATCAATAGGCTACCACTTTCTATTCTGAAATGTTTAAGACAATCAAAAACTAATTGACTGGGGGGCTTTAATTTTGTATCATTAAGATCTCACGTGACTACATAAAGTCGCCTAAACTCTAAACGCAACCGGGTCTATGGCAGACGTTAATACTCAAAACCTGGTCTCCAACTTACTAGCAAGACAAGTTACCTCCTGTCACAAGACAGTTCTGATGGAGAGGTTAATATTCAATGATTTCTTTCGGAATAGCCTACAGCAGCCGTGGCGAAAATGTGATCGTGCGCCGAGCCACTGTGTAACCTGCAACGTGCATAGCACTTATGGAGGGAGGCGGACACCCGAAGGGGAAGTGAAGCAACTGTCTGACTTATTAACGAATTTTCATTTTCCTTACATCAAGCACTTAGATATAATTTTATACAGTACAAGGCTACAAACTAATGTTTAGTACGTGTAACGAAGAAAGAAATTAACAATATCACAACCTAAAATTAACTGTATTCAGAATGTCTCTGCAACAGAGTTTCAAAATCAGGAATTACGTCACTTACTGCCAGTCGTAGTTGATGACGAAGGTATTTGTCTTTCAGTCGTGATCTAAATTTGATTTATACTATTTTCTTTGTTGAAAATAATTTTTCACAAACATAAGTTGTAGCGAACATGGCTTCAACAGAGCAAGCGAAAGAACGAAGCTTCGGATATTTATTTTTTGGCAAAGATTTGAAAAGTTTAACATTTGTCAAGTCCTTACATCTAGCTTTCATTTAACATCACATTGTAAATCTGTGAGTTTAAATTGAAGATCTAACCGCATTATTCGTATATCTGCTGAAAAAGGATCGACGTACAGAGATAATAATAATAATAATAATAATAATAATAATAATAATAACAACAATAATAATAATATTTTAATGTTTCATGAGCGACATGTAGTATAATGCCGTTTTATGTTATACAACCGTTTCCCTCGTAATACTTGTGAACAAATCATACACTTAATATTCTCATCATATTGGCAGCAAAAAAATGCGTCCTTCCTTCCTACTTGAAACTTTCGTTTTTGTAGAGGTACTTGGTTTCGAGAAAGACATTGCGACGATACGCCACTCGCAGGTCAGAGACAAATACAAATGGAATGGAGTTTGACTCCAGTGAGTGAGAGGGTGGGGGTCGGGGGAAGTAGGAAGCAAGAGAAATGCATAGCTATCATAGCGAGCCACAATTTACTCGCGAGTCACATTTTCGCCACGGCTGGCCTACAGTACTGCAGAGAATAGAGAGCTGCAGAATAGGGTTTACAACCGGTTTTCATTCGACCTGTCAGAGAGCATCCGTCAAGGTAGAAAGGTAGAGCCAAGACAGTCTTCAATACTCAGATCTTAATGCAGGTATCGATAGTGGCCAAAATGGCGCCGGTGGCGGTCCAAGCATGATTACCACGTGGTTTTATTATACATTACGTCGTGAAATGGACCGTACGTGTTGTGTTGTGTACCGGATTGTAATTCTAATAGTGAATCTGTGTCTCAAATTTCAGCGTTTGAGTTCCCGAAAAATACAACTTTACGCGACAAATGGTTTAGGTGCATAATTGTGACAATTTCCAACTTAAGGAAATTACAGTTTGTTGCTTTTTAATCAACTGTCCGAAGACAAGTCTGAACCTCACAAATGATACCAACAAGACACCACTTATGAGACAATTAAACCAGGAGATAATGGAATAAAAATAAAATTTTATTGTTGATATATTCCGTTATTCCCTGTGTTATGAACGCAATTTTAATGATAACATCAACATAAAAAAAGAGAACTTCACGGATCACTATAAATAGGGCCTATCAACAGATATGGGCATTATGCGAAGAACAAACAACAATAAAGTCTGCATAGTGGAAGAAATAGAACAGCTGAAACAGTTTGTCATGTTAGATGGATGGGGGAAGGAGAGACTGCCTTTAGCAATCTTAAATTGTATAATACGAGAATCAACAATGCAGAAAGAAACGAGACGATGTTTTTCCATGTAATCCGTAAAGAGCACTGCAGTGAACTCCGCATGGGAACATGTGACAATAGAAATCCGTAGAGTTGACACTGATACCGATACCAGAGAATTCAGTCTTAATGTTATCAGGCAGACTCATGGATGTTACATTGGGAACAATTTTTGCGGATGCATTTCTGGAATATTTTCCATGCAAACGAATTTATGCATCGCTGATCCTAACGTCAGCACTCTTATCATTATCGGTCATCAGAAAAGTTACCCACCTTTCCTACTGTGTAATGAACTCGTAATTGAGATACACATTTAGTCACGAGTAACTGAATGACTGTCCCAGCTAAGAATTTTTGGGTCTTACTCATAGTAGTAAACACTGATTTCCAATTATGGTTACCCCACATTTTAATCTTTATCACAATATATCAAAGCAAGAAACACAAGGTACCTGACAACTTGTGGGAGGAAAGTTGTTTAAGGATATGAACAGGAGGAGTGTGTCCGCTATTGCCCAAGGATTTGTCGAGATAATGAACCATTAACACAGAAACAGTAAACAGAAAAAAATGTGACTTACAGGAACATGGACCTAATCACACGTTTTCATATTTTTTTCAGATAAGTCACTTACAGTACGGCCAATCACAATGACATTTTCAGAGCATGTGATTGTAAAACACATACAGTTGATAAATAGCCAATATATTTGTTCCTGTTCTTCGTCTGTTTCCACAACTCATAATTTAATCACCGTTTTCCCAACATTGTCACGTGATTTTGCTTTTCGTCTTCCAGTGTGTGTTATCTTAAAACAGTTATAACACACAAACAGTATATGAGAAAAATAACTAGTTTTCTTGGTTAATTTCAAGGGAAAAATTGTTCCGGGGCCGGATATCGGTCCCGGGACCTCTGGTTGAATGTACCAGCGCTCTACCACTGAGCTACCCGGGAACTCCACCCAACACCGTCTCAACTTTTCCCTTTATATCCATATCTTGGTATTTTTTACATACACAGATATTTATAATTATACTTAACTGGTGGCCTGTGCAGCAAATGCTGCAGACCAAGTTCATTAGACGTTTAAATAATTATTTTTTAGATTTATTTTCCAGACAGAATACCAGATATTTCCCATAATAATGAAACATACTCCACGAAATATGTTACATTGAAAGTAACGGAATAACACAAAGAAGTGTAACCTTGTCAAAAAATTTCTCTTTTTAAAAAACTTTCCCCTGAATGGATTTTATGTCAAACGCTTTTTCTTACATATCAATTTTTGTTTCTTTGAGTTTCAATGTCAAAACGCAAGTAGGCGATCAGTGTTTTTTTTATATAGGAATAAAGTAAGTAGTGTATTGCTACACTAAGGCGACTTTTGGCCTATTATATTTTGATACGGAATTTCATGGAAGTGTGTTGTATTTATTTGGCTGTTATATTTCATTTTGCAATTCATTTTATGTAGATTTTCAGAAAAGTCTATATGTATAATGAAAGTTTATTGTTTCAGTCATTGACTTTACTGTTGTGTATGTTTTGGGTGTTAACCTTTACATTACAAGTTACAAGACGTATAAACGTTTTCGTTGAACAGTGTCAACATCTTCAGATACGAAAATCAATTTTGCAATATCATTTCTCTACACATACAATACATGTATAATGACATACGGGGATAAAACCTGTTAAAATTAATACAATTATAAACACATTAATATTCTAATATTCAAATATAGGTGCCCCTAATGTCAACATATAAAAGTGTACGTATAATGTACAATTGTTATATTTCAGTTTAAAGATGTAAATACTGTGTATAGTTAATAGGTATTAAAATAGGCTAATTACAGTGAAAACAGAAATAAAGGTATTCTAGTACTTTTAATCCAGATCTAGTAGCTACTTTTTTTCTTGTTAACGTTAGTATCAACTAATAACGTTTGTCGGTCACCCTAATCACTACCATACCATTTTCAAAGTATGTCCAAAATGTTTTCATGTCAAAGTAATAACTTTATTTTACTTTTTAGTTGGTTATTTAACAACGCTCGGATGACACAAATAAGAAACAAACAGAATATATACAACCCTTCCAATCTGACGATAAACATATTTGAAGAATCTGAAGTTTAAATATCTTGGAACAGTAATGACAAGTAACAATAACGAATTAACTGAAGTACAGAGTCGAATCACTGCAGTCAATAAGGCCTATTTTGCATTGAGCGGAATATTGAAATCTAACTGTGTGCACAAGGAAACAAAACTTAAAATATACAAAACAATTATTAGAAAAAGCACAACCAGGTAATCAGCCCAAGCGGGAACCGAATTCACGCCCGAGCGCAGCTCAGAATCAGAAGGCAAGCGCCTCTGCCAACTGAGCTACGCAGGTGGAATAACTTTGTTATCACCAGGCTTCGGTTCTGGGCACAGAAACGCATGAAGTTCAGAACGCACGGACGATAGTGTACTGTTGGTCGAGTGGAGTGAGAGATGGAGAGCGCCGTTACTTCGTGTCTCAACATGTAAACAGTCCGTCACAGTATGGCACAAAATATATTTCACCCTGTATAGGTGCAGTATATACAATACATTCCTAGTGTAGCCTTCAATCAGGTGTCCCTACGCCGAAGCCTGTTACACGTACCGCAGCCAAGCAGCAATACACACAATGGTAATGCACATTACGGACCCACCTGTGCTGTTGCAGTTGATAACTAACGGTTGAAAGAATTTTGGTTTTGTCCTTTAAATGTGCAGAAATTTGATCCGAATAAATGTAACATTTTTTCTCAGATCGAATAGTTACATTGAATGGGTGTGTGAATGGGTGTGTGACAGCGAGAGAATTAGAATCAAATGCACATTACGGACCCACCTGTGCTGTGGCAGTCGGGTGACTGCACACAGGTCATGACGTCATTTATACTCCGTGTACTTTAAACCTCATACTGGTTACTCTGTGTCCCTAGGCCGAAGCCTGGTTATCACAAAAATGTACCGATATATCGAATCGAGAATTTCAAAAAATAAATATTACAACACTAGAAACATATTTTAATTCTCCCGACCAGCTAATCTAAAGTCGAAGTTCATTTCTCACGTATTATGCTGTCAGAATCAAAATCGCATATCATTTTAACAATTAATTTCCGTTTGTCGCAATTCTTATAGTAGTAATCCAAGTCGAACAGTCACGGGCGAGCAGGTCGAGAGTATTATGTGTATATTATGCAACCAGACACCTAACCGTTAAGAATGATAAAAGCGACATTGTATATGGGCACCAAAAGCCGCAGGTTTCATTATGCTGGCCATCGTCATAGCTCGATGAAGTAATTCCCACCCACATTGGCAAAAAGTGAAAATAGCGAGACAAGTCTGAAAATATGGTTACTGCTTAACCTAACCGCAAAGACTCAATCTGGTCTACTCGCCTCGTTCTTCTTTCCTGGAGCACTACTGCTCTCTTTTCTAGATAAATAAAACTTATAAATTCTCGAAGTATATTGGTAGCAGCAGTAGTAGTAGCAGTAGCAGTAACAGAAAGTAATAATAGTAAGTTTATTAGTGTAGTATAGTAGTGTCATTCAGTCGGTTCGCCCTAACCGCTTATTAAATTTTCCGCAGTTCGTACAACAGACTGTCAGGCTAAATTTAAGTGAAATACAGGGACATCATTTTATTTTTACTAACATTTCTAATATTAACCTGGCTATACCTTTCGATTAACGGTTGAGAACCGAAAACACCGTTTGCTACTCCCTTCCACGATTGGAGTTTGATGATACTGGCGTAAAATACAAACAAATCACTTTATTAGGTATAGGAGGGAAGAAAAGTAGTTCATCCATTTACGTTAACTAGAAAATATCACGATTTTGAGTTTGATAATTTTCATTAGGTTTTTGTTTGTATTAACAATAAGTGTTTTTACTCACGAAATGAGCTATCCATTCGGACGTATTCATTATGCATTGTATATTATACTGTCTACAGCACATTAGAGTACAATTTAGAGAATGAAGTTAAATTGAAAAATAAGCATAATATGGATACTTAAACACATTTTTTTTTAAATGTTGGCCGTTCATTTCGATACAGACTTCAGTTCTTTTGTGCATATTATCGCACTATAGACTACTGTACCTAATTCCAATTACCAGTTTCGTCCTTCGTACTTGTAACTCATCTTCAAATAATTCTGTATCTACTCTATAAAAGAGTACCTTACGTGCTGTGAATTCAGTCTTCACTTCTGCCCGATCCGAAAACATAAAATTACTAAGACATGCTATCTACTGTCCGTCTACGATAGGTTTGTAATAATTTATTATTGTACAGATAATAATGTATTAGTAGCCGAGTTAAGATTGAATACGGCTTTGAGCCTGCAGTAATGTATTATAGTATATTTTATTGATTTTATCAGCCATTAATTCTCATTTTTGATTATTTAATTTAGTTTAACATTGTTATATATTTTCCAATATTAACTCTTTGTTATTTCATGTCAGTTAATTTCACTGTATATACTTGTATACTTCTACATATTTAATTAATTGTATGTTATATTATTATTATTATTTATTATATTATTATTATTACTATTATTATTATCATTATCATTATCATTATCATTATCATTATCATTATCATTATTATTATTATTATTATTATTATTATTATTATTATTATTATTATTATTACATAGTTATTAAATATCTGGGGTTAAGAGGGATGAAGTTACAGGAGAATGGAAAAAGTTACACAATGCAGAACTACACGCATTGTATTCTTCACCTGACGTAATTATGAACATTAAATCCAGATGTTTGAGATGGGCAGGGCATGTAGCACGTATGGGCGAATCCAGAAATGCATATAGAGCAGTGGTGACCAAAACTCCAACGGCAGTGATTACATGCGAGAGACAGTCTAAGAAGTATGGAGACAGGGGAGAGGTACATGACATGAAAACTACAAGCAGTGGTGGTTCGTGCACTAACATTGATTTCTTCATCAATCCCGCAAATAAAAATAGCAAGCTTTGCTATCTCAGTAATGTCACTACTGTCATCAAGAACAAATAAAATATATAACAAATTTTCTTGCTTTTTTTTTTAATATTCCTCAATGAACACAAACAGAAATTGACTGAATTGTCTTCTGGATATTTAGTCGAGAAATGCGCAGTTTTTCAAAATTAACAATTTTTTTTATTGGACAAATTATTTCAGCCACCTTGATCATTATGCTTTTACAAAACTCTTCTTCGTTGGAAGGCTTAAGAGAACAAGCTATTTCGTTCGCCACTAGGTAGCTGGCTTCCTTACATTTATTTATGTCATCTTTCTCTTCATGACGATGATTGAAGGCTGATTTCAGTTCTTGGAGTTTAATAATTCACTTCATTACTACACTAGCACGTATTATTCTATCAGTTTATATTATTATTATTATTATTATTATTATTATTATTATTATTATTATTATTAAATCGATAACTAGTAAATAACTGATAAGAGTCCTCCAAAGATTAAGAAAATAAATTAAAATGAGGATATAGCGTAGTAATTATTTTATCATTCAAGGGAAGATGTAGGCCTATATATGAATGTTATATATTAAGAATTGTGGTAACCCTTGCTGATAAATAACAATAAGAATAATAATAATAATAATAATAATAATAATAATAATACCTGTTATGCTTATGTATTCAGCATAATGCCTTGTAATGTCGCTTCCATATACTATTACTAACTGAACCGTTGAGCAAAGCAACATATTACATTTTCTCCGACAGAACAGCGAATAAATTCCTCTTCCTTTTCTGTACGAAACCTTCTGTTCCTACTCGTAGGGACAGAGGGTTTGTAGAGCGATATGGTACCGACACTGCTTACCATCAGTATATAAACGAGACAGCAATGTACAGGAAACTCCCCGTACTAGTAGGAATGTCTTTGATTACACGATGTAATCACCAAGGCTAGGATTTTTATGTAATATCAACATGCAAAATATGTACATATTTATGTAATAATATTAGGTAAAGTATGTAGTTAATATGTAAATTACTTAACAATTTCTTAAAATATGTAATATTAAAGTACATTAAAATTTAATTTGTATATAAATTTTATATTAAACATTAAGTTACCTTGAAGATCCCTCATTTTACTAATTATATCTTTGCAAAATAAAATGTGGTACAGTAAGTGATTAATTAAACATGTCATATATATAAAATTTAATAAATTCCAGTATTCTGTATGAAAAATGCGAATATTTAACACAAGTTACACAATTATTTTCATTGTCACTGTTTAAGCTATCTGTCCAGTAAACATTACTTTGCGAAACTCAATGTACTTATTTTACTTCGAATAAACTATCAGATACATCTCCAGATGTTTTTGTACTCAGAAATACTTTAGATTCACTGAAGGCACTTTGGGCCTCTCTCACTGAAACTGCCGATTTCCTTGGAACGAATCTATCACAGATTTCACTTCTTTAAAATGTTCACTATAAAAGCAGGCAGCCTCGATCCATAACCCACCTAGTAAGAACAGATTCAGGGGACAATTTCATATTTGGGGGGCTTTAACGAACATTCTTGGTGTTTGAAATAATGCTGTTTACTTGTGAATAATTACTTCACACTTCCTTGGCGACACGTTGCAGACCATGGGCGAGACAGGTGAAATGGATCATATTTTGATAGAACACACGTAAAGAGTTCCCGCCTTTAGCATGTATGCGGCAGCATCAGAATGAAGAACAAGAACTTTATCTTCCTGAATGCCTTCAGGCCACAACACTTTAAGTCCATCATTCAGAAAACGAGCCACTGTTGCATGATTTGTGTGTTTTTTTTTATTTTATTGGGTTATTTTACGACGCTGTATCAACATCTAGGTTATTTAGCGTCTGAATGAAATGAAGCTGATAATGCCGGTGAAATGAGTCCGGGGTCCAGCACTGAAAGTTACCCAGCATTTGCTCGTATTGGGTTGAGGGAAAACCCCGGAAAAAACCTCAACCAGGTAACTTGCCCCGACCGGGATTCGAACCCGGGCCACCTGGTTTCGCGGGCAGACGCGCTGACCGTTACTCCACAGGTGTGGACATTTGCGTGTTTCAACACTTTCGAAGAAATCAGAAATGGTGTGGGGAATATTTCTCCATCCAGCTTATCAATCACAAGGTTGGCAACATTGCGCCCTTTTACATCAGTAGTTTCATCGACGGCGATCCATACATAGTTACTACCTATATGAGGTTGCACATATGCCAGCGCTTCCTCGTAACACAAATGCAGATAGCTTTTTCAGAGCACAGAATCGTTACGTATCTGCCTCCCGCAATACTTCTCTAAAAATGCGCTATATTTAGGTACCTGGAGTTTGTAGCATGGAATATCTGCGGCAACCATAGCACTATGCATGTCATGGAAGAGTTTATTCCTTCCATTTGAAGACTGTTGCATTTGAGACAGAAGCACTTGCTTTTCAGATATTTGCAGTGCTTTATACTTGGTATGCAGGGCGTTGGAATTTCATTGAACATCCTATCTTCTTATTACAAATCTGGCACAGAACCACATCTCAATCAGTAGCGAACGAATCGTCTATTTTAACTTCGATGATAAGTTTGACGCTACAGGAGGCGCCATCACATGTGAAATGCAATGAAAAGCTGTGGTTGCCAAAACAATACTAATGTACGAATTCAAGAATAAATATTGTGAGGTGCACTTTTTCTTTGTGGGGTAGGAGGAAATATAGCAACGCTTTTTCCGAACAACAGGTAGAAAAGGAGTCTCTCAGGCAGTCACTGCACAACTGAAATAACCTAGGGTGGATGATCTTCCTACAGTAACGTAAACTGTGAAAAAAGAAACCAGGTTGTGAGGTGTATTCCCATACTCTTTTCTCCACCAATGCCTTTACAATTTTTTGGAATGTGTATCTATCTTTATTTACAGTATTGAGTGACTGGACCCTGGCCCTTTCTCAGCAACTTTTGAATACCTTGGGAAATCCGTTTCAGTGTCAGGTACCAGAGTTTCTATTGTGAACAAATATTGTCATAGACTGTTTTAAATTATATTCCACTTACGATTTTTTAATTAAGAGACAGAATACGTAGTTTTACATAAAATAAAGTAGAAATATGTAAAAATATGTAATTATTATCAAATATGTAAAAATATGTAATGATAAATTTCCATATACGGTGGGTAATGTTCCAATTCGTGAATATTTATCATTTTCAGTTATGTATATGCAAAGGGAAAAAACATGTAATTACATACAAATCCTAGCCTTAGTAATCACAATACCCAGTTTGGTCACCGCTGCTGTAGAAGGAAGTTGAGTTCACTCTCGGATATGGCTAAGTGTAGAGAAGCGAATAGAAGCATTTGAAATGTGGATATGGAGAAGAATGGGACGTGCGAAGTGGACAGACAGAATAAGAAATGAAGCTGTGTTGGAAAGAGTGGTTGAAGGAAGAATGTTGCTGAAACTGATGAGGAAGAGGAAAAGGAATTGGTTAGGTCACTGTGAGAACAAACTGCCTACTAAAGAATGAGCTGGAAAGAAAGGCGAACGGGAGAAGAGTTCAGGACAGAAGAAAATATCAGACGATAGAAGACATTAAGATATATGGATCATATGCGGAGACAAAGAGAAAGGCAGAAAATAGGAATGATTGGAGAAAGCTGGATTTGCAGTAAAAGACCTGCCTTTGAATGAATGAGTAAATGAATGAATGGTCGATTCTGTATTAACTCGTAATTTCAGTATCTCAAGTATTCGCCTCTACTCGTCATATTTTGTACAAGTTTTTTTTTTATTGCTCGAATTTAGGCAAGTCGAGTCTGTCTGTTTCTCCATGTTCTTTAACTCGAATGTTTTCTAAAAACAATACTTCAGAAAGCTAAATGGCATCTATCTGAAGGTCAGGAGTACTAAGAAGAAAGGGCCTGAGGAATGTTAGAGTGTGGGAAAGTTGAATGCATTCTTACAAGCTGTATTTAGAAGAGGTAATTTTCTCAGCTCTCTTCGGAAATTTAGAACCGTTACTACTTTTACTCTTCCCTCCACAATCGATGCAGAGTTACCACACGCTAGCATAGATAGAACAGGAGTTTACTATCAATAATAAAATACCCACCGTGAGGTTATAGTAGGTCCGTCGGATTATTTACGCACATCAATAAGGTTATTTTTCTAAATTGTTAGGTTATGTAAGTAATCACATTTTCTCATAAGTAAATAAAGTGCTCTAATATTCGTTTACTTCTGATCTCCTCAATTGTTTTGATTTTTACGGTACAGAAGGAGTGATACGAGGAAACCGGTACTATATATCACAGCCCCATCTCTCGGCTTGGAAGGAAGTTTCGAAGCACTTCCGGTTCACGAATCAGTAAAAGCCCATCCAGCTTTATACCATATTATATGTTCGTCCTTGGCTGAAAAATAATCATATCGGAACTCTTTTACAAGCACAGGCAAAGTTACAGATTTTAGTGGTGTCATTTTAATATATCTTCACAGTACCTACTAGAGACGAACAAAACTAACTGCCGCTCTCTCTCGCTGTGTTCCTTGCAATTGTCTTTCAAGTCTCGCTCATCATTCTCGAAATAGCATTTGGTCGGCGTGGAAAGATTTCGTAACTTTGAATAACATACATCATTGAAATAAATAGCATTATAAATGTTTAAATGAGACAAAACGACAAGACATAACAGTATCTTAGTTATCAAAATGATCTGGTTCTATTATATATTACCTATGATTATATAAATAGAAATAAATAATTCTCAAGTAAATTTACATTTCTAAGAAACATAAAACATAACGTTAATATCTTTTTACTTGAGATCGAACACTTGATCTGAAACATATGAAAAGAAAATTCCTAGCCTTTTAATAAGGGCCTAGTAATTAAGTAAAGACTAGGGAACGGATTATTATACATTGAAAGGTAGAGATGATGTTTCAAATAGGTTACTTGATTGTTTATACATATATAACAGTTGCCAAAGTAGATAAAAGTTCAGTCAGGTATAAACAACTGTGGCGATTCAAGGCTGCTTGACGTTCGGGACTTCGGGAGTGATCAATCTCGATGTCTCGAAACACTCACAAGCAGTCTTTACGTCAACGACGCGACGTATACAACATTGTCGTGAGGGTTTTCGGCTTTGCGGGCGCTGTTAGTCCTGCTTTCTCGATCATTGTTCATCTCTAGTACCTACCTTCACTAAGTTCACAACTTAACTCCTGACGAAAGATTTACTTTTTAAACCGAAAATTACGCATGTTGAGCGAACAACCTATTAGAATACAGTAAACAATACATAAAAGTTCAGTCAGGTATAAACAACTGTGGCTATTCAAGGCTACTTGACGTTCGGGACTTCGGGAGTGATCAATCTCGATGTCTCGAAACACTCACAAGCAGTCTTTACGTCAACGACGCGACGTATACAACATTGTCGTGAGGGTTTTCGGCTTTGCGGGTGCTGTTAGTCCTCCTTTCTCGATCATTGTTCATCTCTAGTACCTACTTTCACTAAGTTCACAACTTAACTCTTGACGAAAGGTTTACTTTTTAAACCGAAAATTAGGCATGCTGTGTAAACAACCTATTAGAATATAGTAAACAATACAAAACCCGAACCCATTAAACTCCGAACGAACAAATCTCCCTTCACGTGGCATATCATTTTTCATACGGACCTGAAGGTACACCAGTAAACAGCTAAAGTCATTCTATCCTATATTCTGTGTTCCTTAAACCTGGAGCCGCCTCTAGGCAATGTTTTGGTGTCTCAACTTCGTTCCCTTGTGATTAGAAGTTGTACACCGCCACCTCTACTATTCCCGAGGTAGAAATTTTATATGAAAATCTCTGACCCCGCCGGGAATCGAACCCAGGCCGGCTAGTCTGGAGGTAGACACGCTAACACAGAGCTAACTCGGCGGACATATTCTTCAAATAAAATAATTTAGATTTGAATAAAACCATCCATGTGTTATAACACCTAAGCACGTTATGAATAAAAGTCACAAAATAATTCTTACTTTAAAAATATTTGAGAAATCCTGATTTATGTTGTAGCTTAAATTGACTGTTGGTGTGTGAAAAAGGTATACAGTCTCTTTCAAAAAATTTACAGGAACCAAATTACAAATGAAATAGGCTATTGTATATTTCCTAACTTATAAACGAGACTACTTTCTTCATAAAGATCTACGATTCTACGATGATCCAATAACATCACTGAAAACATAACGGTAATGTGACGCTTAACAAGAAAGCAGTGCGGTGTACTGTATGTAGGCCTATGAGTACAGCGGAGTGCAGTGTCTGTCGACCCGTTTCAAGATGAGCTTTACTGTTTCGTGACGAGTCAGCGTAACCTACAGCTGACCAATGCACATTCCTTTACGTTTACATGCAGCCAGACAGCTTGTATACACATAAGGCAGGCTACAAGAACGAGACTTCACAACCTAACTGCAGAATCTGAGTTGAGACACCAGCAATAACTAAACATCGTTCTCGCCAGTTATTTAACCTTTTGAGGCATAGTAGTTTCATTTTAATCATTCTTTACCACAAACAGTTCTGGTATTGTTTCTAGGTAAAAGTCGTGTTTTATGTAGTGAAGTTGTGCCACGGTGACTTCAAACCTGAGAGAATAAAAAGAAAGGAGAGAGCACTCCCAGCAAATATGCAATTATATCGGTGCAACGGATATGACGTAAAACTACACCTTCTATGCCCCATAATCCTCCGCGAAATACCGCCAATCGCCAAATATTGAATTGATACTATCGGTTTCGGTCATACGTAAACGGTTTAAAATGGATGTGGAGGTAACAGGAGTATTACCAGATTATTATATCAATGTACATTTCACTGTATATTTATTAAAACGTTATGGTTGTGACATGAACTGAACATTTCATTTAAACATTCTTTCTTTCATCAAGAAGGATGTTGGCACTCCTTCATATGTTAGAGCATAGGGGGACATATCAACGGACATATTCTACAGTTGAGCCGAACAGAATATTAGCTTATTTTAAAAAAAGTAACACTTGCTGAACCTGGCTACACTTTTGAAATATTCACAACATGAAACAATTTGTAATCGTAATAATATGAACAAAACAGCTGATAAACGCACCGGAAAAAGAGATGAAGTATGGGTAATTTGGCATACACCTTTTTGGTTCCACCGTTTCAAGCTTATGGCCCAGGGTTGCTTCAAACGAAGTCAGCTCCTAATATGTATTCAAATTTATGAAAATAACAAATTGTTTGCAAATTTCATCTCTATTTTATATTTTTTATTTCATTTGACCAATATCCATCTCAAATTTGTTAATTAAGAGTTGTGTGCCTCAAAGAGTTAAGGAAAGTTAAACAATTTGTTTTGATATATCTGCTGTGCTTGGGAAAAGTGACATAAGTCAGTTTCCACAAACCTTTTTTGATAATTTATTGACAACTTACGGGGCATCTGCTCGCTTGGAAAAAAATACATAAGTATTTCTCCCATTACAATAATTCATACAGAAAAAAATCAAATCGACATAAACCAGTGTAAGTTGTCAATAAATTATCAAAAAAAGGTTGTGGCAACTGACTTATGTCACTTTTCCCAAGCACTGCAGATATTATAGTAGAGAAACTCAAGTTTACTTATTGTTAGGTTTTCTTTTGATATAAATACCTAATAATAATCATCGATGGTCTAATGTTTACCACTGAATCCAAGTTTTAAACCTGGCCGAAAACGAATTTTTAAAGGCGGATGAAAATTGTTAGGGGGGCCTCTTTCAGGAGACAAGGAATGATGAATACGAGTTGCTAAATTAAGAAAACAAAAAAAAAATGTATCGAATATTAAAATAATAAAATACTCCTTCCTTAACAAAAACAAAACAAAGCTAGCTCACTTTCTAAATTCTGTGTTCAAACTGGTAGCCCTCAGCTGCTTGACAATGTGCCAATCGATCATAGAAACCATTTAAGGAATGATTTAACCAGGCTTTAGGAATATCGTGCACCACTTCCATTATTCGATGTTCCAGATCTTCTAAGTTGTTAAGTCTTTCTCGATACATTACTGACTTTAAATGGCACCACAAAAAGAAGTCCAAAAGAGATAAATCTGGGGATCTAGCTGGCCACTCTATGTGATTCCTACCAATCCATCGTTGTGGAAAAACCTGGTCTAAATGCTCAGGCAATTGTGTCTGTTGACATATTCATTCAGGCAGAATGTGGCTTCATCTGAGAATACAATTTGTCTAAGAAAAGCCTGACTGTTGTTAATGCGCTCCATCATTAATTCACAAAACTGCATTCTTCTGTCGGGATCGTCCTCTGAAAGTTTCTGCAAAAGTTGAATTTTATATGGATGTTGCTTGGCACGTTTAAGGATTTTCATCACGGAACTCTGGCTGATATTAGATTCTAACGCCAAATTTGTAGTAGATACTTTTGGATTTTCTTGCACACGGAGGAGGACGTCCAATGACGTATTATCATCAGTTGCACTTTTCGGGCGACCTGACCTTGGTAAGTCCTTTACGCTTCCAGTTTCAGTGAATTTCCTTATGATCCTTGTCACTGTTGTGTGTGGAATTGGATTTCGATCTGGATGCATACCATTAAATAAATTTGCCGCCTCTCAATGAGATCGTTGTCTGTTTCCATATCCAATAATCATTAAAATATGAATTCTTTCCCTTTCCCTTTCCCTTTCCCTCAACATCAACAGCATTATTTAACACACTAGATTTAGTTCCTTAAATAAGATGTCTGTATCAATAAACATGTTTCCTTGGATATAAACAATGGGCAATCAAATCACAGTAAACAAAAGAAGCGTTTTACCCGTAATCCATGGTTATAAACAAAGGACAGTCAAATCACAGTAAACAAAAGAAGCGTTTTACCCGTATTCCATGGATATAAACAAAGAACAGTCAAGTCACAGAAAACAATAGAAGCGTTTTACTCGTATTATTCGTTAGTCCTACACTTTTCTGTTTTCTTGATTTAGCAACACTGAATTTGTATAGGAATATCAAGTGTGAGTACTTTTTGAAACGCTCTTAATGAGCATTATTCAAAAATAACAAATATATATTGGGTGTTCCATTTAAAATAAGAGAGTTGGAGTTACTTCTAGAAAAAACTCGGTAATTCCATTATTAGTATATGGTTACCCCCACACGCTAAGTTTCATGTCACTGAACCACATGTTTCAAAAGTTATTTACGTAGTGCGAAACTTTTAACTAACCCTGTATACTGCATATTACCTACATATATATAACGGGATTCTATAGAATATCCACCATAGACATCAGTTTATAAACTTAAAACTGAATAAATCAGTCTGAATCAGATCCGGGCGTTATTAGTTCGATTGAGTCATTGCAGAACATCCATTAACTCTCCATTCCACCTTCTCAGGCTGAGACAGTTATGTTTTGGAGCGGTAGTAGCGGACAGGAAGGTCAGTGAAGGATTGTATCAGGCTTTTACGAACATTGTGCTCTCGCTGGTCGCCTAAAATCCACCACTAATGCACAGAACCTTACTCTGCGTTTGTTTATAAGGTGGTGTAAGCGAAAAGGGCATGAGCGGGGGTTCCTGCGTCCCTTCCACTTCTCTTATGTCCAGGGCTGGTCTGAATTCTTAGAGTTACCTTCTGCCACGAAACGGAGATACAGTTAGGAATGACAAAATTTAAAATCAAATTGTGTGTATTACAATATGCAGAGAACGCATTATTTGTTAAAAAAAGAAAAGAAACAAAATTGAAGTTTCGCAAAGCGATAATAGTACCTTTTACGTTAAATGGAAGCAAACTTGAATAAGAATGAAAAAAGTAAACGTGAAATATATTCGCCAGAAAGATCTGTATTGGAGCGTAAATGAAAGAGAGACAAACAAATGAAGATAGCTGATATCATTTCAAAATGTCTAATTTTTTAAAGAACAAAATGGATTTTAAAAAAAGCCAAGACATGACAGTTTATCAGAAACGCACCCAAAACTACATCTGAGGCCATTTTTAAATTATTTAAGCCAGAAGGGAAAAAAAGTTGGGACGACAAAAAAAATATATATTGTTTAATAAATTCGTGCTGCAACGAACTTCGGAATTCAACGTTTGAGAAAGAAGAAGAATTTAATTTGTTTAAGGAGACGATAAACGCATTTATGAAAATGGACTACCGACACCTAAACTTTTTTTTTTCATTGCTGCAATCAATTTGCAACTTTTTTTTTTTTTTTTTAAGATTTGTTTTACCGTATCTCTGAATATGGTCAACATTTATGGTCTTGCAGAATCGTATAGTTGACAATGATAAAAATCCATTTCTGAATCGGAAGAATCTGAAAATCGAAATTCATTGCTGATGATGATACGATGACAATAGAGGATCATGATTGGCATAGTTCAATTTTTGACTGGAGAGAAACAGATTGTAAATATTTACCATAGTTCCTCATTAAAGGACAGTTCTTTTATGTGTGCCCTAAATCTACAACACGGGATTTCGTACATTACTTCCTCTTCAAAAGAATCGATATTAGGATTTATCAACCTTACAAATCGATCATTCTTGGTCAAATTTAAATCCGCTAACCTCATATGTAATGAGAAACATGGTAGGCCTAAGCATTAAAAATTTCATTCACAGTTTATCGGTCAATGGCAGGTCTTTCGTTGCAAACCCAGCATTAGACAAATCAGGACTTTTGGAGAATCCAGATTCTGTATCTTTAAGATCATAAAAATAAAATATGTAGGCCTAATTTAATTAGTATTTTTCATAATTGCCAGCAGTTGACCGGAAATTTGGTAAAGTCAAACTTCTTAGATTTGAAAATTAAAATGTCACTTACAGCCGCAAAGCTTGTTTTCAAGAAAATTGTAATTGAATGTGCAATTTCGAAAAGGGCACATCTCTAAAAAGTAAAAATGTTCAGGAATTTAAATAAGTGATTTAATTTTAAACCGTTGTACTCAGAATTAATTTTAAATCGTTGTAACCAGAACAAAAAACTTTACAATCAGTCCTATATCATTTTAGGGTCAAAACACAATATAATATGAAAGAAAAATATATTTTTAAAGATATTATCATATGACTTTTATTTTGTAGATGTCCCCTTTTCGAAATGCATGGACAATACGTTTATAAATGAGACAAGATCAAGAATTTAAAAACAAAAATGGTTAAAACAATAACACAAGGTATAATACTCGTATATAAAAACATAATATGTGTTCACTGACAAAAATATTAGATGACAACGAATATTTCAAGAAAAATAATATACAGAAATGAAGCAGAAGTCCTCTCCAGGCATGTCATCGGCCGCTGTAGAAGGCCACTGCAATATTTCCTAGTAAAAGTCTTTGAATTCTGAAGGTATGTATAGTACTTTCCACTTTTGCAATATCTGCTATTTTTAGTTGGTTGATCTGCCATTGTAAGATGGGTAGTAGCCACCACTGCTCTGGTAGCCACCGGCATAACTCAGTCAGCTAAGGGGCTTGCCTGCCCATCAGGAGTTGCGCTCGGGCTCGGATTCGATTCCCGCTTGGGCTGTACCTTGTTGAGTCCCCCCCCCCAGGTTTTCCCCAACTGTAAGGCAAATGTCAGGTAATCCTTGTCACCAATTCCATCAACGCTAAATAACCTCTTAGTTGATACAGCGTCGTTAAATAACTAAGTAGAAAAAGATGTGTAGTCTGTATTGTTAGGTAGTGGAGCGCAACAACCTTCTACTTTTGAAATACTGAAAATTTCTGCTGTAATATAATTACTTATGTCATAGTTTGCATTCACTTCACCTGTTTTTTCTAGGATAAATACAAATTCATAGAACGAGGATAAATGAAATGTTACTTTCTGGTCCTTTGGTACTTGTCCATAACTTCTCACACAAAGCGGTTTTACTTTAAAGTTGGGGTGAGACCATTGTTTCAAGTCGATTATCTGTTCTGTTTTTACTTGTATTTTGTCAAATTTACTCGTGGCACTTGAGTTTTTGACGAAATTGTTATATTGTGCCCAGGGTGCGAATTAACGTGGGGATGGGAGATTTCCCCCCGTTGGAAAGTTATCCCCTATCATAACTTCATATTAACATCCCTGCCAGGGATAACTTCTATCCCCCTCACAAAATACAACTGTTTTATACGAGTATATGTACTTTATAAAGTCTAAAGTAAGCAAAGAAAATAATATTGATGTATTATCATCACCAGCAAGCTGACAACATCTTATCCTAAGCCTGCTCATGTATATAATTATTATTATGATCACGATGCAAGACAAGCAACTAACTCAGTGCGATCAAGCGTTGAGCCGTATCGAATGAGGATAAAAATAATTTTACGTATGGTATTCTCTATCTAGGATTCTATACCCCCTCATCAGAAATCTTAATTCACACTTTGATTGTGCCTTTTTCGCAATTATTATTGGACAGCGGCGTATACTAATGCAAGTTGGGTGCTTTTTACGCACGTAACGATGTGTACGTAATTAGAGTACGTACATAAGTGAAAAAATCGATTAGCCAAAAAAATTCAACACGTGCCCTTTTCGAAATTGCATATTCAAATGGACATCGATGACCAAGCACTTTAATTATATTCTCGATCTCAATACATGTACAATAAATGAAGACCATTCAAAGTTCACATTAATTAGTTCCGTTGTTGTATGCAATGTAATTGTTTACACACTTCATAGACAATGTTAAATAGCTATTAACACTCACCGTGAAAATTGGCCGGTTCTTTCCCATGATTCTCGATTTGCTAGGATGAATGGTGATGTAATAGGTTAGCGCACACACCGGTGGGAAATAATCTTGAATTTAATTGGAACGGTAGCACAATTTCAACACGTCAAGATTCACATACAGTTCCTAAGTTGTTAAACTAGTGACACTTTCTCAATACCTGTTTTATTTCTCATACGTAAGTTCACACGCCAGTATTATGTCTTTAACAATACTTATTTAGCGCTCCACAAAATGCTTATATTTTAGCTTTGAAACAATTGTACGATTTGTCAACAATTACTTTTGAATGTATTCAGCTGTTATTCTCGGTAGGTACGAAACAGAATTTCGAAGACAGATCGGTTCATTGATGCGAACTGGTCGCGGAGAACGATGCAGTCGAATGCAAAGGTCTGCTGAAATGTCAAGACAGATGTTCACGCCCGCAGGTAACGGCCAGGTTAGTTGCTGCCGCTGAACAAGCAGACGATACATCCATACAACAGGCACCAGATTCTAGCGATTTGATTGGTTTATGCAGGCACCTATAATCTCCCACCCCACTCGACTCGTTACGTCACTATACTTCTCTCGCAATCCGGTTTGGATAATTCAGTTTTTAAAAAGTGTATAATCAGATGCAGTAATTATATTTTCCTCCTCCCAAACAATTACAGAAATAAATGGCAGTGCAATCCCCGCGGTGACAAGCATTGTAACAACTTTCCTTGAAACACAAACCCGGCTGTAGTGGAATAGTTTCTAAGCTGAGTTAATGGAATTATTTAAGAATTTTATGTTGTCATTCGGTATACCACACCCGTCTGTTTTCACGTTCAAGGAATTTCTGAATGACTTGTTTTAGAGTGTTTTCGTGCTCGAAACCTGACCGTCTGTTCCAGTTATTTATGATCAGCAATTTACGAAAAATACGAAACTCTTTCACAATGTAGTAGCCTGCAATTAGTTTCTTTCAAGAAATATGTGGGTAGTTTTGTATTGAGGTGACATTATGAAAGTTAATTTACGTTAAGTATTTTATACCAAAATTTTAAAGTAATAAGATTGCAGTGGCAGCGACTAACAGTTTTAACTTCATGTGAAAGCCACCATTACTTCAAAGAGGTAGAGTAGAAACAAATAAACCAAGCCGTGATAGTTAAAAACCGTTGAGTGCTTGAATAGAGAAGAATAAAGATATAGCAAAAATGAGTATCAGGTTATTATAACACAATCTCTGAGCGACAAAATTAAAATAACAAAAAAACTAGCTGGCTCACATGATAAAATTAAATAAGATACAATTCAATTCGAAATCTTTTTGCTGATGACATGGCGTTGTTAGCAGAAGAGGAAATGATACTAAAGGATATGCTACTGGAGCTAAATGACAGCTGTGAGCAGTATGGGATGAAAATAAATGCAAATAAGACGAAGAGTATGGTCACAGGAAGAAAAATACAGAAGATAAACTTGCGAATTCTAAATGAGGTAGTCGAGCAAGTAGACAGGTTCAAATGCTTGGGGTGTATTATAAGCAGTAACATGAGCTACTGTCAGGAAGTCAAAAGGAGGATAGCAAGGCCAAGGACGCTCCGGACCTCTGGAAAAAGAACTAAGGAAGAGACTACCACGGAACAATCCCCATCAAACCATAGTTTCTTTTTCTTAGTTTCATAATAACTTATGCTCTGCTCAGCTGCAACTTTGATATTATCTGATATTCTCTTACACGCTGTTAATATCTAGATTATTCATAACTCTTCACCTATAAATAGACAGAAAAAGCAACAAACAAATGAAAAACGAGTAGAGGGAAGCTGGCAGATAGGACCCATTTCGTTGCACACATTCTTCAAGTCTAAGTCATGACAGGTCGCACTATCCTGTTCAAACTACATGTCTCTACTGATGAGAGGATTACTGACATTTTTTTCTAAGACTATACATTTAGTAGTTGTCCAAAATAGTTTTCCCATCTGTTCAGGATGGCATAAGAGTCTGCAAGCAAGTCACCATTCTCATTCTTGATCACGTTTATCCTTGCCTGAAATCCATTCTTAAATTCATTTATGCCCTTATATAATCTCTAATGTTTTTATTCTTACTATTTATTTTGTTTCTATCTCATTCAGTTTTTCCTTTAAGTAATTTCTGTTTTTTTTTCTTAAGCGTATGAATTGCTTCCCATCTTTTATTGAAATAATTATCCCTATTCGCCTGCACTGGATCTCGTAAGAATTTCAGTTCTGCCTGTTTCTTTCTATACTACCATGGAACAATCTTCATCAAACCACGGTTTCTTTTTCTTAGTTTCATAATAACCTATGCTCTGCTCAGCTGCAATTTTGATATCACCTCTGATATTTTCTCACACGCTATTAATATCTAACACCTTCTCAACTTCGTCGGAACTTCCTAAAGTAGCAAACGTATTTGAAATTTTGACCTGATAATGTTTCTTAGTTTCCTCGTCTTTTAATTTCGGAATACTGAATCTCATAATATTAACTTGTCGCTCTACTCCCTTGGCTACTGATAGTCTTTCACTTAATTTTCCTATTACCAAACAATGGTCAGAATCTCAATCTGCCCTTGTAAAGGATCGAATGTCTACTATACTAGTATGTCTTCGTTTATCTAACAAGATGTGAACTTTTTAGTTGTGTGTCAATCCATCTGGAAAAAGTTCATGTATATTTATGTATATCCTTATGCGGGGATATTGCGGTTTGCACTGTTGTACTTGTTAAATACATGCAAGAATTGGTCTATGACAGGCTTGCAGAAGTGGGCGCCAATTGTGGCGTACGTCATAAGGCAGAATACGTCACTTATCCCTACCTTTCATCGCCGCGTCATTGACTTTGTAAGGGAGGGGATTTGTATTCAGTGTCTGTCTTATGTGACTGCATACGGGCCACAGATACGTCATTCAACGCCGGTGGACTGTGGACGGGGAACCAACGCTTTCCCCATGCTTCCATCCCTCTCTCGCCAGTTCTACATCCCTGATCTATGATAACTGAAGTCGGTAACGTAGTTCTTACAAGTGAATCAACTCCTCTAGCAAGCACCATATCAATACAGGAATTTACTTCTTATATCGCTAATTTTACTGCAATATAGTAAGCCATAGATTATGTAAGAAAGTGACTATAGTCTTCTTTTTCCATGATATCACGAGTGACATCAGAGTTTAGAGAAAAATCTTTAAGGGTCTATGTACGTGAAAGACAACAAATATTATCAGAAAATGCCGGCTCTATATTTCTAAAACTGTATAAGAAAATTAACTCACAATTGGACAAAAATTACAAGGTATACCACAACAAGACTTAGAACTTAAATATCTGATAAAAGTATAACAAAGGTTACTAATAATATTTTTCAAACCAGTTTTAACAAAGGAAAAAAAAAAATATATACATATATATATATATATATTCTGCAGTTACAACATTTGGTAACCATAACATTGTTATGGTCTCTATGACATCTTTAATTTTTTTCCTGCATGTAATAAACAGTTATTTCTGAAAAGTAGACTGCTCTCAGACATATAGAGTTGTTTATTTTAATACGATTGATTTTTCATTTGTCCTATACAAATATATTAAAATTTACATAATGTTTTGTGACCTAATTGTTCTATTTTCAAATAAATCGGCATTATTGTAGTCTACCTTTTGCATAAATGCATGTTAAATCAGTGTACAAAATTTCAGAATTATATCTTTAATGGTTGTAGAGTTATAAAATAATATGTGTAAAATTTTCAAATTTTGGAAAATTTAATTTAAAGTAAAAAGTAAATTCTAAAAAAACATTAGTCTATTAGTAACTTTTTTTAATACTTTTATCAGATATTTAAGCTCTAATAAATCTTGTTGTGGTACCTTGTAATTTTTATCCAATTGTGAGTTCATTTCTTTATAAATCTTTAGAAATTTAGAGCCTGCATTTTCTGATAATATTTGTGGTCGTTCACGTACATTTACCCTTAATGTATAAACGTTACAATTTTTCTCTCCTTGTAGGTCGAGTATAAATATTTAACATGAAGAAAACTCGAAAAATAGCGAAGCTTGGATCTATCTTCGTCTTAAGGTAAGAAAGGGCGAGCAAAGTATCCAAGTCTATAAGGGTGCTATTCATAGACATTTCGCAGCACGCGCTACGAGCGTACTAAGCTAGCCCCGGCTACCCACTGGTTACTAGTACAGAATTAAAATCATATCCTATCGCTAACACTGGTTTATGAATACGAAAAACGCTGATCGTCCATCGGAGGCCCGCGCTAAAAATGTCTATGAATACGGCCCTAAGTTTTCATAAGTATGCTTCACTAGAAATGGAAAAAATCGACGCTAAGCCTCTTCCTAGCGCTGCATTTGTTCATTTGTTGTAAATTGGAAAGACATTGCAGTTTTTTAGTTAAGGTTACACGCCATTTTCTACTTTCGGGATCGCATTTGAAGTATGAAACCGCGTAGGTTTTTTTGTCTGTTGCCACTGTGGTGTGTCTTGCTATTTCAGTAGTCCTACCGTGTATTCGGCTGCTGTCAAGCATTGTAAAACCTAACAGAGGATATAAAAACCCATGTTAAGTTGTACAGCACATTTATTTCCGAAGCCGAGAGACATTAGTATGGGACATGCACAGCTTTAAAGAGAAGAGAGAAGGCAATGGCACATCGCCTTCCTTCTTTGCTTTCTTCCTTCCTGAGTTAATTCGGATTCTTCTGTGGCAATGCCATAGTAATTATTGCTGTATGCAACTTTACATTACACAGCAGTCGTTCATCTTTTTCAAGCGATGTCACTTATAGCTCATTTAAAACCAGTATACAGAGTGTAATGGGTATAAGTGCCATTATTTTAACTGATGATTGTTCATGTCACAAGGAAGAAAAAATGTCCTCACATTATTTTTCTAATCGCAATATTTAACTAATTATTAAATTTACAATATTAGACGTTTTGCAACGTTGCTGGAGGGGAGAGGGAGTTTACAAGTACACAGTACAGCTCAAGTGGATACAGACATATCGGTACAAAACAGATGCTCTATTCTAATGCAGGGGCGGACAGTTGTTTACATAAAACGAACAGCAAATACAAACTTTCAATCTCATTAATAGAACTTTATGGTAAATTTCAATTTTATTTAACAATATTGGCAATATTGGTCCAGCCACCAGCGTGCCTCAGTCGGTTAAGGCGCTTGCCTGCCGGTCTGAAGTTGCGCTCGGGCGCGGGTTCGATCCCCGCTTGGGCTGATTATCTGGTTGGGTTTTTTCCGAGGTTTTCCCCAACCGTAAGGCGAATGCCAGGTAATCTACGGCGAATCCTCGGCCTCATCTCGCCAAATACCATCTCGCTACCACGAATCTCACCGACGCTAAATAATCTAGTAGTTGATACAGCGTCATTAAATAACCAACTTAAAAAATATATTGGTCCTTTTTTATTGTAGGCTTACGCCTAAAAAATAAACAATAATGGTTTAAGTGCAATATTTTAATCTCTCCCGTTTCCATAAAGCAGTAAAAAAAGGTAAAGGTATTCCTGTAACATACCATGAAGGCATGGAGGTAGAGCCCCATACTTTCCATGACCTCGGCACTAGAATGAGGTGGTGTGGTCGGCACCAAGCTCTGACCGTCTTTCACCCCCGGGAAAGACCCGGTACTCAATTTTATAGGAGGCTGAGTGAACCTCGGGGCCGTTCTGAAAGTCTGGCAACGAGAAAAAATCCTATCACCGCCTGGGATCGAATCCCGGACCTTCCAGTCCGTAGCCAGCTGCTCTACCAACTGAGCTACCCGGCCACTCCATAAAGCAGTATCGTTTTTAAAGAAATTTCTGTTTGTGTGATTTTCGAAACTCCTAGTTTCTAATAATCGTTGAGGAACTGGTACAAAAGTTCGCTGACCTTCATTGCAGAAAACATTGACGGTACATCTTTTTGCTCACCCCTGCCAGAAGCAAAAGGAAGAACGAAACGAACGAACGAACGAAGGAAGCGAATGTAGCAGAAAAGTAAAATGAGTAAGTAGAATGATTAGAGAAGAAACTATTGAACAGAAAAACAAGAAATGAAACTACTACGATGATGATGATGATGATGATGATGATGATGATGATGATGTGATTAGCAAGAAAATTTTGCTTGATTCATTCTTAGCTAAGCAATAAAATTATAATAGCAATTAACTCAAAACAGGATTCGAACTCAGCGGTCCATTGTTTGTGTGGAATACCCTGTGCACGCTGTTTGCTGCTCTAAAATTCGATCGTGCCAGAGATACAGTAGCGTGAACTTGTCTTGATACTAATTTGCGTACTAACAAGAATGGAATGTAGTTGACCCATTTGTTTTGTTTTGATTTTTTGTGCCGTAGATTTCTTTTCACGGTTACATAAATTCCTAAGATCTGTTCAGTGTCGGATTCGATTGCTAGAGAAAGTTCAAGCAGAGACGTAAGCTACCCCGGAGTGCGGATCGGCTCCGACTGGGCGTTAAAGATGTATTGTTCCCCTCTGACCTCACCTCAGGGGGTTAATGAGACAATCTACGGAATCATTTTCATATTCGTCTCTTACTTGCCGTTTGTGTCCTCATAGCTTCTCGCGGGACATAGTTTTCGGTCAGAGAATGTATTATATAGGAAGGAAGTATAATGTCATATATCACATAGCATTATGACTTAATACACTGGAACGTATTAACCAACTCATGAGACAATCGATAGGCCTACTGAGTATGGTCGTATCGGGAATCGAAAACATGACCTTCCGGCTTATAACGCAATGTCTTAACAGCTAATCTACCGCTTCCTCCACATTTTAGACCTATACAGCCATAGCAATCAATTAATATCTTATGACTGACAATAAAAACACTTTACTGTAAATAAAGTAGGCTCTAAAAGTAAAAGTTTATCCCTATTACAGTAGAATCTCTATTATCCGTGGCAATGAAGGGGATTGACTGAACGGTTAATCGAAAAAATCGGATAATCCGTACCATGAAATATTTTTCCAAATTAAGTGAATAACACTGAACTTTCGTCATTTTCTCCGTGGTCTTGTGTTTAATAAGCTTGGTAGTGAATCAGAAGTTCGCTAATTTAAGTTTGGTTGTCAACGACATGCTTTAAGGGGTAAGAAAACTTCTTTTATTGGCTGTCAGCGGAAAGATAGGAATACTGTATTAAAGGTCTCATGTTGTAGATTTGCATACTGTATACACTTTATCCTTGACTTTTATTAAATCGTGCACAGTTGTAACATCAGTCTCGTATTGTGATGCGAGATGACCCACAATTTCTCTATCCCCAAACTACTTAATTATTTGCATTTTGTTCGATACTTAGCACAACACGTTTTCTTTTGACACTCATGTAATTCATTTTATATAGAAGTAGAGTACGGTAACTCGAACAATGGACCAAAACTGTGTAAGTGTAAATGCTTGTAATAACACTCTCTAGAAAAAAAAAAAACCTATACTAATATAACGTACAATACATATTATGTTTCTGTAGCAAAAGGAGAAGGAGCGAGAGAAAGACAGTCGGATAATCCGCCAATCGGTTAATAGGGTGACGGATAATCGGGGTTACACTGTACATGGCATAGAGACCCACAGGATAGGAGGAGATTATAATAAGCGTTCACTAATCCTCACGGATTCGTCGGCGCATTCGGATTTTTATTTTTTGACTTTTCCAAAAATACTGGATTTTTCAGAAAAAAAATGTAAATAGTACATGAGAAACCCATTAAATAGATTAAAAAACAAAAATTGGACTAAATAAAAAACTAAAGATAATATACAACAAGAAAAAAAAGTAAAAGCCAAATTTCTATTATTTTAAATTGAGCATCGCCAACACTTGAAGCATGGTGCCGACCACACCACCTCATTCTAGTGCCGAGGTCAAAGAATGCATGGAGCTCTACAGCTTGTTCAAGTCAAGTCTGAGAGTGGGGATATCGGGATGGAATGTAGAGGCAAAACACAGTTGCCACATAGGTCACTTGACGCTCAGATTTCAAAGTGTGCACATCGTTTAAAATACACTACGGAGCGCAAGCATTTTTTGTCCTTGTCTTCAGATAAAGGCAACAGTTACGCTGTCTCCCAGCCTCCCCCCTCATGCAACTTTCTCTCCTACGCCCACGCTTGCCAATCAGAACGCCAAACCTCACTGTCAAGCAGAAGTAGAAGTACAGTCTATTTCAAAGCGTCTTAAATTGTTACCGCTGTATGAACTGAAGCGCAGTAGGAAAACTTTGCTGTCATATGAGACTGTACTGGTCTCCTCTCGTTACCGCCTCCTTTCACTACAGAACTGCCTCCAACTTCTCCTCTCGGCTCGCAGACTTAACTTGGTTGAGCTGTAACTCCATGTCCCCATGCGCCTCATAACATGTATCGGAGTAACTTTACCTTTACTTATCGCCCACTTGGGCGTATCGCCTCTGCCGGCATGACCGGATTCCGTCCACAATTCTGGCCAGATAATTCTTGACGGATTTCCATACGAGCAATGATCAAACTAAAAGGCATGACAATATGTCAATTGCAAGTTCGCTAATCGTAGTAATACTGAAGACATAAATGAAATAGATTATCCGGAGCTTATTTTGTTAGTCCAAGAGTATGAAGCATAGACAAATGACGGATTCAGAGCCATGGTGGGCCAAGTGCCATTTGCTAAAAACGGAGAAAGTATGTGTTAAAGTTAAGTAAATACCATAGTTTAATGAAGATTTACTTATCATTTAGTTTTTATGTGCATATTTTATATTATTTGTTATACCGTATGTTTCATTGAATTATGGTATTTACTTAACTTTTACCCCAATTTTCTCCGTTTTTAATATATGGCGCTTGGCCCACTATGGCTCTGAATCCTTCAAACAACATAGAGTATGAAGAGCTTTACAGTTTGTCAAATAAGAATTATAGGAAATGTAATAAGCAAATGAACATATGGGATGGGATTAGGGAAATAATTAATCAAATAAGTACGGTCTTCATAGTTTAAGTTACAGATCTGTTCATTTTATTTCCAGGTTCAGTAAAGAATACTACAATGAAATAATGCTCTCTATCGGTAAATAACAACACTAACAGACGATAAAGTCCACACCTGTGGAGTAACGGTCAGCGCGTCTGGCTGCGAAACCAGGTGGCCCGGGTTCGAATCCCGGTGGGGGCAAGTTATCTGGTTGAGGATTTTTCCGGGGATTTCCCTCAACCCAATACGAGCAAATGCTGGGTAACTTTCGGTGCTGGACCCCGGACTCATTTCACCGGCATTATCACCTTCATATCATTCAGAAGCTAAATAACCTAGATGTTGATACAGCGTCGTAAAATAATCCAATTAAAAAAACAAACGATAAATTCGGAAATGCATACAAGTGAGCGACATTGTGATGAAACTCCGAACGTGTCGAACGGATCCATTCCAGTTAATGAGCGCTTACCTTAGAAGGCTCTCTTCTTTTCTTTACAATCGCCATTGGTAGCAGTAGAGAAATCAGCCTACGTGCTTGCCGTCTTTACCCTCACGGAAAACTCTTCGAAACTAATTTCTGTTAAGAGACTGAGTTAACATCAGGGCCACATTGCGAGCGGAAGGATTAGGATTATATTAATAGAGAAAATACATGATCCCATTGTGATTCGAACCCGCGAACTTTCGTCTTGAAGCGCAATACCTTAACGGCGACTCTACCGTGCAGATATGTAAATTAAGTACAAAAATTAATTCCACATCATACTTTTTGAAGGGTATTGTGCATCGATATATCTGTAAACTTTTTCAGGGGTCAAATCTCTTTCCTCAGTTCAAATACGCTTGAAGACAAAGCAATGACAGTTTATTGTTACTGTCAATTGCCTTTTCCTTTAATAAACCGAGCGAGGTAGTTCATGTGTTCCGCATGGGACTCGCATTCGGGAGGTGCGCGGTTCAAATCCCCGGAACGACCAACCTGACTGTGATTTTTCCATGGTTTTCCACAATTACTTAGGCAAATGTCGGGTTGGAATTTTCATTGCCACGGTCCATTTCCCTTCCTCTTCCTTGTAGAAAAAAAATTAGATCTCGTATCACCTCATTCATCTTGATCATCTCATTCCACAGGCATATTCAGGTCATGACGTATGTCTTCGTCCGCTTGCAAGAGGGACATCCTCTGCGAAAGAGTCTCCAAGCCTTTCGCAATAATTTCTGCCAGGATTCATTCCTTAAGAGCACTTCGGAATGAATCCTGCACTACTTGGTCACCTTGGCGGTATGAAATTAAGACGAGGGAGTGCAGGGGTCCATTGGGTGAGCGGGTGAGGGCCTCATGCGGCCGGTGGACTGGTACACTTCATTCTCATTCATCTCAAATTCAGGGTGCACAATAGGCCACTGTCGAGCCTATGTGCTGAAGGGTCGTCCCTAGCCAATCACTACTACTACTACTACTACTACTACTACTACTACTACTACTACTACTACTACTTCCTTCAATAAATAAAACTAAATAAAAAACAGTAATACTAAAGGTTTATGATTTTATAGATGCCAACTTCTAAATTAGGTATTTTAAGGTAATTACAATCAAAATGTTAGATTTTGTTCATTGAAACGAGAAGATTTAAATCTCGAAGTTAGAACTATATTAACAGAATACGATCAAGACTAAGAACTGAGGGTCTTGTTAACACTCAATTGCAGCTTCAGAGGTAGGATAGTGAAGTGAAATTTAATCCTATTTCTATTTATCTATTTATGTTCCCCTCTATTTTCTTCTATCATTCTTTCTTCTTCTCCGTTTTTACTTTTTCCTTTCTTTTAAGGCATTTTACCCGTGTCATTACTTTGCCTTTTAATCTTCTAGAATCTAGACCAGCGGTCATCAGTACAGAGCACCCTGGGGCTAGCGTCTCTTACCCGCGGAGAACACACTGCACTATGGTGAAATCGTAGCTGCTAGCGGGTATGCTCTCTACCTCTTCCTGCTGCACGACGGGGCACACGGGACGGCTCCGCTTACACTTTAACCATTTCAGGGAGTGCTGACGACCACTGATCTAGACAAAGACAAGACAGACATGTGGACATCGCAATTACAGCGGAGAAATTTTGACGCGGGATTCTAATCGATAACCTAGACTTCATAATGTCAAAGATCCATCAACTATTGCGATCATCACAGCCGGAAAAATGTACGTAATCGTATTTTTCTATTGAGCATTTTTAGTAGTTAATTAAAATTATGAAATTATTGAAAGAACGAGGAAAATTATATAAGAACAGGAGGAAGTGTGTACTATGAGAAAATGAGCCCTCCAGCTGTTCTGTCCATAATAAATTACACAGGATTCGTCGAGTATCGAAAACAGATTCTATTGGTAAGAAGTAAATAGACTATGGGAATATAGCTGCCCTCAGTACAAATAAAATCCACGGCGTGACAGTAAACTGTACTGCATGAACCTTAGATCCGAGAAGTTTGGAGTACGAAAAAGAGATTTACTATAGTACCCCAACAATTTTTTTGGCGAAATGTTTGCATTTTATTTATTTATTTATTTATTTATTTATTTATTTATTTATTTATTTATTTATTCATTCACTCATTTATTCATCTGTCATTTATTCATTCATTCACTCATTTATTTATTTATTTATTTAACCTGGTAGAGATAAGACCATCAAGCCTTCTCTTCCCTTCTACCAGGGGATTACAGCTTTAATATTATCATAATTACAATTAATATTAAATTTACAAATACAATAAAAATCAACGTACTAAAAGATTAACTGATTAATAAAGGCTAGACAGTTTATTGTAAAATTAAGAAGAGGGAATTTTTTTATTAATTAAGCAAAAATTAAACCTAATCTACACAGTAAGAAAATGCCTAATAAGTTTGTTTTTGAACGCTACTAAATTCCGACGTTCTCTGATGTCACTGGGTAGGGTATTCCACAAGCGTGAGAGCGAGATTGTGTATGATGATGAATACGATGATGTCTTATGTGTTGGTATGGATAGTATGTGAAGGAGATGAACATTCCAAGTAACAGTGATACTAATTCTCATACTTTTCTGCGCGTTTATTATTATTATTATTATTATTATTATTATTATTATTATTATTATTATTATTACCATTATTATTATTATTATTCTTTCTCTCAGTTTAACCTCTCCCTTCTAGGTACATTTACACGACCCACGCCACCCGGGCGACCTGTCGGGAGAGGAATTAAGCTATGGATCACATACATACTTTTTTGACCACACAAGGACATGGAGGGCCTCCCAGGATGAGGGATCAGCTCAATGCCAGGGCCGCCTCCGATACAACACAAACATTTAAGACATTACACATCATTCACTCAGACACATATGAAAGGATTAAGGGAAGGATCGCCGTCCATGGCCGGACTTTCAAGAGGTACAATCCCGGAATTTGCCTGGAAATAACTGAGGAAACCATGAAAAACCTCAGTTAGGATTGCCGGCCCCTGGGATCGAACCCCGGACTTCCCGAGTGCGAGGCCAGCCCTCTACCACGCCGCTAGCCCGATCGGTTTTTTATTATTATTATTATTATTATTATTATTATTATTATTATTATTATTATTATTACAAATTTCGTGTGTTGTAAGAGTCGCTCACTACGCATAATCCGGTCTCGCAGCATGATCACAGAATATTTTTATATTAATGAGCAATTTCTGTTTGAGAACAAGTATGTATGTTGGTAAATTGTGAGTGTTTATGGGCTTTCATTTGCCCAGTGATCACTTTACATTATTTTCGAGACTGTTGATTCTTCTTCAGTGTTTTTCGAGAGAGTAGCACGAAGATTGACAAAGCGCTCGTAAATGGGCCAAGAAGCATATTGCACTGGTCAGGGGCGTGGGGCCGTTCCTTTCACCGCGCGGTGCATCGGATTCTCAGGCAGGCGCTCGCTCACTTTCCCACCGCTACACGCTCACACCTCGAGGCCGGACGTCACGCTGCAACACGATACCGGTACACTTCGTAATCCTTGAGTTCGGTTCGGTTTCCGGTCGGAAACATTAGGACAAACCAACTTCGTACATCTTTTTCTTCCTGGATCATAGCCATGTTTCATACAGTAGGTCTTCAATGCTTGTAGACATGTTTTGTTTTCGAACATTCAGTTCAAGTGTTCTCCCCAATTTAATACACGTTTTATCACCGATACTTTCTTCACGATCATGATCATCTTCATCATCATCATCATCATCATCTTCTTCTTCTTCTTCTTCTTCTTCTTCTTCTTCTTCTTCTTCTTTCTGAATCATAGTCTATTTTAATGCTTCATAGATTTTCAATGCTTCTGGAGATACCTTGTTTTCGAGCATTCAGCTCAAATGTTCTTCCCAATTTAATATACACTTTATCTTCATCTACAAGAATTAGGCTTTCAGACCTTATGGTAACTTAACACTGGCGCGATAGGAATCGATTTCCGTTATAACTGTTGTGACTTCACTCCATAAAAATCTCCAGTTCACGTTTTTCTTTTTCATATCACGTCATGCCATATAAAAATATTCGGTTATAGGGTAGCGAACGAGCTACGATTATGCCCGGTTGAGAATCGTTTTGGTAGTTCAGTTGGTATAGTGCTGGTTTACGACGACTCCGTACGCGAATTCAAAACCGAACAATGGCGGAGATCTATTTTTGGTGAACAAAGTCGAGTTTCTGAGGGGGTTTCCTCAAGAGTTCTCTCGTTTTTTCCTCGTCATTACACCAACACTCTGCAAGACGAATCGATCGTCCTCCATGGTGAGTGTTCCTCATGGTTTGTTCAAAGACTGGTAAATGACAGAAGTAGCGATTCTAGACGACTCAAGTTCTGCACAAGAGGCACCGGAGTTCACCAGATTCTCCCTTGTCTGACGGGAACATAACAACTCTTGTAGATCTATGAGGTAGGTCTACAGCAGACCAATATCAGAGTTGTGGTAATTATATGGATTTGATGGATAGCCAGAAAAGCGTGGTGTGGCCGGTGGTGAAACCAGCTTAGCCGGGGAGCACAATCAGCACGCACTTCAATTCATAAAGGGTACACAAAAAAGCCTATTTGTATTGAAGTACTTAGAGATGCTCCATGCCTCACCCGATAAACAGCTCTATGTTTACGATGACGACGGCGACGAAGATGACGAGGACAAAGACGAATAAGAAGTAGCAGTGAGATAGAATCGAAGTTTTATCGCACGATTTTTCTGTGTTGCACAGTTACAAGTTTTGACTAGAGTCCTGCGTTTGGTTATTTGAGTACAAGTTAGGAGTACATTGATCACACTAGCTTCGCTCTGCAAGTCAAACCAGTTCGACTGTAATGAGGCCGTCTCCGCTCCGTTTCTAGCGTTTACATCTCCTTATTCGTATAGTATAGGCACTAAACAATGAGAACAGTACCCATGTATAAAATATACGGTTACGTGCATTTAATAACAAACTAAATATTTATTTAAAGTCGCCTTATAGGCAACAGAAGATTATTCTCACAATGAGTGAAACGAATCTAGATTACAGATACTTTCTGATTCATAATATATCTTTCATCCAAAAACTAAAAATTAATGCTCTTTATTTCTCTCATATTTACAGAGTTTTGAACATTTAAATTGCACTTTTTAAAACTAAATATTTTTTATCAAAGTGAAAACGAGTTTAAAAATAAATAATCCGATAAGTTATTGAAAGGATTGAAATTTGAATATTCACAACTGAAAATCAGTTAATATTGAAATACATAAAATATATTACGACCCTGGCGTTTCAACTTTCTTTCACATAGACATGTTTCAGATGTTTTTGTCTCCGTGTATTACCGTCTCTAATACCACATTGCAGGAATTAATTATGGATACTTGTTTTACATGTGAAAGTTGTAGCTGGACAGAGTTTATGCATGTACACATCTACAAATAAATAAATAAATAAATAAATAAACGCGTAAGTAAATAAATGCTGAAATTACAAAAATACTACAATAAATCATATTAAAATAAAATTATCTATTATATACCTTGATTACGCACTTTTAATTATTTACACTGAATAGGCCTACTTGCTTCTTGTTTTGATTCTGCATATTATTTACAGCAGACCTGAACTGTGTGTCTGAGATTCGGTGCCACTGATCTGTACCCCATACGCAACTACACTGTTGCGGGTTGCTTGGTGACTGACTCTAAGGGTGCTATTCATAGATATTTCGCTAGCCCGCGCTACGAGCGTGCTAAACTAGCCCCGGCTATCGACTGGTTACTTGCATGGGATTCATATCATATGATATTGCTAACACTGGTTTATGAATGCGAAAAACGTTAGTTCGCCGATCATCCACCGGAAGCCCGCGCTAAGAATGTCTATTAATATGGCCCTAAGTGAATAATGCATGATTCTAGTTATGACACATTTTATATTTTGTAAATTTATTTGTGGCAGGATGCAACCCAGGAAGTAAGGGTGATACTAGTGGCAACAGAAGTTGAATTTCCGTTCCACAATTTTTTTTCATATTTGTATTAATATAGGTCGAATACATACGCTACACGTGAAGGAAACCGCAGTTCTTTGTGACGACCTTAAAGTAGATTTTTACAGTATGAAAATACTTTCCCTTAATAATTCGTTTATTTAGAAAGTGAAATCGGTAACATTCTACGAAGAACGTTGTTACTGCTAGGGAGATAATCCGATATAAAATATTGTTTGCGAAATAAAAAAAAGAAGAACCTTGGGAAGATCCCTTCTCCACAAGTTTCTTACATAGGACATTATATAATACACGTACACAACGTGGGAAAATATGCAAGTAGTGTTTGATTTGTTTTGGTGATAGTCTATAAACATGTCTGGAGTCGCTAAGGCTCGCTAATTAGTCATACAAACCACATCGTATTGTTCAGCTGCCTGAGAGAGTGTTCCTCGACATTTTATTTTGTTGTATGTGTACGAATCTAATTGTTTTGTATAGACCTAACCTAAAGGTAAAGAGATAGGGAAGTTTTAACTACTGAACTGCTCTAGTCCGTACATAAATAAAAACATGTAGGCCACATCTTAAGGAATCATTAACTATACTATTCCTTTACAGACTATGAAACATCGACAATACAACACAACAAAAAGACCGGTTCTGTTTCACAGTCTGGGTTGTATTTATCCACGTCCACCATCTAGATTGTAGTCAAATATGAAGCGCTTGTATTGCTGAGGAAGAGTTCGTCACTAATACCCAGTAGATATGCAATTTGAGGCGCTCAGAATAACAACGGCAGATCCCAACCGAAGTACATTTTGATAAAAATGACATTTTATGTTTGTTTTTAAAGCTCTGCGAATTTTTAATATTAAGACTTAATTTTTTCAGAATTTGTTAAATATGGTGCTTAAAATTTACCTGCAAATTCTTGATCCTTTGTCGATAGTAGTTCGTCTGTTTTTCTTCTGTTCAGTTAAACAGAGTATATGGAAATTTAAAAAAAATAGGATAATAAGGATTTTTCTTTATTTATATGACGTCTTGGTACGATAAATCTATGTATGATTGAATCGAAAACTTCCATTTTTACCAAGTTAGGCTAATTCAAAGAGCAACAATATGAAACTGTTATTTGTCTTTGTCATTTTGCACTTACAAGCAAATTCAAATTTACACAAATATAGAGAAAATGACAGAATCCCGTAATGTATTTTCACTACAACACGGGCCTTCGCCAAAGACCGGTTTCTTATATGAAGTTTGCTACTTGTTCTTCTTCACGAGTCAATAAAATACTAATGAAAAACACGGGCGGTACCTTCTTTTTTACAACGTAGGTTCAGCTGAAGGTCTTGTTTGCAACAACATTCAATATATCAATTTTAAATTAAAATTAAATGAAATATTAATATCTTGCAAATGGAATTTTATTCTGTAGGCAGCAAACTTCGAGGTAGTTCAAGCAACTAGGTAGCCTTGAGAAGGACACAAAGACGTCTGGCAGAGAGCGAATACAGTAGTCAAAACAAAAACGATGTCATTTAATAAGCAAGTGGATGTCGAGTCTGTGGCTCAGCACTAGCAGTCTAGTACACTGTACTTTGCTGTTCACGTAACCACAGTCTAGTATATACAGTCACGAAACTTGAGTTGTGAGGGTGCTAGGAACAATAGACTGTGCCGGTACTATTTCTCATTGTCTGTAATGAGGCGATATTAGCGATCCTAGTGGTTAGCAACTATCTATGGATGCATATTTACTACGTTGTTACTGCTAAGTGGGAAGAGTGTATATACTAGAGTGTATATACTAGACTGTAAAGTAACATTGTATATAAAGTGCAGGGTTCGTGACCGTTTCAACAATTCAGCAGTACACAGTACCCGGTCTCTCATACTGCATACCTACAGTTTGTAAACATCGAACTAGGCTAGTCCCCAGCCTGCAGACTTAGAAAATCCTAGGTCTACATCATAAACAAAAATTCTCTGTTCTAATGTGTACTGTATTGTCACGAACTAAACTAAACTGCACTGAATGGAAGTCAGCTCTATACTAATGCTTTAACCTTGACATTCCTTAGCTGTGTTACCTGCCCATACTATGCAATACAAAATCTTCCCACTCTCGATCCAGGTGAAATGTACACAGCTACACACTATTTCCTCGGTAGTCGCGTTCGATATTTAACAGTAAAATGCGGACGGCATTTATATGAGCGAAACCTGTTTCCTGGAGAACGCTCCGTACAATTTTACATAGACATCGTCGCACTCTTTATAGGAGGTAAATATAAATTATACTCGAAAAGAAATTAAACGCAGAATAATTATGAGAAATGCCTGTTATTATTCGGCTGAAAGCTTCAGTCTTCCAGTCTGCTCTCAAAAAAGCTAAAAGTTAGAATATATAAAACAGTTATATTACCAGTAGTTCTATATCAGTGCTGCTCATCGCAGTGACTACTACTGTGGAGAAATCGGAGATTACGAATAAAGCTCTCCACCGGTGATCTCCGATACTACCGTAGGTGGAACAGGGAACATACGGAGGGATGCGGGGGTTCGGAGCGAAGCGACAGTTAGCTCAAGGACGACCGGCGCGTACGGACTGACGATAGTTGTGAGGGGAATAAAATGGCACCAAATCGGATATCCGTCGCATGGAAATTCTTTAATTTGGCTGAAGGTAATAATAAAGTCGCACATTGTAAACTTTGTGGGCGAATTTACTCTAAGGATGGTGAAACTTCGAATTTGTTAGACCATTTGAAGCGATCGCACAATCGCGAACTTGATGAAAACAATTACGCAAAACATTTGATACGATTTCTTTTTAAATTGTTTTAGTGCTATTGTTCCCAAACGCTCACAGTCTATGAAAAAGTCTTGAAATTTCTCTAAAACGTAACTTTTGAGGCAATAAAAAACAAATGAAATATTTACAAGACGACTTGAGTTATATTTTACTGTTTAGACAACTTGAGTTACATTTTACTGTTTGGATTAAAATATTTCTGAATGAAACTAAAGAAACATCTGGTAATAATATAATTACAATTATCCTTAAGTTGATATCCACTTATATTTTTATTACAGAGTAAGAGTGGCGCGTTTTAGAAGAGGCAGTTCAAATACTGACACCCTTTAACACAATAATCACAATCCTGTCCGGTGAAGAATCTGAATAAATTATGTTGGACAATAAACTTTAGCCCATTGATAGCCCACGTTTCTTTTGTTTCATTCTGAAACGAGAGTTTCTAGGAGAATTAAAGTATAAATGTTTACATTAAGTACTGAAAAGCTTTACTTCTGCATTAGTTTTGCAGTTAGATTGAATGTTATTAATTTGATCAATGACATAAAACTAATACGGCTTTCCATATATACTATGAATTTCAAAACTAGAAAAAAAATCTGTCAGCTAACGTAGCACTTAAAGCAACACAAAAAAAAAGAGCCGAAGAAAGAGAGAGATTAACACAAAAGAGAGATTAAACAACAACAAATTACAAATTATTTTAAAAGATACGCGGACGTCAGCGGACTCGAATCACTACCTCATCCGATTAAAGGAATGCTCAGCGGAAAGTGTATGTCTGTGCCACAGTACATATACAACCTGCGCTGCATCAATCGGAGGTAACCGGAGGTCTCCGATTGAAAGCGCGCAAACAACCGCTCCGGAGAAAATCTAATCATAAGCAGCACTATTCTATATGCTTGTGAAACTTGGACTCTCACTTTGAGAGAGGAACAGAGGTTAAGAGTGTTCGATAATAAGGTGCTTAGGAAAATATTTGGGGCTAAGAGGGATGAAATTACAGGAGAATGGAGAAAGCTACACAACGCAGAACTGCACGCATTGTATTCTTCATCTAACATAAAGGAACATTAAATCCAGGCGTTCGAGGTGGGCAGGGAATGTAGCACGTATGGGTGAATCCAGAAACGCATATAGAGTGTTAGTTGGAAGACTTGAGGGAAAAATATCTTTGGGGAAGCCGAGACGTGGATGGGAGGATAATATTGAAATGGATTTGAGGGATGTGGGATATGATGGTAGGAACTGGTTTAATCTTGCTCAGGATAGGAACCGATGGCGGCCTTATGTAGGGCTGCAATGAACCTCCAGGTTCTCTAAAAGCCATTCGTAAGTAAGTAACCACAATCTTTATAGTGGTAATGGCTAAGGAAAGGGTTAAGAACAAAGTAACGGAGAACTCAGATAAAGGATACTGTCTACATTCATTTTAATCCGTGAACAAAAAAAATCTTTTACATATAGATACTGCATTGAACCAAAAGATTTACTTCCCCAACCGATGTCTCATTCCGGCTTCTTCTCTCTCCAGTAAAAAAATCCTCAGCTGGGTTTCAATTCGAGATAGGCCTACTACTTCCAAAAAAGGGCGGAGGTATAGTATAAAAGTAATACATTTTTATAATCTTGTTCAAGTTACACTATAGCATTGTTACGGTGATTAATAACATCTTTTCCACGAAAATAAATAATATTTTCTCATTTGAAGTTCAAAAATATTCATGCAGATAATATAAAATAATGGCCGAATTACAACAAACATGTAACAGGCAAATAACAGAAGGGGAATTTAGGGATAAGGTTGCTCTGGAGATCCAATCGATGATCGAAACAAATTGGGGAACCGAGTTATACCTCTATGGAGGAAGCAGAGAAGACAGACTGGGCTTAACCTGGTTTCGTTTAGGAGCTTGGAGGGCACTTAAAATCGTCAACGAAGAGGGGGCGAGAATATGTCCTCTTTGCGGTAGAGGCGAGACATCGCATATTTTATCGGAGTGTGAAGCCACAGAAGCTCTGAGGAAACGATTCCAGCAGAGTTCTTCCTTACATCTAGAGGGGACACTTCGCAACATACGGTATATTAAATAACGCTAAATTCTGTGACAGTGTGGGAAAATTTATGGCAAAAGTTCGACAGCTGAGGGGGAACTGGCCGAGGAGGAGGGGGTCCAGGATATAAGGGGAACAGTTATTTATTAGTGTTGCAATGAGTAGTATTAACACTGAGCGGATAAGGTAATTAGGGGTTAATGTTCTTTTTGTATTTATTGTGTTTTTTCTATTTGTTTTTTATTGCGTGTGTATATGTTTTTATGTCTTACCTTTATATTTATTATTTGAATTATTTATTGCAGTTTCAATAAAGAATTGAATTGTTTATATACTTATATGTTTAACTGTGTGTGTTTTCATATCTTACATTTATTTTATTTTTATTATTTTTGTGAAATTTGGTATGAAGTTAGATTAGTTGTAATTGTGATAATTAATGATAACGGTAGTAATAATAACAATTATTCTTGGTTTACTATTTTATTATTAGTAGTATTATTTTTGTTTTCTTTGAAGATTCAAATTGTGCATAAGGCCGTACGGGCTCGTGCGAAGGATCTTGTGTACATGAGTTTATATAATTGTGTATCAATAAATGAAGGGTTCACAACAATAGTGGGCCAAGCGCCACTTACTAAAACCATAGGAAACAAGGGTTAAAATAAAGTTATTACCATAATTCAATGGAAACATATAGCAAGTAATATAAAGTGTACACATTAAAACTAAATTATATGTCATTCTTCATTAAACTATGGTATTCACTTAACTTTAACCCTTGCTTTCTCCGTTTTTAATAAATGAATCGCTTGGTGCAGAAAACCCTCTTGGCCAATTACTGTGATTTTTCAGGAAAAGGAAAAAACTGAATTATTTTGATTGCAGAGTCAGAAATTGGAATCCATTTTAATCTATGAATAGTGGGTGGAATGCACATGTTTTCTGTAAAGTATGAGTCTTCATGTTATTTTCAGCTCCAAGATATAATGTATTAAACATGTTGGACATGAGGGATTTCTACTCGAAACACACACACAATTCAGTAAGAAAGTACATTGTATGCAAAAACCATTACAAAATTATACAGTTCTGTCCAATATAACTTACATTATGTTTCTTGAGACACATAAGTGGATTTGAATACAAATATCCATAAAAGGATTACATTTTTGGAAAATGAGGAAGATAAAGTTCGAATCTTTTCAAATCGGCCATCTTTTTGTCACTAATCAATAATCATTGACACTTCAGAAGGGAAAGCTAGTTTTGATGGGAAATCTGGAATTAGGTGTTTTCTGCAAGTCTGAAAGTATGTTTCTGCAGCCCATCAATGAAATTTCGAGCTTTGACAACACCAGGAGTTTGTGTGCAATAAATTCTGAAATTGAAAAATGCTGCTTCATCTCCCTAGGACTTTTCTTCCTTGTGACTCCAGAGATAACACATTTTTCTTATAATGTACTGGCCACCAAGATTTAAAATCGAGTCGGCCTGGCTAATGCAATCGATATAGCTCTGGCCTTCTGTACTCGAGGTTGCGGGTTCGACCCCGGCCCAGGTCGATGGTATAGAAGTGTACTTAAATGCGACAGACTCATGTCAGTAGATTTACTGGCATGTAAAAGAACTCCTGCGGGACAAATTTCCGGTACACCAGCGACGCTGATATAAGCTCAGCAGTTGCGAGCGTCGTTAAATAAACCATAATTTAATTTTTAATTTAATTTAAAATCGAAAATTTCTTCTTTATGGACCACGTGTAACGTGAAAGGACTTTTAGAGCTAGAAGAGCTAACTAATTCTGTGTAATCCAGTGATAAGTACACTCTGTCTTTTTTCTTTACAGTTCTCTTCACAACACTGAAATCCCTGTCACAAGGCAGGTAGATGTGTCCTCTGATGGGAAAATATTGATGGATTGAATCGAATCTTCCTTTCGCTACTAATGCCAACATTAGCCGACTGACACTATGATTTTTGTTCTGGCCGGCGCAGCTATCGGAGCAAAGATAGAAATGCCAAATGGTTGGGCTAACTTATTCATTAGTGTAACTAAGAATGAATGAACACACTTCATTGGGACTCTTTTTTCTATTGTTTCATCGTATGTGTAAAATATGGCTTTGTCAGATTTTAAATGATGTACACTGAAAACATTGTAAAGAAATTGGCGTAAATAGAATGTGTCTTGAATGGAAATAACTGGAAGCATCAGATTTTGCATGTAATCAATGTAGATGCCCGAAATATCTTCACGTTCTCGACACATGTTTTTCACATGGTCTATTTTCTTGTAAAATTTATCGGCTCTTTCTCTGTGAACTATCTGCTCTCCTACTGCCACAAGCTAAGCGTTGTCATTTTTATTTTTGCATTTCTTTGTTCGCAGACACAACATGTATCATCAACTTGAAGTCGACCAAATTTTAAATTGAAATTGTCATTGAATATTTTCCAGTGAAATCAATATGATACTTTCATTTCAGAGTGCTCAGACTGAAAAAATTCCCAAATGTTCTTCACATTACGAACATTAAGAAAAAAACAGCAGAAACGCGCGCAAAATGTAGACAACCTAACAATTTGAATAAAAATCCCCCATAGGAGTTTCTGCACCAAATGAAAACTTTAGCCAGTTGTTGCATCCACAGTTCAATTCGAACATGAGGAATTTTTATGCCAATCAATGCGTCTATATAAATAGTATCATATGAACAACGAATCTCAAAAACTTCAAAAAATGGACATGAGGGGTTTCAAATGGTGCTTGGCCCACTATGGCTCTGAACCCTTCAAATGCACTTATTCATTCATTCAACAAACACGTAAAAGATAAAATAACGAGTATTTTTCACAGCGGTAGTCACAAGAGAAAATAAACCACATGGATAAACGCAAGATGTATTTTAGCCAACTCAAGGCTGCGTTCTGAGAAGTTTCGATCGAATCTGCAAGAAACATTACCGCAACGCTCTTTGGTATTTATGCGACGCAACTCGACCTGAAAAGCCGAAGCGAATTCTCGCCCGTTCACGTGTCTCCTTCACATTTCGTGGCTATGCACAGTTCAAATGCGAGACAAATAAGCGTGACACGATTACGTATGCAACTAATGATTTAAGTGCACTCGCATTTGTGTCTATTAGATTACTGTTTCATAAAATAAAGGCTTTGAAATTTCACAATTTCAAACACTCAGGAAATTAGGATTATTAACTATTGTAACTAGATAGAATTCGATTAGTGTTAGGCGTATGATGATTATGTGGAGATTTTTGTTAAGATCTTGTATTTCACTTTCCATTATATGTAGTATAAAAAGAAAGTGTTATGACTGTACAAAAGGAAACACCTACATTTAAATATTTTCACGGGAATGCAAGTTTTCAATATCCCAGAAGTTTTCTACATATGGTAAGTCCGTGATAGATGGCCATAGTTTTTCCAATGTCCTGTAATTTGAAGAATTATTTTAAAAACAGTGTCCGTGAAACAAGTTAAATGAAGTTGCAAAAGGCAAATCATTATAATAACACGTGTTTACGTTGAAAGAAATTCATTTAGGATGAGAAACTCTGATATATTAAAAAACAATATAGACCTACTGGCCATCTCTCCCTAGGCGTCAGGGGGAGATGGCCAAGGGATACAGGGGTAGGCCTATTCTCTGCCTAGCTATCAACTATTAGATAATTTAATATCAATGGAATTGGTAATAGTGAAATGGTACTTGGCGAGTTGAGGCCGAAAGTTCGCCGTGTAATTACCTGAAATTCGCCTTACAGTTGAAAAATCCCTAGGAAAAAACCAACTGGCCCAAGCTGTAAATAGTTACACATAACTTGTTAATTTGACGAGTTAGGTTCGGACCACCATCGTAAAGAGAATATCACCTTAAAGTGTATCACAGACATTTACGTCACTTTCCAGTGCATATGAATGGATGCCTAAAAGATATTTACATTATCATTTGTTCAGTATTCAATAACACTAGACCATTATACGTTTTGAATCCCACACTTATCAAACTGAAGAAATACAAAGAAAAAAATCATTTTATAAGTGCACTGGCCCATACGCCAAAGAGAAGCATGGCTTGGAAGACGTAAGTGTTAGAGGTTTAATGGTTGGACCCAGAAGGCCAATTCTAGAGCTGCTTGATAATTTTTGAACTTACATGGGCCTTAAGAAACATATTCTGAAATAGCCTCTTTTAATTCTACGGAACCATTTATACAGCAGTAAATACTGTACTTTCATTTAATCGAGGAACTTTTATTAGCAAGTAACTGTTAATTTTTATTATTATGGTGTGTTAATCTTTGCAATTTGTATTATATTTCTCATTTATCGTTACTTGTTTCTTATTATGCCATGTAAATCACTGCAACTTTTCTTATCTTTCTTCGTCAGTAATTTATTGTTACTTGTTGTATTGTTCCATGAAACGAATCGTCATGCATATTACTGTACATTACGACGGTTCGTACCATGGAACAGATATTAATTATAACAATTGTACCATTAATTATTACACATAAGAGTTGATGGAAAAAGAGATAATAAAATAATTAGGCCCATAACCTTAAGTTTAATGTTAAAAATCTATACCCGTGCATATGTGTATAACCTCAAATGTTTAGTTTTCTTCTATAATTCATTTGTTTCATTCCTACCATTTCTGGTTCATTCAATTACGGTAGAGAAAACATGCATTCTGCTATTGATTCATGGCGGTTCATTATGTTGCTATAACCCGAAATGTTCAGTTGTTTTTAAATAAATTACATTTCAGATATTCGCGTTGTTCTCCTTACAATAAAGGCAATAAAATTTGTGTGTTTTGCGAAGATGAAAGAGGTAAGTCACTGATGAACATCATGATTATATTATAAAAATTCTAATCAAAATAGCATCTTTCTCTCATCGGAATTATCTCACTGAATACAATTCGTGCTTGATACTTTCTCTGTGATAACGTACCTTCGATCTCGAAAAGAATATCATGACAACATACATTCATTAAGCTCAATTAAATTATCGAGAAACTACCAGCACTTGTATTATAGAAGATAATATTGCGGTATTCGTACGGAAAATTGAATCGTAACAATGCTTTTGCCGTACGCGTACAGCAAAGAAGAACACTTTTCATGTAGGTGTGCCAAACAATTTATTTTAAAAGCTTCCACAATGATTGTAAACTACAGCGTCTAAACATCATCCATTCAGAGTTCTCAATTTTCTCAATGTTCTGGAACAATCTATATTACATTCATATAATATTAAATAAAGTCAGTATGTATTTGTGGAGGAAAATTGATTATTTTGTGATATGAATTTTAAAAAAGACGAAGAAGAAAAGAATGTTGGGTAACTACCGGTGCTGGACCCCGGACTCATTTCACGGTCATTATCACCTTCATTTCATTCAGACGCTAAATAACCTGAGATGTTGATATATCGTCGTAAAATAACTCACTAAAAAAAAAAAGATAAGAACAGCTTCAATTGCTGTTCATTTTCTATAGCAACAACAGTGAATCAAATTGAGAAATATGTAGGCCTACGTTTCTGTGAAAATATACCTCATTCTTCTTTTAATAAAGCCATTATCATTTTTCTGTAAACTTAAATTTAACACAACTACTGAACCTTCAAATCTTTCGTGATTTTTGACTAGCCCGGTATATTATTTACATATCGTGTTGCTTATTTCGTATGAATGCATTCAAGCATAAAGACAGACATTATGAAGATTTGGATAGTTTCACCAACATAAGTTTGCTGAGTCACAATTTAAATTCCGGTTCATCGGGGCGTATCTCACTCAAGTCACTGGTTCGAGTCCCGATGACTCACTAAATCCGCTACTAATTGACAGATGACTACCTTGGGCTTGTTTACTCGAGATTACAGACGGGCTGACCCAGCGTGCAATTTTCTTTCTTTCTTTGTTTTTTTTTTCCTTTCAGAGAGGGAATGGCACTCACTTCTCCCTTTCTCTCTTTCTAAGTACTTCTAGCTCTCTTTTACTGCCCGACATCGAAAAGCTGTATTTAAACTTCTTACAAGAAGAATTTGAAAAAGAAACTTTTAACGTAGTGCTACAATATGCAGCATAGAGCCCATTAATTTAATTTAAAAGTATTTTTCAAAATCAGAGCTTCTATTACCAACGCATAATTCATGCACAACATGTAAGAACTAGCATTTGTAGTCTCACAAAAAATTAATTAATACACAAGATGCGATGATGATGATGATGATGATGATGACAATAATAATAATAATAATAATAATAATAATAATAATAAATAGTACAATCATAACTGAAAACAGATATATTCACAGACTAATTTCTAGATAAATGCAGAGAATTTACCACCCCTGGGTAGGATAAGTCGTGCCTGAGCAGAAGCAGGGGTGATTTTGGCAGTGTGGAAATCATCCTTAATTTTTTAAAATCTAATCTTTATATATTCTAGTAAAGAATGTCTTCATTTCGACCTTTTCTCCTTCAAAATTAACTAATTTCAGCCAGTATGATGATCAATGGCCATAAGCTTGGAGCTCACATCGAGATTCTATCAGTCCCGAGATTTCTTCCAAATACAATGGAATTCCCGTATCTTTAAAAATGTTTTGTCTCCTTCGTAGTCCATTCACTAATGGATGGTGCATGTTGACAACACCGCTGGCTCAAGAACTGTTTTTCTGCTGATCCTTCTAGTGAATATCGGTGCTATAAAAGCCAATATATTCACCAAAGTTTGTTATATAACGGCAATTCAAGTTTGAAAAAAAATACGTTAATCTTAAAGTGAGAAAACTTTTTACAATAGTGATGGTTTAAGCACTTGTAATTTACAAACTAATACATGTTTGCTTGTGGCTGGATATTATAAAGAAAATAGCCAACTGTCTCATGCGCATTGCTACATTCTCGAGACATGTTTATATATACAGCGCTTTCATTTCAAAACTTCCCTAACTAATTATTTAAATTGAATTCAATTTAAACAAAAGAACACGTCAATTTAGATATTACGGAGGAAGTCTGAAACCAGGCTTAATTGAATTTTAGATTTCACCCCCACCCCCGCCGCCCCCACTTTGAAATTTCAAATGGCACCCCTATATTTTTATACGTAAATATGAAAGAGTATTCAATTGTTTATACATTTCATTAATGTGTTTTATATTGTCGCCTGAAAACATGGATTGTTGTTATTGTTGATTAGAGCTGATGAGAATAAAGCTACAAAAATTTATTGAGCATTTCGTGTAATAGTTGTGTTTGTGTATTAAATTATTTTAAAATGGTGTATACCCTTCAAGAGATAACATAAATCATTGTTATTGATTAAATTTAGGAAATTACACAAAATAAACTGTGTTTTCATCCTACAATCAACTTATAACAACAAAAATACAGGTTGCCAAGCGACGATAGAAAACAAAAGATGCGAAAACAAATCAAAAAGGTCTGTAAACAAGTTAATGCTTTTTCATATTTAAGTATAAAAACATAAGGGTGCCATTTGAAATTTCAAACTGGGGGTGGCTAGGGGGGTGGGGGTGAAATCTAAAATTCATTTAAGTCTGATTTCAGACTTCCCCCTCAATATCTAAATTTACGTGTTTGTTTGTTTAAATTGAATTCAATAGTGTACTGTAGGTATGTGGCATTCAGTCCAACAGCTTTTCTAGTGGTTTAAAACCTGGAACTTTTTTCTACGAAAAAATTCAAAACTTCTTTAGAAAAGTAAAATATAATTTGATCTACTGCTATACATAATACTTATTCAGTTACTGAGAAAAAAGTTCATGGAATTTTTATACGATAAATTTTCTCCAAACTAGTTAGATTTTTAAGTTCTCTCCCTAATAAAATAAGCACACTCCAAATTAAATGTTCCGACGTTGAACTGTTTCATATGCAGTCTTCAATTTACACATTTATTACAAAATAATAAATAGTAAATCAAATTAATACTTAACGAATAGTATTTAATATAATTATCATACCTATTGTTTGCTCTTCCTATCTCTTTTTTCATTCTCCCTTGTGCACTAGACTCTGAAGACAAGACCACCATCTGCAGATTCTTCTATCCTGTCTGTCGACATAAGAAAGATTAATCATTTCTTCACGGACTCGAAGAGTTTTACTCTGAAATAAATGTGCAGCATATTATAACTAAAGTTTCTATAACTATAAAAGTGCATTGTATTCATTTTGCTGTGTTAAGCCTTGGTTTTTTTCTGAACCGACGCATGCGACGTGCGAGGTGCGAGGCCCGCCTCGCACAAAGCAGACCTCGCAGCCATAGAAACCACTCACTACCTCTCGTGTAGTCCGGATTTGTGCGAGGCGGGCCTCGCAACTCGCACGTCGCATGCGTAGGGTTCAGAAAAACCAAGGCTTTACTGCAAACAGCGCGTAACCGTACAGCAGTCTATTTAACAGCACAATGGTTCGGTGCATTATTAAGCAAAGAATTTTTGTAGTGAAAACTTATTTAGAAAATAAAAACGCTGTAATATGTATCCAAAAATGTATATTCATAAGTTTTGCCGCAAACATCTGGAATTTCTCACTCTCAATTTACAAATGGATGTCACTGCATATGGCACTTGATGTTTTGTTTCTCTCTTTATTATATTACAAATTTCGGTTCTATTTACGGTAAACCGCCATTTTTTTATCCTTAAAATATATATTTTTGGTAAAATAATATATACTTAATGTCTTATTCTCCTGTGAATTGACATGTAGATATTGATTATGAGAGTTTCTGAGCGACGGATTAAGAGAAATGGCTGTACACTAGGGTGGCCCTTATTTTTCAACTTTATAAAAGTTTAGCTCCCACCCCTCTATCTTGTTCCAATCAACAAAAAAAAAAAACGATCTGTGCAAATTTTCAGCTCAATCGGACAACTGCAAGGCGACCCTCATCGACCATGAAGTTTTGAAATTTTAGCCCGGAAAATATTTTTTCTAATATTATTAGATAAACCTATTTATTATTATTATTATTATTATTATTATTATTATTATTATTATTATTATTATTATTATTATTATTGTATGTGCTTTATTCATTTATTTTATAACTAAACATGATCTTGTTGAATAATTTTTCAGTTATTGATTCAGAACTGTCTGTGCTGACCTGCTGATTGTTCGTGACTTTCAAGACTTTTTTTCCTACAGTTGTAAAATTCCATCAACCTCTTCACGTAGTTCGTCACATAAGTTAAGACAATACTTTTATGTCTTATTGGCTACATCTCAAATCAAATCATCGGAGCCAAACTACCTTCAAACCGGCAAGTTCTAAGCGGTTTCTTCTACAATGTACAAGTTGTAAATCTTACAACAAAGGAAAGTTTTAATTTTTTGGCAAAAAGCACGAATCTCTACTAGAATAAGTGACCACTGTGTTCATAAGTTATTCAAACTCTATGATGAATGGAAGGGTTTATAGAAATATTTGAGTAGAACTGCAGACAAGGGAAAACAAAAAAAAAAAAAAAAGAGATATTTTTGTTAAAATTATGGACGATCTCTTTGATATAGTTCATTCAGAGCTTTGGGACAGATGAAAAATGAAGAGGATAATAATTTTTAACGATGATTTTTCTTGGCAACATTCCAAAGAACGGGATATCGTTTCTTATACTAGTTGCTGGAAGTCATGCTAGGTGAATGTGAAAAGCAATTTTGCATTCAAAATATACTTGTTTCAAGATCAATTTCAGGTATCTCATAAGGAGAAGAAATCTTTAGGAAGAATATGTATTTTTCTTGCTCTAGTGTGGGCTATGTTCGAGCCTGGTTTCTGTCATCAGAAGCAATTAAAGCACCTTATCATGATTTCCTATTCATGCGTGAACTGATAAATTATTAGGATATTGATCCAGAAATCAGTAAGGCTGCTGCAAATAAATTTTCCAACCATCTCTGGTACTTAGTTCCCGAAACTGTGGTTCTATCCTTATTTGATGACTATGTTCCAACAGCGGTTAAAGCAAATATGGTTCAAATTATACTAGAAACAGACGAAGGTGAAGACGAAAAAGAAGAAGAAAATGAACTGAAGAGCTACATTCTGCAACAGAATAATTTTTCTTCCCTTACAAATATTGAGTTTTCGTCTTTTGTAACTCCTGGTACTAAAATTTTCTTCACGAGATTTTCTACCAGCACCGATTTCCTCAACAAAGACCCTTCAACTTGGAAGGATGATCCTGTTTACTAAAGTGGAATTTAAAAAAAACTTTAGAAGATAGTTGTGAAGGACGTTGCAGAAAGAGAAGTCAAACTTATTCAGGATTACAATAATATTATCACAAAAGATGAAACTGAGAAACAATTTGTTTTACAGATTGCTACCAGAGACTATAAAAAATATCCAACTGCTACTAAATCCTCCCTTAGGAAAAAATAATATTCAATGTTCGTTCATATACATAGTGTTTTGATTCTATAGAAATTATTGTTGTAAATAAAAATGTGTTTCTCTTATAGAAGTTGTGTGCGTTACTAAAAAAAAACCTTATATTTCTTAAATTTTTCATTTTATTTTCAGGAATTTTTCGAATTAACTTTTGGGAAATTTCGTTCAGAATATTTTTAAACAATTGCTGGGGTCGCGAGAATGTCCACATAAATTTCTCTAAGAAGGAAAAAAGAAATGGTCGAGACAGGGAAGAGTATACCGCTTTTGTGACAGGGAAGAGTATACCGCTTTTGTATGGAATTAATCATTGCGTATACTATGTTCCAACTTCAAAGCATTTGAGGGTCGCCAAGCAGTTGTCCGATTGAGCTGAAAATTTGCACAGATCATTTTTTTGTCGATTGGAACAAGATAAGGGGGTGGGAGCAGCACAATTTTAACTTTCGGAAAATTACCTATAGCTAAGGGCCACCCTACTGTACACAGATATATGTCATACTAAAAATCATATTTTCATTATTCTGGATGAAAGACACGTACTCCTATATTTTTCTTGAACATAATTAAACTAATTTGCTGACCCATAAATTTTAATTTCGTGTTCATTTTCTTTTCGCGGAGATGGAAGGCGAGAAAAGAAAAGTTTGAAAATCAATGACATAATGCAATGTCTACAATAAGACACTTTCTATGTCTTCGTTTGAGGTATTCTCTTCCGCAGGGTTGGTTTCTGCGGTTAACAAAGCAGCGAGAGTTCGGATGAGTGGTTGACTGGTCGAGCAATTATTCTCACTGCGATGGTTTGCTGATCATTTAATATGGTTACGGACACGAGCGTGTGGAGTCGCCACGTTCTAATTAGTATTGCCTAAAAGAAAACACAGACGAATTGTCTACTCATGAATTATTCAATCCTTTGTAAATACACTAATAAACAAGTAAACGAACTATGTAACCTGTTGTTTCTGATGTAAGATACTGATTCCAGGTTTCCATAGTGCGCAGTGAAATCTTCCGTAGTTGACACATATTCCTCTTTTACTTCACTTCTTCTTCATTTTCATAATCTCTCTCTATAATTATTCTGTTCTTTTTTTTTTAGTTGGTTATTTAACGACGCTGTATCAACTACGAGGTTATTTAGCGTCGATGAGATTGGTGATAGCGAGATGGTATTTGGCGAGATGAGGCCGAGGATTCGCCATAGATTACTTGGCATTCACCTTACGGTTGGGGAAAACCTCGGAAAAAACCCAACTAGGTAATCAGCCCAAGCGGGGATCGAATCTGCGCCCGAGCGCAACTTGAGACCGGCAGGTAAGCGCCTTAACCGACTGAGCCACGCCGGTGGCTATTCTGTTCTTATTCCCTCTCTTCTTTTATTAATTTTGTCTTACATTTAATTTCTCCTCTCTCTTCTTTTGTCTCGCCTATCCTTTCTAATCCTTATTTCTTTCCCTGTTTTCGTTTCCTATTTCTTTCTTTATTATTTCGTCACTTTTTCTCTTTATTCACGACAATGTTTTGCTGTCTATTTCTTCCTCTTCTTTTCCCATAGAACATTTTTCAGGAAATAGGTTTCGCTCAGATTGTGCAGTCGACTTTTATAGATCGAACTCGAATGCCAAGGAAATACTGTGTATATTTCCCCCGGATCGAGAGTGTTACAGTTTTGTGTTGAGCAGTATGGATAGTAGATAACACAGGCTGAAGGGACTGAATATACAACTCACTTTTATTCAATGCAGTTCACTTTAGTTCGTGGTATTGCAATACACATTACAACAACCTTCATTTATCATACGTAGACTATATTAAGAAAAAAAATCGTACAGAGTGTGTAGTAATATATTTTTACGAAAATATTATAGCCTTCAACAACAATCTGATTCAACAATCCAGAATTTAGTGAAAAAGTGAGACAAACCGACACATTTTTAAATAAATAAGAAGGCGTATAAATCGCATTTTGAATAAAAGAACTCGAAAAGTAAGGTCAGGAGAACGAGCAGGCCATGTAGTAGGCCCACTCCGGCCAATCCAATGTTCACCGAGTGTGCCACGTAAAAGCTGTGTACAGTCTGATAATTGTGACGTGTTTGTGATGCGCAGAGATGCTTGTTTCTATTCAGCGACGACTGTGACGACTGACGTAAATCTTGTCTGCGTTCGAAGGTGAAGACTGACGTAACTATTGGTTTCCGACCTATGAAAAATCTTTGTTTTGAGCTCCTCTACCATCCCTAGAAGTTTGAGTATGGAGTTTTGCAACATCCTGTATGTAGTACAGGTTGCCCAATTGTACAATTAAAAATTATTCAGACGAAATTTTGTTATTAACCTTTTCGCCTCCATTTTTATCCAAGATTCTCATTATTTAGCCCTTGTGCTTGAATTTCGCAACATACTATAATTAAAAGCAAAATAACTGTAAAACGAGAGAATATATTTCATTTCCTAGATTGGAAAATGTCGTATTTCTGAGAAAAAATATATAATATAAAATAAATATAATCTTTTTAAACTTTTTGGAAGGAGATGTAGAAATTCTATATAAGAATGGCTCTTTCTGGACGTTTATTCTGTAGGGAAACTTGGATAACGAAAAATGGGGATAAAAGTAGACTACAGACGGTAGAGATGAGATTCTTGAGATCTGCAGAGGTACTTACGAAGGAAGATAGAATAAGAAATATAGTAATAATAATAACAATAACAATAATAATAATCCATGTATTGTGGGTCCCTATCACCACGGCATGGCACGTCCGCAGGTTGCGGATAGAGGAGACGGCCTCCAGATATGGAGGGTAGCTGCGAATATATTGAATAAGCAGTCGTGGACAGCCGATGAGGGGTGGTCCTCCAGCTTAGAGGTTGGGCGAAGGACTAACAACCCATCACCGTAAAAAACGGCTTGTTACGAAACCAAACAATAAGCCTCGGAATGGGACTGATTCTCTGGCACGACCACAGCAAAGGAATAAGGTTATGTGATTTGGTACTTGGAATGTTACAAGTCTATATAAAACAGGAGGGGTAACATTAGTAGCAAAAGAACTAGCTAGATATAGAATAGACTTTGTGGGAGTACAGGAGGTTAGGTTAGATGGGAACGGCATAACAAAAATAGGAGATTACTTGTTGTATTATGGGGAAGAAAACGATAATCACCAATAAGGAACAGGATTCTTTATCCATAAAAGAATAAAATCAGCAGTAAAAACTGTCGAATTTATCAGTGATAGGTTATCGTATTTAGTACTTAAGGGTAGATGGTCCGATATCGTAGTTATAAATGCTCACGCCCCTACAGAAAAGAAAGACGACCACTTAAAGGATAGCTTCTATGAGTAACTGGAACGCACTTTTTATCAGTTCCCTAGATATCACATGCAAATTTTATTGGGAGATTTCAATGCTAAAGTAGGACGGGAGGATATTTTTAAACCGACTATTGGAAAAGAGAGCCTACACGTAACTAGTAATGATAATGGAGTTAGGTTAGTCAACTTTGCGACATCAAAAAATTTAATTGTCAAAAGTACAAGATTCTCCCATAAGGATGGGTATACATAAATATACTCGGACTTCTCCAGATGGGTTGACACAACCAGATAGATCACATCTTGATTGATAAAAGAAGGTGCTTAGGAAAATATTTGGGGCTAAGAGGGATGAAGTTACAGGAGAATGAAGAAAGTTACACAACACAACTGCATGCATTGTATTCTTCACCTGACATAATTAGGAACATTAAATTCAGACGTTTGAGATGGGCAGGGCATGTAGCACGTATGGGCGAATCCAGAAACGCATATAGAGTGTTAGTTGGGAGGCCGGAGGGAAAAAGGCCTTTGGGGAGGCCGAGAGGTAGATGGGAGGATAATATTAAAATGTATTTGAGGGAGGTGGAATATGATGGTAGAGACTGGATTAATCTTGCTCAGAATAGGGTTTATGTGAGAGGGGTAATAATAATAATAATAATAATAATAATAATAATAATAATTATTATTATTATTATTATTATTATTATTATTATTATTATTATTATTATTATAATACAAAGTCTACAAGTTGACAATATAATTGATGCTGGTAGGATACAAGAATAAAGACAAAGATGGCTGAAACCATATAACACTGTCTGGAAGACGACAGACTACTAAGGAAAATGTTGCTTTACAAGCAAAGAGGACGTCCACACAAAAGATGGTGTGATGAATTTGGAGACGCAACGGGTTGAGGCTCATCTCAGGAAAAGAAGAAGAAGACGAAGAGGAAGAAGAATTTAATTTGTAAATTAGATGGTCGACAAGACGCGACCGGACCTCTAGCTAGACAACACGACATCACATTTAAAATAAACAAATTCTTGGTGGGACTCGAACCACAACTGTAATTTTGACACAGTGTTAAAATCAAGCTAAGTTACATAGGCCTACATAGTGGATAGTTTCTCTTTGAAATGCACGCAATTACTTCAACAGCATCTGGATTTCATAGGAGAATACATTTATGGTTTTAAGGAATTAATTTTGCAAGCACCCTGAGTTTTATTACCGTGACATGTTAATTCTATTAGCAAAAAGTAACCACATCATAAAACGCGCCTATAACTTGTGCTTGTTACTCGGCCTACTGCTAGTGGGTAGTCCATGGAACGGGTCTGCAGGACTCTTACTTTCCTCTTTACTCAGCAACTTTATTCGTTCGTGCGACCACTGAAGGGTTTATAGTCTTTCATGCGCTTCGCTTGATTTGAAGCTGCTTATTCAGTTTTTCCAGTTTCCGTCTCGCTGAAAGAGAAATTTATGTATATTTACATTTTAAATAACAAATAGTTGCTACTCGCGTATTTACATCGTGTTCCAATATGATTGCTTTGATTTCACAATACTTTATCTATGTAACTATTAATGTCATAGCAACGCAATAAGTGCCAATAGGCAGGTAATCCCTGTAAGTTTTTTTTTATACCTTACGAACTCTCGATATGTAAACCTCTGGTCACACGGCGCAAATCTATGGCCTGTCCCAGGAATATGTAGAGTATAAAGACGAAACAAGAGTGGTATGTGGAAGGGTTAGGACCAATGACTGCTCTGGTGGGAGACATTGAACGAAGCGAGCAATCGCTTGCAGAGAAGAGATCATTTCTATCTGAACTCTACTCTACCTTCTATCACGAGCATCTTACCCCTTAGCGGCCTCGAGCTGATGCTGCCCGCAATACACTTCGGCACAGACAGATTCCACCCTATATGCGCGAATTTACTCTACAGATTCCAATTTCTTCCACAATCCGCGCAGCGTGTCATCATCTATCGCCTGCACGGCAACTGTGTTGCAGATTATTGACCAAAAGAGGAACGTAAAACGTTTCCTCTATCTACCCCCATAGGAAAAAATCACAGGTCAGGTGAGCACGGAGGCCACTTCATCAAGTTTTGATCCTCGTTGAGGGAGATGTTTATTGAGGTATTCACGCATAAGGTGATGGAAGTAAGAAGGTACACCATCTTGCTGAGAAATGAACTCGTTCTTGCTGAGAAATGAACTCGTCTTCCTATTCCTGTAGTCACAACTGAATTATAAGCTGAGAAATTCTCTGAGGTTTCGATAGCGCCATTTTCTAACAAAAACATTTTCCAACAAGAGCCAACGAATGAGAACATGGTAGCTGTTACTTACTTACAAATAGCTTTTAAAAAACCTAGAGCGTAATTGCCGTCCTCACATAAGCCCGCTATCGGTCCCCATCCTAAGCAAGATTAATCCATACGATGAAAGAGTAATGGAACGGAGAAGAATTCTCTCCGGCGCCGGGATTTGAACCCGGGTTTTCAGCTCTACGTGCTGACGCTTTATCCACTAAGCCACGCCGGAATCGTCTCTTCCGACGCCGGGGTGGAATCCGATGTGGCTTAGTGGATAAAGCGTCAGCACGTAGAGCTGAAAACCCGGGTTCAAATCCCGGCGCCGGAGAGAATTTTTCTCCGTTCCATTACTCTTTCATCGTATGATGACGCAGAATATCTGCATGGAAATATCATATGTACTTCGGTACATTATAATAATACATATGATATGCGTAAATCACTTCGTGATTTAAGACGGCGCTTATTCCGTCGGATCCCGGCCAACTAGTCACTCATTACGAGTGCACCTCAGCACATGTGTGCACTTCGGTCCTACGTTCATGGATATCTATGACGTAGTGCAGAGGGCGGCCACTAGAGGGAACCCAAGAGTTGGAACTTAAAATTGAGAGATTCTTCCGACGCCGGGGTGGAATCCGGTGTGGCTTAGTGGATAAAGCGTCAGCACGTAGAGCTGAAAACCCGGGTTCAAATCCCGGCGCCGGAGAGAATTTTTCTCCGTTCCATTACTCTTTCATCGTATGATGACGCAGAATATCTGCATGGAAATATCATATGTACTTCGGTACATTATAATAATACATAAGATTAATCTAGTCTCTAGCATCATATCTCATCTCCCTCAAATTCATTTTAATATTATCCTTCTATCTACATCTCGGCCTCCCCAAAGGTCTTTTTTCCCTCAGGTCTCCCAGCTAATACTGTATATGCATTTCTGGATTCACCTATAGGCTATGTGCTACATGCCCTGCCCATCTCAAACGTCTAGATTTAAGCAGTTCTTCGTTGTGTAACTTTCTCCCTAGAAGATATTAGGTACCTATTGAGACTAACTGCGTTCCTACAGCTTAGATTCTTTCCAAAATAAACCAGATTAAATCGGAGCAACCATTTTGAGATATGCTGTATTTAATATTTTATTTGCTTACTCATATAATATGTGCATAATATGAACCAAATTCATTTATACGGTACGTATTTAATTCATACTTAGACTAACATAAACATTTATTTGTCAATAGTATTGTCCCCAATCATTATACAGATTTAAGACATACAGTATATTTGAATTCATAGCCACCACGGTGGTATAATGACTAGAAAGCTGAACTTAAAAATTTTAAATCCTGTGGACCCGGGTTTGATCCCCAGTGTACTCCCGATTTATAACTTGTGTTGGACAAGCTCGTGGTCCAGGTAGCACAGGTGTTTTCTCCGGGAACTCTGATTCCCCTGTGGCATCCCAACAAATCTCCATCATCTTATCTCATCGCGGGTGTAGCGTGGACCCGCCTCCTACGGCAGCATCTAGGCAACGGTTCTGTCGATAAATTGGTCTACATAACTGGCTTCGTATTTAGGTGTCAGTCAGCCAGTAATCAGTACTTCAAAGAAATCTATCCTGGGCATTGGATCAGTCGCGGTGGTGTCATTTCTTAGTTATCGAGGTCACCCGATCTTATACCATTAGATTATTGTTTGTGGGGTTGGCTAAAGGGCGAAGTCTACAAACCCAAAGTGTAAACAAGGGAGCAATTGCTGGCCAGCGTTTTAAATGTTTTTGATCACATTAAGGAATGTATGAAACCGTTGAGAATAAGACATATGTTTAGAATCGCCCATACTATCCCTCCTCAACGTATAGCCTTTCCCTCCTGAATCATCGTGTATATCAAAAAGAAAAAGAGATTAATCATATTAAGTAAATGATGGCGCGAAAAAAATAAGTAGTGCTAGTTCATAATCCCAACGAATGAGAAAGAAACAGGTCGAAAGGCCAAGTCCTTTAGCAGTAATAATTATGATGATAATAAAGTTAAGAAAGGAAATTATGAAAACGGGAATGAAGGCAAAATAACAATAATAATAATAATAATAATAATAATAATAATAATAATAATAATATACAATAATTGAGAAAGAAAGTAAAGAAATAAAAATGTGAATATCTACATGAAATGTTCATTTTCTTATAATGTAGGCTTATATAATGCAATGGCAAGTAAGTCTTCTATTTTCTAAAAAGTTATGTCAAATTGTCAATGACCATTTTTATGTAAATTACTAATTGAAAAATCAACCAATTTTATTATTATAATATAAAAACTAAATAAATAATAAGCCCTGTAATCCTGGAAGGATTGCAAACTACGTGATGCTGAAGTAGCGAATGAGAAGGGAATGTTATTAACTAGAAAAATATTTTAAAGTATCTTGCTGCGACCTGCAACACTGAAACATTTTAACTGAAGTTGCTACCAGTACGAATACTACTGTAGTAAAATGACATATCGAACGCCAGTGTAACAAAATATTCAGTATTACGAAATTATTTTCTATCATCTGCTTTCTTCACATGTAATAATGTTAAAATATTTAAATTTGACGAATTTCGTTTAAATAAGAAAAAAAAGCAGTAAGGTGAACCGGGGTAAGTGTAAATTTGGAACAAGTGTAACCCATGCCATTAGACGCAAAGAAACGAGTTTGTAAAGTGGCGCCAAATGTCGAATGCCCATGCTACTACATAGAAGCTTCTTCACATTATATCCTTGAATGGAAACATTTTCGCACCCAAAATATAAAATTCTGTCTTTTGATTCTTTCAATTTGTATTAAACAAAAGTTCTCAAGAACATAAGAAATGTTTTTATTTAGCTTGTGTGTCATTTTGTCATTTAATTATTTGTAGTGTATTAAATGCCTAAAATATAAAATTCTTGTTCTATGTGGCTTTTAATTCTTTCAATTTGTCTTAAGCAAAAGTTCTCAGGAATATAAAGAATGATTTTTATTTAGTTATTTAAGTATATGCAGTGTATTAAATGCCCAAAATATAAAATTCTCGTTCTGTGTGTCTTTTGATACTTTCAATTTGTCTTAAGCAAAGATTCTTAGGAACTTAAAAAAATGTTTTTTATGTAGTTTGTGTGTCATTTTGTCATTTAAATATTTGCAGTGTATTAAATGCCCGAAATACAAAATTCTCATTCTATACAGGATGTAATATTCTTTCATATCCACATGCCCCAAGACATATTCTGATCTTTGCTACAGAAAGGTAATGGGTTACACTAGCCCCAGCCAGCACTGGAGGCAAGTGTAACCTATGAGCCGACAAATATGTTTTGCTTTCATGAATCTCAACTTAATAACGTAATTTTTCTATCTTTTAGCCATAGTTAAATAAGGTATTGATGGTCTTCTGTTCAAATTTTAAACAAATTTTAATTTCAATTCAGCAAGTTATTAAATGTCAAAGTTGTACTGTTAAATTTATGGGTTCCGCTTACCTCTGTTTACCTAATAACGAAATAAATATTTGGCTTCCTTGGCGAAAATAAATATATATTTTTTAGCGAAAAACATGTTAAATACAAGGTAAAATTCGTTAGCAAATAGGGACATATTTTATATTATAATAATACTTAAATTGCATAGTGGCCATGAAATATCTAGCTAATGCAGTATGTATACTATAATGCAGATATCTTAGTTTTGTGTCAGTTTTTTCATGGAGTTGTTCCCTTATTCTCCCCATTTACTTTCCTTCTATCAATCACAGCTCACTAATTTCACAACACAGCTTCCCAAACAATATGATCTACCTTAACCTACAAAGTGTTTCATAATTGTGTGGTTTTCTTATGCTTTTCTTCAAACTTTTTCTTTTCAAGTGCAATGCAAATTCTTCTGCTTTTTATTTTGTTGTTATTGTTTATTCAACTGTCCGGAAACAGGTTTGAACCAGATAAGTGACACTAATAAGGCAACACTCAAAAGGCAACTAAGCCAGGAAGTAATGGGTAATGTGGCCAGTTTCTTTCCCCCACCATTGCATACATCACTGACCAGTAACATATTTCACTAAATCAGACAGTCCGAAGACAGGTTTGAAGCTCATAAGTGACACCAATAAGGCATCACTCATGAGGCAACTAAGCCAGGAGATAATGATAGGTAGTGTGGCCAGTTTCTTTTCCCCTCCATTACATACATCACTGACTAGTAACATATTTCACTAAATCAGACTTCAGATGTCATTTTTTCATTTAGTGTTCTGCCCAAGGGCAGGTCTTTCACTGCAAGTCCAGCTTTCTCCAATCTTTCCTATTTTCTGCCTTCCTCTTTGTATCCTCGTATGATCCATGTATCTTAATGTTGTCTATCATCTGATATCGTCTTCTACCCCGATCTCTTCTCCCGTTCACCATTCCTTCCAGTGCATCCTTCAGTAGGCAGTTTCTTCTCAGCCAGTTACCCAACCAATTCCTTTTTCTCTTCCTGATCAGTTTCAGCATCATTCTTTCTTCACCCACTCTTAACAACACAGCTTCATTTGTTATTCTGTCTGTCCACTTCACACGTTCCATTCTTCTCCATATCCACATTTCAAATGCTTCTAGTCTCTTCTCTTCACTTCGTCGTAATGTCCATATTTATTTAAGGATATTTCCCAGACCTACACAGAAAAATGCGGACTTTACGGCATAAGTAGAGGTAAAGGAGCAAGTGTGATTTTTTCTTTAGAAAAATAAGTATTTTTATATGACGAAAATTCAATTTCAGACGTTCCTAGGATTTCATTACAGTCTACTGCTATGTTATTACTGTACTATGAATAGGCCTATTACTAGCCTACTAATGCGTTACTAGTAACTTCTATTTACGATAATATTGCAACTCTTTACGATTTAACGCGAAAGTCCTTAAGAAGTACTAAATGACTAAACCGTTATTTTACGTACAAGATAACGAAGAGTGCATAATGGCAAGGTCGCCATACACCTGTGTTAACGCTGATGAACTGGGGAAACATGCACAAGTTCCAAGACAATGAAGGCCTGCAGTCTGGAGAAAGCAGACCTCGGGATTCGACTCTCGACTCCTCAAGTATGGATCCGCCACGCTACCCTTGAAAAACCTGTTTGCGGCAATTATTAACCTCATAACAGTAATAAGATGGCCTTACAAGTAATGACGACAAGGGAATTTCTTTTTACTTACAAATGATGTGTCTTTCTTATAAAAGACGCCTCCTTAAAGGAAGTGGAAGTTTCTGTATTGTTATTATATGACACGTGACAATAGTAGTGCATATTACTTGGAAAATCCTTGAGCAGGATGGCGTTGCTATTTCCTTACGTCAAGACAAGGGCACGTTCAGGTAGTAGTTACAGGGGCGTAAGCTTTTCTTAAAGAACAATTACAAATTAAACAAATACATTTTAATAATTTAAAGTCCCGTTCATGGCGTTATGCCTTGGCCTAGGGGTACCGAATGGACCTGGTTCGAATTCCCATAAGGGTATAAATTATGAAATTTCGGTCAGTGTAAGAGACCGATGCCGACCTAGCATTGCGAAGAATTTGAGTTGCGCGATCCGGCCTACGCCAGTTATAATGACTTGAGGGATCACCGTGCTAACCACACGATAGCCTGTACTGATTAGGTGATCGTTCACATCTGCTTAGGCGCGTAGACGTGAGGGCAAGTCGGCCTTGGTCTTGTATGGGCTGCCGCGCCTAGGTTTATGATGATGATAATAATAATAACATTATTATTATTATTATTATTATTATTATTATTATTATTATTATTAACCTAAACTGGAGCAGGTGTCTGTCTTATTGTTCCTTTTTCCAATGTCAGACCCAATATTATGTTTTAATAAAAAATCTTGATTTTAGTATGATGAAAGATAGGTGGAACGGAGAAAAATTCTCTCCGGCACCTGGATTTTAATCCGGGTTTTAGCTCTACGTGCTGACGCTCTATTCACTAAGCCACACCGGATTCCCATCCCGATGCCGGATTGAATCCTTTCAGTTTAAGTTCCACCTCTTAGGTTCCCTCTAGTGGCCAACCCTCATGCACTACGTCACAGATGTGTGACAGTGGCACAATGTCCAACACATTAATGTGCAGAGATGCACTCATTACGAGTGACTAAGTGGCCGGGATCCGACGGAATGAGCGCCGTCTTAAATCACTAAGTTATTATTTCGCATATCATATGCAGAATTTCTGCATGGAAATATCTTATGTACTTCGGTACATCGTAATAATTTGATTTAAGTAGCTGAGTGGTCAGACCTTCGACCACGCAGATGGTCTGGGTTCGAGTCTTGATTAGGCCAGGGACTTTTAATTTAAAATAACCCATAGTGACACTTACTCCGTAGAAGATCACAGCTGAATTTTTTCTCGGTCTACTCCCATTTCAACATAATCCCGTCCGATCTTCATTCCGTCATCATTCCATAACATTTCTCGATGGCTGGGCTTACGATGCACACAGAGAAGTGGTCAAGGGACGAGTGGAGTTTCCTGCTTTAAACCTAGATACTCAGCGAACTTCAGTGTAGTCAGTTGGTGTGAACTGGGAATGCGTCTAGCTGGAGGTTAAGCATTTATTAATATATCTACAAGGTCGCAGTGCTGGATTGTAATGGCACGCACGCACGCATACAAACATACATACATACATGCATGCAAGCATGCATGCATACATACATACATACATACATACATACATACATACATACATACATACATACATAGTCGGCATACGAGTAGCCTGATAAGCCCCATGGACCCAGAGCCCCAAGCCCTTTCTATACCAACATCGGAAATCGGTGCTTCTTCGAAAATTTCATCCCAGCCTATTTTTATTCTTGGGAATGATAAATGAAATGAAGAGGAGGTGGATAATGTTGATGAAAAAAAGATAGAGGAAAACGGAAAAATCCGAGAAAATCCTCTGCAACGTCTGCTTCGTCCACTACAAATTCCATTACGTCCAGACCGGAGCGGAGGTCGAACTTGGGCCTTCTGAATAAAAAAACTAGCGCGCTAGCATATAAGCCACAGACACCGCTACATACACAAACACACATCTTAGTTGAATCAATTCAGAATCTATATACGTTAGATTTATATATGCGCATGCTACTTGAGGATAGTTGAGATAAAAATGTTACAAATTAGAAAACACTGCTCTCCGAAGGTATTTACTGGATTTAGACACTTTGTTTCTAGTCTGGAAAGCTCTGTTTACTCAGTGTTATTCATATTATTGAATTTTCTAAATGAATGTGTTTTTACCTGACAAATGTGAACGCAACTTTCTTCAGAGTGAAAGAGAGGAGGAGAAAGAGAGAATATTGTTTGCTGGTAGGTTAATAAGAATATTAAATCTCTTGAATTTTTTGTTGTCAATAAATATCTTAAAGTTCGCATAAATTGTACACTATTAGTGAATACCTCTGATTGCACTAACATCGGTACTGTGTTTACGCCCACTGCACTGACAAAAACACGGGAAGGATTAGTAGATACAGTACAGCTACTGGCTACACAATAAAAACATCTTGCCATTTGATTCATTGTCGAGTTAGCTTGGTAGCAATTGAACTATTGATCTTAATAAATATGAATGCGATTGTGTTACAAAAGTAACTCGCTTGCTTGCGACAAGTGTATTTTATATGAGAAACGGTAAAATACGGATGGACTACGTTAAGAGTGGCCTTCATGAGTAAGACGTACTGTCATTGCGAAATATCCAGGATCTGTATTATGAAAAGGATATGCAACATAACTTCCCTGAGCAAACAAAATGAAGCTAGTCGTATTTATTTCAATTTAATGAAATATTACGCTATTCTGTCGTTACTCTTCGCGTCATTCTTTTGCACTTACTCAAGCTTACCTTTCTCCTCTTTCCTTATTTAACTTTTCATTTCACTTAGAATAATTTGGCTGACTTCATACCGCTTTCTTCACCTGCTGACTGACTGCCAAATGCCATACCAAATTGCTTACGCATCGCTGTCAACTGCAGGAGTTTTCCCATAGGAATTTCACACAATTTATATCTCAGAAACACAATGCCAGTAACGAGATAATAGCAAATTATGGAGATTCGGTGCAATATGATAGAAGGTACAGGAATATCACGATAAAATTAATCGTAACATTAGCTTTGTTCACAATAAATTTGTATTCTCGCCAAGATTCGCTTCCCTATCACCGGTGTTCAGCTGTTCTTATCAACGATATGACAAGTTTGGACTTTCAACTATAACTAAAGTGACAGTTTATCAAATGACAATAATTGAGTTCGATACCGGGCAGAAACTTCGTGCATTTTGCTTGTTTTGTACTTTTCTTGTGTTGTCTTAATGTCCGATACTTCTGAAGTCTGTTAGTATTTATATTCTCAAAAAAAATTCTTCGATTATATGTTGGTAGTAATGATGATATGTAGATGATACTGACGATGGCAATGATGATTTACTGGTACATTAACGATAACTATGACATTCAAAATAATCGTGATAATGAACAATGGCGATGAGACAAGTATAATATCAACAATTACGATGAGTTGATGATATGGTATTGACCATACGATGATGGTTAAGATATTGACGGTATATTTATGTGGGTAATAATGACATTGACGATGATGGTGACTGTGATATTGACGATATGAGGTTACCATGACGATATTGACGTTGATGATGATGACGATATTGACAGTTACGACTATAATACTGACACTGGTAATGATTATGACAATATTGACGATGATAACAATGATATTGACAATCACGATATTGAGGATTACAACTATCATATTGACATTGACAGTGACTACGATAACATTGACGATAACTATGATATTGAGGGTGACAACTATCATATTGATAGTGATAGTGACTACGATGACATTGACGATGATGACTATGATATTAACGGTAATAACCTGATGATTTTCATGACGATGATAATGAAGATGACTAGGTCATTGATGACGACACCCTAAGGATGATGACAACCATGATGATGATATTAACAATAGTTATAACATCATGATGATAAATCCTACATTCATTTTATAAAACAGCACGGTCAGGTGTACAACTTTTAGTGTCAAATACATGAATGAATTTATTATTTTTATTTTAGTAGGTTATTTTACGACGCTTTATCAACATCTTTGATTATTTAGCGTCTGAATGAGATGAAGGTGATAATGCCGGTGAAATGAGTCCGGGGTCCAGCACCGAAAGTTACCCAGCATTTGCTCATATTGGGTTGAGGGAAAACCCCGAAAAAAAACCTCAACCAGGTAACTTGCCCCAACCGGGAATCGAACCCAGGCCACCTGGTTTCGCGGCCAGACGCGCTGACCGTTACTCTACAGGTGTGGACTACATGAATGAATCACTTACAGTAATTAATATTATGAATTTAAGAAGTTTCCAACCTTAATTTTCTCAATATTTCGATGTTGATCCTCGAATTCTCAACGCGAGGACTGTGGATTCGTATTTATGCTAATGGAAGACGGAATTTCAAAATAAATCGTGTGTGAAGAAGAGTCACGACAGCTGAGTTGATCATAGTTCACTCTTGAAGTGAAACTGAAGTGCATCTGTAATAAACCTTTTGTTAATGATGTGAAGGGAATGTGTTGTATGTATTAGCGGTTCTTGTGAAGACATGCCCTTGAGTAACGGAAAAAAAAGACAAAGGAACTTGCAACTGTTTTCAAGGTCCACGAGCGGCGCATACGTTACATTTATACGCGGCATGCAAATTGTGTATTACCACCCTGGAGTGTGGCGGATGTTTCCTGTGATCAGAGAACGTGTCTGCTGACACGTGATTGTTGCGTCTGCTGTTTATAACACGTGCATCAGTATTCCAGCTTCACGTTTTGCTTATGTATGACTTCACAAAATCTAAGGACAGCAGAAATGAAAACACTAAGAACAGTCGGTAGAGTTAAAAATGACATCATACGGAAAGAATTCGAAATCTAATAGCTATAAATGATTAAACTTCGCCTAAGGGAATATTAAAAATCGTGTCTAAAGAACAGATGAAAGTAGATACTAAAATAATACAGGATTAAATATCATTTAACAACAAGAAACACAAGGAGACCAAGGTGGATCGATAATTGGATTTTTCTTTTAAGAATATTGAAGAACAGAAAAATGAACAGGTCATGGGCCTGTAGAACAAAATAACAAAATAATAATAATAATAATAATAATAATAATAATAATAATAATAAATTACTCTTTATATGTACTCAGTCACGGAGTTTTAAAATATAACCTTGGATTGAAATTCCTCTGATATGCATGTATATTTACTTACTTACTTACTTACTTACTGGCTTTTAAGGAACCCGGAGGTTCATTGCCGCCCTCACATAAGCCCATCATTGCTCCCTATCCTGAGCAAGATTAATCCCGTCTCTATTATCATATTCCACCTCCCTCAGATCCATTTTAATATTATCTTTCCATCTATGTTTCGGCCTCCCAAGGTATTTTTCCCTCCGGCCTCTCAACTAACACTCTATATGTATTTCTGGATTCGCCCATACGTGCTACATGCCCTGCTCATCTCAAAGGTCTGGATTTAATGTTCCTAATTATGTCAGGTGAAGAATACAATGCATGCAGTTCTGTGTTGTGTAACTTTCTCCATTCTCCTGTAACTTCAACCCTCTTAGCCCCAAAAATTTTCCTAAGCACCTTATTCTCAAACACCCTTAACCTATGTTCCTCTCTCAAAGTGAGGGTCCAAGTTTCACAACCATAAAGAACAACCGGTAATATAACTGTTTTATAAATTCTAACGTTCAGATTTTTTGACAGCAGACTGGATGATAAAAGCTTCTCAACCGAATAATAACACGCATTTCCCATATTTATTCTGTGTTTAATTTCCTCCCGAGTATCATTTATATTTGTTACTGTTGTTCCCAAGTATTTGAATTTTTTCACCTCTTCAAAGGATAAATTTCCAATTTTTATATTTCCATTTCATACAATATTCTCGTCACGAGACATAATCATATACTTTGTCTTTTCGGGATTTACTTCCAAACCTGTCTCTTTACGAATATACATGTATAATATAGACCGATTAGTAGTGTTCGGGGCCGTCAGACTACGTTCCGTGACTGCGCTATACCTCACGTTGTAACGGGGAAAAGATATTCAGCATCGCCGCTAATAATAGCGAACAATGTAACCCTTTTATTACTGAAAACATAAATTGAGATTTACCACCGTCGTAATCATCAAATTCTGCTACGTATTACGCCATTGGGCCTGTTCTCTGCCGGATTCAGCTGGTCCTTTCAACGTTCTTCGATTAGCTCACATTTCGTTTTCCCATCGGTGTTCAATTAAACTTAGAAGCTTAAAAGCCCATAGTATTTTGTAGGCGGAAAAGAACTGCCCACCCTACCCCATTATCTCCATGTTTTTTACTCATTGTACGAGTATTAACACTGGTTGATCCACCGCTGTGGAATAATGGTTAGTATTCCTAACCGTGAAACGAGCGGGCCCGGATTCAAATCCTGGTTGGGACAAATTACCTGGTTGAAGTTTTTTTCTGGGATTTTCCCTTAACCCATTAAGAGCAAAAGCTGCGTAACTTCCGGCGTAGGCTCTGGACTCATTTCGCTGGCATTATTACCTTCATCTCATTCAGACGCTAGTCAACCATAGCAGTTGACAAAGCGTCGTAAAATAACCAAAAACAAAATATTGGTTGAATTAGTCTTGTAAGATCGCAGTTTAGTAGCTACTGGAAGTATTGCGGAAGACATAGTTGTAGCCTATTGAAAGCATGGAAGCGAGATTATTTTACTTGCCGTAAATAGACCTATAAACGGCACGGGACCCACTTCGTTTTTTTTTTTTTTTTTTTTCTTTTTGAGGAGGGCCTGCAGGCAAGCACCGTAGTCTTAGGCTTAGTGTGCAACCTTCTTATGTTGGAATGATTGTTGAAGTCCATTTAGAATCGCGCTTCAAGCGCATGATTCATTACAAGGTGCCATCGTATCGATTCAGCCATATCATCCAGTTCTGACTGGAGACCAGATCCTTTGCCTGCCTGTGATGTTATTCTGCGGCCTCCTCAGATCGATGGCATTGGTTCCCAATTCATGTGCCTGAATCTGCTGCATCCTCAATCAGAACAACATGGAGCCGTCGATTCCACGACTCACCAAGACGCCATCTATCCAAGGAAGCTACACTCCCCCGGTCTTCCGCAGTCCGCTGATTAAAGCCCCTGCGGCTTCGCTGGATATGTGCAGCTCCCGCCGCCTATAGGCAGATCCTGGAAACTATTAAGATGATTAATGGAAATGATGCTAATGAAGGCGAAATGAGTCCGAGGTCCAACGCCGAAAGTTACCCAGAAATTGAAGAGTTCAGATCCATAGTGGGCCAAGCACCATTTATTAATAACGGAGAAAGCATGGGTTAACGTTAAGTGAATACCATAGTTTAATGAAGATTGACATATCATTTAGTTTTAATATGCATACTTTATATTACTTGCTATATGTTTCATTAAACTATCGTATTCACTTAATTTTAAGCCTTGCTTTCTCAGTTTTTAATATATGGCGCTTGGCCCACTGTGGCTCTGAACCCTTCAATTCTGCTTCGAGTGGTTGAGGGAAAACTTCAGAAAAAACTCCAACCATGAAACTTGCCCCGACCAGGATTTGAACCCGGGGCCGCACGTTTCACGGCTAAGAAGGCTGTTACTCCACAGCGTTTACTCCCTTTCCGTTCGAAACTATGCCGAGGACTTCATCACCCTTTAAAATTCATTGACCTCGGTTGCGTATGAACCCGCAAACCACAGATCCAACGGACGGCATTTCCTCAATATGGCACAGGGTCACCGTCTATGAAAAAACCGGAGAACCAGAATGAAAGAAAATCAAACCCGAGACTACTGAATTTATAGTGTGCTGCAGCTCAAGTCATAGTAGAGGTCATAATAATGAACATCTGGAATAAAGTTTGAGAAAGTGGTGAAACTAAAGTATTGTTCAATTTAAAAAATGCAATAGTTTTCTGATGACTACATGTAAGCTAACTCGTTTTGTGTATAAACGTACGTCATTACTTCACGTTTCAGACAGACAATATCTAATAAACCTGCTATTAGCAGACATAATGTCATAAAGAAATGCATGATATCATTTCCGAGTGGCCTGCTATAATTGTGTTGTCTCCTTAATGACAGGCTCTGATACTCCAGAAGTAATTATTCCAGAAACGTACGGTATTAATACAACTTCATAACTTTTCCAGCGCTTCCTGTACGTCTCATAGCTTCAATTTTATTATAATTGCCTCCCAACCACCGCTGACATGCATATTAAAACAGCAGTCACATCTGGACTCGCTGTGTTACAACTCTGTTTTAAGAACTAAATTTATTTGTATGGTTATACAGATGTACTAATACATTTACACACATCACTATATTGACACAGCTGAGTATTCGTACAATGTTTTAATAACTACATTTTTCTGTTCCCGAGGCTCCGGGTTCGATCCCGGCCCAGGACGATGGCATTTAAGTGTGCTTAAACGCGACAGGCTCATTTCAGTAGATTTACTGGCTTGTAAAAGAACTCCTGCGGGACAAAATTTCGGCACACCGGCGACGCCGATATAACCTCGGCAGTTGCGAGCGTTGTTAAATAAACAAGGGTGCCCGCAAGATCCAATCTCAGTGGTAGCAAGATGGTTAGAAAATTAGAGGAAATGGATGGACGAGGAGGGAGAAAATTGGACGTGAAAAATAGCCAGTTCTGATATCTAAATTACCTTGCGCACGCATACATAGTTTAAAGCACTCGCTTTTGTTGAATTGTTTACCGAGGGTTTGAGAAAACATGTATCGAGCATGTAGAGAAAAATAAAAAATTAGTAAAAAATAATTGCTGCCGGGAGTTCATCAGTTGAGCGCAAGAGAAACTTTTACCTGAACTGAATGCATCAGTTGAGCGCGACGATCAGTTTAACACGAGCCACTGCTATTTTCATTCCCGTTTTGTAGAGACTTAGGACTCTCTACACTGACAGGTATGATTAAAATGCTGCTCTCGTAAAAATGCTCTTACCGATAACTTGGTACCTGTCAGAGTTTAAAATATTTGTTCCAGTGCCAGTAATGGGTTGTTTTCTTGGATAATAGTACACCACTCTCTGTAGGAAACCAATTATAGTCATATTTCCGCGTCTATATCTACAAAGTAATTCTTCTAGTATACCGTTTCCTCATTTTATATGAGGATTGCCTCTAACAGTATTCCCGTTGTCATTCATTTTAATATAAGTTTTGTGCTAGTTTGTGTCTCAATAATGACTTGAAGAAACAAATAAATAAATAAATAAATAAATAAATATATATATATATATATATATTATTTTAATAGGTTATCAACGTCTTAGGTTATTTAGTGTCTGAATGAGATGAAGGTGATAATGCCGGTGAAATGAGTCCAGGGTCCAACACCGAAAGTTACCCAGCATTTACTCATATTGGGTTGAGGGAAAACCCCGGAGAAAACCTCAACCAGGTAACTTGCCCCGACCGGGAATCGAACCCGGGCCACCTGGTTTCGCGGCTAGACGCGCTAACCGTTACTCCACACGTGTGGACAAATATATATATATATATATATATATATATATATATATATATATATATATACTTGTATGATACCAGTATATATATATATATATATATATATATATATATATATATATATATACATGAGGATGCGCACTATTAAAATTCAGAGAGAACGCATTGTGGAACGTCTCACATGCATTATTAGTTCTGTCTGATGTAACAGTATCGGAAGCCCATATTTCAGGGGGAAATAACGAATCTGGTTTTATGAAATTTTATACCAAATAATCAGCAAAGCCTGTGATACTTTCATTAACAGGTTGATTATTAACTAAATTTTCAACAAATGCATCTTCGACTCATTTGGAGGAAGAAATGAAAGACTGAACACCCAGTGCAACCATTTACCGTTGTCAGTATTGTTATCTTTAAACTCATTAGAAAGCCTCAACGATTGAATTTTTCTTCACCAAGCCTGACTTACATTCCACACAAATTTTCTCACACGCTACGTGTCATCTCTAGGCCTAGGGAAAACTGACCACACCGCTCAACTCGTGTATACCCAAAACTGACCCCGCGCTCAACTGATGTATACCCAAAACTGAACCAGCGCCCAACTGATGCATTTTTAATCCTTTCGCGCTCAATTGATGTACACCCGGCTATCCTTTGTGGGCGCCCTTGTAAACAAAACATAATTAAATTACCAGTAAATTAAAATAACTACATTTTGATTTAGATGTAATTTACTGTAACAACTTTCACACTTCACACCAGCCAGGTTTTGAATGTTGCTTAGTTGTTTACATACAAAAAAAAAACATATACAGCATCTGTCTTGATGTTTTCTGTACACAGAACGTTCACATTGTGTAACATCGTCCGCGTTTTGTGCCCCTCTGTATGATACGAGTATTAAGGTTTACTCAACTGTAACTGCACTCCGTCGACTTCTGTTTTGAATCACATGTAAACGAAGTGGCTGTCTACCAGCTGGATCCCGAGTATAGGTTCTTTCCTACTGATCTAAAAAGTGAATATAGCAACCTGGTCCACTCGTACATACAGACAGATTATTTAGTCCTGACAGCTCAGCGACGCGAAAGAGGGAAAGTAATAGGAGTAATGGGGAGAGCTCCGGAGTAGAGATAAGGGTGAGCGGTCGGTAAAGGAGTGCAGTACAGCTTAATATTGTACTATAAACATACCGTTCTACCTCACGCATGACATCCCATCGCTCCGAAGGCAAGCGAGTGAATAACCCAAACACCCCTTGGAGTAACTAAATGGACTCGCCTGATCCAGACGCATATCTCCAGCGACTGTCAGGACTAAATAATCGTACTGTACTAACGGGTCCCAAGAGTTGCAAAAAGCAGGACTGTGATAGTGGATTTTAGTATATTATATTGAATGATTATCCATGTATTGTGGGTCCCTATCACCACGGCATGGCGCGTCCTCAGGTTGCGGATAGAGGAGACGGCCTCCAGATATAGAGGGTAGCTGCGAATATATTGAATAAGCAGTCGTGGACAGCCGATAAGGGGTGGTCCTCCAGCTTGGAGGTTGGGCGAAGGGCTAACAACCCATCACCGTAAAAAACAGCTTGTTACGAATCCCTACAATAAGCCTCGGAATAGGACTGATTCTCTGGCACGACCACAGCAAAGGAATAAGGTTTTGAGATTTGGCATTTGGAACGTAACTAGTCTTTATAGAACAGGAGGGATAACATTACTAGCAAAAGAACTAGCTAGATATAGAATAGACTTCGTGGGAGTACAAGAGGTTAGGTTAGATGGGAATGGCATATCACAAATAGGAGATTACTTGTTGTATTATGGGGAAGGAAACAATAATCACCAATTAGGAACAGGATTTTTGTTCATAAAAGAATAAAATCAGCAGTAAAAAAGGTCGAATGTATCAGTGACAGGTTATCATATTTAGTACTTAAGGGGAGATGGTGCGACATCATAGTTATAAATGCTCACGCCCCTACAGAAGAGAAAGACGACCATATAAAGGATAGCTTCTATGAGGAATTGGAACATACTTTTGACCAGTTCCCTAGATATCACATGAAAATTTTATTGGGGGATTTCAATGCTAAAGTAGGACGGGAGGATATGTTTAGGCCAACTATTGGAAAAGAGAGCCTACACGTAACTAGTAGTGACAATGGAGTTAGATTAGTCAACTTTGCCACATCGAAAAATTTAATTGTGAAAAGTACAACATTCCCCCATAAGAATATACATAAATATACTTGGACATCTCCAGATGGATTGACACACAACCAAATAGATCACATCTTGATAGATAAACGGAGACATACTAGTATAGTAGACATTCGAACTTTCAGGGGTGCAGACTGTAATTCTGACCAGTATTTGGTAATTGGAGAATTAAGAGAAAGACTATCAGTAGCCAAGCGAGTAGAGCAACAAGTTAATATTACTAAATTCAATATTTTGAAATTAAAGGACGAGGAAACTAAGCAAAATTATCAGGTCGAAATTTCAAATAGGTTTGCCACTTTAGAAAGTTCCGACGAAGTTGAGAAAGAATTAGGTGTTAATAGCGTGTGGGAAAATATCAGAGATAGGATCAAAATTGCACCTGAGCAGAGCATAGGTTATTATGAAACTAAGAAAAAGAAACCGTGGTTTGATGAAGATTGTTACATGGTAGTAGAAAGAAGGAAACAGGCAAAATTGAAATTCTTACAGGATCCAGTTGAGGGGAAGAGAGATAATTATTTCAATAAAAGACGGGAAGCAAGTCGTACACTTAGGAATAAAAAGAGAGTTACTTGAAGGAAAAACTGAATGAGGTAGAAACAAATAGCAAGAATAAAAACATTAGAGATTTATATAAGGGTATAAATGAATTTAAGAACGGATATCAGCCAAGGGTAAACGTGATCAAGGATGAGAATGGTGACTTGCTTGCAGACTCTCCATCAGTCCTAAACAGATGGAAAAACTATTTTGCGCAACTACTAAATGTACATAGGCCAAATAGAAATGATCGGGACGAAATTGAAATACAAACTGCTGAGCCATTTATACCCGAACCCATGCTTTCAGAAGTCGAAATTGCGACAGAAAATCTGGGAAAGTACAAGTCTCCAGGTATCGATCAAATTCCAGCAGAATTAATACAAGAGGGTGGAAGTGCATTATATACCGAAATTTATAAACTTGTACTTGCTATTTGGGAAAAGGAAATTGTACCAGAACAATGGAAGGAGTCCATAATTGTACCTATTTTTAAGAAGGGGGACAAAACCAACTGTGGTAACTTTCGAGGAATATCACTTTGGTTGACGTCGTACAAAATTTTGTCCAATATTCTTTTGAGAAGATTAACTCCGTACGTAGATGAAATCACTGGGGATCATCAGTGTGGTTTTAGGCGTAATAGATCGACTATTGATCAGATTTTTTGTATTCGACATATAATGGAGAAAAATGAGAATATAAGGGAACAGTACATCAGTTATTCATAGATTTCAAAAAGGCATATGACTCGGTTAAGAGGGAAGTATTACATGATATTCTTATTGAATTTGGTATTCCCAAGAAACTAGTTCGACTAATTAAAATGTGTCTCAGTGAAACATACAGAAGAGTCCGTATAGGTCAGTTTCTATCTGATGCTTTTCCAATTCACTGCGGGCTAAAGCAGGGAGATGCACTATCACCTTTACTTTTTAATTTCGCTTTAGAATATGCCATTAGGAAAGTTCAGGATAACAGGCAGGGTTTGGAATTGAACGGGTTACATTAGCTTCTTGTCTATGCTGATGACGTGAATATGTTAGGAGAAAATCCACAAACGATTAGGGAAAACACGGAAATTTTACTTGAAGCAAGTAAAGTGATCGGTTTGGAAGTAAATCCCGAAAAGACAAAGTATATGATTATGTCTCGTTACCAGAATATTGTACGAAATGGAAATATAAAAATTGGAGATTTATCCTTCGAAGGGGTGGAAAAATTCAAAATCTTGGAGCAACAGTAACAAATATAAATGACACTCGGGAGGAAATTAAACGCAGAATAAATATGGGAAATGCGTGTTATTATTCGGTTGAGAAGCTCTTATCATCTAGTCTGCTGTCAAAAAATCTGAAAGTTAGAATTTATAAAACAGTTATATTACCGGTTGTTCTGTATGGTTGTGAAACTTGGACTCTGAGAGAGGAACATAGGGTAAGGGTGTTTGAGAATAAGGTGCTTAGGAAAATATTTGGGGCTAAGCGGGATGAAGTTTACAGGAGAATGGAGAAAGTTACACAACGCAGAATTGCACGCATTGTATTCTTTACCTGACATAATTAGGAACATTAAATCCAGACGTTTGAGATGGGCAGGGCATGTAGCACGTATGGGCGAATCCAGAAATGCATACAGAGTGTTAGTTGGGAGACCGTAGGGAAAAAGACCTTTGGGGAGGCCGAGACGTAGATGGGAGGATAATATTAAAACGGATTTGAGGGAGGTGGGATATGATGATAAATACTGGATTAATCTTGCACAGAATAGGGACCGATGGCGGGTTTATGTGAGGGCGGCAATGAACCTTCGGGTTCCTTAAAAGCCATTTGTAAGTAAATAAGTAAGTATATTGAGTGATTATGACAGGGTCCTTGATTGGTTGAGCTATCAGAAATTACACGGTGATGTTTCGTCGTGGTCGCAGTACATTATGTGTGCTTTCATCACTATCTACACCATACGTCGGGATTTTGTGACTCGCGAGCCAGCCCCTGGAAAACGAAGCAAGTGAAGCGGAGTAGTACTCCTCCTTACAACGGACTTGCAGTTCATTGTACACATAGTACAGCTGGTGGCCTGGCTTCATAGCATCATGTCCTTATCAAGACGGAGACGTGAATTTCGGCCAGATTATATATTTTTGTAAAAGAAATATCAATTATTATTATTATAATTTTGTTGAAACATATAATTTCATCTCCTGTAATTTCACAATTAAACATTGATAATGATTAGACAGTGGATGCGGGATGACTTATCGTTGAATGTATTTACTATATGTTACTTTTTTTCATTCAGACCATTGGTAAACAGACGACGTCAACATGCTACTGTATCTCTGTACAGTCAGAAGGAAAAGAAAAATAACGTACTGTAGTACATACCTTGAAAGGTTCAGTCCTCGTCATCATTGATGCAATTACCAGCGTTGCAGTAAACGACGATATATTCTCGTAAGTTGTCGAAGCTGAATCGTCTTCGCCTATCGCTTAAACAATTTTTGTATCGAGAGAATTTCTGAAGAAAACCTCTAAAATGAGGATCACTTAATTTCTTTAGAGGAATATTTGTACTGAGCATCATGTTGCACGTGTCGTTAGACCCGCACAACTAAATGATGATGATGATGATGATGATGATGATGGTGATGGTGATGGTTCCTCAGATTTCATTTCAACGCATTTCCTGTGCGATGTATTGTTTCTCTATAGCCTGAGTTGTTCTGGTTTTTATTTCAATTTTACATCCATTACATACGATATTGTCTTCGTTAATACATAAAATATCACTCTCATACTTCTTAATTGCATTTCGTATCTCTGAGCGAATATAACGATTTGCTATTATGAATGGATCAGCACAACATATTCAACGCGTACTAAATACTTGAGCAGGAACCAAATAACATCAAAGTCATTAAAACATCGGCAATTCCGAAAACTCCTACAGGATATGGGGGAAGAATGCCAGATTTGCCATATAGGCCTACTATATTATAGAGCTGTAAGGTGGATTAGCCGTGGAAAAATTATTCGTCGGATTTTTTACACGCGGAAAATAATTTCTGCTTTTACAAAGCAAAAGGTGCAGTAATATATTTTCATAGAACAATAATTTTTAGCGCCGGTAATTGTCGCCTATGTTTGAAATATATTTCGCTGGTCTAGGATTTCAATATGTTAATAAATAATTAACTGTTAATAGGACATAGGAATTCTCTAGTTGGGGGACGAAAATTGGCTTCTAGATTTGGCATTCCTTGCTAAAATTTCAGAACATCTGAACAAGTTAAATCGATAACTTCAGGGACATAATAAAAATATAGATCATATGTACGACAGCATCAATTCTTTTATTTTACTTACAGGCGTATGAAAGCATAATTTATGAGAAAAGAATATGTTTAATTTTCCTTGCTTACACTCAATTAGCAATACTGTATACAAGACATAAAGTTACTAGTTACACTGACCTCTTGAATGAACTACAAACAAGAGAAAATTGTAAAAAAAAAAAAAAAAGTTATGTTTTATTTAACGACGCTCGCAACTGCAGAGGTTATATCAGCATCGCAGGATGTGCCGGAATTTTGTCCCGCAGGAGTTCTTTTACATGCCAGTAAATCTACTGACATGAACCTGTCGCATTTAAGCTCACTTAAATGCCATCGACCTGGCCCGGGATCGAACCCACAACCTTGGGCATAGAAGGCCAGCGCTATACCAATTCGCCAACCAGGTCGACGAGAAAATTGTATATTTTTAAAACGACATGTTTTCGGAAACCTAATATAAAGTTCTCGAAGGTGTTAATATTTTCAAATTACTAAACAAATTAAAATGCGTTAATCTGAGGTCTTATACAGTCAAAATCACAGTTTGCGTCCACATTGTTATATGTGAACAATTTTTTACAAACAGAAACAATGTAAAATAAAAAAGAACTCGTATTATAGATGATCATCTCATTTCACAGTTAAAATCAGCCACAGGTAATTTTACACCTGACTTTAATCAGTTAATCAAATGCAATTTTTCTTTGAATTACTGTTTCGTTTTGTTATACTTCATCATTCATTGTTCTACGGAGTTTGTTAAAAATGACGAAGAAACTGAATGAACGCATATCAATAACAACCACTGTGTTCAACATTGCACTTCTACGTTTACAGTCCAGCACTGCACATTAAATACTGTGGTAAGGGGAAGCGTACCCATCCCTTTCACCCCTTTCATTTGAGTGCTGAGATTGTTGCGTTCTGTTGGTGTATTCGGAAGGTAAGGTTTGCCGATGTATGATCTACATGGAATTGAAAATCATGAAGAGTCGAAGGGGAAAAGATTTAGTATAATTAACACAAAATAGACACCACTCAAAATTGGTTTGGAAAATTCATAATAGAAGTAACAACTAGTTACAGTAATTTTTTGGTTTACCATTTCTTCATCCCAGCCATATTGACGATATTTTCACATATGGTTAATTAGTGTCCACTCAGCCCTAAGAATCCCAAATCCAAGTATTCACAGATTACCTATTTAAAACTATGTGTTTCCTGATTGTGATTTTCCTCTCTCTCTCTTTGGGCAGATTTATGTTACATACAATAAGATCCACAAATAACTGCGAGGTCTTCCATTCAAAGTTAAATGCAATATTTCACCATTCTCATTACAGTTTTAGTAATAGGTGCTCTGAGAGAAATCCAACCAAAATAAAGTATGTTAGAGGAGGAAAATCATTCGTGGGAAAGAACAATACTTCTGTGTGCCACAGAAATGCTTGAACTTCAGGCAGAAAATATATGTCGTTCACAAATTCCTTAAATGTGTCATACATTTCAACCAGTTTAATTTTAGTACTTATATTTTTTATCTTCAATAACTCATGCGTCTTAATATGCTACTAATACGTAATATCGAATTAAATTTCCTTTAATATTGAATTGCTAATTTTAGCATTTGTTGTCAGCATTCATTTGACACTATGGATTTCCTGTTTCGGACCCAGTTAGTAGGTCTACTATAGCAGACTCGGACTCAATTGGTATTAAACATAAAAATGACCGGGAACCTAATGGTATGTTTTAGAGGTGGGGTTGACAGCGTTTTGCCGTCACAGCTTAGGAGAAATCGCTGCGACAGATAATAGTGATTTTGTCACAGTGTGATTTTGGTGTTAAGATGATTCTTGGCGATTTCAAATGTTGTGACGCTCTGGAATTCACAGTCATTCATTAAAGATGATAGCAATATATGCCACTTTCCAAGGGTAATGTCATCATCAATCGTAATGTAAAAGTTTCTTGTTGCTGCAAGTCACAGCTTGTCTGGGTTTTTCAAGTGTTCAATTCGTGGTAATTTTACAAAATTAAGGAGTAGTAAGGAGTATATACTACGCCCCTAGAGTATATATTATCTGTGCATTTCGAACTGGCGGATCAAGGTCACGTATAAACGTACAAAAGTAAAAATTACTGAACTGAAAACTGTGAACTGAAGCACTGGTAATTCTGGCTGTCCCAGCTGACTTTAGTTGAGAATGATCCAGGATTGATGTAAGCACACGTGGCAAATGCAGTCCATTGCTTGACCTTGAGCCGCCAGTTCGAAATGCACAGATAATAGTCGGTATGCATTTAATGCACCCAGAGCAGCCCGGCTATCAGAACAAATGCAGATAGGCTATTCATGCCTTTGCATCATCTGTTTAAGTTTACCTGAGCGCAAGCTGAAATAGAAAACATTTCAGCTAGGAAAACCACAGTATACTGACTGACAGGATAGAAATTGTATCCATTGGTCTTACACCATAGAGAGGATAGATCCCCGCTCCAGTACTAATGCTAAAGGTTAACAATTGCCAAAACTCCGCTGTAGGAGGTTACTGAACCTTACCTATGCGCTGAAGGCGGAGTCTTCCTCCATTAATCTGAACCACTGTCGCACTGATTGACAAGTCATCTGATGCATCACTGCTATCACTTAAACTTCTAACAAAATTGTTCTGTCAGTTTCACTGTCTGATGTTACATTAGCACTACAAAAATATTGTTCTTAGTTATTTTGAACGTGATCAACACATTTCTTTCACTTGTCTTTTCCATATTCTGCGAAAAGGCGGCGACAGAATCGTTCCTTTACGTTAAGTGGGATTTTTGTTACAAAAATCCAATTGAATAGATTGGAGACAGCTGATTAAACATATTAGTCTGGCCCTTAAGTAAATGAAACTAATCAAAACAATAAATGCTTATTTTTAAAGTACTGTTGGATTTTGAAGATAAATAATGTTTATGTACGCGCTACTTCACAAATCCGTATCAACGTGATTCTAATCCGTATCTGCAGTCATAATAGGCCTGTCAACTGAGCTACCAAGGCGGCTTCCTCTGTTTTAGTTTGTCAGACGGATTTAATTTCATTACTCTTGCGATACTACTGTATTTAGTACCGGCCGCTTAGATGCAATAGACCACAAGTTATGTACGAGTCTGGCTTGGTCGAGTTCCTCAATTGTGGTATTTGACATGATTGCCATTACATTGGGCGCTGCCAATACTCATTACTGTTGACGCACTGACAGAAACTCAAAGCGTCCACTTACGACGGACTGAAATTTGTGGTGGACAAAACAGAGTTTCATCGGAATATTCTCATTTCCAACTTTCATTCCACCAATCCTCTATCCCAGTGGTCGACTTCATTCGCGAGTTAACCCCTTAATAAACAAGCAGGATGGAGGGGTAAGGAATGATCTCCCTTCCCTTAACCATCACTTGTTCAATCAAAGTTAAGCAGTTTGGGTATCCTCCCCCTCCTACCTTCTTCTCCTTTGCTAAGTATTGCGGGCGTATTTTATATATGACGTAATCTTTGTCGACCACTGAGTCTACTCCTTCCCTTCATATTTCATCTGCAATAGTTAGGCTAGAGTGAAGACTTGGGAGTAATACGGGTTTCTTATATTGATGTAGGACTTGGAGCTTTGTGCCCTGGGGTTTAAGGTCTCGTCTGGGAATGTGACCTTTTCCTTGCAGGACTGAGGCAGGGTGACCCGCCTATAAGCAACGGATTCACGAATGCCACCCAGAGAACAAGACCACAAGAGAATTATAAGGAGAATAAGGAGAAGACATGGAGAAACGCGGAAGATAAGGCGAACAATGGGAAGACAAGGAGAACAAGGGGAAGACAAGAACACGAGGAATAGAAGGATAATAAGGAGGAGACAAGGAGAACAAGGGGAACAAAAGGAGAATAAGGGAAAGACAAGGAGAACGAAGGGGTATAAGAAGAAGACAAGGAGAATAAGGAGAATACAAAAAGAACAAGGGGAATAGAAGGAGAATAAGGGGAAGACAAGGAGAACAAAGGGGTATAAGGAGAAGACAAGAAAAATAAGAGGAAGACATGAAGAAGAAGGGAAATAGAAGGAGAATAAGGGCAAGATAAGGAGAACAAAGGAATATAAGGAGAAGACAAGGAGAATAAGGGGAAGACAAGAAGAACAAGGAGAACAGAAGGAGAATAAGTGGAAGACAAGAGAACAAAGGAGTATAAGGAGAAGACAAAGAGAATAAGGGAAAGACAAGGAGAACAAGGGGAATAGAAGAAGAATAAGGGGAAGACAAGGAGAACAAAGGGGTATAAGGAGAAGACAAGGAGAATAAGGGAAAGACAAGAAGAACAAGGGGAATAGAAGGAGAATAAGGGGAAGACAAGGAGAACAAAGGGGTATAAGGAGAAGACAAGGAGAATAAGGGAAAGACAAGAAGAACAAGGGGAATAGAAGGAGAATAAGGGGAAGACAAGGAGAACAAAGGGGTATAAGGAGAAGACAAGGAGAATAAGGGAAAGACAAAAAGAACAAAGGGAATAGAAGGAGAATAAGGGGAAGACAAGGAGAACTAAGGGGTATAAGGAGAAGACAAGGAGGATAAGGAGAAGGCAAGGAGAACAAGGGGAAGACAAGGAATATAAGGGGAAGACAAGGAGTACAAGGAGAATAAGAGGAAGACAACGAAAACAAAGGGAAAACAACGAGAACAAGAGGAAGACAACGAGAACAAGGGAAACACAAGGATAACAAGGGGAATACAAGGAGAATAAGAGGAAGACAACGAGAACAAGGGAAACACAAGGATAACAAGGGGAATACAAGGAGAATAAGAGGAAGACAACGAGAACAAGGGGAAGACAACGAGAACAAGAGGAAGACAACGAGAACAAGAGGAAGACAACGAGAACAAGGGAAACACAAGGATAACAAGGGTAATACAAGGAGAAGAAGATAAAGACAACGTGAACAAGGGAAACACAAGGATAACAAGGGGAATACAAGGAGAATAAGAGGAAGACAACGAGAACAAGAGGAAGACAACCTGAACAAGGGAAACACAAGGATAACAAGGGGAATACAAGGAGAACAAGGGAGAGGATTGCATTTTTATGTAACGGTCAACTTCCACGTTATCCCCAGACCTAAAGAACAGAAAGACGTATAGTTCTACGTCAATAAGTTTTGGAAATCTAACGCTATTGCTTTTCAAGTGGTGGTGGCGGCGGCGGGGGTGGCAGTGGTGATGATGAAATCAATGCATAATTTGAAAACAAAATGGTAACACGTACACGTGAAGAATTGCACACTAAGGACAGGACACAGAAGATAGACCGGATGCGAGCCAGCTACTATCTCGTTCATCGAAGTCATTAGCAGGCCGAGTATTGGAATCTCGACGTAATAATAGGAAATGCAACGGCTTCGCAGTCTCGAGTACACCAATTTAAACAGTTCACATTTTTCACTTTGACGAAGCCCAAATTAAATTCCGGTTCTCAGAAGCAATTTGAGTACTGCCGTAATTCCAATCCAGAAAGAAAAACCGTAATTTGAAGGAACTGAAAGTGGATGTGAGATGTTCATTGGAGGAGAAAGTCTTGGGAAAAGAATTCGTCGTTACTGTAAGATTGTACGCGTGCAAGTAAGAGTAGTTTACGATGATTACGGACGCGATGGGGCGCCGTGCATACCTCCAGGTGACAGGAACGTCTGTCGCTAGGTGACTCATTCTTCGGAAACGGTAAAAGTACCTCAAGGGCCAGAAACATCTGACACCTCGGGGCACATCGGTAACTTCTCTTTAAGTATCTTCATTTCCTTCGATATTTTCTTTTTACAGAGGCTTATTTATTTCCTTCCCTCCTACATGAAATACAGCTCTGTGAACTTTCGTTATCGGACTCTGTTTCCGGCCATTTGTTTAATTTCTTACCAAGACATATCTATCCAAAGATCCTACAGCTCAGGTTTGTGTCTTAGCCTTCCGTAGTTTTTGTTCACATCAGTTTCTATTTTATGCGGCCAGCTTCCAATTTCGACAATGAAGCAAGTTGGCAGCATCTTCCTTTATTCCATCTTCCCATCTCCCATAGTAATATCTATAGCTCTATTGAAGAATAGTTTATGTAATTTGAAGTAATTTGCATGAAATGTATTATCAATGTATATATATATATATATATATATATATATATATATATATATATATATATATATATATATATATATCTCAACTGATTGAATTGTTTATGCTTTAAATTGAATTAACTTACTTGTTATGTATTATATTTTATAGCTGAACTGATGAATAATGGTTTGGGTTTGTAAATTTAATAATCTGATTGGCTATGCTGTAGCCTATATTTTTAGTAGAGCCATCGATGTAGCTCAGTCGGCAGACTCGCTGGGCTGCTGATCCGTAGTTGCGTTCGGGCTTGGGTTGGATCCCCCGTTGGGTCTCATTGAATGGTTTCTTCTGAGGTTTTCCCCAGCCGTGGGACTGAAGCCGGATGGTCTATGGCGAGTCCTCGGCCTCACTTCATTTCACCCCCTTTGGTCTGATTACTTGGTTGGGTTTTTTCCGAGGTTTTCCTCAACCATAAGGCAAATGCCAGGTAATCTTTTGGCGAATTCTCGGGCCTCACCTCATCTCACCACATCTCGCCAAAATATTGTAAAAAATTGTAGAAAATTGCAAAATTGTAAAACTGTAAAAATTGTAAAATATTGTAAAAATTGTAAAAAAAATATGTAAAAATTGTAATTGCAATTGTAATCTTGTAAAATTTTGACTGTTCCACATCTTAAAGCTTCATTGCTAATGTAAGATCTATGGAATATAATAAATGAAATGAAATGAAAATCTCTCATGGTCTTCCATTTCTTCGGGTTGCTCTGGCTTTCTTTGGTGTTTGGTCCAGAGAAAGGCGTTGTACATGTCCTGCCCATTAGTCTTTTAAATGTTATATGGAGAAAGATATCAGACTCTTTATATAGTTCATTACTATATCTTATCTCTTTACAATTCTTCTTATTGATCAGAATATAGGTCTAATTTGATTAATTGGGTAAAATATTGTATACCTCGAAAATTTGAATTATATACACTTACCGTTGACATGTATTAGTTTTCTCAGCAATTTCATTTCAAATCTGTATATAACTTCGTCTGACTCTTTAGTAAGGCATCATTTTTCGCATTCATATGTGAGGAGTGTTCTGATTAAGGTTTTGTAGAACCTTATTTTAATTGCGGTATTGCCTTTCATAATTTTGTACAATGCATAATATGCATTATTTGCTCATTTCAGTCACTTCTGAATTTCAACAATTTGAACATTCTTACCAGTTATACAGGAGCCTAAATAATTAAAGCTGTTAAGAGCTGAGAAAGAAGAAGGAGCCGGGGAGGGGAACTAGTGAGAAGGAGAAGATAAGAGTGTTAAAAAATAAGAAACATTACGACTTAAGGAACTGGTGTGAAGGGTTCAAATGAAAAAGGTAAGGGTCAAGGTTAACGGGAAAGGAATGAGGGTATTAGGAGTGTGGCCAAGAAGGTTAGTTACCTACATGAAGAAGTGTGGTGCGAGTGAAATGTTACGTATCTGCTGGAAATAAGAACTGAAATGGACCAAGAACAATAATAGTGAGTAGAACTTGTGATGATTATTATTTTTATGTATAGAGTAAGACAGTAATGTACTTTAGTGTAAAGGGGGAATAATTAATTAGATATTAGATGAATTTGGAGGATGGTCGTTAGAATAGGTAGGGTGGAAATTGTTGCTATGTGATGTATCATTGTGGTAAGGTGTTATAGAATGGAGGGTTGAGGAAAATACTATATGAGGGCAAGGTGCGAATTAAGATTTCTGATGAGGGGGTATAGAATTCTAGATAGAGAATAACATACGTAACATTATTATCCTCATTCGATACGGCTCAACGTTTGATCGCACTGAGTTGCTTGTCTTGCATCTTGATCATAATAATAATTATATCCGTGAACAGGTTTAAGATAAGATGTGTAATTCCTAAGTTACTGAGTGTTGTCAGCTTGTCGGTGATGATAATACATCAATATTATTTTCTTTGCTTACTTTGTACTTTATAAATACTGCACATATACTAGTATTAAAACAATTATATTTTGTGAGGGGGGATAGAAGTTATCCCTGGCAGCGATGTTAATATGAATTTGTGAGGGGGATAACTTTCCAACAGGGGGGAAATCCCACCCATCCCTCCCCGTTAATTCGCACCCTGTATGAGGGTGAATAACGGGCTCAAGTTAGGGGCAGGATTGTAATTTTGAGAACTGGTTAGTATAGTAAAGAATTCTGTTAGTGATGATGAGTCCCTGAACACAGAAATGTGAAGGACCATCACCACTTGAATGTTTTGCTTAAAGACAATAAATCATATCATATCATATAGTCCGCCTGGGTGGCGCAGTTGGTATAGCGCTGGCCTTCTGTGCCCGAGGTTGCGGGTTCGATCCCGGCCCAGGTCGATGACATTTAAGTGTGCTTAAATGCGACAGACTCATGACAGTAGATTTACTGGTATGTAAAAGAACTCTTGAGGGACAAAATTCCGGCACACCGGCACGCTGATGTAACCTCGGCAGTTGCGAGCGTCGTTAAATAAAACATTATTAATTATCATATCATATTAATTAAAGCTATTAACTATTTTTTCCCAGGTTCTCCAATAGTTATATGACTAGCCTATATACTTTAACTTTGGTGCTAGTTTAAATCATTGATTTTTTTTACAATGGCAGGACCCTTAACTTACCGTTATTCGCCCCGAATCTACGAACGTGATTCACAGATGCCGCTAGTGCCGAGAAATGTAGACTACTTAGCTCGCAGAGACTATCCAGAGTGTACTACAGACGATGGGTCTACACTGATAGTGAGAGTATAGAAAGAAGAAGAGAACATAAGCTTGAAACGGTGGAATAAAAAAAACGTAGTAATATGGCCGTCAAATTACCCATAGTTAATGTATTTTCCGGTGTGTTACTCAGCTGTTTTGTTCATATTTTAATTTTGTTTCGTATTGCTTTGAATATTTGGAAAGTTTAGTGAAATTCAGCGGGTATTATTTGCTTAAATAAGCTACTATTCTGTTGTTGAATGTGGTGAACAGTAAGAAAAAGGTAGAGATTAAAATATGTTCAGCCCATGTAACAACCATACATAACACGTTTAATAAATAGGCCTATAAAGTAAAATGTACATTGATACGAGTATAATAATACTGACACATCGCGTCAAGTGCCGAAATTTACTGAAACAATTATGAATCCAGTACACTGTCCTGAACAAAATTTACGCATTATAAATGCGAAAAGAAAATTTTTGGGGACGAAATATTGGTGGGGCACGGCTCCGGTGGCCCCTAAGGACCGGCCGCCCCTACTTAGGTTATAGAATTCCATTCATTATACAAAAATAATAATGTAACTCTTACATACGAAAATATAACAATATTTCCTGAAGATTTTTGTTTAGCTGTTATACCACACATGCAACAACTAACCATTATTACAATTTTATTGTAAGAAGACATTTAAATATCGCCATATGAAATAGCAGCTGATAGCAACAATTGAATAAACAGTATTTGACCAACGAGCACAGAATACATATAGTAGACCGGTGATGTCAACTGATGCCCATAGGAGCAAGCGCGTGCTTTAGAGCCCAGGAGAGCATGGGCGCTTTACAGCGGAAAGGAAAGAGACAGACGGAAGAGGTAGTATATGTCGCTTGGTCGAGCTATATACAGGGATGGCCAGCACTGATTCAATGGACAAAGGGAAGAGAACTTATTAAAACTGTATCCATGTTAATTTTTAGATGTGACTGAGAAGTATAAGTGCATTATAAGAATGTAAATTTTAATTTTAATGTTCATTTTTCACACGTTTGTTTTTTTATTCAAAAGGAATATTTTCTCAACTTTTTTTTACAGAAAAGTGAAATTTTCAGATATGTTTGTTTAGTAGTCTTACAGGTACTGAAACAATGTTTTCGTAAATCTAATATATCGTAAATACGTATTACTGAAGATAGTGTATTAAAATGTTTGAAAATATTCGCATGGAAAATGTTTGTAAGGAAATGAATTAACAAAGCAAATACTTTTACATCACAAACAAAAGATATGTGCCTATGTGTTGGTAAAACGTCAGCTCTATAGCTTCAGCAGATTTCGAGATAATTTAATATTCTGATAACAAAAAGTTGCGCACCAATATCACCTAAAAACATAATGCAATAAGAATTTTATAATGTAATATTAGTTACATTTAAAATATGTACCTAGACAACTTTGCTTTGTACTATAATATTGTTTTGATTACTTCTATAAGGCTAAAGATACCATCAATATCAATGTCAACTTATGTCATATTCAGTGTCTTCCTTTGGGATAACACTTTCTTTATGAATGATGTGTTTAATTCACTTAGTACAGTATAGTTGTACTTATTACGGGATTTGTGTGAATATTCCTTCTTTAGTCTTTATTATGTTAATAACGTTTAAACACAACTGGACTATTAGGCTAATAAATAGGTGTTAGTACTTTGTTTTACAGACAATATAGAAAATAAACAGAAAGAAGCCATATAAAAATAACGACATAACATTTCACGTTTCGTTTAAAGTTTGTGCACCACTGTTTTCTTAATCCAACAGGCTGCTTATTCCTCTTAGCATACCTAGCGCTTAATGCCCGCGCACGACGTCAAGGTCAGAAAAATGCGCTTGTTTTGACATCACTGGAATATACACTAGCATCTTAATACCATTGGAAGGAGTGAAGCCGCTCTGATGAACCTGATGCCATCTTGTTGCTACCAAAACATTGCAAAATAGCTACTACGTTATAGAAAATCTTATGATAATAGGAACCCCATACATCCCTAATTTCCTGGAGAAGTCACAGTTTCTTTTTTGTTTCGTAACACAGAATCGCTAAGCACGTACTTTTTTTTTTTAGTATTTTTAGCAAAAATTGGAAACTGTCATTGATAAATCATATACATACAAATTATTTAAATTTATAGCTCTTCAAAATGTAGTATGGTATTAAATAGTTTGGAAGGTTAAAAAAACACTTTGACCTTATTTTAGCACTAATTAGTCCAATAAAAATGCTAATCTACAATAATTACTTTCATAGGTTGATCCATTTGTTTTGAGATAACAATGCAACTGGTTCCTTAACCCTTAAACTGACAAACTATTCTACAGGATACAACAGGTTAATAGGCTATATGCTATAATTTTAATAGAACAATAGAAAAAAATTGGTAGGAAAATTAAAATTAAAAAGGTCTTATCTGACCTTTCAACACTTATTAATTCTTGTCAGCCTATTGGTCTTGAGCTAAACCCGGATAAATGCGACTTACATTTTTGCTCCTCACAGGATGATACTATATTTACAACTTTTAGTGCTCTCACTCCTGGAATTCGACTTTCATCCCCTTCCACTTTGACACTCCTTGGTTCCCCAATATTACTGCCAGCTGTGGAAGTTGTTATGCGTGATAAATTAGATACTATGAAACATTTATTTATTGGCCTACAATCTCTTTGCACTCATACAGCATATTTCCTTTTAAAAAATTGCTTTCATATACCTCACCTAGCATACTTCCTTCGCACTACCCCTCTCTGGTTATTTCCCTCTCTTCTTCTAGAGGCTGATTGTATTTTGCGGGATTGTTTGGAATCTATTCTTAATATCCAACTTGACAATCATTCTTGGTCTTTCGCTACTTTGCCTATTTCATTTGGTGGTCTTGGCATTCGCAATGTTAGCGATATTTGTGTGCCTGCGTTTTTAGCCTCGGCTCGTGGAGCTCTGAATTTCGTCAAATCTACTCTCTCTAGTCACAGTGATGAAATCAGAATCCTTCATATGTTTGAGGCCTTTGAACAATGGTCCTCCGTTACTCACATTGTGGATCTTCCAAACAGTCCAGAGTCTCAAAAATGCTGGGATCTTGTTCTTGCTTCCAAAACTTTTGACAGCCTTTTTGCGTCTTCCTCCTCAGATTTTGACAGAGGCCGTTTTCTTCTTTACGAGAAAAAGAATCAGGATGCTGGCTTCAAGCCTTACCTTCTTTCAACATAGGCACCTTAATGGATAATACGTCCTTTAAGATTGCTATTGCCTTAAGGCTTAGCATTAAAATTTGTTTTCCACACAAATGTGTCTGTGGTGCAGATGTCGATTCTTCTGGCCTCCATGGATTAAGTTGCCTCAAAAATTCTAGACGATTTTCCAAACACGTCATGATTAACGACATCATTAAAAGGGCCTTAATTTCCGCTGGTTTTCCTACCATCCTAGAACCCATTGGCATAAATCGTTCCGATGGCAAACGTCCAGATGGTTTAACTTTAACACCATGGTCCAAAGGCAAATCACTTTTATGGGATGCCACTTTTTATAACACCTTCGCTTCTTCTTATTTGCCCAAAACTTCCAAACTCGCTGGGTCAGCCGCTGCATCTGCTGTTACAATTAAACGCAATAAGTATCTCGATCTTCTGGATAGATATAATTTTGTCGTTTTCGTCGTAGAATCTATGGGCCCATGGTGTTCCGAGGCGAAGTTGTTAACTTCTGATATCGGCAAGTATTTATCAGCACTTAACGGTGACTCTCGCTCTACGGCTTTCCTCCGCCAAAGAATTAGTATTGCCATTCAACGAGGGAACGCTATAAGTGTTGTGGGAACTTTTCCAGAATCTAAATCGTTGGAAGAAATATTTTATTTCGTGTAGAACTGTAGACAGTTTTTCGCATCCTTTAGTTTTGTTGCTAATTTCTAGTTTGTCCCTTACTCAATTGTTTAATTTAATTTCAAAAATGAATTAAAGTTTATTTTGTATATTCGCAAAATATAAACAAAGTAATAAAAAGTGAATAATTTTGGATATGGATGTATATTGTATGATTCAATATGGTTGCTATTTGTGCTAGTTGTATTATACTGAAGACATTATACATGCACAAAATACTTTAATATAATATACCTATTTACTTTTATTACTGTGTATTAAAAAATGTACATATAGACCTATGTATGCTGACGTATTTTTGAATAGGCAAACAAATATTACCATCTTTAAATTTCACAATATTATAATATTGTACATGGATTTAATTTTAAGTTATATTAAGTTAATTGTTTTAATCTTGTGGTTGTGTTTAGGTAAAAGATAAGTTATCTATGTACCTGTCATTTAAATAAATAAATAAATAAATAAGTAAATAAGTAAGTAAATAAATAAATAATATTGTACAACATATAAAATTTGGAAATAAATAATATTGTACAACATACAAAATATGGATATTGCGATAGTTGTTTTCTTTACAGTCCGACAAGGTTTAATAAACTAGTGTGAGAAATGAAGTTTTGCCAATTTAAGGGTTAATGCAGATTGTTACCAGAGCGTTTAGAATAGAAAGTGTGGTAACTCAGCAAGGGTCTAATGGGACTTATAAACTCCCTAGTGTCGCCGCGGCAACTGAGCGAAACATTGGCGTGGCGTTCGTTCTAAGATTGCAGTTTTCCTCTTAATACTGTGGACAGAGCATGTAGAACTCGTTCTGCTATGGAATTAAGAAGATATTTCTTGTGGTGTTCGGGTGATTTTTATTGTGCCGTTTATGTGAGCGAGTAGTAATAAGCCTAATTGTTTTGTTATTGATGTAAATCCAATTATAGATACTCTATAATCTGTAAGGAAGAGACTTTCTTTTATCCATCCATAGACTAGACTATTTTTCAGAAGTGGTGTAGAGCAATTCCACGAACACAGAAAACTGTATGCTCGTTCTTATATCTGTGATATCCATTTTTCTGCGGTTTTGATTGTGATTTTTTAAAATTATGATTTATTTAACGACGCTCGCAACTGCAGAGGTTATATCAACTTCGCCGGTGTGTCGGAATTTTGTCCCACAGAAGTTTTTTTTTACATGCCAGTAAATCTACTGACATGAGCCTGTCGCATTTAAACACACTTAAATGCCATAGATCTTGGCCGGGATCGAACCCGCAACCTCAAGCATTGAAAGCCAGCGCTATATCAACTGCGCTACCGAGGGCGACTTTTGATTGTAAGAGCCGATAAATTTATTATTGCCAGTAAAGAGGTAGGACTTCCACGCAAGAACTGGCGACCAAAACCGTATGCTATAACACATATTTTCCAAACTTGCCTCGATATCTTAAAAAAAGAAAAGAAGAGAAAATATCCAACGAAGAGGACGTCAATCCGTTCTCATAGCAATGTATCCTTACCAAGTACCATCTGGATATGACCAATTCCATTGACGCTAAATAATCCAGCAGTTGATACAGCATCGTTAAACATCCGAGTAAAAAATAATTGGATGTGACACCCGAAAATCAGAAGAACGCATTAGTTGATCATGCGCTTGTATGCATTTATGTACCATTACTCCACACCTGAATGCCCAGAATTATGTCTAGTTACATTGACCGTAATTCCTTCCAGTGAATGGACTCCAGACCAGCATTTCAGCTGTTTAGTGTGAGTTTTTCAAAATCGATACATTTTTTAGAGTCATAAACTGTGATGGGTTCGAGGAAAGTGAAAATACAAAAGAATTCAAAGGTGAATGAAGGACCATGCAGATACGTTGAACTCAAAGACTCCCTCGTCTGCCCTGTACAAAGGATTCTAGCATTACACGATTTTAGAAAATATATGACACGTAATTGACAATATAAAGAACACGTTTGCCTAAGAAAGAACCCTTGAATTATTTAGAGTGACAATTCAGTGATAGCACATTTAAATATATTCAGACAGAAAAAAATTAACTAGGATCCTCTAGAGCGACATTTTGGAACTAGAAAATGATTATCTTGTGATGTTTACCATAGACTTTCTACATCTGAGCATTTTTCAATCTATGTGCCGGTTAAAAATGTGCTGTATTAAAGTGCTAATTGTGAGCTCCTAATTGAATCCAAGCACCTAGCTTCTACTTCATTAAATATGCATGTTTAATTATCAATTATTTTATTTTTAATAATAGCACTTTAGTCGTAATTAACGTAAAAGTTATTTCGGTAACAAAAGTACAGTATAATTCTACTTTGCATCTAAGCTAGAACTTAATCTGGTTTATAATTTTATTACATTTGTTTATTACGTTTCCACATCATAAGAGATTTCTAATCGAGCATATGAGAAAGTAATAGACCTCATGGAAAAGTCGTTAATTTAATATTCTCCAATAAGTAGCATACAACTACTTAATACAGTGCTACCAAATTGTTTTAATTTTACAAAACACAAAATAACCTAGGTATTTCAAAAGATCAAAACTTACATTAGCATAGATATAATATCGAAGCTTAATTTATGAGTCTAAGTTGCACGTAATATTTTTTGTTCCCCTGAATTACGTATAAACCAGATACAACTGCAACTAATGACTAAATAGTAGATAAAAACTATTGGTGAAGATAAAGTGTCTCCTTTATTATATTACAATCTTTCTTGTGTATAAAAACTATAATTTCATGTCAATGCGTACTTTGTAATGCCATAAAAATTTTCAGTTTTGCGATGCTGTACTTTTTTTTTGCGTATTTCTGGCTGAAGCCGGCACAATATTCCATTTTTCGGTTAATTATTATATTTACTATTCAGGGTTGTGTTATATAACTCACAATTTGTTAATATAGTAATATTACATTTTTAAAGAAGTAAAATATTGTAACTAAGTACTTTACAATACATTCTTATCTAATGGGTTATTTTTAAAAACCTTTTTCATTCACTTGAATAGCGATCTTGAAACTGGGCACTGAAAATAGGGCTAGCGCCACTCGGCTACGATCCACTGAACTAGAGGAAGTAACGTCTTCTACCCGCTCTGGCAGTAGTAAAAAAGTATTGGTGAAAATATAATGTCCCATTTGATATATTATAATATACTTTCTTGTATATCGAAAACTATAATTTTGTGTCAAAATGTACTTACAACAACACAAAAATGTTCAGTTTTGCGAAGCTGTACTTTTTTTTTTTTTTGCGTTCTTCTCTCTGAAGCTGACAGAATGTTCCAGTTTACTGTTGATTATTATACTCGTATTTACGATTCAGGAGTGAATGATATAACTCAAGAGTAGTTAATGTAGTAGTATTACATTTTTTAAATAAGTAAAATATTGTGATAAACTATAATATACTTTTATCTAGTGGGTATTTTAAAAACATCTGCATTGACTCGAATAGCGCTCCTGAAACTGAGAACAGAAAGCAGAGAGAGCGCCGCTCTGCGACGAACCGCTGGACTAGTGGAAGTATCGTCACTTTCTCTTCTACCCGCTCTGTTGTTACTATGGGTCTTTATGGTCACCCTCATTGAGGGCAGATTACTTTGTTAAAAATAGTTGTTTTTGTATCACCAACGCTATACAATGTATCCACTGACCATATTCTACAAGAACTAAGTGAAACAGAGATACCAAATGCATATGGGTATAACTTAGTTAACGGATTAACTCCATTAACAATCCTAGGGTTCGCGGATGGCATCGTTATAATCGGGAAAGACCGAAATTCGGTTATCGAATTGGCAAAAATGGCTCTTCAAAGATTTGAAGAAATCGGATTGGATATTAACTTAGAAAAATCCGTAGCCATCACTACTGAACATGGTAAATTGTCCGAATTTAACCTCGAAATTCTAAAAGACCTCCAAATTAAATGCATTTCAGAACAAGAATGTATCAAGTACCTGGGTCTCAACTTTGCCAATGTAATGATATTTGACTCTCAAAAAATGATTTCAAAATTAAAAAATAAATTAGACCCACTTTCTTCTTCACCTTGGTTACATCCAGATCAGAAATTTAAAATCCTCAACTCTTCAATCTGTCTGACATTAATGTACCACTTTTTCTCAGTTCCTCTCGAAAAAATTCAAATTGGTTTCCTACAAGACGCAGATAAAATGATTAAAACAACACAGAAAAATACTATGTTTACCTACAGATACTCCAGATTCAATTACTTACTCTGACAGTAAATATAAAGGCCTTGGTCTATTTCGAACTACATGGGAGGCAGTCCTTCAACAAATTAACAGTTGTCAACTTTTGATGAGATCAGATAATCAGTATATTGCCAACACAAGTGAAGAATTTAATAAATGGTGTCAACTGCCACAAAAAGGTAAATGAGTCAGCTTATATCAAGACTTCACTCCCGCAAACAGCTGGGTCAGACATCATACAGGCCTTTCTAGCTCCGAGTGGAGAGATGCACTAAAGATGACCAGTAATGTTGCTCCTGTACATGCGCTATTCCAGGCAGAACTCAAGACAATAACCACTGTAGGCGATGCCACAGTGGGGTTGAAACTTTGGCTCATGTCTTGGGTTCATGCTCATTTGGCGAAACTCTTCGTAACAGCAGACATCACAAAATCAGGTCTGTAATCGCAACATGTCGTAAGTCCAATGGCTACACTACCTATGAAGAAGTCCATGGAATAGCGGAGACTAGAAGTAATCAGCATATTGATATTATAACATTTAAACCTGGAGAGACAAAAGGTTATATTCTAGATCCGACCATCAGATTCGAGACGCATCAGAATCAATCTGAGGAGGTTAATCTAGAGAAAAGGACAATTTATGAACCCACTATCCCTTATTACAAAACATCATATTATAAACTCAGGAATATAGAAGTCATCGGATTAATGATGGGCGCTAGAGGGACCATAAAAAAACAATTTGTGTCATTCTGTCATAAATTTGGCGTCCCAACAACAACAATTAAGGAAATTTCTATTATAGCTTTGAAGGGTTCTCTGCAGATTTTACGGCGACATTTGTATTTAAATTCAAATTACAGTTGAATTTTCTGAGTCTATTTTTATTTGTATTTTTTATAAATTTTCATTATGTGAAATATTATCTACTGCACATTTTAGTTTCGTGTAAACAACTTTCTTGTAAGACATTTTAAATGTCGGCAACCTCACCAAGTTGAGGAAGATTAAATTATTAAAATAGGCTATTTGCCAGTATTTTATATAGATGTCCCGATTTTGTATAGAGGAAATAGAATCTCCTTAACCATATAAAAATTAGCCATTAGGATCGCTACTAACGCCTCATCGCAATGCGAAACAGTACCGGCACAGTCTATTGTTCCTAGTCCTCTCAGTTGCTAACTGCTTGGAGGGCTGTATGGCGAGAAATGCAAACAATCACCTCAAGCTTCGTGACTGATATTAGACTGTGGTATGGCCCTGACGCTCACAAGCAAACATTCTGATGGGGGTAGACAAAAATGTTTTTTTTTCGTCATGTTAATAATGTCAAAAGAAATGTTTATACAATTACGAGGGCCGTAAAAAATAAGTTCGCCAGGGGCTGTTAACAGAAAGAAAATACAATTTCATTGGAAAAATTTAATGGAACAGACAAAGCAATTGTTGAGTTATTTTTCAACATATTCCCCACCGGAATTGTGACATTTGTCATATCATGGGATCGACAGAGAGGTGCAAACTGCTGTCAAACACTGGTTCCGATCCCAGGTGGCAGACTTCTACAACACAAGAATACAGAAACTGATCCCATGGTATGAAAAATGTCTCAATTCCAGTGGGGGATATGTTGACAAATATTGCAACAATTGCTGTATCTGTTTCAATAAATTTTTCCATGCAATTGTGCTTTTTTTTCTGTAAACGGCTCCAAGGAAAATCAATTTCTGTACGGCCTCGTAATTGCGGTCGAGTGGTCAAAATTTGTATAAGCACTTGTTTTGACGTTATTAACATGGTGGAAGAAAAAAATAACTTTTTTATTTGTCCCCACCAATGTTTGCTTGTCAGCTGCAGAAGACGAAAAAAAAAATTAATTAAAAAAATTGTAGTCTCGTAAAATAAAAACATAGTATATTATTGGTTACTCAGGAGTACAGCCCTGCCACTCAACTGTAGAATACAATACGATAAAACAGAACATTTAAAAATATGATATCGCAGAACACAATAGGCCTACAGCTCTACCACTCAACAGCAGAATACGAATAAATAAATAAATAAATAAATATATATATATATATATATATATATATATATATATATATAATTTAAAAACATACTATCGTAAAACATAAGCCTAACAGACCCCTACCAATAAAGTAAAGAATCAAAACATGATATAAATACTAAACCATATTAATATATAAAACACACAGTATCTTGTTATTAATGCATCTAATCAAATCATATCGAACCTAACCTTGCCACTGACAGTGCCTATCACTGAAAGAGTAATTGTACGGTAGGCATAAATAAGGCTACTTCTTTTAATTACAGATAATAAAATTACAACTCACCAAATATGCATCAAGAAAAGAGGTTATTAACACCTTTTAAACACCACAAACCACATAATAAATTACAAATAACCGTACGGTACATGAATTATAACTACCCGTCCGTAAATACTATTGCCAACATTAGAACATTTTCAGAAAAAACAAACGAGACTAAACACAAAGTAGACACGACGTCATAGACAACATAATGCATATTAATATATACGTACTATAAAAGAATATGAACGGCAAAAAATAGCTCCGTATTATATTCTGCAGTAGATCCAAATTATTCTCGTGGTCCGGATTCGAACACCGACTAGATCGTGATGGAATTTGTTATGGACAAAGCAGATGTTGCAGAAGGTTTTTCCTCGGGCACTCCAGGAATTCTGCCAGGTTAATTAAAGCCATTATTATTATTATTATTATTATTATTATTATTATTATTATTATTTTCTCCCAACACTGCACCAAAGCTCTCCACCTTCCCCTCACTTCATCTATCATCTGCAGTAGTTAAAAATAGGCCGGAATGAAGTCTTGGGATTAGTACAGGTTTCCATGCTGATATAGGAAAGGTTTGGGGCTCTAGACCCTGGGGCTTATCAGGTACTCATTTGTGGATGCGACCTGGCTCTGTCAGGGCGGAGGTAGAATGGCCCACCTGTCAATATCGGATTCACGAATGCCACCCAGGCTACTTGTCAGACTTGGACAATTCTCGTATATAGGTCTATTGCATAGTGCACACAGTGGACGAATATAAGCATAAGTGCAACTATCCGTTATATGTCTAGCTCTCAAGCCAACCCAAGACTCAAAACACAATATGAAACACTGCTGCCAATTTACTAAAACGAAATTTCCCTCTTAATTTCAAACCAATTTGCATATTTTATTCATAGCAATTCTTTATATGCACCATGGAGACAATTTCTCGGCTAAATCCCTTTGAAATTACATACTAGTATTTGAGAATGTAAGTTTTAATGTAAATAAATAGATAAACAAATTATTATTTACGTAAAATAATTTATAGAATTATTTCAATAAGTTTCAAATGCATGAGGCCAAGGATTCGCCATAGATTACCTGACATTCGCCTTATGGTTGGGAAAACCTCGGAAAAAATCCAATCAGGTATAATCAGCCCAAGCAGGAATCGAACCCGCGCCCGAGCGCAACTCTGCATCGATAGGCAAGTGTCTTAGTCAACTGAGCTACACCGGTAGCTTTAAACACACTTTCAAAATGTAACATTTACTATACATGTATCTTATTAATGAGTGTAAACACAATAGATATCTTTACATGAAAACAATTACTGAACACTACTAAAGCTTTCTTTTAATATCTTGAACATCTTATCTGTTTCTGTATGTACCAGTACATTGTCATTCTCAATGTGGCAGACATTACAAAATAGATCAGGGCGAGGAGTCAAATATGCTGTAATAGTGGACATTGCTTCCAGCACAGCTGACTTTTTACAGTGGTGGGGGCAGCATGTCATCATCATTCTCTTCATTGTCATTGCTATATTTTTCTTGACTTCAATATGATATAAGTGATCTCCGATAGTATCTGTTGTTCAGCATAATAATATTGCTGTCAACAGCGATGAAATAAAAAAAAATCGACATACCAATACCCAACAGTACAGTCAGTCACTCTTTCCTCAGCTTCCAACCAGAGCATTTCTCGGTTTTGTTGATAAGCAACCTGACTTGAGCCTAAAGAAGAGAACGAACTAGTCAACACTACAAATCGACGGCTTAATGTCAAAGAACACTAACTCCAAATTCACAACTTTTCAGGAGAGGCAAAAAACAGTTTAATTGTGTACATTTTCTTATGTTACTGCTTTAATTTAAGAGATATATTGATAAAATTTAAACCATATATATAGAATATAACCTTAAAGACAATACAATACATATTTTCTAGAAATATTTAATATTGTCTTAAAAATTAACACATTTTGGAGATAGTGTTCTTTGTTACTAACACGAAGCATTCAATTTAGTAGATAGTGTTAAAAATAAATGCCAAAATATTGAATTTAAACACTCTAATAAAAAATTATATATCTATTTAACAATGCAAATTAATAAATTTAACTTATTGTGGAGAGCTGCAATTATCATATTTCTTCTTATAAGGGAACATTATCTAAACTCAAAACTTATCAGCATTATTATAAAAGTGCCAGTTAATATTACTTATAAAGCATAAAAGCATAATATTAACATTATTAGATTAATTTATACTATTATCTGAAATAATAATTTTAAAAGTGTATTTATAAAATAATAAAAGAGCAAAGTTATCTTCAATTTACATTGAATTTTAGAACAACAGTGTTTTTAAATAGTTGCTAATGTTACGCTACTTTAATTTACCACAGCTGATGAAGGGTTTGGACGAAAAAGTTATTTAACTAATGATCAATTTATTTTAAAAAAATAGCAAAGCCAACAAATTCAGTTGATTTAAAAGTCCGTCTGCACGTAATAAAAAGAAAATACACACTTAACTCAGAATTTATACCCTAAATGACATTGAATAAATTTATTATAATCTGAATATATTATATTTTATTTGATTCAGTATTTGTTTTGAGTAGTATCAATATCCATACCTCTCATATAAATATTTAAAATTTCTTCTTGATTTTATAATCACTCATTGCTCTTCATTTTGAGTATCTTCTACTATGATTTCCTATTCTCCATTTTTAAACTGTTGTAAAAAAAAAAGGTAATTTCCTGGTATAATATTCTGTTTACACAGTTGCAATACATTATTCATTTTATAACCTTGTATATTTTCAGTGCACCATGATGCTTTGGTTTAAGCTGAAGATTATCCAGCCTAAATCCACGTGTAATCTTCCTCTGTACCTTGAATTTATGGAATTCTTCATCATAGTTGTATTTAAAAAAATACGTGTTCACTATCACTTTTCCGATACTGGAACCACACTATATCCAGCCATCTACAATGTTTCCATTAGTGTCAACTTTCTTGTTCTTTATTAATGTCTTCTGAATTTCTCTTACATCATTACATTACTCTGTTCCACTTCTATTTTGGATACAGCTCTAACTATAGTATACCACTCTGATGGATCAAATATTTCTGTATATTTTGCTGTTTTTTTTCAGTGTGCACGTGGACTGTGTCCATTTGTGAATGTCCTAGTTAAAAAAAGTTCAATTTGAGGTACGTCCAAAACATTCACAGCGTAGAGGAGCATGGTTGATATAAGCACAGTCCTCCACAGGTATCGGACATGAAGCAGAACCTTTTACCATTTTGCAGTTTTTTTCATTTGAGCAAAGAGATATAGGCCTAATGGTACCTCTGCAGCTCCCCTTTCTGCAATTTTCTCATTCCATAAACAATTTTCTGCTGTTCTGTTGGCCGCATCATACACGGTCAAATTATATACAGGTATTCTACGTTTATAAAACACTCATTCCATTTTAACATTTGGACTGTAGCGCACAGCTTCGAAATCAAATTTAAAAAAGTAAAGATCGTTTACTGATGCTCTAAATTTTGTAATCTTTTTTTACTTGACGATCTCCTTCCTTCCTTTCAATGTGGACCGATGAACTGCCTCTGTCTCTATCTTCTTACGTTCAGACATGTGATCATATTTATAACATTTATCGCATTGATCATTTCTGGAATTATGAAAAGCTATATTAAAATTATTTTTGAAAATATGACGATAATATGAAAGGTTTTCTGCCTGAACATTAGCATTCCTGAATTCCCCCCCCCCCCCACTATCATTTAGGCCCGTCATTGCTCCGGACGCACTGCAGCCTTAGGCTTATTGTGCTATCTATGTTTTATAATTTAATACCGATTCATCAGCCCTGTTACCTTGATTAAGGTATACAGTCCAGATATGGAACTCTGTTCAAAATCTGAATTTTTCTTTATACAATTCATACACTTTTTTAAAATTTAAATCACAAGACAGATACTCTCTTGCAGTGTCGTTTCTTGTACTCTTGTCGGACAGTACTCTTGAAAATGTTTGTGTGGTTCACTATACATTCACGAGTATTTTCAGATTTCTTTACTTCGTGTTCATGCTTTCCTCTTCGATCAGTATCCACTAAGTTATTGTCACTTTTTTTTTTCAAAATATGTTCTATTATTGTGTTGGATATGTCAAAGATGGCGAGAAAAAACCCCTGCATACCCATATCTTTTCTTTATTTTTCACAAGACAAAAAATGGTGTTTTGCCTTCTAGATTCATCCTTTTTGGATCTGGATTTCCTTCACTTTTGTAAGGCCCATAAAAATTGCTGTTTCACATCGTTATTCTCAATATTCCAATATTGTTTATGAATTTCATGTTTGTCTTCAGCACTAAATGAGAGGTTGCATTTAAGGGGACATTTTGTACAATCTTTGTCTAGAACTTTTTTACCAGCAATTTCTTTCCACTATTTAAGGACTTGTGGGCTTTCCCTGTTATCCAGCGTTGGACATGGACTACTAACAGCCATGCTCTTATTAGCTTCATCACTCATTCCTTGTGAAATTTTAGATGTCGCTAAAGCCATCTTCACCATTAACCTGCCCCTAGTATTCGAACTCGGTATTTTTTAGCTCTAATAAAAGAGTATCAAATTATCAGAGCAATCCTGTGCTGCGTTTCTTACAAACTGAATTGATTTAAGAATGCTTGTTCTATTAATTAAAAAATTATCAATTCTCTAACAATGAAGAGTATTACATTCTTGGTTGTATGTTCTGAGGCAATGTCAACAATAAAATCTTAGAAATGATAAATAATTTAGAGACAAAGAACACTATCTCGACTTAGTGTTCTTCTAGTCTATATTTTGTTACTGTCAAAGAAAACTAAGTCGAGATAGTGTTGTTTGACACTCAGCATCTGTCTAAATTAACACAACACTATCTCCAAAAAAAATAAAACTATTATTTGTAGAGACATATTACTTTCACACTATATAAAGGCTACTTTGTACAATATGATACTATAAATAACTCAAAAAGTCGATTTTTGGAGTTAGTGTACTTTGACACTAAGCCGTCGAAATGTCATCGGTTTATACCTTTCACCAGAATCCCTCTGACAGTATCGAGATCCAGGTGTTAACATTTTCATTAAGAAAAAAAATTTTAAAGTATGTTTTATTTAACAATGCTCGCAACTGCAGAGGTTATATCAACATTGCTGGTGTGCCAAAATTTTGTCCTGCAGGAGTTCTTTTACATGACAATAAATCTACTAACATGAGCCTGTCGCATTTAAACACACTTAAATGCCACCGACCTCAGCTGGGATCGAACCCGCAACCTCGAGCACAGAAGGCCAGCACTATACCGACTATGCTATCCAGGCCAACTTGTTAAGGCAGACTACTTCCTCGTGCCAATAAACAATACAGTCGTAGTGTCAGGAAAAGTGGAGCCACTCTACAGATGTGTTAAATTCAGTAATTCAAAGTTCTTTAAGGAGAGTTCTGATAGCAATAAGCGTTATATTATATATTTACCCGTAACTGGGGGGAAAATGTAATAAGTACAAAAGTATTAAAAGAGGGAAACATTATATCCAGAGTATTTTAACATTATGCCTTATGTGGTAGGTCAAGAGATCTAGAAAAATGAGTGGTAAAGGAGGAAAAGCATTATAAGCAGGAACATTTTATGGAGGTTTTACTGTATTTTGTATAAATATAACTACTACTGCTGTGATTTGTGCAAGACTAAAGACAAACTCCCTTCTAAGTTTATTTACTTTTATTCCTGCCCTTAGGCCACCAGCACAGCTCAATTGGCTAACGCGCTTGCCTACTGATCCGGAGTTGCGCTCGGACGATTGGACTGAATACTATGGCGAATCCTCGACTTCATCTCGCCAAATACCATCTCACTATCACCGATCCCATCGACATTAAATAACCTTGCAGTTGGAACAATGTCATTAAATAACCAAGTAAAAAAAATTCCTGCCCTTATGTATCTCATTCTTTTTGTGTTTTCTTTTTCTTCCTCCTCATTAAGGGCATAGACTTCTGTTAAAGTACTTAGGCACGAATGGCCCATTGTGAGCCGCATAGACTAGAAATCATACCAGGAGACTGCAGTGGCTGATCAGCTTCATGATACCTTGTGTTTCATACCTATGTTCGTACCTATTAGTCTATAATGGTTACAGCAGATTTCATTCGAACAGCTGATCATTTATTGTACCATAATCGATAATCATGCATGACAAAACTATCGAAAATAAATTTATTCATAGTTGTAACCTTCGTCTTTTGTTGCATTTGACATCACTCTTGTAGGAATTTATACTTTAAATTTTGTTACTCTTATTGCATCATCACTAGTGTCTATTATTGTCACTCTAATCTGTTACAAAAGGCAAGAAGACGACACAAAAGGTAAGGTATTCATTAACAAAAGTTTAATCTAGAATATTGTCTATTTATTAAAAATAACACTGCTTTGAATGTAAAATAGGAAATTATTTACATTGGTAGAAGTACAATGTTGCTAAAATTAAATCAGTCTAATTCACATCCACACTATACTACCACAGTCTAGTATATACAGTCACGAAGCTTGAGTTTCGAGGGTGCTAGGAACAATTGACTGTGCTGGTACTATTTCGCATTGTCTGTAATGAGGTGATATTAGCGATCCTAGTGGTTAGCAATTATCTATAGATGCATATTTACTACGTATTGAGCTTCGTGACTGTATATACTAGACTGTGATACTACTCCCTTCTCATTTAGGTCTACAAAACAAAAACAAATATTTGAAAAATTCCAAAATATTTATTTTATCAAATTCAAGCAAAATACAGATTCAATAGTTATTTAATGCATATCAAACTGCTTATATATATAAAAACATAATAGCCTATGTTGAACAATGAGTTATATCATAATTATTTACAAATTTGAGTCTCAAAATATTTAATCATTTTTAATGATCTTAAATGTAATTTTTTGTACAAAAGACCTTAAAACTAAATCATTACAGTGGTCATTAGGAGAAAAAGGTACTTAATTATGCTCACCTTCCAAAGTTAATATAGAAGTTCTGAAAATGGAAAACAAAATACAATTATTAACTATCACTAAAGAAAATATTTAGGAGAGAAGCAAATCATACACCTTGTGACACTGTGTCAGGTGTATTAAATCAAAGAGTAATTGATATGATGCATTCTGGTTAATTGCTGATACAACAATAAATCTAAACAAATTCTGGACAAAAAATGATCATGCTACTCAATAATTTAACATCATTAATTGCCAAATTCGAAGATATCAATTCAGTTTTTGATCCGAAACTGTTCAGTCAATAGAGCACAAAAGGCATATAACAAATTTATATCAAATCAATGTTCCTAAGGTCCAAGCAATGTATATTAAAATACACATAATGAAAGAGCTGATATTATACATTTGGAATCAATAACTTAGAAATCAAAAGCGGTACCTACTAACAAGCAAAGAAGCATTGCCTAAAGATACACTCATTCGAAACGAGGAATTCTTCAAAGCTACAAATGAAGATTTAAAAACTGTAAAGAATGGACAGTATCTAATCAGACAGAAGAAATGTTGGACATGTTTGAGAGGAAGATATACCAACACAGCACGAAAATTAAGAAGAGAAAAAAAAAGTTAAATGTTATTGGTTACTCAGGAGAAAACTAGGGGAAAGAATGCGACCTTTTGGACTGTGTGTGCTGATTTTACTATAAATATCCCAGTAGCTAGGTTATTAGTATTACTCATGCCGAAAACATTAAAAACAATATTTGTATTGAAATTAAAGAGTAGGGTACTAATTATTTTAATGAAGTAATTATTAATAATTGCTTACTCTAGTACGAATTCTAATTAATAGCTTAATTTTTCATATGTCGAAGAGTAATCACAAGGAAATGATGAAGTTACATACTTTTTAATGAATAGCATCACTACTGCGGTCATAATGCAAGGATTAACATTACTAACATACTTCCCTCTGCCGTTTCATCTCCCACTCTTCATTTCGTGAGTAACAAACAATTCTATAGAGTCAAATAGAAAAGATAAGAGGATATAACACAAAATGCAAACGAATTACTAAATATCAAAGTATGGAAAAGAAAAGCTAGTGACATGGAGGAAAAGAAAGAGGCACTGCACAGAGGCAGCCAAGGTTCAATATAGACAGTAGCATCATCACAACAGCAGCAGCAATATTTCTGTACAGGATCTCATATCTCCACTAATAATTTTCAAGAAAATGGTTGATCCAAAGCAAAAACAGAAATACATATAAAGATAAAGAGGGAGAGAAAGAATCAGAGCTGATACAGTAACAGTGACCCACTGGTTCTTCTTCTCAGTTTGCTGATCTGATATTTTAAATGCACTTAGGCCTAAAATGTGCTTTATTGATTCTCACACTTGCAGTGAGAGATATATACTAATCCATATAATAAGCGGAGGAAAAAACCAGTATACTAACGACCCAGAAATTTCAAGGGAAATGACATCATCTGAAAAATAAATGCAAAGCAATATTCATTGCTGAATATGCAAATCATGTGGCACTAAACGGTTTGTAATTTCTTGATACATAATATTTAGGAGTGAGCAGCATGTTCATTTCATTTCCACAAATAATATATAAATAATAAGCCTATAAGGATTCACAACCAATACTACTTAATTACACAATGTCTTCAAATTTAACCCTCCAAATCTTAATCTGTCTGATTTGGGAACTTCTTTAATATACATGTCTAATGTTAAGTACAAAAAATATAAAAAGGAAAAGAAGTACAAAAATATAAAAAGAGGACAGAATGATTTGTAGAGATTGTGTTTTTATTACCTAAGTGACGATCTTTTACCTGAAAAATTCGAACTCTTTAATATTTAACTACATTAAAAAATTTTTTAATTAAATTTGTTAAATGATTTCCAATATAGGACATCTGAGAAGTAACAGAGAATTTAACTCGGATTTATTTTTTATTCTCGAACAAGAGAACAAGAGCCTATAATTTCACATTATCTCAATATAGAATTCTTTTTGTCTAAAAATTACCCTAATTGTCACTGGCTGGAATTGAACTTGTGTCACTTGGGTTCAGGGGTAAGGAAAGTAACTGCTGGAATGTCAAAACCAACATTTCTGATGGTGAAATATGCACTCCTAGTAAACGAGTAATTAATTATTTTAACAAAACATGCTATTCTTTTATGTTTGATTTTTATTTCTTAACTACTGTTCTAAAGTTGGAATGTTAAGTTATCCTAAAAATATAAATGACAGTTTCCACATGTAATCTGGAACATGGAGTAAGATTAAGAGGGCTAAAAACAGGATGAAATAATATACAAAAGAGATAATTCTCGTTATAATAGTTGAAATCATATGGCAGGTAATAGCAATTCAACGTAAAATATTTATAATCTGTACATCTATACTAATGTCAGTAGAAGAAAACACATAATTAAGACTTGAATAGGATCAGAACTTACGTGCATCAGATAGCGAGTGTTACAAAAACAGCGTGGTCAAGAGAAGCAGTATGTCCATTCACCAGGCACAGACGTTATGCTAGTAAAAGTTTAACTCATGAACTTATGTATGCCAACAAACAAAAACATTCACAAAGGAATTAGCTGTGTAGTACACATATAAAAACATAGAACTGAGAATGGGTAGCAGTAAAAAATAATACCCACAATGCGTTTCTATATCACGTATCTCAACACCATGCACATGCAATAATAGAATAATTTTAATAAGCAAACTGCCTATTTGTATACTTCAACCCAATACACTAAAACATAAAATGGAGACAATTCTATCGATCCATCAATGATTTCACTGGGTTGGTGTTAAGTTTGCATGTCAGAAGGATGTCACAACTTGCCTCATGCAATTCACAACAAATTCGTTTCTTGTTTGTTCTGGCGACTTCAGTTCACTCAGTGCTTTCTGTAGAATGGTTATTGCCTCTTCAGAGAATCGTTGACCTTTCAGAGATGTTACAACTTCGGCCTGGCCAGAAAAGCCGTTAGCAGCCTTCAGTCCTGGAGGTACTGTCAACATCACATCCTCAACCATTCCTTTGTTCACATCGATGTGGATACTCAGCTCCTGGTTTGACAATCCATCATTTGCTAGAAGTTCTTGAGGTACTTGGAAAGTGCGGGTGACACTGAACTTTGGTGACTTGCCAAAGCGCCAATTCCAACTTGCAAATTCATCACGTAGTTTGTCCAAACCTAGGAAAAAGAAAACCTTTTTTGAAGTTTGTATTATATACATGAAAAACTAACATGAGAGGACAATGGACGAGGAAGAAATGTAACAATTGCTTTATAAAAGAAATACTTATAACGTGCGTGATAACCTAAGAGATGAGAGTGATTTAAGGGAGGTGACGGGTGAAATTTTGGTAATTTTCAGTCAAAAATCGCATTTTCGTTTTCTTGTAAAAAATGAATCTGCAATCTCTTATTTATATATTGAGCAAGTTTCGATGCTCTGCAGTGCTCGAAAGCATAAAAAGTACGCAATATATAAATCACTGTACCCTTGAACCTCAATTCCATGCAAATTTTACAAGCCATTTTCTCACACTTTTTTTTTTTCAGCACAGATTCGAAGTGTAAAAGCTTTTACAATTTTGATGCTAGAAACATGAAATTTTTACTGCATGTTCTATACACTGTGGTTAACACAGCCCATGAATTTTATGATTAAATTAATACTTTTTGAAATAAAAAATGAAATATTTATAGTGACAATGGAAAATTCCTATTTTTAGGTATGCAGTGGTTACAAAAATTTGTTCTCCCATTTTGTAGCAAAGATATAGGAAAACTGATGTGTGATGTCTTTCTAAATATGCCACTGACTTTGCAAAAAAAATGTCAAACATTTTACTAAAAAATTGAGCGACACATTTCATTTTGAAAAATGCAAATTTTTCTGAATATTTTTGTTGATAATTCAGAAACTAATTACTCACAGAAATTAAACTTCACATCATTATCTATCACACTGTGATCATGTGTACAAAAAATCAAGGACGTAGCTTGAAAAATGTAGAAAATAGAAATTTCACCCATCACCCCCCTACCCTTATTTAGACAGAAGCTTAAGAGGCAATTTTATAAGCAGGATTATACAGTAGGGTTTAAGGTGTAAATATTATCAAGGAAGAATAAAGTTATATTACAGTATGAGCCACAACAAACAGTACTGAATACGGATACTGCAGTTTTATGGAACTGTTATTATTTCCAATGGCCAGAGATTAGCATATGTCATTTTCCTTCTTGCTTCCCAGAAACTAGCTTCTTCATTCATGTAACACAGTGGTGACCAACTCAGCTGCTCTTACGAAGCATTATGTGCACTCACAAACAAAAAAAGAACAATGTTGGCATTGATGCATTGGGATGATCTCTTGCATACTGCTTGTGTATGACAAATAGTACTCTTGCACAAAGACCATGAGTTAATCACCACTGACGTAACTAGTGATCTAGAAACTGCAATGAAGTAAAGCACTTTAATAAACTGAAACATAAATGTATCTTTGTAAAATAATATCATGTTCACTGATGCCTTACTTTTATAAAATACACGTTAAAAATGATTTCCATTAAGATTAAAATTTCCAAATTCACCAGATCCTAGGTGTAATCAATCAGGTTTTTAATCCCTCAGCAGCACACTGGACTCAGGGTATATAAAACTCTTGATCGACCAGTTCTCACATATGGAAACGAAGCCTAGACCATCATAAAGGCTGATGAAAGGAGACTTAAAACAGCCGAAATGCGATTTATGAGAAGAACTGCTGGTTACTCTCTCCTTGACCATAAAAGAAATGAGGACATTCTTAAAGAATTAAAAGTAGATTCAATTACCCAGTACAAAGAACAATACAGACTACATTGGAAAGAACATGTTGCCAGGATATCTTCCAACTGCTTGCCAAGACTGATCTTACACTATACTCCAAGAGGCCAAAGAAACTTGGGAAGATCGAAAAGTGCTGGATAGAGACAGTAACAGACCCGAAGAAATACATGAAATGGTTATGATGATGATGAAAAATGATTTCCATTATTTTCTATACAACATTCGTAACATTCACATAGATCGTCAAACATGTTTCCAAATAGAGGTTACTGCAGTCCCATAATTCCACAATTTATTCTTGTTAGTGGATTCTCCATGAAAAATTTTAAATTATGGTTTATTTAACGATGCTCGCAACTGCAGAGGTTATATCAGCGTCACCGGTGTGCTGGAATTTTGTACCGCAGGGAGTTCTTTTACATGCCAGTAAATTTACTGACATGAGCCTGTCGCATTTAAGCACACTTAAATGCCATCGACCTGGGCCGGAATTGAACCACAACATCGAGCACAGAAGGCCAGCACTATACCAACTATGCTACCGAGGCCGACTTCTCCATGAATATGGACAATTTTAACATACTCCATATATAGAAATCTGGTTTTGTAAGGTCGGATAAATGCGTTAAGTAAGGAAATGTACTCCACAGGAAATTATGTTTTCCCAAAAGTGTCAACAACTTGTAACAAACCCTGTTACTTAGTGGTGGCTTGTGAATAATTTCACGAAAGTTATCTGAAACATGTTTCAAATTTGAAACAGCCAAGTCCATATGAATGGAAATAATACTGAATAACTCTCTGATGTGAGAACCATAATTGCAGTACTAAGTCAAACAATGAATCTACAATAGGCCTATGTCTAAATATTCTGGTAAATAAATAGATATTCGACTGTTAGGCAAACATGTGCAGTAGCCAAGCTATAATTTCATTAGTGTTTGTTTTGGAGCATACTTGTGTATCATAGTACATATAAAATATCATATTTATCCTTCTTAAATCTGAAATCAAGCTACATAAAACGAAACGTTTTAAACTGTGTGTAACTTACTTACAATTTACTTTTAGATAACCTGGAGGTTCACTGCCACCCTCACATAAGCCCACTACCAGTCCCTATTCTGAGCAAGATTAATCCAGTCACTATCCCACCTTCCTCAAATCCATTCAAATATTATCCTCTCATCTATGTCTCGGCCTCCCCAAAGGTCTTTTTCCCTCTGGTATTCTAACTAACACTCTATATGCATTTCTGGATTCGTCCATATGTGCTACATGCCCTGCCCAACTTAAACGTATGGATTTAAACACAAATTATAATATGTGCAAAATATATAACATCAAGTGTACATTGGTTAGATACAGTGGAAACAGCCGAAACTGGTTGAACCTTGTTCCCAGCATCATTATGAACAGCCACCACTAGTCATGCTAATTGATAACTGGTTTCGTATGCAGTTCAGTTTTTGTGTAAGTTAGTGCTTGTTTATTGCTTTGTGCATATATTCATTTACGGCAGTTATGTGAAAAAACATTCTTGTAAATCTTGCAACATGGAATTTCGTGCATTATGTGAAGTGTTTGATGACAGAATAATCAGCAAGGGTTTGTCGCCAGATCCCCAGACCTAAATTCCTGTGACTTTTATTTATTCTTAAGGGGTTAGATACAGCTTACAGTAGTAAAATTTTGGAAATATTCAACATTTTTTTCCTCTATTACTGTATATTGTACAATAATGAAAATTAGTATGTGTAAAACACTGTCATTCTGCTATATGATAAAAATATTTTTACGATTAAAGAGAGTTATTTATATATGTTTTTTTCAAAATTCAAAATGGTGGAAGTTTACTGTGTAGTGATTAAGTTTTTCCCTCATAACTCAAAAACTACCCAACATTCTGTGATGAAATTTTGTGTGTGTATTTATGCATGTCATATCTACAATATGATGCAAAATCACTTCTCTACCTTTGATAGATTGTCTGATAAAAAATAAATTCATTTTAAAAATGGTCAAATATCAGTATTTTCTTCTAACACAAAAAAAAGTATCATTTATTAAGGAAAGCAGCTGAAAGAGCATGACATTGTAAATATGAGTTTCAGCAATAAAATAAAAGAGAGAGAACATGAAAAAGTTAACAAGTTTATGAGTTATGAGGGAAACGCTTCATCACTGCACAGTGAACTGCCACTGTTTTGAATTTTGAAAAGAAAAAGTACAAATCGTAAAAATATTTTTTTTATATAGCAGAAGGACAGTATTGTACACATACCAATTTTCATTATTGTTGCTGTTTTCTAATGCCAAGTGTTTGACAATAAAGTCATTTGACCTCTTGCACTCCAATATTTTTCAAAGATATTGTCATGGTCAGCCACTGACGCACAGATTTTGAGGTGTTCTGAATCCATTTCTTGATTTGATTTCTTGATCCATTTCTTGTACAAGATACAGTAATGGAGGAAAAAATGTTGAATATTTTCAAAAATTTTAGTGCTGTATGCTGTACCTAACCCCTTACAGAAAAAGTCTATGCAAACAATCCACAATCTGAGGGATTTAAAGAGAAATATCCTGCAATATAGCAAAATGAACTTCACGCAATTTTTTCAATAGAATTGACGCGTGTTTAGGAGCAGAGGGTAAAAACTTTGATTGTCTGATGTAATGGTAAGTACCATTTGATTATTTGTAATGAATAATTAAAGTAAGTATGTCAGCAAAGTAAGTTATTAAAACAATAACTAACATCTGAGTGGTACAGTGCTTTGCTGACAACAAAATACTACCGAATCAAACTGACTTATGGACATTCGTTAATAACCTATTTGGGAAAGTGCATGATTTGCTGTGACTTACCTGGGAACCATTTATCAGTAGGATTGACGAGTTGGAATCCTCTTTGCTGTCCTATGTAATCCTTCCCCTTGTCCTGCAGTGAATAGGGACAAGTTCGAAGATACTCCCATCCAATGGCACTCAACAGTTTTTCCACTTTCACATGACTGTTTGCTTCACAGAGATTCATAACAGGCGACGAAACACTTTTAGTGGCATTTGTCTTAATGCCCTTCTGTAAACAAGAATTTCAGAATTAATATCAAGATTCTTTCCTATAGGGACCATGAGAAAGCGGAGTTTCCCATATTCCGTTACTCATAAATGGAACAATTTACATATACAGTAAAACTTGTGCAAAATGCAATGTAAATAAGACAGAAAATTGTGCAATGTGAGTCCTGGTCTATAGAATAGGTATTACAGTATTTTGTATGCTACATAGTCTGCCCAATAGTGGAAATAGAAAGCAGTATTTCAGGACTTTATCGAAAACTACTTATATAATGTGGATAACAAATTAAAAATATGTCTTATATCTTATCTTTTACACTGTGGTTTGAGAATTAATGTTAATCAGTGAGTCATTGTTCTGATAAGAAATTTTACATCGCAAGAAACCAGAAAGGTAAAGCATCTACCTCTCTCTTTTATTGAGGGAAGTGGCAGTTAGGAGAAAGAAGATAGTGAACAAATAATTGCTGTTACTGGCAATGCTGTCTCATTGTATTATGTCTAATAGTTAAAAGGACAGAGAGAAAAAGAGAGAAGAGAGAAAGAAAGGGTATTGTATAGAGTCCATTAAAACTAGATCTCCTAGTTTTAAAATCTTTTGCCCAAGCCTTGTTACAGAGTTTTCTGATGGGTTCAGAGATGTAAGTTTTTACACATGAAATGATGAAGCACGTGCTAGTCACAATCCAATATCAAAAGATTTTAATTATGAGGAACAGTTTGATGATACACTTTATATCAAAACTCAGTGCTGGAAACATGATCCCAGCTTATTTGCAAAGAATAAAAATACCCTGCAGAGGAGTTCTTAATATTAGGTATATATTTGAGACTATGGCTGTAGAAAAATGTGTGGTACATGGAATGCTGAAAAATCCACACCCAAAATAGGTGAGTTAATAATAAATAGAAGGGGGAAGGAGACCACAGAACTGGGCGTAAAATTATTTTATAATCACTCATAAATATGATCTGACATCTAAGAAAAATTGAGGTATCATTACTTCAATACTTGAACTTGATGAAATTACTGCAAATGTTGAAAAATTTCAACTTCGAAGCTTAGAGTAACATACATTTTCAGCGACTGTCATATGACTAAATTTGGAACTAAAATTGTTGCATCAATCCCACTCATTCTTATTGAAAATCTTAGGTAGCTTATGACTCTTGATAGGCAAACACAAGCTATTTGCCGAAGTACATTTATATTGTCCGTAGTGCAAACAAGGAGTTATATTACAACACATCACTGAATTGAATAAATATTGCGAAGCACGCTGGCTTATATGAGTCATGTTTGCCCATGTCTGAACTAACCCAGTACATTTTTGCCTTTTATCACAGACCAACTTTTAAAAAAATATGTAACATTGTTTCTGTCAAATGTTTGAGCATGATGATTGCACATTATATCTTTCATATATAGTAAAACCCTCTCCGCTGGTCAACTTAAACAGGTAATCAATTTATAAAACACCGAGTCCTTTTATTACAAAACAGCAAACAATTGTTATAATGTTACCTACAAATAAAGTTATTAGAAATCACGTTAATTTAAAGAATAATGCACATTCTGAGTACACATTTATATGAGTTTTATTTTCTACTTTCTTTAAGTGGGAGGGGTAGGAAAGTCTTTAATATTGCTTGGAGGACCGTCTTGGCTATATAAGTACGAGTATCTAATTGAAATAGTTGTTCTTCTGAATTGGATTGATGTCAAAAACTTCTAAGCTGCGGTAAATATTCAAGTTACATGTTACCGATAGTCAATTTACAAAAAAGAGCTAATTTATTAAATGTAACTTCCAAACAATATCTTTTAGGTTCTGGCTAGCAAAGCCAAGAATTTCCTCATATGCTGGTTAATGAAGTAGAGTTGCCATGTGTCTAGTATTTGATATCTGAAAAATTTGTCATGTGTGAAATCATACAGGACATCAAAAATCCTGTATTTATGAACACTTTGTCATAGTCGGCCAACAGCTTTTCAAAATATTTTTATTCTTTTTCCTTACTTTTTGTACAGATATTGCGATGTGAAATTGTAATACGAAATAGTCACTTGTTTTTATTAACATCAATGTCTTTAGAAACGTAACAATGAAACAAATAAATTTGAATCTCGAACTGCTTCCATTTCAGTTAAAAGTAATTTTATTCCCAAGTAATAGTTGTGCACGATTACTGCAATGATGTTCACGAATTATTATGTATAGTATGTGTGAAGACATGAAAAATGTTTCAAATCAAACTGAGTGTTTCTCATCTGCATGAAACAAAAAGGAAGTATTGCATTTAGAAGAATAAGTTACAATATGTATTTAATAATTTGTATGAACCAGGGTGCGAATTAATGGGGGGATAAGGGGAAATTCCCCCCCCCCCGTTGGAAAGTTATCCCTCTCTCATAAATTCATATTAACATCCCTGCCAGGGATAACTTCTATCCCCCCTCACAAAATATAATTGTTTTAATACGAGTATACTTTATAAAGTATATAGTAAGCAAAGAAAATAATATTGATGTACTGTATTATTATCACAAGCAAGTTTACAACAATCAATGACTTGGGAATTAAACATCTTAACTTAAGCCTGCTCATAGATATAATTATTTATTATTATTATTATTATTATTACGATCAAGATGCAAGACAAGCAACTCAGTGCAACCAAGCATTGAGCAGTCTGGAATGAGATTGAGGTCGCCTCTGTTGCTCTGTTGTCATCAGTTTGTATGTATTAAGATACGAGGAGTAATGCAATATGTAAATATGTTCAGTTCAAAGAAATTTCGATATGGTTGGACACTTGTACTGGTCAGCATGCCATACCGCACTGTAAACTTAACCCAGGTTATTGTATTTTTTTAGTAAGTTATTTTACGACGCTTTATCAACATCTCAGGTTATTTAGCATCTGAATGAGATGAAGGTGATAATGCCGGTGAAATGAGTCCGGGGTCCAACACCGAAAGTTACCCAGCATTTGCTCATATTGGGTTGAGGGAAAACCCCGGAAAAAACCTCAACCAGGTAACTTACCCTGATCGGGAATCGAACCCGGGCCACCTGGTTTCGCGGCTAGACGCGCTAACCGTTACTCCACAGGTGTGGACCAGGTTATTGTATGCACGATGATGAATTTATGATATGTGAATTAATGATGGCGAAATGAGTCTGAGGTCCAATACCAATGAGGTATTCTCTATTTTAGGATTCTATCCCCTCCTCATCAGAAATCTCGCACCCCGGTATGAACACAAGCTTCATAGTTACATGATTACTTCTTCCCAATCTGAATTTCAGATATCATTAATGTCTCCTAAAGTTTAATGATAAAATAAATTTATGGTTAGAAACTAATATAACAGTTTTAATGGTGTAAGACTAAGGTAATTTTTCCTATTGTGTTTCAACATTCTAACTTAGTATACACTCTGAAATGGCGCTCATAGATCACTCACATACAGGTACCTTGTATTTTCGAGTTGAATATTTAATCTGTCCCTTATTTATATTATGAGAGTTTGGCAACCCTACAATGGAGAGAACTAATGAAATGTTGGTGGATGATAGATAGTTAATAGAATATTGGTAGCTAAAGTGAAAATGCCCTAAGAAAATATGCTAGACCTACTTATTTTTATAATTACAAATTTCACTCAAACTCATTGGTGCAGAATATAACACAGCAAAATAATGAAAGTACAAAAGGTGATGGTGATACACATTAACAAACTCAACAACTAATTTTTTTTTTCATGGTCTTCAAATAGCCTATAATTTTTTTCATACCGGTATTCTTTTTCTTAATTCTTAATAAAGAAACATAATTTACAATCAATACAGATTGCAATGATGAATTTTCTAAAGCAAGCAAAAAATTGCACACTATGAGATCAGTTATGAAACCTAGAGGCAAGAGAGATATACATCACCAGAGAGTGAACAATGCTTCACTAGCAAAACAGGGATTTAAATTATAAACCAGCTGGTGAATAAGACACAGAGGCACAGAAAAAGAAGGCTCAAGCAAAGAACAAACAGTCTACAAACCTACTTCATGAAGTGGATAAGAAGATGCAACTCCATTAGAATTTGAACCCAACTCCCCAGCACGCAAAGTCAACGCTGTACTCATTTGCTAGTATGGATATAAAATGATAAAATGTCAGTCTTAGTTGTTTTATAATTTTTAATCCCCTTCGTCAATAGCTAAATTGAAGACATTCTAACAAGTGTTACAATAAAAGACCAGTTTCATTTTAGAAATAAGAAACTCAAACTTCTAAAAATTTTTCCAACAAAGGAATGATTCATTCACAATATTTAAAACAGAACATGACATAATGGATGCAACAGTTTATAAGTGGAACACTACCTTGGTTCCCATGGTTTACAAATGCAAATGTATCGAATGCATGCCAATCAACATGTCACTACAATGTCTCGTAACTTCCTATGTGTAACAGTTCATGTAAATCTCCTGCGTGACTATTCAATATTTTAAGTAAACAAATAGCACAGACACAGTTCCATAATTTCTAAAGCTGACACAGGATGGAGATGGCCTCTTAATGGGAAGGGACTAGACTGTGGAAAGAGAATTTGGGGAGATGAGATGCACAGGCATTTGCTTTATGTTAACACTTTATTGCAGAATAAACATGTTATTACCTTAAGTCACTTTAGGGACATATTTCTGCCATGCATTCATTAGCCTGGTTCCTGAAGACATGTCCGAGTTTCTTCAAAATGATTTTCACATGCTAGCTTCTTGCTAAATATTTATATTTCTATACATGTACCCAATTTCAAGACGTCCCTGAATATTTCTATTACTATTGTCCTGAGTTTTAGGCTTGTTAAGATTTTGTCACGCATTTGGGTAATATATGGAAATGACAAATTTCTTACCAAAAATATGTATGCATAGATTATGAAACTGAATACAAGATCAATTCATCATCATATCCGTCACGTATTAGACCCTACAGGATCTGTTATGGTCTCATGCCAGCGCTTTCGTGGTCTTCCCAATTTCCTCTTTCCTCTTGGTACATAAGTAAGAATCTGTTTAAGCCATCTAGTGCGATCCATCCTTTCGACATGTTTTTTCCACTGAAGTCGATATTGTTGAACAAAATTAACTATAGGATCCATTTTTAGTTCCTGCAATATGTCCACATTTTTACGGTGTTCCAGCAAAGAGCATCCTGCTGTTCGTCTCATGAACCTCATTTCAGCTGTCATCAGCCTTTGCTCATCAGCAGGGAACGGATTTATATGGACTAAAAATATATGAAATATGTAAATATATATGTAGTTATTTTTACCAAAATATGGAATTAAATATGGATTTTTACCAAAATATGGAATTAAATATGGACTTAAAATTATAAAAAAATGACTATGTACGTTAAATATTGGTACATTTTAATCAAACTAAACAAAAAATATAATGGACGTACCTTATCTTCCAATGTAGTTTCAACAAAACACAATTTTTATTGTCTGTTACCATAACAATAGGTTACAAACATTTCTTTCAAGTGCTGAAAAGTGAATCTTCTTCTATTGTCTCTGAGGATAGATTTATACTGACTAAAAGAGCGTTCGACGTCACAAGAAGTAACTGGTACATAATTCAATTTCACAATGTCTGCTGGGGATAAGTCCAAGTTAATCTTCACTGTTGATTCACCACTCATCACAGCAACAACCTTTTGTAGTTCTTCATATCCAGGGTTTTTTGAAAGTACAGTGTCCACCTTAGCTCTTACTGCATCTGCAACTTTACCTCTACCACGATTCAGTTGTTCCACAGTACTATTTATAATTTCAAAACTTTCAGATAGTGAAAGGTGCCTATTTTGGAGACTTTTGAGCGTTTTTATGATGCATGAAAATGTATGCTGAATGTGAGCTAAGTCATTCTTCACACTTATGTCACAGGTAACTGTTTTCGCAGTATCAATTGAGACTGCATCTTCAGAGTCCAATGCAAGGAGAACATTGTTAATAGAGTCTATATGTTCGGCATAATATTCAACTGCTTCTAGCCATGTACCCCATCTAGTTAAAATTGGCTTTGGTGGCAATGGAATTTCAGGGTACATTTCTTTCAACACGTTAACTCTACTGGGAGCTTTGAGAAATACTTTTTCACTGATGAAATCAACAAATCTACTTTAGGGAAATTGTCTCTGACCACTTCTGCCACACGATGAAATGCATGCGCCACACAAGTAAAATGAGTCAATTTAGGATATACAACAGATAATGCTTGTCCAGCTTTGACCATATAAGGGGCAGCATCGCTAATAAAGAATAACACATTATCGTACATAATACCCTTTGGCCACAGGATACCCATAGCTTCGTTGAACAGTTTAACTATAGTTTTGTTATTGCACTTTTCTAGAACATCACAATGTAAAAGAATTCGTTCAGAATATTGTTCACTTAACAAACCGATAACTACATTACCAACAAGTCTACCTTCTTTGTCGGGAGTCTCATCAATGGAAACCCAAATTGAACTATCTTTAATTTCATCTCTTATCTTCTGTATTGTCTCATCGTAGATGGATGGAGCATACGTCTTCCTAAGTGTTGACTCATCCGGGATTGTATGTTGAGTATATTTTTCAAGGAATTCCCTGAAGACCTTATTCTTTAGTTTGTAGAGAGGAATATCAGCAGAGATGAGAGAACGGCACAGGTCGATGTTAAACTCAGATCTTACATTCGATGTTGTTGGTTGTGTTAAAAACAATTGTCTCTGCTTGGAATTTAGTTGTTTGTTGGCCTGATGTTTACTAGTTGTAATGTGTTGTTGCACCAGGAACTTTTGTGTAGATGATACTGCACACTGACACAAATTACAAAATAATATTTTATTGTCAGTTGATAAGCCATCTTCTTTAAATTCTGAAATGTAACTTGTTAGTTTTGATTTTAAATTGACTGAATGACGTACTTTTGGCATATTTACCGTCTTTATAGTATGATTTACAAAACTGAACCTATGTGTACTCTGACTGGCATTTAACTGTTGAGCTGCACAACTGAAGTCTGTTAAAAATTTTAAATTAAATTAATACAGTTTTGTAACTTACTTTCCCATTGTTGATAGGACTGCTAATTTTCAAATAACTCTGATGTTAAAGGGATTACTGAACATGTGTTTAAATCTCTATTGTTGAAATGTATTTTTAAAAGTTAATGGAATTTTGTTTTGTTTTATTGTTAAACCTAATATAATATGGACTGTTTTATATGAAATATGGAAAATATATGGAAATTAACGAAAATATGTACTAAACTCTAAAATATGGAAAATAAAAGTAGGATTTTTCAACCCTACACATTGTGAAACATAAAGATAATGCAAAATATAAATTATATTAGCTTTATAAGTAAATATGTATTTACATATAAATCCTTTCCCTGCTCATCAGCTTTTCTGATTGTCCATGCATTGCTACCATAAGTGAGGACTGGTCGAGCTAGTGTCTTATATACCTTTAGCCTTGTATGTTTCTGAACATGGGAGGATTTGAAGACGGTGTTAATTACGCCAGTGATTTTTATAAATTTAGATATTTTGTTCGACATATCTTCATCAGTGATGTAAGAGAGGTTATAACCTAAATAGTTAAAGGAATTAACACGTTCAATTAAAGTATTATTTATCATGATCTTACTTGGAATTGGATTCTCTCCCAAAAATGCCATGACTTTTGTTTCCTCTTTTGAGATTTCCATATTGAAATCTGAGGCGGTTATTTGCAAATTATAAATGGCTCTTTGTAAAGCATCCTCTGTTTTAGCGATAATAACCTGACTGTCGGCAAACATTAGTGTATCGAGAACTGTGTTTCGATTAATTTGAATTCCAGCATGATGACTTTGCCTCCAAATGTATAAAATACGGTTCATATATATAATAAACAACAGAGGGGAAAGACCGCACCCTTGTCTGACACCTTGGTTTATGGAAGTCCAGCTAGTAGTTCCGCATTCAGTTCTTATGGCAATTTCATTTTGTTGATATAAATTATAAATGGAGAGAATGATTTGGTTTGGAACATTATCATAGCGTAAAATCTACAAGATCAATTAAAGAATCAAAATTCTCACAGAAGAAATTAAAAAAACTCAAAATAACGGTATTATAAGTTATATTATTTATTGGAGTAGTAAAACACTGAAAAAGGGCAGATGTCTCATTATCAGGAAATCTTAGCCTTAAGAACAAGAAACTAAAGTCACCTACATAAAATTTTGGAAAATGAGTTGGTGCAGACCAGTGGTCCTCAACTGCGGTGTATCAGTGCGCGGGCAAGGTTCCATGGCAAGTGTATTGCAGGAACAAGCAGCATAGCAGTACGCGTCGAGGTCTTCTGAGTGACAGTGGCGACTCAACAATTTCATAAACATCAAACATGTCAGGTGCCGTGGCACTTTGCTGGATCGGCTTTTTTAACTACGAGATGAGGTAGCTTTATTCGTGGAAGAACTGAATAAACCTATTCCGGAACTCAGAATAATGTTAAATGGACTTGTGACTTAACATTTATAACAGATTTAACAGAGCATTTGGATGTTTTGAACCTCTCTCCCTTCAAGGTAAAGATCAAATAGTTACCCAAATATATGACAGAATCAAGGCCCTTAAACTTACATTATCACTTTGGGAACATCAGTTAAAGGATAAGAACCTCGGACACTTCTCAAAACTAAGACAGTTCACACTTCTGTAACAACTGCAACTTACAAGGATATGCGCAAATACTAGGAGAACTAAATCAAGAATTGCACTAAAGATTCCAGGATTTGGAAGTCTTTAATGTATTTTTGAAATATTCGCGACTCCATATTCCACGGAGGTTGACCGTGCTTCAATCGAATTGCAGTTGGAACTCTTGGCTCTATAATGTGGTCGGGAATTAAAGGAGAAATTTGCAACCAAGAGAAGTTTGTGTGACTTTTATAAACAATCTTCAACATGTCCAATTTCCACGATTTCACAGACATGCTACTCGGATCTTATGCTTATTTGGGTCAACATACATTTGCAAATAGTCTTTTTCTTTGAATAATTTCAAGGGAACAAATTGTTCTGGGGCCAGGTATCGATCCCGGGACATCTGGTCTTTTTCTTTGATGAAAATTAACAAACCTCGACATAGAAATCAACTGTCAGATCACAATTTAAAACGTGAACTGAGACTGTGCACTATTGAAACAGTGTTTCCAAACATTGAAAGTTGATGGGTGAAAAGAGGATCAAAAATCTCGAAAAATCACTGCTATTGTTGAGTAAACTTCTATTCGTGTTTCACAAATAGTAGCAATATTTATGTTCACTCTGTTTCTTTCATAAACAATTTACAGTTTCTCATTTCACTTATTTATCTCCTTTCAAACCTAAAATAGTACCATTCATTATATTCATGGTTTAGTTAATGCATATTTATGTATGTAGTAGCAATCAGTGTTTAATTTAGAAATTTATACAGGATTTTTATTAATTTGAATATTAAGTATTTAATTGAAATTGTGCCAGTAATATGTAACAATTGTGCTGCAGCTATTTAATACTTTATTCTGTTTGCATATGTTAAATATCCTAATGCAATAATAAAGTTAATGTTCATTTATTCAAATCATGTCCAATGTCTTGCTCATTAAAGTACAGAGACACGTCACTGCACTTCTGCTCTGTTACCGCACACTCGGTTGTTCAGGGCAAGCGAGCGAGCTAGGGAGATGCACAGTGCAAATCAGTTGATGACCACTGGTGTAGACAGACAACCTTGTATATGCGTGAATGTAGAAGACGGTAATAAAACTTAAAAAAGCCCATTTGCATACAAGGCCAAGTGAAGAACCGAATTGCTTATGTTAACACGTGTGTTAAATGTGTAACATGCTTAATCATCACAACACAGCAACGTAAGACACATATCAGACTTGAATGACGTAACACTGTAAAAATTCAGCAACCAATGCTTGAAAAACCTTGTCTACTATCAACACAAGGTTCTCCTAGTCAATCAACTTACAATTAGCATATGTGCTACTGCTCTGCCTTCCTAACTGGTAGAATTACATTAATTTTTCAAAATAATAATAATAACAACACAGTAAAACCTCGTTAATACGCTCCCGCTTATAATGCTATCCTGTTCATTACACTCTTTTCATATGGTATCTGGACATTTCATATATAACCCTGCATAATTTAACCCACTTGCAACATTTCCACATCCCGCTTGTAGCACTTTCTTCAGATCAGAAATGAGTAAAAAAATTCCAAATAAACTGCGAAACTTATGTTTTAAAAGCATGCTGAAGAAATACATTGCTCTGACAATACTGAGGACTATTGCACCACAAGTGCAAGAAAGAAATTTCTACCTGAAAAAGCCCTCTGGTAGCACTGTCGGAAAAGTTGTATTTACCTGTACTTTCCTTTGATGAAAGGATTTTAACACTACAAAATCTTCCTGTCAATAAATTCCAGTCCTTTCTCCAAAATTTAGTCAAGCTTTGATAGTGCAAAATGGCAAAGCAGAAATCTCTGTCAATAAGTGAAAAATTACATTACTGTTGCTCCTAGAGGTGTATCACGCGAAGTTATCTACAGTTACTTGAACCGCATAGAAAATATAATTCATAATAACAGTACAAACACACAACAAACAACAATAAAATATATTTTTTCACCTAAAATGAGTTCGTATTTCATTTTACACTGCAATTAATGAAAAATTAACATGTTTCCTATGAAGTGGTGTCTAAATTGTTTTCTCCATTTCATAAATCATTTCCCATCTATAGTGCTGTCCTGCTTGTAACGTCTCAAGGTCACAGTCCCTTGACAAGCATATTAACGAGGTTATACTATAATAATAATAATAATAATAATAATAATAATAATAATAATAATAATAATAATAATAATAATACTCTTATTGTGTCTCCTTTCAGAAGGTAGATTGCATGCTTCTTCTTATTCATATCCCTGTTCCTGTAGGTTTCTCTTTATTTGATCTATAAATCTTTCCCATGCTCTTCGTTTTGATCACTTTCTCCACCTTCAGATTCAAAATATGCCATGCAAATCTCTTTAAGCACTAAAATATTTCAGTAAGTTTACAAGCGGAGACAAAATTTTTCAGATAATTTACTTATTTATTTTTTTTTTACTTTCATGGAATTAAAGCCAATATGAATCTCCGGATTCCTTAAAAGCCTTAAGGCCTTCTCTTTCACTCCACCAGAAATACAAATACAAGTAAAACATACACAAAGAACTAAAAATAAATTAACAATTGATCTACAAAAATAATGGCAGAATTTAAGTGACACAATCTACTAAAGAAATAAAGACAGCTTAATCAAAACTGTTAATACTTTTATAGTCTACTAGCAAATTAAAGACAACAGAAGAGTTAGCAATATACAATACAATTTCATTATGCATTATGAAAATGTATTACATTGAGGTATAAAACATCACATCTAGCAACTTACTGAAACTCTACTTAATGCAATGGAACACCCTTTTCTAATGTATTTTTAAATTGTGATAATGTCCAGCAACCCCTGACGTCACTAGGTAAAGATCATGGCTAATGAGAAAGACAGGCTACAGTAGAGTACTATATTCCCCTAGCAGACTAATCCACCACGTTGATTTCCAAGCGAGTAACGTCTGTGTAGCAGAAACAATACGGAAAGTAAAAGATCTGACATGTGGATGCATTTTAGTTTTAAACATTAAATTATATTATTAATTTTACATAATGGTTGGTTGTACGGCTCCAAATTGTACAAATAATTGTAGACATAGACTCTACAAATTGCACAATTTTCCTGCTGACAAAGAAAGAAGTGGCTCATAAATTCGAAATGCAAGGATTTGACGCCAACAATATATAATTATCTTTGTAATATAAATATAATTCAATATATTTTATGGTGAAATATTCCAAGAAATGAAATGTGATTTCAATATATTTGCATTCAGTAGTCTTCAGGGGATTCTAACTGCATTTATTGAAACATTTATTCAGACTGCACTACTTCATATAATTAGAGAGCCTAATTTATTGCTGTCACTGCTTGGCTAGTGGTCGAAATGCTGGTCTTTAAGTCGGAAGTTGAGGGTTAGAGTCTCCATGTGCAGATCTTTTTTTTTTTTTAATTGTAACTGCTTTCTATCTTTAAATTAATTGATTAATTTCATTAATTTCTATTGAAACATTAATCCACTTAGGGGCTACTTTACTTTATATTTTTGAATTAGTTACTGAATTAATTAATTTTCATCTAAATATTAACGCCCATAGGGTCTACTTTACGTTATATTTTTAAATTAATTACTTCATTCATTTTCACTTAAATTAATGCACCCTAGAATTTACTTTACTTTATATTTTTAATATTCTTTCAAACTTTATTTCTTACGCATGGATTTATTTTACTATTGTATTTGCTTATTTCACAAGTAACTATAGTGAAAGCTTATTGTCTCCCAACCCCAAACATGCATACATAATCTTGTTCTTGTACATGATCTCATGTTAAAATTGTTATGTCGTCTTGACTGTAGGATTAGAAATGGTAGGTTGTTCTGCTTGTATAATAAAGTTCTCTAGGCTACAGCGCGACATCATATTCTTAGTCATAATGTGTCCAACATTGAACAAATATAATATATATATATATACACGTTTAACGTGAGTTTAATATAGCAATTCCTTTGTTTTTTAGAACTTTGAACATGTATTTACATTAGGCGATTGTCAAGATGGCCAGGATTAGACCAGCATAAGATAGGGAATTATATGTATGGACACTTCGCGTCTGTACCTTTGATGTAGCAGGACTGATTTCAATGACCTTCAAACCAGCTTGAGCATGAGCTTCTGCTTTTTCCCTAGAGTAGGCATCACACCAGCTAGCAGTCGACAAAGTGGAAATACAATTAATACATTTAGGTACATTATGTACTCAAATAAATTGGACCAATGAAATAATAAATCCATCATTATCTGTAATGTCTAGACTTTAGAGTTCCTTTATAATGAGAGTTGAGACGTTGACCCCATCAACAATTAAAATATGTAATGATTTGACAGCGCTGAAAATGGTAAAACAAAACTCCTATGAATAGTAAAACCATATGCCTATATAGCCTATTGTATACAAATATTAAACGAATTTGATACATAATTTTGTAATGTATTACATTATTTTATGCTTTCCATGACCTCGGCACTAGAATGAGGTGGTGTGGTAATATAATTTATTATATATAGGCCTAAAACATAAAAATTATTATTACAGCTAGTTTATGACTGAGAAATAAGAAAAAAACTGTTGCAAAGCTATTACTGGATTATGCAACAAGGTAGGCGCTGTTTGGATCCTGTGTCTCAACTCTTATATTCAATTTTATTGTTATCAAGGAACTCTTGCTTGTGCTCGATTACACTACCCTCTAGTGCTTGAAAGTGGAACTAAACACCGATGGAGTGCATGAACACAGAAAAACAGAACAGGAAAATTCGCTCAGTGTCCATTCTATATAATCCCTATTCTCTGACTATACCATGATAACCATGTGACTCGGATTCATGCTGTAGCCTGTCTTTCTCATTAACCATTGTAAAGAATTCAAGAGGCAAGGTGATGTCACTGTGAAGGAAGATGAGTAGACCTACCATATAAAGAAGTTTTATAATGAACAGAAGAAGTGATTAATGCTGATTATGAGACTTTTGAGGAATTCAAATCATGATGCCAGATAATTTGAAGTAGAAATATGTAGAATTTTAAATAGAAGTAATGGGGAATGTATGATTCTTCTTTCCCTCAGACGAATCCACGAGAGTAGTTTGAGGGATGATGTTGCATGGTCAAATTTTCTAGTATTACAGACAAATCACAAATCTTATACAGGCATTATGAACATGTAGCAGTCTTTTAGCTATAGGTTGGTATTTAGATTGGTTAACAAAGAATCATAGTAATCGAAATGGGGCATCACAAATGTTTGAAAAAGGTTCTTTTCATGATAAATGGTAGAGATTTTTTAAGTTTATAGGAGAATGGAGTATGGAAAATACTGGAAAATTATTGGTGAAGAAAATCAACTACAAACAGCTATAACATTGGTAGCAAGTGAAGAACTGAAATGTTGAGAACTTTACTGTAAAAAAATGATTAAAATGGACTCCAACTATTCTGCAATCAGTAAAATGGACTAAAAAAAAAAATAAAATTTCTAAACACTGCTTTTGCAGTATAGAAATGCCTGGTTATACACGCCATTAAATTATTTCAACACTAACGTTAATGGTGAACTAATAAGAATGGAAATCGGATGATTGCATCAAGAAAATGAGAAAAACTTCAAGCAGGTCAGGTCAAACTCTCCAGTGTCCAATTTATGATCAAATCGACCTTTACAATGTAAACCTAAATATATAATTGAGATACGACGCAAGTGCAAAATATGAGATTAAAATCGTTTGGATTTCTGCCAAGACAATGTTGTAACCAGTTAACATTATTGAGTCAGATCCATAGCTTATCATTACCCCTATCCAAGCTGCTGATAATCGAAAAATATTATATTGGGACTACACTACTCTTACAAATAAGTACTGCAAAATCTTATTTCATAGTAGTCCAGTTACACTATGCCCTTCCAGTTCAGACAAATAGAGTTTTTGATAGCATTATCAATACAGAGCTGATCCCCTTATGACCTCACATGGTACTCAGCAGCTCACTGTGATAAGGACAAGAGAAGAGTTCAGCATGTGGGCCCAAGCTTCAACACTCATATCTGTTGCTGTATCCAACGTCACTAACAAATCAATGTAACTCCAATGTAGTAGGTTTGAAGACCAGATGAGAAAGGAGTAGGAATGGTGTGAACTAGTAACAACTCTGTAGAACTGATCAAACAAGACCAAAAATCCATACTCAGATTCAGACCACTTAGTTCATTAGTGAAGGAATTGCAGATTTTCATAGGATGCAACAGAATGCAATGTGACCATATTCATTCCAGCTGAATTAAGATCACAGACAAGTTGTTACAAATGACTGAGATTTTTCCTTTTAGGTACATTAATAAATAATATAATTTGCCCACATGTATGTTATCTGTGGAAAAAGCCTTTGATAGCATGTCATGGGTAAGGCTCTGGGAAATTATGTACAAGAAAGAATATCCAGAATATCTAATAAGTATTCAAAATCTATACAATAATACTAATATAATTATTGACAAAAGAATATTATTTGGTAATAACAAATTAAGAACAAATCAAGGTGTCAAACAAAATTGCTCTGTACTTTTTAGTATTTATATTGACCATGCCATTAAGGAATGGCAAGAGAATTTAGGTCATAATTTCAAAATTAAAAATAAAATTCTAAATACAGTTTTATTCACAGATGATTAGATAATCTTTAGCAATTCAGAACGTAATCTATAAATGGCTGTTTATTAAAAAAATGAGACAGTAATTAAATATATTATTAAAATATCAGTTGCAAAGAATAAAGCAATGGCATTCCAAGTAAAAAATCATATGAGATGTAAAATTATGATCAATGATCAAATAACAGAGCAATCAATAACTTTAACTATCTAGGATTTAATGTATTCTATTGTCGAAAAGATGATACAAATATAAAATTGAACAAATTATATAACATGTGTACAACAATAAGGAGAACAATGGCAAACAAAACTGAAAACCACGCAGTCAAAATTCTATAAAATGATGGCAGTGCCAATACTAACATATACAAGTGAGAACTGGACACCCAAAAAATTGAAACAGCAGAAATGAAGTTCCTACATTCTGTAGCAGGAGTAGCTATTCTAGATAAAAGCTGAAGATATCAGGAAAGAGCTAAATATATTTAATAACAATGAAAGAATAACCCACTTACAGAACAACCAATGAGCACATCTCAATAACATACACCTAGATTCCGTAAACTAGAAATTTCATTTAAAATAATCACATGCTTGTCATAAGACTTGAATGATGGCCAGGTAGCTCAGTTGGTAGAGCAACTGTCCTGAGTTCAATCCCAGGTGATGGTGAACTGAGGCACAGACTGCTGTGCCAACCACACCATCTCATTCTAATGCCAAGGTCATGAAAGCATGAAGCTCTACCTCCATGCCCCCCTCGCCCCAAGAGCCTACACGAAAGCAGGGATACCCATTCACTTTGCTGTATGAATACAAGATAGATTATAGATCTTAAATATGAAAACAATTATAAATACAGACGAGTGGTTCAAGAGACACTGAAGATGACGTGACATAGCGTTGAAACAGGCTGTCTGTCGAAGGTATATGCCTTTTTTAACAATTTTACACTTTTTTAACGTAAGACTAAGTAAATTTTATGGTTTTAACAAAGTGTTAACGAGAACTTTAATCAATCAATAAGTTCTATTTTCAATACTGGTTACACAAGCAGTTATTTTTATTATCATATTTATGTAATATCAACTGACAAAATATGATACTTACATCATGTTTATGAAGAGCCTGACTCAAGTTCACCTTGTTCACATCAACTAAGAGCGTGCAGTGATGATATGCATTTGGTCGCCCCAACTTAGATGCAGTTCCTGAAATCTGCTGGCAAAGAGTTAAGGAATAATCCCAAGAAAATTTGAAAATGTTACAACTACAGACCTACAAATGGAAGTGGAAGAAAATGAAAAAATTAAGATTGCAATCAATATGAAATTTATATAGTAGAATATCATTTTCATTTCCAGAGTGTGAATTCTGACAGTTTATGATAATGTTCCCAAAGCCTGCCACAGAATTGTTATAGGCCCTACTGCTATAAGATTTGTTCGTCATTAGAAATAATATTGCGTTTATATTAAATTGCGGAAGATACCTCACATACCATATGTTAGATTATAATCTAATCTGTACGAACAAAACAATATTCAGAGTTAGATTCTGAGTATTCCTTCATGTTCTGAAATTTGACATTTCGACCATGTTGGAACTACGTACTGGCTCCATCATCAGAACTGATAGGTATGACTAGAAGGGTTGCCTACTCAGTTGCGCTCATTACGTCTGCTACTCTGGACAACTGAGTTTTTTTTTATGATGATTCTGATTATAATAATTTACAGGCCTAATTTCTGCTTTTATCGCGTATTTCACCAGCCTTTGTACATGCAAATCTAGCTTTCAGGTAAAGCTCCCTGTGAAGCAGACTTAAATAATTTCAATGAAAAAATTGTTCCTGGGCCAGGTATCGATCCCAGGACCTTTGGCTGAACACACCAATGCTCTTACCAACTGAGCTACCCAGGAACTTCACCTGAGGTCTTGGGATCGATACCCGGCCCCGGAACAATTTTTCCCTTGAAATTATTCAATCTTTGTAAAGTTTGTATGGTTTATCCTATCAATGAACGACCAATCTTAAGGTAAGTTTTGCCTGGAGTAACCAGACGGAATGAGCACAAGAGAGCAGGTGACCCCTCTGGTCTTACCTATCTGTCCTGGTGATGGTAGTTCCAAAACGTTGGATATATCAAGTTCCAGGACATGGTGGAATGTTCAAGAACACATTCATCATCAAGTCCTAAAAACGCTTAAAAACAATAAAACAAAAATTTAATATTTTCAGTATAGAGTGTTATTTGCAATTATAATAAAGACATTCAAAACAAAGTTAAAATGTCAATCATTATGCACTGCAATTCAGAAGGTCATTAAAGAAGACACAAAACACGAAAGCATTTCTCTCCTGAAATTTCGACTTAAAAATATATTAGGCCTAACCACATTCAATCAATCGAAATTGCATTTTTGAGATCAGTAAGTAGAAGGAATTTGAAAAAGTAAATAAAACTGGTAAGAATATATTTCAAGAATGAATACTTAAAGACTTTCAAAATAATACAGTAATATAGTATCAGTAGGCCTACATTACAAAATGAAATATCTACTAAAAATGTCGATGTAACTAAGAATTAAAAAAGGTTGAAGAAAAAGTAAAAAAAAAAAAAAATATATATATATATGTTTCAATCCGGGACCTGTACCATCTTATGCAGGATATGAGGATTTTGGAATGACTCTAGGCTATAAGTTAAAATGAACAAGGGAAAGTATAGTAAGCTAAAAGATTGGTGGTCCAAATTTTGTTTCTGGGTCTGTACAATCATAACCACGAGGCAGATAGTCGTAGATGTTACTGAGGTACAGAAATTTATGTGTATAATCAAAGTGTACATACGATACAGGCATTAAAATTAAAGAATTCAACAGATTATAATAAAACTAAAACAAATACACTGGAACTTCGGTAAATATTTATAAACAATTTGTCTGCCTCCTTTTAATCTAATTATTACAATAGTTCCTGCATACAGAAATGCTGCATGCTTCTGGTACAGGGAAATTTATTTTATGAGTCTCATCATCAAAACCAGCTCAGTCCATTTGGTCATTTTTAAATTACATATCTCACCAGCCCATATCATTATGGTGGCGATACATCCAATCATTATTAGGTATGTACAATAGGTGAATAGTTCTATGTTATTCTGTGGAAAGTATTGGGTGCTGAGATGTAAAACCACATGCTTAGTAGACTAGCCTACACTGTCCACAGTACGCACATGTTAAGAGAAAAATTGTGTCTCCTTTGGTCTAGTTCTTCTGTAGAATTATTTTTTTTTTCAATCTTCGAAAGTTTAAAAGTTTTTGTTTCACTTAAATCATGACACTATTACTGGAAAATTTAAAAAGTAGGCTTGGTAAAATAGCTCATTAACAAAATAGGTAAGCAGTATTAAGCATTTCTAGTAAACTGAATAATAAAATTCATGTACCGGTAACTGAAATAATGGGTGATTTTACAACAGCATTTGACCAACTTTGGTATTTCTAACTAATTATTTAATTCGGTGCTTAGAGAAGTTGCATGGAGATTCATTTTGTTACATACTAATTACCGGTACCTATATTTTACGTTTGAATGGGTATGCTGTTATTACCACAATGTTTGCTGACAACATGGTATAGATCGAGAGGCGAAACCTGGCATGTGACCTATGCAAGAGGGGAAAGAATAGGGTTATCAGAAACAAAGGCACCTGCTGCAAAAATGCTCTTAAGCGTGCAGTAGACATTACTTATCCCGTGAATAATTTCAAGAAAAAACTGTTCCAGGGCCGGACATCGAATCTGGGATCTTTGGCTGAGAACCAACTGAGCTACCAACTGAGAACTCTGCCACACCCCAGGTCAATTATTCCCTTTTTATCCACATAGGCCTACCTCAAGTGGGTTGACAAGACATCAAAACCCAACACTGAGTGCACACTTTCTATATGATTTAAATTCGTGGTTTTCTATTAACGAACAGTACTTAAAGTGTATTATACAAATCTAGCTTTCAGGCATAAGCTCCCTGTAAAGCTGACTTGAACAATTTTTCCCTTGAAATTATTCAAGTCAGCTTTACAGGGAGCTAGCTATACCTGAAAAGCCATGTATGTATTACTTATCCCGTGTTTAGTTTGTAGTGTTATCACCAACAAATAGGCTATTTTCTTTTAGTTAGGCTATTATTACAGAGAACTCAAATCATCAAAGAACCGTTAGAGTACGCAAAAAAAAAAAAAAAAGTGCATAGTATGGAGAAAATGTCAAAGAAAATTCCATATGAAATATTCGGTAATTTCCCATAATGTGTCGTTGCAAACAGACCAGTTTTATACTAAATCTAAACTTAGTGTATGCCAGGTATAACTTACTAACCCTACACTAACCTGACCCCTAACCTGTTACAGATTCAGGAAAGGTTAGATTAGGTTATTGCATACTAAAATCCAAAACTAAGTTTAGGTTTAGTCTAAGGCTGGTCTATGTGCAGTGACACATTCTGAAAAATTACCAAAATATTCTATCAATATAAAGTCAATCTAAGATTTATAGATTAGACTAGTCAAGGACAAAAGATTCCCTTACAGAGAAATGATATAAGAGAATATTTAACTTGACAGTTAGGTCTATTAATTTAATGCTGAACAATGGACAAGAACTGGATATTACAAAAGAATTCAAGTATAACTCATATAAATGCCATTGTCAGCTTCACTTCGATTAAAAACTGTATATAGGTCTGCAATAAGGCCTAATAGGCCTATTACTATTTAAACATACTGGTAGGTACCGGTAGTGTATATGGAACGATATTAACTTCTGCTCAGTGAACGTATGTTAATTACAATTAATTTCAAAAGTAATTAAAACCATAAGCTTATACTTTCAACTTTCAAGAAGAAAACACATTTTTTTAAATGTAATTAATTATTATAAACAGATAAAAATCAATCTAATAAAACATTGGCCTACTGTACATGTTTTATTTATAATGGACACTGTGAACTAGAGAAACAACTTCAGGCACGTACAATTACGACCTATATGAGCTGAAAGCGCGCCCTCAACTTTCATAAACAAAACTCATTTTTTAAATGTAGGCATAATTATTTTAATAATTTTAATATTGACATGCTAAAAAATGCAATTTTCTTTTATTATTTTAATAGGAGCTTGCGTTTATTCATCAGGGGCGTATTTTGCGGGCTAACGGCGGTAGCCCAAGGAAATTACAAAAGAAAAAGTTTATAATATAACATAATGTAATAATTTTGTATTATTAGTTTTACCATAGTAATTAAAATTAAAGTAATTGTTAGATATATTTTGTGTAATAATAGGGTCAGCGGTAGCCCAAACCCTTTAACCAGTATACGCCACTGTTATTCATAAGCTATACCTAACCTTAAGTAGGCTATTCATCTAATTACAGCAATTGAAGGTAGCAACTCATACCTGCATTAAGTTATTTAAAAAAAAATACCTGTTCCTTAACAAATTACAGACGCATATACCCATATAATACTATTATGTTTTGTGGTAGGAAGAAACAGCTATGTAGGCCTATAGTGATACACGGCAACGTATATTTGCAGTCTCAACATAAACTTGGTGCACGGTAAATTACTAATAGACCTATTTGTTCCATTTGTATTGTATATCTGGTCCAGGGAAAATACTAGTCTTTTACGAAAACACTTGTCACGTTGGTAACTAATTTATAGAACTACCATGGATCACTTAGCTGTTAACTTCTTGTAATTATTTTTAAAGGATACTTTGTAATTTCCGTTGACCACAATATCTTCTCTTGGTGAGATCTCAGTTTTCAGGCCCCATTCTCTGAACAAGGCTCTGCTTATAAGTTCCAGATTATTTTTACGGTTGTAAGCTTCCCGAGGTGTGAAAAATGTAAGATTCAAGTTTCCTTTATCATGATAGACCGTACCACCTCCACTGTTACGTCTGGCGATTTCTATACCGTGCTCTGATAAAAGAGCAGTGTTTGCCTCTAACCAAGGATTCTGATGACGTCCAATTACTACGGTTGGTGAATTTCTCCACAAAAGTAAAATGTGATGGTTCGTGAAATCAAAGTTTCTATACAACCAGTCTTCAAGAGCTAAATTGGTGAAGATATCACTTGATTGCGATATGAATACAGATTTAACAGTTTCAGAATCTTTAACTTTTTCAGAGCTTGGCTGAGATGTTGAAAAGTTTCCAACTTTAACAGCATATAGTACAGGAGTATTCTTCCTGGACACACCAGTGACAGCAATTCTGCAGAATTTTGAGATGGATCCTTGAATCAAGTTTAGAGCCATTTTCAATAGAGTCACTTATTAAAACTATTCGAATGCCAAATCTTCAAATTCTTATGTCGACAGTCTAATACTTTTATTACAGTTCCTTGACTTTGTATGTAAATAAGTAAGGCAGTTGGTTTATTCTACAGCGAGTAACAGTTGATTTGCTTTTATTAAATAACTATTGAATATTTTGCCTCGAAGTTTGATAGTTAACAGGTACCGATAACTCCGTCTGTATCAGATGCTTCAAGAGATACAAGGTGATCGTGAAGATCTTGGGTCTGATGCAGCCACTTCCAGGTCTGATGAAGTGTACAGATACGATACCTGATCCCTAGGCAATCGCGACAATCTTTTCTCATCCCTCCGTGGGCCTTCAGGTTGACAAATAAATTAACAGTCCAGGTTGATATGAGAAATTCGTCGTTCACGCAAAAATCTTACTATTCGAGAAGATGTAATCACACCACACAAACTCATGAACGAATTCTTTTCAGAACACTATAAGAGTAACAAGTTACTCCACCACACACTGCCAGAAAGAAACTGGAAGAGCAGTAAAATGAATAATTCACCGAATATATAGGTTCATAAGTGTTACGTTATAGTTCAAGTAGATGGCAGACTATTACTGCTTACAATTTCAAAACACCACTATCTAGAGAAGATAAAAATGAGAGCAAAATCCAACTTCAAGGTTTTTGGTCGTTCTTCAACAAACTCCTCCCTTGACCCCTCTCCACCTCAAAGGATGCTCGTGTACACGACTTAAACACTCCGAGTAATCCGAGTTGCTGACACTGATCACCAGGGATGCCCAAAATACTCCTAAAAAGCGATTTACTTCTGACTGAACATGCATACATAGATCTAGGTGAGAGTGAGTACAAGGACATTTCCTGTTCCTGTGCGGTGTGCCCCAGAAAAGGTTAAAATGGCAGTCTCTTCGAAGGCTTCTGGATTTACAGGTAAGTTATTCTTTATATACCCTAGCATAAAAGAGTCAAGTAAAAGTGTTACTAGAGTATAAATAAGATTTATGTTGCGGAATTTCTTCAAAATAATATAAGTATGTATGTTTTGAATGTTACAGTTGCACTGAAAAGATGGGCTTATAATCTTTCTGGTTTTAATAGATATGGTAAGTTGCCAAATTAATATTTGGAAATCCAGAAAATTTGAATGAATGTATATTCCACTGCCGCATTTTTCAGCAAGTTTAATAAAAGTAAAGGGTAATTTGCTAGGAGACGTCGTTGCATATAGACCACTTTTACACTAAACCTAAAATTTGTTTTTGCAAGATATACTAAAACCCTAAACTAACCTAACCTAACCTTTTCCTTAATCTGTGACAGGTTACGTTAGGTAAGTGTTTTAGTATACGTTGTATACACCAAGGTTAGGTTTAGTGTAAAAGTGGTCTATATGCAACGACGACTTCCTGCTAGGTTTAAAACATTACAGTTGAATTTTATGAGTTTTTATATTCCTGCAATTGTAGGTGCCGTATGTTCAGTCTTCTGCCAGCGGAATTGAGGTTTGGGTACGGAGTTTTTTTTTATTTTATTGTTGGAGGAAGTTTAGTAACAGAGATTAATTAAGAAAAATCAACGGGGCTATGCCTCGTATACCTCGACCTATCAAGTAATCCCTCATTAAACCCTATCGCCTCTTATTTTAGTAATTGAAACTCCTGTTAGGCCTACTTGCATGTGTGAACTACACAATTTGAACGATGTAATGTAACTTAGGTGTAATTCTGTTCTAATCTTGCAATACAGTTTTATCATTTTCATTAAGTACTGAGACTAAATTTACGTGTTGCGTACATGTTAGAGGATCGTGTGACATCACCCCATTCTTCACTCTAACCAACTTAAATTCTCATAAACACACTACCGATGTCCTATAGTCATATAGACCCCATTTTAGTGTTCTATACGAGTTATTCTGAATTTTGCCAAGTAAGCCTAGGCCTGTTCATGAATTGTTAAAAAATAACAGGTGAAATGAATAGGTGTTCCGGTTTTTATTGATTGGATATCTTTTTAAACCTGATATCGTAAATAGTCTCTAAATTTCTTACTTTTAAAACAGGTCTACACCACGACGACTGCTATGATGAAGATAATCCAGATGTTAAGGAGGCTTTGAGACGACTACCAGCACATTTGGTAGACGAACGTAACTTCAGAATCACTCGTGCTTTGCAGCTGTCTCTTCAGAAGATTGTCTTACCAAGAGAAGAGTGGGTGAAATTTGAAGAAGTAAGTTTTGATGTAAAATTTTAGTTTTGGTGGAAAATTCTAAGTCCTTTAAGTCTAATATCTGTCTTATTAGGCTATTGACGTAACTGCCTACATTTTCCCTTTATACTCAGTGCCGGATTTAGGACTAGGCAACCTAGGCAGTTGCCTAGAGCAGCAATTTCCAGGGTGGAGGTGGCATTTTCTCTCTCTTTTTATTTTATTTTATTTTTTTCATTTTATAGTGAAATTTGTTTTTAAATCACTAGTTGGCAAATCTTTTCTGAAGTTTGTTCTTGAACACCATGTGAAAGTCGGATATTGTTTTGTTATCGTATTGTTACAGTCACGGCAAGAGTAAAAGGAAAGTGTGCAGCTGCATAAATTATATTATGCCATAATCACGCTAGTATACTAAGAAACTGTTTAAATTTAACTGCTTGTATAAACAAGAATGCATTGTTGAAAATCAAATTGGATGTGTGTTTATTATTTATCGCTATGAATAGTAACCACAACTTTCAGTTACATTTCCATTATAATATACCGTCAACAATACTAGGCCTATTTAATTTCTTTCCAACATGTGCACTATATAATTCGATATGAAAGGTTTATTCCGCAAAGAGTTGGAGTTTATTTTCCAATTCACTTATACTTCTTGTCGAAATAAGAAATAGGCCTACCTACTTGTAATAATTATACCACCAAGAAAACCAAAGCTTAAAAATAAACCACAGTCTGCCTTTCACAAAAATCAGTTTTGTTTCAACTATGAATAAGTTTGAATTTTTGTTTCTTTGCATCGAGTCTGATCTGATGTGCTTTGTCAGATCAACTTGAGGACATCATCAATGCTTCCTCTCTAAAGAAAGTGCGAAGGAAATCTTTATAATTCACAAGTATAAGCATGTATTTTGATTACAGTAATTTATTGTTTCCTGAATTGTAACATTTCATTTAAAACTAATTTAAACTAAACATGACCTGTATAATACTCGTAGCTGCTCATAAACTCTGTGAGAGTTGGGGGGGGGGGGGTGGCACTATACCTAGATCCGGCCCTGCTTACACCATTATAATACCTTTGAAAATCTAAAATAACATAGTCCAGAGCAGAAAATACTTTCAGTATAGATTTTTTTATTATATACCCACCATTTCACTTTGGCAACAAAACTCAGGATTGATATAGGTCTTCCCATTAGTGAAAAGGATACTCACGATAAAAGTTATGTGCAGTGAATTTTTTATAACAGCATTCGTTCCTTTTCTTGTTTTTCTTGCAATGAACAGTTAATGCATACTTACCATTAGAGTGACCGAGTGAATGAACTGGACCATCGAAATGTTTAGAATATGTGTTCATGTGCAATATATATAATAGCTATCGACAAAGTCACTAAGTAGTAACTATAGCATAAAAGCAATGAGTATGTTTTCAATTAGAATAATGTTTATTGCATCAGTGCATATGATGAAAGTCTTTATTCTTCTGTCATTCTGCAAGTTCTTTTTTTAAGAATCCTGAGCTAGTATTTATTTTCCTTACCGATTTGAATGTAATTATGTTTCAGGACAACAAATATCTGAAACCGTATATCGAAGAAGTACGCAAAGAACGAATGGAGAAAGAAGAATGGAATAAAAAGTGAAAATTGGTGGAACTGACAGTCACCGTGTGTATTTAGCTTTTTGAAATGTGTATATAGAAGTATAGCATCAACATTGGAAGTGGTGTTTATTATACAAATAAATTATTGATAAACAAGAACCTCTTCTCCCTTATACATTTTGTATGTAATTACTTCCTTAGTACGATATAGGTAAATAAATGGGCTTATGCAGGACTATTCATTATTCTTGAATTTATGCTCTAGGCACTCTACACTTTACCAAAATTCCCAAGATTTGAGATATAGACCTATATGACACACCATATTTTGTTGTTGAATAAGACGCATTTTTTTTTTTTTGTCCTTGAAATAGGCATTATACAAATAAATTATTACCGGGATTAATAAACAAGAACCTCTTCTCCCTTATACATTTTGTATGTAATTACTTCCTTAGTACGATATAGGTAAGTAAATGGGCTTATGTAGGACTATTCGTTACTGTTAAATTTATACTCCAGGCACTCCACACTTTACCAAAATTCTCAAGATTTGAAATATAGGCCTATATGATATACTGTATTTTTTTGTATAAGACGCTTTTTTTTTTGTCCTCAAAATAGGCCTTAAAATTAGGGTTAGTAAAAACAATGAAGTACAATCATGCACATTTTTTAATCTCTTCCAAGGCCTTTGAGAGTGAATTTGCGATGGAAAGTCATTGGATCCCATTGGCACTGCCTAATCTGTTGATGGTGCAAATACAGCGGTCAGTTGCCTGTAAAACGTCTTCAACTGTTTGGAAGTGGGTCCTTCACCTTAGAGCAGGGGTTCCCAACCGGTGTGTCACACAGCTCCGTGGCGTGTGTCTCGAAATTTTGGAATTGAAAAATAAATTTGTCCTCCAGAAATTCTCTTTACAACGCATTTTTTAATTTGCAACTAAGTCTTTGATATGGCACATTTTATGTTGATATAGACTTTACCAATGAAACGTGAACACCTGTAACAATGCTGAGTTTAGTTTTTCATTTTTTCAACCATAAGGCAACGTGTAGAGAAACTGTGCAACCCACCAAGCGCAGACTTCACATTAATTTAAATAGGCGAGTTTTCAAAAACGATAATAAAAACATCCAGCATAGATAGGTTGGGATTTTTGATACATACCTTTTTTTTTTTCTAATGCCACTCAAGCTTGTTCTTTTAGAATTTTCAACTGCATGTTAACATCAACCTATCTACAACACTGGATGTCCGACACTACATAGAAGTTATGTGTTGTTTTTCTGGTGGAATACGCTCAAACGGCATTCTGGCACTTTTTAATTTTTTTTATTTTATCATGGAACCGAAATATGTGTGAATAACTATGTTTTCAATATAATTTTTCTTTGAATTCCGCTTAGATTTTGAAAGTCTTAGTTGGACGAAAAGGAGGTTAAAAACGACAAAATTCCCGTGTAGTGAACAGTAATCATCTCTGCTTCCACTATAAAATATTCTACACAGAGTTCTACAGCATTTTTCTCCAGAATAAAAGTATCAAATAAGTGTGTCATCAGTCGAAAAAGGTTGGGAACCACTGTCTTAGGGATTAGATCGAAACCGCAGGGACTTAAATGCGGAGAATATGGCGGGTGACAGAACACTTCCCAGCCCCAGCGATTGAACAATTCAGACACAACTCCTGCTGTATGCGCCCTAGCATTGTCATGCAGAACAGTGGTTGGGTTATCCATAAAGTGTTGCTGTTTCCTTGTCAGAGCTGCTGGCAGATTGTTTCGCAAAAACGAGCAGTAATACTGTGCATTAATGTTCTGCCTTGTATGGGGGAACAGTATACTTTCAGATCACACCATCCCAATCATAGGCAATAATCAGCATAGCCTTCACATTGGTGGGTCTCTGCCAAACTGTTGTTTTTCGTAGTGATCTGTGATGACGTCACTAGCCTGAGTGGCATTCCAACTGAGGTTCATAAGATCTGACTCAGGTCTCATCAATTGTAATGAAACGTCGTAAGAAGACCTCTCCTTTGCGCTCACAAAACTGCAAGAGAGTACGAGAAGCATCATATTGCTGCCATTTCTGCCTGTCTGTTAAATCATGCGGAACCCATTTTGAGGCAATTTTCCACATTTTCAGGTGGTCCTTCAGGATGTGAAGTACAGTCAAAGGCGCCAATCCTGTATCTTGTGCTAACTCACGAATCGTTAAGTTCCGATCTGTCTCCACTAAGTCTGTACACGATCGTCACTTAATGGTGGGTGACCAGATCAACGCATATCCAACAAACTTTCACGTCCTTGTCTGAAAGCTCTAATCCACCTTGCTGCTGTTTGGTAAGATAACGCAGCCACACCACAAGCCTCTTGCAGTCCTTGATGACACTGTCGTGCCATGCGACCTCTAGCACATGGAATTTTTAATCAGCTTCTCTGTTTCCCCTTCAAAAACATTGCGACTGTATTCTGCGACAGCTTGCTCACAACTGCTCATCTTATTGTTGTCACTGTGACATGGAGGGGCGGAGGGCGAGTTCATTAGCTCTGAAGGGAAGGTATGTAAGCAACCTATGATATAAATGATATTGCCTGGCTCCTTTGCACGGCATCGCTGCAGCATAGTTGCCACTGCATCAACCCATGTATCCAACATATGCACTTGAAACTTGCATGTTATGATTGCTCATTTTGTATCAAACCTTAGGTGATTTTGCCCCAACTAAACTTCGATAGCAGCTCAAACAAAACATACATGATACATTCCACTAACACCAGAGCTTTAGTTGGAAAATTAGAACTACCGGTACTCACCTAACTCTTTCAAATTTTCCAGACTGGCTCGAAGGGATGTTGTTCTGCAGTCATTTTTCTTTTACAAAAGGGGGATTTCTTCTGCTGATCGCCTCCCAGTTGACAGCCAGGATTTCACATATGACAGTGGGTCGAATTCTGAAAGAGGTGGTCCTGTTAAATTGATTAACATCAAATTAGCTATATGTTCCACCAAAAGAACATTTTATTGGGGTTACAATCTCATTTACGGAGTTAAATGATCGTTCTCACTCAGCTGTTGATATGACAATAGTGTCCGAAACACAAAGAAGTAGCAATAGATCATCTGGCTTCCTTTCATAATTCCTATATTCTTTATACTCCCTAAAAGCTCGAATAATTTACCTATCAAGCCTATCTGAAATTCTAAATTGATTACAGAAGAGCACTATAGTTTCTTCTCCATACATTACAGCTAGCTCCTTAGGTCATTCAGATGAATTTAACACAGTTAAGTGGCAGAGAAGATCATTATAGTTACTACCATTTTGCAAATCTTCATTGATTCTTCTGTGAGATGACTGAGTAGTTGATCTTGGTTCCAAATTGGCAGTGAGACTCCTATACAACTGTTCTGCATTGATGCTTTGTATGTTATTGCATCTTGACAGGGGCACAGATTTAAATTTACCTAATTTAGCCATACTATTAGCTACCTTGGTGTAATAGCCTGGATTTTGCTGCAATGACTGAAATACTGCAGTAGTTCTTTTTATCAGTTTATCTGTTGTTGATGTTTCTGTACACCAGAATATTTAGCTCTTTCTTTTTGATCTCTTGTAACATCATTGAGCTTTTTCAAAATAGGAATATAAACCCTCAAAGTTTTCTAACACAGCCTGCAGATTTCTTTCAGTTGATAAAACTCACCGAATTGTGAAAATTTTACCAACATGCAAAATTCGTTGTCCCCAGACTTTTTTGCATAGGTGTTTAGTTATCTTTGGTTCTTAGGAGATTGATTGTACAGTACAGAGCATCTAACATGTTATTATTCGGTTCAGAAGCTTTTGTCATCCAATCTGCTCTTAAAAAAGATGAAAGTTAGAATTTATAAAACAGTTATATTACTGGTTGTTCTGTATGGTTGTAAAACTTGGACTCTCTTTGAGAGAGGAACACAGGTTTAGTGTGTTCCAGAATAAGGTTCTTAGGAAAATATTTGGGACACAGAGGGATGAAGTTACAGGAGAATGGAGAAAGTTACACAATGCAGAACTGTGCCGCATTGTACTCTTCACCTAACATAATTGAATCGCGCCATGCAGAAAGGGCTTCAGTCCATTAGACCTAGTCCTGGGAAAAAAAAAAAAAAACATTCTGTAGACTATATTCTTTTCTGCATAGAACTCTGAGCCTGACGCTTCAGTTTCTATCTTTCCAAACATTGGACTGAATACCTTTCTGCACAGGCTGATGCAGCCACCCATAAAGATATGATTTCCATCAATATCTTGTTTTTTTTTTTTTCAAAACTTGTGACTGAAGCCCTTTCTGCATGGGACAATTCAATTAGGAATATTAAATCCAGACATTTGAGATGGCAGGGCATGTAGCATGCATAAGTGAATCCAAAAATTCATATAATAATAGGGGAAATGTTCACGAACATGCATAAAGCAGAAATGCATATAGAGTGTTAGTTGGGAGACCTGAGGGAAAAAGATCTTTGGGGAGGCCGAGACGTAGTTGTTGTTTTGTTTAGTCTGTGTCCAAAGACATATCTGAACTTCAAAAGTGATAACAACAAGGCATCGCTTATGAGGTGGAAGATAATATTAAAATGGATTTGAGGAAGATGGGATATGATGGTGAGGACTGAATTAATCTTGCTCAGGAGAGGGACTGATGGCGGGCTTATGTGAGGGCAGCAATGAACCTCAGGGTTCCTTAAAGGCCATTTGTAAGTACGGACTCTCCCTAATTTTTTTTTTTATTAAGAAGTGCCGTTGTTTTGGAATTGCCAGTTATTTGGGTATCAGATACAAGAGATTTCACTGTACGTTTTTGCTGATCATGTAAAAATTCAAACAAATTCTACAAATTATTATATATTTCATGTGCATAATTGCAGGATAAATTAACTTATAGATACTGAATATAAATCAAATCCATATAATAATTTAGAAAAAATTTCTGTATACAGAAAAGACATCTAAAACCACTTTTTAGATAACAGGTATGCTGAAAACGTGTATTTCAGCGTAAATTTGAAATCAATATTTTGAGCATGATACTACTTTCTCTCTATATTTCGTATAAAAATAAAGCAAAAATGAAAAATAAAAGACTCTCACAGTTCACAATAAAATGCAACATAAAAGGCAGCAGATAGCTGGGTGTCTAAAGAAAAAATACGCACTTGTATTAGAGTTGGAATGAATCCAAGACTAGCAGTGTGGTTAAGGCATAATGCTGCAAGTAGGAAGGTTACAGGTTTGAGTCTCAATAGGGTCGTGGATATTCTCCACTGATGCAATCCTTTCTACCAAACTATGGCCCTGGAGTTTACTCAGCCTCTAATGGAAATGAGTACTTGGGACATTTCCTTGGGTAAAGGCAGCAAGTAGGACTGACATTCCTACTGTTATTAATGCCAACAGTCTGTACAGATGGAAGCCTGCCTCCTGTTCCCCTGTGGGCCTTCATATGTAATGGGAATAACTTTACCTTTATGGATCCAAGAAGCACAAACAATTTCAGTTGTTTCCGCATTAGCTGCTGCTGAAGACTACACCAGCACCATTACTAGTAGGTAAGGAGGTATTTTCACGCACAAATAAGATCATAATCTTACAATGCTGTGTGTTTCTAAGCAAAACAGTCTGAAAATTAATTATAAATAATAAGGAAAAGTAAAAGACATATTTATATAGCAGCTTAGCATTCTTTATCATTAATTTGTATATCATAATACAGTATCATATAAAATATTGTAAAATTGGCACCTTATTTATTCTACTTAATGGACCTTCCATAAATGGCAGCACATTTCCCTTTCCTTTATGTAATACAAATCTGTTCCTAAATGTGGAATGTAATTTGACATTATCCTATTTACTGTTGCACTTTAAACATTTCTTCTGTACTCTGCAAAGTAACCACTAAAACTAATGAAACGATAATAATTATCTATCACAATAATCAATATTTTTATAATTTGTATTTCTAATTATTTTTCAAACAGCCATTGGTCCAGTATCTATCGCAATATCTCAAAATGTACAATGGATATGTTATATTACTGTAATGAGCTTACAAATACAATGAAATCTGAGTTTTTTTTCTGCTGAAGAGAAATAACGCATAAATCAAAAAAACGTAATATGTAAATACGAAAAGTGTACAAGTGAATAATGCGTGACAAGTTTCATTGTATTAATATTTATGAATTAATATTAATATGAGTCTTATTATTTATTTTACATACTGAACAAATGCATATGAACTCATTTTCGTAAGCCACTACTCTACAAGTATATGATGCTGAAATTATAAATGTATTACAATGTAATAAACTTCCACCATCATTTTTGAACACATGAATGGACATACAGTATTCGTATTACTTATTTTTATTAAATTATTGGTAACATGACGAAAGTCACGGTAATTTTGAAGTCATTTCACTGTTTTCCCAAAATTTAAGCACCAGAAACACATATACAAACGCAGAAACAAAATTTGGGCCACCTGAATTTTCCAAGTTCCAATTATAACATACTGCACATGCTCAGTGCTTCAGGTGGCCCAAATTTTGTTTTTTGCGTGTGTACAATATAATGCACACCAGTATTATGTAACAGGAAATCGGTAGTTACAGAGTTTCATTGAAAAGCAACTTATGAATAGGGTGCTTATTATAGGATGGAAAAGTAACAGATATTATCTAAACCTGCCACATGCAACAGTTATTCAAAATACCTGCACTGTGCTTATGAAATTAATTCACAGAACAAGGTGTCTTTCAACTCCTGCATAACATATTACATATTATAGTATATTATATTTATAGTATTGCGTAATGAATATAATTATGTTCTACATAAAAATATTATGAAAATATATGCAATAATACGTATATTAATATTATTACTTTAACTAAAGTGTATACAGACTTTGTGTACATTCTGAACAAATGAGATCTTAAAAGTATGATGCTATATACATATTTCTGCAGAATAACAGTTATAAGCATTACTAAAGCTCAATAATAATGTATAAAACATCTTAAAATATAGAGTACAAGAATTTAAACCTTTTTTATTGAAATATGCTGAATTAAATTTACCTTTATATTAAATGAAAGTAATATTAACTTATGAAATATGTTCATACAGTTCCTGTTATGCATTTATATTTACAGAATATTTCCTTTGTAATACGAGAAAGCATCTTTATAGTAACCCTGATACTTGCACAACCTTTTTTATTATTTGTGATAAATCTGTAATCTTGAGAATTTTATTTACTGTTACTGACCACTCCAATAAGAAATGCTATTTAAATAGAGGGGGGGGGGGGGGGAGAGCAAATATTAAAAAAATTTAAGAATTTCATACAGCACTTTTTCATTACCATTTGGTGACTGCACTTATCTCACAAGCAATAAAAGCTTCTCATATGATTAATTTAAATAAGAAATATGTAATTACACCAGTAATGACCTAAGGACATTGATATAAATTTAGCAGTGCATTATGACTCCATTCACTTTTATCTAGTAGGAGGTAAGATTCAAGATAGCATAGTAAAAATCTGCTTCTATGGAAACTGTTCCTGACATCTTTGTCATTCAAATTAGCTGAATGACTGAACTTGCAAATTTGAAATTAAACAAGTCAAGACTGGAGGATTTTATTTCCTTTCATAGAAAAGTCCTCCTTTGTAGTAGAGCCTTGAAGTTTCTGTACATCTTACAATTGTTAAATTGACAGTAGTTTGGATTATGTTACATACAGGATAGGTGTCAAAAACGGAATTCATATAATGAGCCCTTTCGATCTATTTTGAGCCCCCAGCCTTAATTCATGAAAAGCGTGGCATTTTAAGCAAAGATTACTATGCTCTCAATTTGAATTTGTTATAACCTCTTGTAAGATTTCGGAGAGCTCATTGCAGAAAGCAGATCCCACAAGGACGAGCTCTATTGTGCAAAGGCCTTGTATATATCAGTATGTAATAAATCCCAAACAGTTTTACTGCTATCTAATATCTACGAGAGATCTTTTCCTACAGTGTATGGATGAAACTTCGCTCCGTCATGTTGCTCTTGGATACGGAGTTTGCAGATATGAACACCATCAACAGAAACAGATTTTTAAGGTGATGAAAATCTTTGGCATGGCTCCCTTCACAAGAGAAGTTCGAAGGCTCGTGTTGTAGAATCACAGGACGAAAACAACTCTGTCCTGAATGAGATGGCTATGTCAAAATTTACAAGCTATATCTCATCCACGTGAAAATTAATTACTAGTGGTAGCCTATATGAGTGATCGAAATCCGCGTGAGTTTGTTAGAACTTACATCTGTGTTCTATCAATCCAGTCGATGTCCACTTAGCAATTTGTTTTTTGTTTTGTTTGTTTTTTTTTTTTTTTCTATTTGAGCAGTATGAAAACAATCTACTCTTATTTGGTTATTTAAAAGAAGACTCTTCAGCATCTACAATCTTCCAACAGCTTTCCAGTATGCCTATGCTTTGTGTTTACTGATCATCCGGTTCCCAAGAACCTGCTTGACAGGTTTGTAAAACAAATCAAGCACAAGTCCAGGTCCTGTAAACGATTTTTCTGACCTTTCTTTGGTAAAATTATGGCTATTTCATTGCTTTCAATGCCTTCATGGCTCGGCATCCAAAGTGTTGGGTATTACTGATGTGATCTTATTCACTGTTAAAATTAGCAAGATCAAAGGATTTATACGAGATGATAGTTTATTTCATTTAGTTCATCTTGTAACATATTTTAAATGTATTTACATAAGATTTTAATGTCCAGTGCTCAGTTCATATCTCGCCAACCGAATGAAATTTTACGTTTGAGTTCTTCTTTTATACTGGTAATCCTTCAATTGATTTGAAATGAAAAATACCACATTCAGTGGTCATTATCATAATCTGCATTGTGATTCAAGCAGTGGCATAGCGTGACTTCTGAAGGAGTAAAACCAACCAAGATTAATTTAATAATAATTTTTAATTAAATTTATTAATGTAAGAATAAGAATATAATTTTACATCTATAATTAAGAATCAGAGATGTCTGAATAAGTAAAGATAATACTCTGCTAACAGTCTTACCTTATCGTTTATAATGCAGTGTTGGTCTATTATTTTGTAAACGGTTTGTTTAAACGTATTCATTACAGTATCAATCAAAAAGTATAAATGAATTTCCTTATAATTTAAAAGTTATGTACGTACAGGGTCTACCATATAAACCAAGACCGTCCAAGCAGTGTTTTTACTCTTCGATACAAAAGCTGCAGTATTGGAGGAGAGCGCATAGTTCTTGACCTTGCAAGCAGCGTACACGTGTTCAACCTCGCAAGCATCAGTCGCCAGTCTGAATCTCAGCTGTTAAAATGGTGAGACAGTTACCATTGCAACACCGTATTTTCGTATGTAAAAGTTAGTCTAAGTACGAGTCGGCTCGTGCAATGCATTTGCTCAGCAATTTCCTGGTGAAGTGCCACCTTCAAGATTACAGATTCACGTAATTGTAAATAAATTTGAAACTACTGGCTTAGTGCTCAATAAAAAACATGAGCGCACACGAACTGTTTTTTGACAGAGGAAAAGCTAGATGACATTGGTGCGAATCTTGAACGGTCACCGAATAAATCACTCACAAAATTAGCACAACAAGTAGGGGTTTCAGTTTCTCCTGCACACAGAGCTACAAAGCTGTTACACATCAAACCGTACAGGTTTACATGGGCCCATTGTTTAAAACCTGCTGATCCAGCCATAAGAGTGAGATATTGTGAGTGGTATCTGGCATCATTGAATGATGGTTTATTCGACCCACAGCTTGTGTTCTTTTCGGATGAGGCCTGGTTTCATCTTAATGGTCGTGTGAACAGTCGTAACTCTCGCTATTGGTGTGCAGAAAATCCTAATGGTGTTTATGAAGTCCCTCATTATGATAGGAAGATTGGTGTTTGGTGTGCTGTTAGTGCAAAACGAATAACTGGACCTATTTTTTTTAGAGACAACAGTAAATGCAGAGGTGTACCAAGATGACATTTTGACGCCGTTCTTCCATCAATTAACGGAAGAAGAAAAGTCGCGTAAGTGGTTTCAACAAGATTCAGCCCCTGTTCATACAGCAGAATATTCCCTTTTTACAATCTCGGAAGTGTTTGCAGACAGACTATCAGTGCTGGTCTGTTTCCCCCCTCGTTACCCAGATCTAACAGTGTGTGATTTTTACTTGTGGGGTAAACTGAAAGAAAAAGTGTATCGAACAAATCCTCACATATTGGAGGAACTGAAAGAAAACATTACGAATGAAATCAGAAACATTACAGTGGCAGAACTCACTCGTGTCAGCCAGAATGTGGTTACCAGATACAATGCCTGTATAACCCAGGAAGGACGACACTTCCAGCATCTTTTATAAGGTAAGATTTCATATAAGATTGTATACATGCTTAAAGCAGGGCGGCCGCGCACGACATAAGTTCGGCTGAGGCAACTGCTGTAGCGCAGAGTACAAACATCATGCGTTCAGTCTTAGTTTATGTGGGAGACCCTGTAGTTCCTTGATAGGTTATACCTAAATGCAAGAAAATAGCAATACATTTTAAATGTTTTCATTATATATATATATATATATATATGTGTGTGTGTGTGTGTGTGTGTGTATGAAGGCATTATTACAAAAACAGCCCTAGTCATTTTAAATGAAATTGAGTTAAGGACACATTTGCCACTATTTCAAATATTTATAGACTCCAAAAACGACACATGTCAGGTGCAATAAACACAAGGATAAACACCAGTTGTACGGAAACAGCTGACATGTGTTGTTCTATTTATTTTATTGTTCTCCTGAAAAATAGCAATTTTGACAAGGGTTGTTTTTGTAATAATGTCTTAATATATATAAATTAAATTTAGGGACACTGTACAGTAATTTTAGTTTTAGTTTCCTGCATTAACGTGTAATGTTGACATTTAAATAGACATGTATTTGGAAAGAATGTCCATTACATTTCTATAATACTCTACGCACCTTTCACTTCTTAACAGGAGAATGCTGATGAAACCTGCAACATCATATTGTTCCTTAGCGGCTGCGGGCTAATGCAACCCACAACATATTATTATTGGAAAAATAAACAGAGTTAGAATACCATCGTAATTATTATGTATTACACCTAAAATATTACTAGTGGCTTGAGCAGCCACGCAATTACAGGGATTCAACGAATCCTCTCCCTTCTCTTTGAGAAACTGTTGTTCTCCTCTAAGATAAAAGTAAAAATAAATTTATATAATCAAATTTAGGTATACAAATTTAGCTTCTTATATTTTAATTCTAACATTGTTGTCCCCTTTTAAGGTATCAATGAAGTCAAATTTGTGTAATTACATTTAGATACTTAAGTTTTGTTTTCCGTATCTTAATTCAAATGATGTCATCTTTTGACATGCCTATAAAAGCAACAATATGTGTGTGTGTTTATATATATTTTTTAGGGTTATGACTTTTTTGTAACCTCATGTTCCTGTATCATAAATCGATAAACTTTTGCTCATAAGTAATGAAAAAAAAATATTAATTTGGTTGAATTTCTGAAAAAGATCACCCCCAAGCCAAAAATTCAATGTTACCATATACGCTTATATAAGAAAATCAAAATAATTTAAAAGCGTTATTTTTCAATTCTAATGATGTAATTGTACAGTATGCATTCAGTTTTTGAAGCACTGTTTACTGATAGCACAGTTTATTGCTATAGCATAATGAATTAAAAAAAACAGACACGTAATTTTATCATTAATTATTAAATATTAAAATAAAAAGGTTAATTAAAATAAATTCTGTACACAAATTCAGATTAGATATCTATATACTTAAACTGCTAAGTCACTGGTTTGCTACTGGTTACATCACTCATTCAACAGCATTTTGCTGCTCACTGCAGCGAGTGGATGCACGCCAAAGACGCATATATTCCTATCCCGTGTAATATTTATTGACATAACAAGTATGAGACTTGCCATTATAACATGCGTCAACAATCACATAATTAAAACCACAGTATCAGAAAAAGAGATTGTTTGGTCTTTTACTCCACTGTTTTGTACCTTGGGTGACAGTCCCCAGTAACGATTAGATACACAATATATGAGAACACTTTAAAAATAAATAAATCCTTCTTTTCAGGGACAAATGAGATTTCTTACCCAGCTGCCATCAATTTGTACTAGGGACATACACGTAATACAATCAGAAGCTGTAAACAGACATCAAATGTCTTTCCTACAACTTGTGCTTCATTTATGGATGGTCCAATGGTAAAATACTTAAAGATAATACAATTTTCCTTTAAAAAATATACCAAAATAATCCTGCATACATTTAAACAACATGTTTAGTCCAATGACTTGTTCTAATAAAAATTTCAGCTGAGTAGATATACACAGCCATAAACTTGTTTTAGAGCAAGTCCAGCTTTGAATACAGTAGTAATAATTCCAAGAATGACATTTCTTGCCACATTAAAGCAAACAAAGGTGTCAGGAAACTCTGTATACAAACACATGACGCAAACCATAAAATTTGTCATACATCAATTACAAGTAAACACAAATAATACACATATTGGTATTTCTGATTTGAGCATGTAACATTGAGCAAAATATGTGACAATAAATTTATACTTAATTACACCTCAAACTTAATTAGCTTCACTTAATTGTTTTCAAAAATTAAAATTTCATGAACTTAAAATAGTTTATAATATGATTTATGATTTACTTCCAATATTCTATATACAGAATGAACCGTAAGTAATGTCATTAATTTGGAGGGGTTATTCTTTGAGATATTTCAAACAAAAAAATTTAATACAATTTGCTCGTTTTTGCTTCCTTTTCGAAAAAAGAATTGTTTTATATTAAACATTTCGTAGCATGTTTTGGGAAAGCCACTGATTTAATTTCCAATATGCTCAGTCAATTTAAGAGAGCAGTGTATTATGACAGTAAATGATTGAAAGAAGTTTAGTTTTGTCCTTTAAATGTGCAAAAATTTGATCAGAGCAAATGCAGCATCTTAAAATTCATTTTCAGAATGAAAAGTTACATTTGTTCAGACCAAATTTTTGCATATTTAAAGGACAAATCTAAAATTATTTCAATCATTTATTATCATAATACACTGCTCCCTTAAATTGACTGAGCATATTGGAAATTAAATCAATGGCTGTCCCAAAACACACTATGAAATGTTTAATATAAAATATTTTTTTTCTCTCGAAAAGAAAGCAAAAACAAACAAAATTGTATTAAAGTTTTTTGTTTGAAATATTTCAGAGAATAACCCCTTGAAATGAATGACACTACTTACGGTTCATCCTGTGTATATGACTCAAAGTATCCCAAAGGTAAGAATTATAAATTGCAGACACAAACGAATGTAGATCTGAAGAAGTTTTCCCTTCTTTTCTCCACAACCCTAATTATGGGTAAATGATATTACCATTACTGACACAACTATAAGACTCTAAGTTACTATGCTATTATAGATTATGATGATTAAATAGCAAATGGTGGAATAAGGATAGAAACAAATGGAGTACTCCACAAAAACACGATCCTAATACAGTCTTTGTCCACAATATATTCTGCTAAGACTCACCAGGATATGAACCTACACCTTCTGCATGGAAAGTCTCCATAAACAGTGCACCCATGCATTGAGAAAGTTAATTTAACTTATCTGATGTTTCGGAACTACAGTAGAATCCCATATATCCAGTAACTATGGGACAAAGCCACTGCTGGACAGCTGATTTTGTTAGTTAAATGTAAAATAGTTTTATAAGTTATTTGAAAACACATTAGTACAATTCTGCAGAAGTGCTGCCATTTTGCAACTATTGCTTCTTTGTTTTACTTGTGCGCAGTGATGGCTTCAGGTGCCTCATTAAAAAAATGTTGGTAGTTACTTCAATTTTTAAGTTACTAACTCTCCCTTGTATTTTCATTTTTCTCTTTCTTATTCAAAAGTGTTGCTTCGGAATAGCTGGTTTATTTGAATACCAGATATGAGGGATTCCACTGTATTTATATGTTCCATCCCTGGGGGATCTATTACTGTAGACCAAATAACTGGACAGCCAGTATAAAGGACCTAAAGAATAGGTGATCTTTCCACGTCCCAAGTAATGATGAAATCTGTAAATAGTTCTGAAATATCAGACAAAATGAAATCTGAACACGAGATTACAAAACACTTTTTTTCTTTTCTCTTTTCACAACTAGAACCAAGTTTTTTTGCATCGCAGCAGTGGTTAGAAATAGAACTTGTGCGAAGAACAGATTAAAATAAATTTTAATTACAGCATGCCACAGAATCTGATGAATAGACCAGATTAAGAAGGACGTTGGAGGACAATATAATTGAACAGGTGCCTGGAGTGGGGGGGGGGGGGGAGACATGGAAAGATAGTGGACAGAAATTTGCGATCAACCCTCTAATTAGAGGGCATGATAAGAAGAGGAGGAATAGTTCAAAATGTGTAACAGAAAACCTGCTACAAGATACTTTACTGTCTGATAAAAATTATGAACACTTGTAGTTCTGTAAGACAGAATTTCGGAATATAATTTATAAAGAAATTAATTAATTAAATCAACAATTAACGACATAATCAAGAGAGTATTAACATCTTCTGGTATCCCTGCTATTTTAGAACTGACTGAGATTAGTTGCATGGATGGAAAGCTCCCTGATGGATTAACCTTGGTCCCATGGAGCAAAGGAAAATCGCTAATGTGGGATACGAAATGCGTGGATACCTTAGCTTCATCTCACTTGCCGTCAACTTCTAAAATCGCCACCTCTGCAGCAGAATCTGCCATACACAGTAAACATCATAAATACGTACATCTAGTAGACAACTACATCTTCATCGTCTTTGCTGTCGAAACAATAGGCTCCTGGTGTAAAGAAGCAAAAGACATGATTTTCGAAATTGGTAGAAGTTTGGTGACAGTTACTGGAGACCCTCTCTGCACCAATTATCTATGACAATGAACAAGAATAGCCATCCAACGTGGAAACGCAGCCAGCATTTTGGGAACCTTACCAGACTTCAATTATCTGGATGAAATTTTCCTTATTTGAATATTTGATGTGATTACAGTTTTCTTTTCCTAACATATTTGTACTTAAAAAATCAGGAGTCACAAAGAAATTTTGTATTTATATACATTTAAACTGAAAAGAAAAAAGGTTATATTAAATTAGTATATTAAAATCTACAAATAGCAGCGTACCAACTATTTAAAATCATTAGCAAATATGATATGAAAATCTCTACATCAAAATCCAAAACAATGGCAATTTGTGGAAAAAATATACAACGGGTGAAAATTGAAATTGATGGCAAAATTATAGAACAAGTGTCTGACTTTTCATATTTAGGAAGTGTATTTGCAGAACATAAGAGTGATATTGATATTAAATTACAAAAATATAATAAATTGAACGGTACAATATAAAGACATTTTAGTAAACAGATGATGACAGACACTAAATTAAGATTACATAACATTACATCAAAATCTGCTCTCAAATACGGAAGTGAAATTTGGATTTTAAATAATAAAAGCTCTCATAAACTTGAAGTAGCCCAAATGTGTTTCTTGCAATCATTGTTAGGAGTCGCTAGATTAGACCACCAAAGGAATACTGCCATCAGAGAAAAACTTGAAGTAACCAGTTTAACAGAGCAGATAAGATACCAAAAAGAATGGAAACAGCATCTGCGGAGAATGAAAAGAACTAGACTCCCAAAATTAGCATTCCAGTACGCTCCAACAGGACATTGAGATCAAGGACGACCAAAATATCGGTGGAAATACCAAGACCATCTTCGCTAGGTTCACTGTCACAGGCCATTTTGACCTAAGACGAACCTGTTCATGATGATGATGATGATGATGATTAAAATCTGATTTACTTATAATGCTCTTATTTTTGGGAGATAGTATTAATATTAATGCTGTTCGTGAAATTTAGTTTTACTTCTTTCCACAGATGTATTATTTTATGTTTTTTACAGAGTTTCATGACACCACTTTATAGGCCCTGTGCAATTCCAATAGCCTGCATATCTCTAAGGAAAAAATGTATGTACAAATACACTGCTGAAAATGTTATACAGCAAGAAGATAGAAGAATAGTAGTGACAAAATGTGAAATTCAATTATAAGAATAATTATGTGAGTACCGAACAGTGAATCTCAAGTGTGTTTATAATGGTTTTCTCTTTATAATCACCTAGTGCTAAAATTGTCACAGCACACGATCTGTTCAGTCCATCTTTCATCCACAGCAATAAATTGTTTATATAAAAATAATTATAAATATTCTAATCAAGTGTATGGAGAAATAATTACATATTACAATAATAAAGGGCTAAAAAACATCTTTCTTGAATATCCTGATCCATTATTTTACAAAGAAGCACAGAAAATCAGCCACAAAATACTTACGTAGTAAACAACTCTTATTTTTAAAATATACAATCCAACATATCATTGAGATACTGCTGACTGTTATGGTATACACGTATTGTAAATTAAGTATCCAGATCACATGTCGAGAACTATTTAAATTTTATCAAATCCTTTCACTTAATCATATTTATATTTTAGAACTTGTTTGTTATCTTAGAGATCAACTGGGAAATAGAAAGAAATTCAGAAAATTCATAAACATAATACATGCCAAAAGGCAAATTCACATACTAAATTCTGTAGAAAACAAATATTTATAAACAAAAAGTGTTAGAATTTATAACAAATTATGAACAAGCATAAAGGAAACAGAGCAAACATTGTAAGACTTGAGGCTTTCCCGGCGTTTGATGTAGAATAACTCTTCTTGGGTTCTCAGCCAGGTGAGTTGGAGATTAGCTGGAGAAGATGGCAGAGCTAGCCGTCGAAAGCTTGGAAGCTAATCTCCAACTCACCTGGCTGAGAACCCGAGAAGAGTTATTCTAGAGCAAACATTGCTTCAAGAAGCAAATAAAATCCTTTATAATGAAACATACCGGTACCTTTTATTCTATATCTGAAATACTGTAATTTGTAGTTAGTGCATAATTATTTATGCTAATAATTGTAACTTTTATTTATTTAGGATCCAGTAGAACTCCGATTATGCATCACCCTATTAACAAATTGTCGGATTATTCGATTTTTTTATAGGTCATTTTCTTTTTTTTTGTACCTGCAGAAAAAATTATGAAGTACTGTATATTACGTTTTTGCGTAGTTTTTCTACAAACCTTTACCCTTAGAAGTATCACAGTATGTAGAAGGAATGCTTTCTGTCGGCAACAGAAATAGTTAGTCTACTTGTAAAATAGTCACTACCGGTACCGGTACCTGCTTTCAAAGAAATTACTCCAAGAACTTCCATGAACCCGTGTACCATTCTTTCCTTAACCTTACATTGGAAAACAACATTCTGCATACTTCGATTCATCAAAAAAGGGTTAAAATGTCTCTTTTATATCTCGCATAGATTATAGATTCTTAATGAAAAAATTGTCCAAAAATTCTATGGGCACTGATGGCACACTACACCCCAGTTTCTGAATCGTAAATTTGAGTCTCATTCAATTGTAAGTAGGCCTACTGTACGTATTTTAATTATTGTACATTATAGTATTTCACTCCATAGACCTATATAAAATCAGAAATTAAATTATAGTTGTATACCTACAAAATACGTAATATTGCGAATGTATTTCTTCCTTGAATTTCATTTAATTATTATATTTTTATAGGGACACTCATTTATTGTGACAATATTTATTCAGTCCCTCCAATGCTGCTATAACCACGTTCAACTGTACAGGACTTTTAAACATCACTGTACATTACAGAGTACTTAAATAGAATGAGTTTTGATAATAATCTGACTGTTGTAGTGACTAGTAAACCAAAGTGAACATCTGGTACTGTTATCATTGCCCTGTTCTCTCAAAATTAAGAAGATCTGAGCTAGAAAATTTCTGACGCAACATGGACATCATCAGCAGCACTTCGATTTTCAGCTATTACGGATAAGGGTCCAGACGAATGACCTATGTGCATGTGGGCTTTCCTCACTCTCTAAGTTTTGCAATCGAATTCAATAATGTCTCATCACTTTTATTTGAATATTATAAAAACACATCAATAATATGTGTTACAACAAGAGCACTTCCAACCCAATTTAGTCCTCGGCATCAAACCCTTTGATATGATTACCTGGTTGGGGTTTTCGGAGGTTTTCCCCAACCAGAAGGCAAATGCTGGGTAATCTTTTGGCGAATCCTCGGATCTCACCTCATCTCACTACATCTCGCCAAAAAATTGTAGAAAATTACTAAATTGTAAAACTGTAAAAATTTATAAAAATTGTAATTGTAATATTGCAAAAATTTTGACTTGTTCCACATCTTAAAGCTTTACTGCTCATGTAAGATCTACAGAATAAAATGAATGAGTCATTACCTTCAGTATTACAGTATAACTCACAACTTTCTCTTAAATTACATCATAGATTCTCCTATCATTGTGAACAAACTAAATATGTTTGTTCACATTTTAATTTGTTAAATCTTCAGCTCCAGAAATCTTTATTCTATTTTTCTTGTATAAAAGTGGTGCGCAAATGAAAGAGAACTGTGTGCCAATATTTAACTTCAACTAACAATAATTTCACTGATGTAGGGGCAAGAAGAAAAGCTATTAATTCTGAATAAGTTCTGCCCTCCGCCATTTATTCAAAATACTAACACTGCCAATGCTTCCTTTCATGCACTTGGTTGCAGTAACATTTTAATAAACCTTAAAGGCTGCTTGTTGAAAACAATGGAAGAGGAAAAAAAATAGAAAAAAAAAAAAAAAAGGAAAAGCACTAATACTAACAGTCAACTTCATTCCATTTTGGAGGTTTTGTTTTTCTTATAGTTTTTCAAACTGGAACCTCTTTCCGGTGAAAATCTCCCTGCGTTATTTTTTAGTTTCAAAATTTTGTATAATGGGGAGGGTATATGTCATCTATGCATAGTCTGACATTGTAACATTCCAATGTAAAATTAGATTTTAGACTTTCACAATATGAAGAATAGTTCTAGACTATCAACCTTCATGTCTTTGACAACACAAATTTGATGTTGGAACCTGTACGTAGTTACGAAACATCAGAACGTAATAATTTCAAATTATTTTACGCATTTCAATATGAAATTCAATTTCAACACATAGACCTACTATATTACACTTTGCAGAGAAATGAATTATATATATATGGGAGAGTTGGGTAGTATCGGACATCGGGTAATATCGGACAGTGAGTTTCTTTCATCTACCACACGATGATAGTACCATACTACCATATGGTGGTAGATGAAAGAAACACACTGTCCGATATTACCCGATGTCCAATACTACCCGACTCTCCCCTATATATATATATATATATATATATATATATATATATATATATATGACTACTAAATATTTGAGACAATGAATAAAAACATACATACATACATAGTAACACAAATCTCAGCATTTAGTAAAGGAAGAATAACACAACAGACTGCAGCATCTCAATAGCTCCAATTCTTCATCATCTCCCTGACAATGAGTCCAGTACAAATTTCTTTCAAATCTTTTCTATTATAATATAGTACATGTATTTTGCAAACTTGCAGTAAACTGGTCATAAGGAAAGATTAAAAGTTCCATAAAATTACTAAAACGTACATATTGCCTAATGGCAACAATATCTTTCATATTTGCAGTAGTATTTTTAATGGTTAAGAAAATGTAATGATTCATTAAAACAGTATCAAACGGCACTTACACGATATAGTACAGCCTTAATTACAAGCCATTGACATCAGAAACTGATACAGTTAAAAAATCACTTGAGAACCACTGATGCTGGAGGCACAAAAGCAGTTGCATTAATGCACAGAGCCATAATGAAACCTTTCTTGGACTGAACTTTTCATTAACATATCCCACACAATGCAAGATACCAGCAATGTTATAAACATGTATTTTGCTTTAGCAATATGCAATTTTTTTTTTATCTCTTACACGTACATTAATTCAATATCAACAGCAAACAGGATAAAAATTAAAGAGAGGCAGTTTATGTCAAAATAAATTGCAATTAAAAAATAATATATCCAACTTTTATGTATCTTTTTTTGTTCTTTTTATATTTCATAAAGAGGATTAATTATATTTCGTGTTTTCCTGCAGAATATCAATATATCAAGTATACTAACATCTTCTGTGCATTTCCTAGAATATATTTAACCCATTGCTCTCACCTTTTCACATATTGGAGGCTACAAGAGTACGGTACTGGAAAGTGCATGGAATTGAACGAATTACTAATAAAAAATATAAACCATATTACAGAAGAGAGAAGTATGTATACTTGACACTCTAATTCATTTTTATGAAGTAGCCTATGTGATGTAGTTTTACTAACACAATTATTTATACAAATCCTTAAACCAGACGAAAAGATAAAACAAAAACACCAGAATATTATATGTGTATGTTGCAAAATAAAGACATTTGAACGTGATAATTTATTAACACTGACAACACTGAGGCATAAAATCATGATTTGGTTTCGCTTAGCATGTATAAACACAAGGGCAAATTGCATCATGTTCAGTAGTTACAACAGTGCCAAACGAAAGGGAATATAATCTGTTGACTTTTCACGAAAATTAACAAATGAATTCAAGTAGGAGACAAACATATACATTATCATGTGCATCATAATATCCACGACGTAAAATGACGTGAAACGAGTAAAACACGCTAAATACCAATGCTAAAAAAAAAAAAAACAAAAACAAAAACCAGTGCTATGATGCTCATTCAACATAATAGTAGTTACCTTTCAAGGGAAGAATAATAGAAGTTTTGAAAGTAAAAGCTATTGCTATGCACTCTTTACCATGTGCTAAATTCATCTTAAGTTATATAACTGGCATATGAAGAAGAAGAAGAGTTATATTCGAGATTATGAAACCAATTTCTGCAATTGTTCTGCAGGATAAATTTTGAGATAATATCGCCATTTCATATCATATTATACAAAGAGCTCGTAAAATTTCATCCAACAGGCAAGACATGTAAAATCAGCTGGGAACTTACCACCTAGCTTCTCAATATTACCTAACAGTTAAATGGGACACATCATATTTCTGTAAGTTAATACAGAACAGCAGTCATCAGAACACTGCACTCTCGGGCTAACTTCTCTTACTCACAGGTCTCTTTACAGCACCAGCGTGCATTCGTGGCTGGTGGCGGGTATGCTTCCTCCTGCACGAGGGTGCAGGTTCCCATGCTCTGCTTACCTGTAACCCATTTCAGCGAGTGCTGACGACCACTGATATAGAATATGGTATTAATCAAGCTGTGGTCTAAGTATCACTTGAAATACACTGAATGGAGTCCCTTATGCTTTCTGAAGTCGATTTTGTTTTATAAGTGACTATTTAGAAATTGCTTAAACAGAACTGACACTTGGTGGCCCATGCACTCTTCTGTAGCAAATGGCACAGCAAACTATGTGTTTAACTACAGTACAACATGTATGTATGTATCTAATGCTCTGAATTTGACAATAAAGTCATTCCTCTTCTCGCCTCCCAATATTTAGAGCTGGGGTCCTTAAATGTTGAAAGTGCATCACATATTAATAAATGTCGCTCATCCATTTCTTATTCCTTTGAACACGAAAGGCAATTTGGCGACGCAAATACTCCGATTTTATGCAGGTGTTTGCCTACGAAATCGTGACCAATAACAAGTCTGAACATTGCTACAGATAATAAAAAAAAAGGTAAAGGTATCCCCGTAACATGCCATGAAGGCACTTGGGGGGGCATGGAGGTAGAGCCCCATGCTTTCCATGACCTCGGCACTAGAATGAGGTGGTGTGGTCGGCACCACGCTCTGACCGCCTTTTACCCCCGGGAAAGACCCGGTACTCAATTTTTATAGGAGGCTGAGTGAACCTCGGGGCCGTTCTGAAAGTTTGGCAATGAGAAAAAATCCTGTCACCACCTGGGATCGAACCCCGGACCTTCCAGTCCGTAGCCAGCTGCTCTACCAACTGAGCTACCCAGCCGCCCTTGCTACAGATAATTTGTGGGGAAAGTATGGAATCATTTTACGTTCGTTCCACTGAGCATTTTTATTATTGCTTTTAATTTGGAATTGATAGGTTTGATTGATCTTTTTTTTTATAATTCGTTTTATTGATTCTCCTTTTTTCGCCAACATATTTGCTGTCTCATTGCCAATCACTCTACAATAAGTCATGATCCTTTGTAATATGATGTTTTTCTTCAGGTTTCTAATTTGTCGAATCATGGCAACACAATATGTGTGCAATGAAGGCAAGCATTTTCACTTTCTTTTGATTTCTTTATTTACATCTTCATAATTTACTATGTTTGGCCTCTGAACTAACGTTTATTAGAAGGTAGAAATACTCGATAACTATACACATTTTGTTTTTTCTTTTTCTTTTAGTGGGTTATTTTACGACGATGTATCAACAACTCAGGTTATTTAGCGCCTAAATAAAGTGAAGATAATAATGCCGGTGAAATGAGTCCGGGGTTCTGCACTAATAGTTACCCAGCATTTGCAGATATTGGGTTGAGGGAAAACCTCGGAAAAACCTCAACCAGCTAACTTGCACCAACTGGGATTCAAGCTTGGGCTACCTGGTTTTACAGACAGACACACTAATCGTTACTCCACAGGTGTGGACATTTTATTGCTGAACTGTTTGTAATTTATGTGTGTAACAGAAACATTATTATTTTGTACTCAAATTCTAATTACTTTGTGACTTGGTTATGGATATACATACGGTATTAACAGAGTTTTTCATGTCTTTTTATGCATTTGTTTTAGAGGAAACTGAGCAGTCATATTCGATACTTTGCAATCCTTTTTTATATTCTTCACATAGTCTGCATATTCCATTACCATTATATTATTATTATTATTATTATTATTATTATTATTATTATTATTATTATTACTACTACTATTACAATTATGTATTTTTTATGCCTGGAATTCAGTTATGATGAGTGAAACTTTGGAGACAAAATGGAATCAGTAAACAAAATGATAATTGTTTCATCATCATTCTAGTTACCTTCACTTGTGCATATAATAGCTCATCTTTCAAAGTTTATAAATTTAGCATTTTCGTAACGTAATGTATCATACTTCTCAGTACCTGTACATTTAACTTAAACAAAATATGTCCACTTTCTTTCTCTTGCAAATGTTTGTCTCCACAACAAATACCGTACAAGGAAAATGTATAAACTTGGCATCAGAAAAGTAATCTGTATACTATCCAGTAATATGAAACTAAAAAGTTGGAAGTGACAAATAAATATTTCACGATCATAACTGGATATGCTAATATCAATCTGTAAAATACTAGGTGAACAATTTGTCTTTCATGAAAAGCACAAACTTCAGCCATTGGTGGGCATGCTCTCACATGCTGCTTATGAAGACAACCTAGTATCAGTGATTTGGAAAACCATGAACTAGTAATGTAAAATAATATTAAATAAAAGCCATTGTAACATCACTTACTCACCTAAATTAAGAAATGAGATTCTGGTGAGTTAATAGAAAGCATACTTCTATCATTTTACAACAGGACTCTGCAACAGCACATACAAACAAATACAATGGACGAAGTTCTTACAAGATTTAAGGACAGAATTTTCAAGAATATGTGGGCTCGTCCATCCACCGACCTAACCCTCAGTGACTTTTATCTCTGAAGAATTTTAAAACATAAAATGTATAAGAATAATCCACATATCGTGAAAAAACTGAAAAATAGGCCTACATCATAGCATTTAAGATGCTCAATTTTTCAAAGGGAAATGTTGCAAGTGATGAGTCATTTCTTAAACAGGTGTCAAAAATGTCTGGAACAAGGAGGTAGGAGTCTTTCTTAATTTGAATGAATAAATGACATTAACTGCTTATATTTAACAATATTTTGCAATGAGAGTTTTAGTAACGCACTCAGTGACAGCAAAAAGTTGCGGTTTTCCAGCCAGGCGATAAACTGTTCACCTGGCATTATGCACAGACAATTAAAGAAAGAATTTACCAAATAAAAAACTGATATACTCTATGTTTGCCACTGTGTATTACTGTGAGGTAAAATTACTGGGAATGCTTTGAAGTTACAATTGTCATTCACGTAATTAAATGAATAGTCTGTTGCAAAATATTAACGATAGTATATACATTCTAAAAATTTCTGATCACTGCATATTAACATTTGGCACAAGAAGTACAATAAATATCAGACATTTTTAACAAGTTCGTACACCTTCTCTATTCAATAATATCTCATCTAAATCATCAGTGACATTATTTCTTTAACACAGTGTGTACATATCTGTGATAAACTTAAGCAAAAAAAAATCTTTTATTGTTTCAACTCTGGAGTCTTGTAACATAAATTTGTCTTGAGAAATATACAAGAGATATAGTGTAGTACATATATAATAATAGAGTTCTTCAGTGTTTCACTCGAATTCATAACATTTTCAAAAGTATAACACATGTATAAGTATGGTCCCAAAAATCTTATGTACGATCTCTCAACTGATATAAATATACAATAGTAAAAAACAAAAAAAACTGTAAACTCAATGGAGTTACATACCTAAGATATTATGAATGAAAAATAGACGAGTTATTAGTGAACTTTAAAGTCCACATTTCTACAAATGACATGCACCATGTTATCATATATGGACACACATATGAATTCCAGACACCTCAGATTTCACTCATATACGTATGATTGTAACATTTAGCAAAGGCATTCCATTTGTGACTGAAGACAGTAATTTAATATCTATCGGAAAATAATTTTAAAATTCCATGCAATCTCGTACTTTTTCAATCTGTTCTATGAAACTCTCATGATATTAAAGAACGGTAAATTTCATGTCTCGGTATAATCAGGTATGAGAAATGTTGTTACTTTTCATTTATTGAAAACAGTTCGATTTAGTCTCATTTTATTAATTTGTTTATCATTTTATTATTTATTGCCACCTAAAAATCTTACGATTTAACACAGAGTAAGTCTGGTCAAGTTAGGATCTCTGATACTTTGTACTGGTTAAAGAATGAAAATATAAGAGAATCGAGATGGCATAAAATCTTTATCCAGTTTCTTAAGTATTTAATCCAGTTTCTTAAGTATTTAATAGATGTTTCAAGTGTTATTAGAATATACAGTAGAACCTCTATTATCCGTGGTAATGAAGGGGGTGGACTCAACGATTAATCGAAAAAATGGAATAGTTCGTATCATAAAAGATTTTCATAAATTTGCAGAATACTTAGGCCTACAGTTTCGTAAATTCTCCCAGTGGTCTTGTGTTTAACATGCATGGTACTGGGTCAGAAGTTCACTAATTTAAGTCTGGTTGTCAACAATGTGTTTTAAGGGTCAAAGGAATTTCTTGTGATGGTTGTCTGCGGAGAGATAGGTATAGTCAAGGTCTCGTGTTTTAGATTTACATACTCGTACTTTATACACTTTAACCTTGTTTTTGATTAAATCGAGCACAGTTTTAACGCCAATCTCGTCCTATAAAGCAAGATGAGTCATAGTTTTTCCTTTCTCAAATCGCTCAATTATTTGCATTTTTTTTTTTCGATACTTAGCACATGTTTTCTTTTGGCTCCTGTGGAATACATTTTGCATAAAGTTAAACAGTGCAGCCACTCGAACAGTAAGAACAAGGACTGAATGGTGCATGGATTGCAATTATGTGGCATTCTTAGGGTTATTTCTTCGAATGTGGTAGTGATTATTTTACAAGTTGGGAAAAACACTCCTTTCCAAAAGTAATGTTTCTGTTGTCGGTAGTGAAAGCATTCCTATTATGTACTGTATAATAGTTTAAGGATTGTAATAACCCTTTCTAGAAAAAAAATACATATTAACAATGTACAGGACTCACATTTTGAGAAAGGCAGTTGGATAATCTGCCAATTGGTTAAAACTGTGCGTTTTTTTTAAGCAAGACGTAAAGCACTGCAGCAAGACCGTTCTTTTATTACATTTGCTTCACCGTCGCTGCAGCAGTGCTGTAGCAAGCGTGCAGCAAATCAAAACTTCGCTTTACGAGTTTGCTGCACGATCCATCATGGCAGAATGCGTGTTTTGGTCTTTTGCAACGTTTATTATTATTAAAATCGTCTAGTAATAATAATTCCATGTCATTATCATGGAAGTCGAAACTATTTAACATGTTCGATTCTTTTAGGGTTAAATTTATTACGGCAGAAATAGAAGCCAATATTAATTGTCCACCATTTTGCAGTCAGTTGATCTACTTACATTTTTTTTCGACCCTCATTTTGCTGCAGCAAAGGCATGAAGCGCTTTAAAAAACTGCACGGAAAGTGTGATGGATAATCGGGGTTCTGTTGTACACATAGAGAAGTTTTGTGATCTGATTATGCTTTTCTTCCTTCAGAAGAAAATAGGCTAAATGGACAGAATACTGTAAGGCATGCCTCAAAATTAATGTATTCCTTATTTCATTTTGTACAGATCCTCATCGAGAAATGAATCAAGAACACCTGTCACACTGCCCACAACTTAATCATGAGGCATAAGCGAAATAAGACTTCATGGACTTCCACTGGAGAGCTAGTGGGAAAATATGTCACTGTGAATTTCAGCCACTTAATAAATAAATAAATAATTTTCAAGTAATTTCAAGTACGTAATAAAGATGTTTTTGAAGTAGGCTCTTCATATACGTACATAAAAACAGGATCACTTTTTTATAGACACATTTTTATGAATTAAAAGTTAATCTTATTCTTCTGAAAAAAAATAAAAAAGTGGTACAACCTTTGTCCCAAAGAGTCTAACATGAATATATCTTGTATTAAAATTACTTTTTAGGTACAGTGACCCTTTGATACAGAAATATTTATGACAAAAAAAAAATCCTAAATATGGTTGACTATCAAACTGTGAATCGTAGTTCAAATACACCATATTCAATATTTAGATAGAGAATGGAACAAGAAGCACTACATGGAAAACCATGAGACACAATATACACAGAATGGAAACATACTCAAGAAAAACCGAGGCACTTGCCATGTTACACATAAAAGTTACACTTAAGAATATAATTATAATAACAGCTTTCATGTGTTAAAATGAAAACTAAGTGGTAAATTACCTAATTGACTAGTTTCGACTTCGTGTCAGTCATCTTCAAAACTAGTGAGGTCCTTGCTTCTTCTGGTTTCATCAATTGCTTTTCTGGAGGGTACGTTTGTGTTTGGTGGTGTGAAGTCAAAATATAGAGTCTATGTTCTGAAATTTAGTTGTGTATGTGCAGAATACATCACAAACACCAACCACATCTACAGCAACATAGAAACAAACATGGATATCCTACATATCCAACCGAAAAACCAGAAATTAAACACACTAGAACAGTAAAAAAATGCAGATACGCAAAACACACACCCACAACACATCTTCAATATACAACTAAATTTCAGAACACACACCATATTTGAATCCACACTACCAAACACAAACGCAACTCTCATCAAAACAACTGAAGAAACCGGAAGAAGCAAGGACCTCACTAGCTCTAAAGATGACTGATACGAAGTTGAAACTAGTTAACTAGGTAATTTATCACTTAGTTTCTATTTCAACACATGAAAATTGTTACTATAACTATATTCTACTGTAAAGTGAGAAAAAAATGTTAAAAGTGTGTAATCAAGATGTATAAAAGTTACACTTTTCGTTCCTCTAATTCCATTATCAAGATTTCTCCACTGATCTTTTGATATAGACATATTTACCAAGGAGGGGAAACTGAATGAATATTCATGTAACAATTTTTTTCTGATATATTACTTTGTTCTACATTAGGTAAACACTGTTGTGCCATGTAACATGCAGTGAAAGGTGTTTTAACACATATTTTCATCGTATTTTCGTGTTTATGTGGCCACGATTTATGTTTAATATAATTTCAACTTGAAAATGTTATATTAAATTGCTGCACCTCATATTTAGGCATATATATGTACACAGAAAATGAATATTTTAGTGATGACATATCACAGATAATGTTGAAACAATAAAAGAGGCAGTGATGTGTTTCAGATAAAAGAATGTACAACAGGTGAATGTGAACACGTTTATCATGTAAGCCTACATTGCCTGAAAATCAATGATTCATATAATGCTCATTGTCATAGCACTACAAAATTATTCCCTGTATATTCTACAGCAGTTCTCTATTTTACAGTTTTCATTTAGAGCAAATTAATTTAATTTAAAAAATTTGGTTCTTTATACATTTCTAGGCAATTAGACTTAACTATACATTCTGCTATGGCTTTATATTTCTGAACTGAAAGTGTATGATATTACAAAAGATAATAATTTTAATTTAGTAATCCATCATTCCATAGTTACATTTTCAGTTGTAATCAACAGTTTACAGCCCTCTGAAACAGTTTAAAATATAATGAAATTCGGTTTAGATGTAACTGCATGAAAATATTCTTTGTGATGAATTCCTGCGAGTAGCACTTCTTTTCAAGCACTCAGAATTGTATAGGATTAAAGTGAATGAAGTGTTTTAAAAATCAGTGCTGATCCCTGGAGATGAGTAGGCTTGTTTGTATGTGCTTACATTTCAAAGAAAAATTGATATGTTAATTAAAATTATTATACTAGAGATTGTGCTCTTGCATTTTAGTACAATTACACAGCAAATTAACTATAAGTTATCAATTAAGCATAGCACTTATGCAACACTTACAGTATGTCATACAACATATGAAATCAGCAACACCTCGATTAGCATTTGTAAGCATATGCAAAGGAAACAAAATTAGAATTTAACTTTCTAGTACACAACAATTAACAAATAAGACCAGAGTAATACATTTTACATAGCAGAGTCAATAATCTTATAAACTGGCAGACATTCTATGATGCAAGTTCCACTTATTTATTGCTCTGACAACAAACAATTAGTCTACATGAATTAGTGTATTTACTGAAAGAGATTAGGTCGATATGAACAGTGTGCAAACATCAAATGTTCTTAAAACTTACACAAAGTGGTAGACTCTGAAAAAGTTCCAGCAAGTGTATAATGAAATCATGGGCTGCAGAGCATTTTTATACTAGTTTCCAGGTTTTGAAGCAGTAAGCAGTTTTAAGGGAGGAAGGAGAGTATGACTAGAGGAGTCACAAATACAATATTGACATATAGAGGGTAACAGTAACAATTTACTTGGATTCCTTCTGCAAAATATAGTCTGCTAGCGATAAACTGGCAACATAATCCTGGACACAGCGTAGCAAAACTTAACCTCTCATTTCACGTGAGTTATATATTGCTTTTTTATACTAATGATTCATTCTAGAGTTGATCATTTATTGCTACTATTATGTCAAATTATACTAAATCTTCTGTAATGTTCGAATTTTAAATAATCTTAACACCCTGAACAAATTTGAATCACATGGCAACAGAGCTTCCACTGACACCTTCATGTCACTTCCAGTTTAGTGGCTACTTTTGCAGCGTTGCAGTACAAAAAACTGCGCAACTCTCGTACTGCGATGTGTGAACAACAGTGCAACCTGAAAAGCAGTGGCTGCCGAACCTGCTGCCCGCTACATTTTCATGCTGTGCACAGCGCAGAAGTAGCGACGTGTGAACAGGGTTCTTAGGGTTGCAGCCGCAGCATTTCTGATATCAGTTTTGTTGAAACTTTTGCTGTGGTTGCGACCAGTATTGCCATCCAAATGTGCCAATGATACTTTTATTGTTTGGATATATTATTTAATGTTAGATGTGATGAAAATAAATTATTTGTAATAGTTACTAAATGTACAACACAGTCTGAGTATATTTGCTGACGATGTAATTATTTTTTTTTTTTCCGTACCATAGTTTCAAACAGGAGGGTTGCCACTATTGATTACGTGAATATGCTGTTGGTTATCATTTAAGTATATAGGCGTTTTTAAGAGCTTTATAGTAAAAATAATGCCAATTTCTGAATACTAGTTAGGACAGAAAAGCAAATAAAAGACAAGTAAGCTATCGCATGAGTTTCATAATAATGCGAACATAACCACAAAATGTATATTGAGAAGTCAAAACGAAGCTGGAAATCTGCAGCAAGATTGTGGCTGCAAAAGCAGTGCCTTGTATGTGAAAAGACTCGCAACCTCCAATTGCAACTTTTGCAGTGCTCGGGTTGCGCAGCATGAAAAGTAGCGTGCAGCGCGCTACTTTTGGCTTATGTGTGAACATGACATGTAACTTTTGCAGCTGCAGTACAAAAGTTGCGCAGCAAAAGTAGTGATGTGTGACCGTATCTTTATGTCTAAATACAATTGGGAGTTTGACGTTTCAGTGGCCAAAACCAGAATTAATAGCATTTCCATATATTCTCTTGAAGTTTCAACAAGAGTTAGGATTTAACAAGAATGCTATCATCACTGCTTCTGTCATATAATCTTCATCTGCTACTTGTTTATTTTAGCTTTCGTAATCTAGCCTTTAATGCAGAACAACATGTAATGTAGGCCTAAAGCTTTATACCCTGTAAGGTACGTCAATGTCCTTTCCATTTCTTAACCTGCTTCCTAAACCTTGAACTACGACACACCATAGTTTCCAGATACAGCATGTTATTCTTATTACAGATAATTATAACTACTAACAACAGCAACAAAAACGAACAGTGAGTGATCTGAGAAGTGGCAAGCACTAGATACTGCCTGTTTGAGTCTCTGGATCAGGATGCATTCCTAGCTCATCTTATGCCAGAATTACCTTAACATTCTATCCCTTGGTGAACTACAGCCAAAATTATTAAATACACACTAAGGATCCCATCATTCACCTCTATGCATCCTCATACTTCACTGGTTGATGGGGTTAGACTCAGTTTCCTGGCTAGACAAGCATATAATATGACAGATGAATCACCTATATTCAGAACGAGAATTGCAAACATGCCCCACCTCCAACCAATCTTTTCCTCCCCTTGGTAAGAATACTCTCTGCTCCCCTTATTACGTCATCAAGGACAATTGGACCATATTTTATTAGAATTACCTCACAACAACTGGCTGTCTCTTAAACTGAGACAACTCATCCTGCCTATGGTTTTCTGAGACGCATTAAAACACACGTTCTTCAACTGATTCCAGCAAGTGTTTTAAGACTCTTTTCAGCAATTACTTCAACATTAGAACAAATGTACTGTCGCCATAGTTCACAAAATTATTGACTCTACTACATAATGATGTACAGGTCAAACTGCACGTTTTATAAAACCATAACGAGTATCAAACAGCAAATGCCATACAAAGCTGTCACAAGACAGAAATCCCACATATCAAATACAGAGAGCTGATAAACTGAGTTAACAATGATACAGAGGTGGTAAACAATGATTTCTTTCTGCTTCTTACATCTTGATATGAACTTGGTAGCAATTTTTACCGTGTTCTGCAGGATGAGCCTTCCTTACTTGTGAATACATACATACAAATATTGAAACGAATTACACTTCTGTATGAAAAGAAAAAGTATCCTTACCATGTTTTGTAAAACTTGTGATTTATACAATTTGAGCTATACATACCTGTCGCATTTCAACAAAACAACCCAAACAGCACCATGTAACAGGCAATAGTTACCACTGTCAGTTCAGAGGTCTTCGTCACCAATACCTTCAAAAGCATCATTCTCTACAAATGGATGTGGTGTTTGCTTACTGGAAGACTTCAAACTCACACCCGAAAGTTTCTCTGATATCTTCCTCATAGACGACGTTGAAAATTCAGTCTTGCTGGGAGATTTAACATCTCCATTCTAAACAGATAAAACATTTTTAAATATCCACTGTTAGACAGTGAAAACTATAGTCTCAATACCTCACTCAAAGGACTGGAGTTGGAAGGTATCAAGATTTTCAATTGCTTCAATTTATGAAAAACATTATTATTATTATTATTATTATTATTATTATTAATTTATTTATTTACAGAGCTTCCTCAAATTAGAGGCTGCCATTACACAAAGCATACAAAACAAAAAAAAAGAACGAGTAGATTATGAAAGATAACAGAATGAGAAAAATGACAAACAAGTAAACAAACAATGGCAGTTAACAGAATAAGCTAACAAGAAGAAAAATGATAATGGCGCATCAGTTTTTTCAGTACACTGAATTAGAGTCCATATAGATGGTTCCGTAAGAGTTTGACTGACTCTCTAATTATGAGGAGGGCCAGTTGTTATTATTATTATTATTATTATTATTATTATTATTATTATTATTATTATTATTATTATTACTGTATTTCAATAATACACATAAAGGTTTCTCCATTTTTATGAAAAAGTGTAAACTGATGTATGTTAACACATTACCATAATGCTTTAAATACGATATACTAAAAGCTTTTGTTTCTTTCTAAAAAAACTTACAAACATCCACAATGGTATTTCAAGAACATATGTACAATGCTGGACAAAACGATTACCTGACTAGAATATTTCTAACTGGAAGAATTGAGCATTGTGCATGCCCAGCATCAAAAGTTGTTGTTGTTTTCTAATGCCAGGCGTTTGACAATAAAGTCATTTGACCTCTTGCACTCCAATATTTTTCAAAGATATTATCATGGCCAGCCACTGAAGCACAGATTTTGAGGTGTTCCAAATCCATTTCTTGGTTTGAGTTGCACAATGGGCAGTTAGGGGATTGATATATTCCAATTCTATGCAGGTGTTTGGCCAAACAATCATGGCCTGTTGCCAATCTAAATGCAGCTACAGACGATTTTCGTGGTAAATCGGGAATTAACTGTGGATTTTGATGCAGAGAGTTCCAGTTTTTCCCTCGAGATTGTGTTATCAAATTTTGTTTGTAAAAGTCTAAGTATGTAGATTTAATAAATCTTTTCACAGAGTAAAACGTAGATTTAGTAACAGGTCTGTAAGTAGCAGTGCTGCCCTTCTTTGCTAAAGCATCCGCATTCTCGTTTCCCAGGATTCCACAATGGGATGGTATCTATCAAAAGTGCCTGTTTTTAACGCACATTTTCAGAATTGTGCAAACAAAGATTAAATTACTGTCATCTGATGTGGAATTTGCCGTAGCTCATGTGAACTGAGTGTTAGGATTTAATAATTGCAACGAGGGAAATCTTTTTGTCCACCATGATACATGTGTAATGTGTGCATAAGCATTATAGTGTATTATTACGACTTGGTTAAGAAACTTGTAAGAACTTACCGTTGAGTTGGTTTTTGTACTGATTCCATCACTGGATGCTGACTGACTGACACTAATCAATTGACTACTGCCATCTCTCTTCATGTAGGACCAACTTCCTTTCCTTATCCTATCACCTGGCTGTGTATATAAAACCAAAATAATGCACACCGGTACTCAACTTTATAAAAATGAAATACATTAATTATTGACTCACGTTGTTCTTCCACACAATTGTTACAGTTAAAAGTATGATCCATAAAAATATATAAAAAGGTCTTATAAATCACACATACTTTTCATTACAAGTACAATGAACTCCATAAGTGATTGACACCTGGGGCCTGTTTCATAATGTTTACAATCTTTGTAAATTGTAAACTTTGCTTGTAAATTGTAAACTTCTGTTTCACAATCTTTGTTTGTAATGTTGAACTTTACAAAGGAAATCAAATCTTTACAAATTAAATTTTGCTCACTTTACAAGTATTCTGTTTCACAATGAAGAGTAATTTTACAAACGTGTAAATTTTACTTGTAAAATTAGCACATTTTCTACAATACCTCTGAGATGTGTAAAGTTTGATATTGCAACAAATTATGAATAAATACAATAAAGAAATACTTATTAAATTAATTTTTGAGTAACTGGATAATATTAAGAATTAAACTAAAGCAGTTTTGATGTTATTAAGGAGTTCTAATGACTCAGACGAAGATATTGAATTTAGGCCTAATCAAACGAAGAAGTATACGTAAAATTCTCCGGGCAAGAATTAATAACACGTTCGTATCATTGTATAAATTTAATGAAAGGTTTCGAATGAGTCCCGCGCTATACTTCAGAATACCGCGTAAGTATTTATATACGAAGACTGTATTTAATAAATACTCGCACTTAATAAAGAAGTTCCCTGCACCAAAAATAAATAATTCAATAATGCAATAGCGACACTACTTATGCGGTATTCTGAAGTCGTTTCGAGTCCCGTTTCACTGGAATCTCTCCTACAAGATATGGGACATCATATCCAACATCCAAAAGAGAAATTAGAAAAGTGATGCCCTAACCTCAAAGCGAGAACTGTATTGTTTTGCATTGGATGCATACTAGCTGTCAGTTCCGTGGGTTAGACAAGCACGGAATTTCTAAGATATCAGTGTGCAAAAGTGCCCACAGGGTAGTTGATGTTGTTATAAGAGTTAAATTTGGGGCAGATTTTTGATCACCAAAATGTTATTTACTATAGCACAGAATTTTTATGCTGCTGATGGGATCACTAATGTTTGGGAGGTTATGAATGCAACATTAATAAATACTGATGGATCGACACAAAAAATTAACCTGATTTTGTGTTTAGACATCGTAATTATTTTATCAATTGCATATTTGTACGTGGACCAAATCTGTTATTTACTTATTTGACTGAATTTTGTGCTAACTTTGGTAATTTAAGTAATAGACGTATTGGTATACTCGACCAATCACATCACATGAAACTCCATTGTCGCCAATATATAAAAATCTAAATACTTTAAATTTTTTTTAACAATACTTTATATTTTCTGTTGGTGAAATATGAATCAGCAAGCTTAGAATAATGTATTTTAGTACAAAATATAAACATATGTATCGATAGTAGTAAAAATACAGCGACTTTAGCTCTGCTCCTTAGCGATTTTTGTAAACTGTCATTGGCAATCGTGTGTAACCAATAATATGTATTTGTAAATTTCTTTAGCTGATTTTGTAAAGTTCGTCAGACTTTACAAACTAATAAAATAGCACTGTGAAACACAATTTACAAGCATTTGTAAACTTTTACTTGTTATTTGTAAATTGTTAATTTGTAATTTGTAAGGATTGTGAAATGGGCCTCTGTACATGAAGGAATTCTTGAGTGGCATATCTTGAGTCATGTGAATTCATAATTAATCCAACTCTGTCAGAATGAGATACGCCAACTCTCTGAATGCTTATGACATTCTACCATTTCAGATAGAGAGACGCCTATTAAAGAAATTGTGAATCTCACCACTAGGAACACGGTGGTGGTTGTAACTCAAAAATCGAAATTTCTTACATACGTCAATTCGTGAAAAAAAAAAAATAATAATAAAAAATACGACAGTAAGAAACACATTGACAGAAGAGAGAGTACACACAAAAGACCATCTGAGTTAAGTCATCTTTCAATGACATTTCCTTTGAGGATGGTGGTCATAGGTAGGGTGATTTAATCCAGCGACTCTCAGAATGAGCTGTACCTACAAAGTCAGTAGCCGAGACATGTTGTTGAAACAGTAATTTACCGTATTTGCTCGCGTAATTTGCGCCCCCGCGTATTTTGCGGACCCTAATTTTTAAGGGATTATTTTGAACTTTATTTTTGCTCCGTGTATTTTGTGCACACATTTTACGTACATATTTTTTTCAGTGTAGTAGGGATTACGTACATATTTTTTTCAGTGTAGTAGGGATTTTCCTTCCCTACAGTCCATCGTAGGTCATTCACCAGCAACTGAAGTACCTGCTTCAGAAAGAAACCCCAAAGTCCAGCTACTTTAACAATGCTTGTCCTTGGTAGAGACAAGTTACTGGTATAGAAAATTAGCCCTACCATAAATACTTACCTATACATATACTAATTGAGATAAACTCAGAACAGGACCTCTTATTTGAAAAATCCGCATATTTTACGCACCCCAATTTTTCAGTAGCCAAAGTTAATTAAAAAGTGCGCAAATTACGCGAGCAAATACAGTATATTCGAGGTCCTCATATTGCGTTAATTTGTATACAATTGGAAGATAATACTTCTGGCTCCACTCAATACCAAATTTAATCAAAACCGTTTTAGGCTGTTGTACCCATGGTGAACTTTTGTGAAATACTCATCATCACTATGTTGTGAGCCGAATCACGAAAGTGAAGTGGGAAGGCATTAGACACACTATGTTAGGAGCAAAATTGCAGCATCTCTCTCTCTCAAAAAGGTTTTTAAATATTTCAAGATGTCCATTGTATTGCTGATAACAGGTGCACAAGAAGAGTGGATACTATTGCACTTGTCCAGGAAAAGAATTTAGGTTTCATAATTTATCCCCTACTATAAGCAGGAACATGAGCTACTGCCAGGAAGTCAAAAGGAGGATAGAAATGGCCAAGGGAGCTTTTAACAGAAAAAGGAACATCTTCTGCGGACCTCTGGAAAAAGAACTAAGGAAGAGACTAGTGAAGTGCTTTGTGTGGAGTGTGGCATTGTATGGGACAAAAACGTGGACATTATGACGAAGTGAAGAGAAGCAAATAGAAGCATTTGAAATGTGAATATGGAGAAGAATGGAACGTGTGAAGTGGACATACAGAATAAGAAATGAAGCTGTGTTGGAAAGAGTAGGTGGAGAAAGTATGATGCTGAAACTGATTAGGAAGAGGAAAAAGAATCGGTTGGGTCACTGACTGAGAAGAAACTGCCTACTGAAGGATGTACTGGAACGAATAGTGAATGGGAGAGGAGTTTGGGGTAGAAGAAGATATCAGATGATAGATGATATTAAGATATATGGATCATATGAGGAAACAAAGAGGAAGGCAGAAAATAGGAAAGATTGGAGAAAGCTAGGTTTGCAGTGAAAGATCTGCCCTTGGGCAGAACACTAAATGACTGAATGAATTTATTCCAATATGTGCTTTGAAACAGATTTCGAACAGCTTGAAGAGGTAAACAGTGAGAAAAATATCTACAAATCCTCAATACAATACCGTACTTCAGAAACAAATATAGTTTGAAGACGGTCTCTATCATTGGATTAAGGATTGGTAGCTGTGGAACTATCACCAAGGCTTTTATAAATTCCTGTAAATCCTTTTCTATTAGCCAAAACTTATGTCACGAAGTGGGTCTTCTTGTTTCGACAAACTCTATTAAAATTTTGCGAAACCATTTGTATGATATATATTGACAGTCGGGAGTCGATCGCGTCCCACAGAGGTCGGGGGCGCACGAGAAAACGAGCGATGCAGCGAAGGTTGCGGCCGCTAGGGTCTGGAGGGGTCAGATGTAAGAGGGGGGCACGAGATGGCGGCGCGGACGCGACGAAGGGTGAAGGGGGAGAAGAAGCAGCGTGATTATTCTAGAAAACGAATTGTCCAATAACAGAAACGTCCGGAAGGCCCACAAAGCATTGCCTAGCAAATAAAAGGAAGCCAGCCTCCGAGAGCGGTTGTTGTATAGTCGGTAAACAGCAAGCAAGCCAGTCTTGTGTAGCAGTGAAGCCAGCTTCGAGACTGGAGTTCGACTTGAGTTGTGTCCGTAACTGTGGAGCTGGAAGTCCTGAGTTTGAGTGCAGTGGGCCGCAGTTGGGAGACCTGAGTTCGAAGTTCAGTGTACTGTCTCTGAAGGTCAGGGGTTCGAGATACTGTGAACTTGAGTGACTGAGCTAGAAGAGCTAGCCAAGGCAAACGAACTGTGAACTGAGAACTGACAGTTGATTTGTAAATAGTGCTTTGTGAGCATTAGTTAAGATTAACAGTTCATTGTTGTCCTCAATAATCCAAGTAAATTGTCATTGTCGTGTGTGGAGTGCAAATCCCGTTGTTGACGGGAGTAGAATTAATTGTAGAAAGTGATTATTATTGTTGAAACAATCAAATTAAATTATTGATTTGTAATAAAAGCTACAATATAATTGGGCAAAACCACACCTATAAATTGTCTCATGTATAAGTATTTTAAATTCTATTTAATGTATATTTAATGTGTTTACTTTCCTGATTTTAAAAAAGGGTTATTAAAATATGTATTGTCTATTTAATGTATTTATTTTCCTAATTTCAAATACTGTAATATGTGCGTATAATCTGCGCAAATATTTTCCAATTGAAATTGTTAGGTACTCTTTCTCTCATAGCAATCTGTAATGACAGAAAATTGGTTAAATAAATGACATAATAACACATACTTGCTTCCTCTTCATGCCTGTCTTTTTAAGCAGCAGCTCGTCCACCATTGCTTGAAGACATACTGACATAAGGATAGCTTGTTCACTGGAGATAGTAATCCACTGCAACTTGTCTTTCGACATAAGATATTCAAACGAGAGTTCCAGCTGAGACTGTCCAGGAGCTGCAGAACTACTGCTGCTTCCTCCTGTGCTATTCTCACCATTCTGTAATCAATATATTTAACAGAAATTATACTTTATTACAACATTTGGATAGAATAAATACAGCAATACATTGACATATTTACTTATTAGCAAAGATAAGAGTAAATTTTTGTTATTAGTAAATAATACTGACAGTGAAAGAATTGTTTAATTTACGAAGAAAAGTTTTTAAATGTATAGTATATAGTTGGTATAGTTTCTAATTTGTTTAAAATATTATTTATTTCACCACGAGTTTTTGAGAATGTGGCTTATTTTTAAGAAAAAATATAATTTAAGCAATAAATACAAAATGTGTTTTTTTTTTTTTTTCCAATTTTAAGTACGAAAATATCTTCTTTCTTTCCTTCTATTTTTTTCACGTATGACAAGTTTTCAACAAAAACATTAATCTTGACTTGAATTTGACAACAATAGTGTAATAGCAATATCATGAACAAAAAATTGTACCCCTTCAATCTTTTGCAAGTGCCCTCAAGGGTACATGTACCACTAGTTATGAAACATTTCTCTAACACACACAAGTTGTAGCGTACCATTAGCTGAAGAATTAATAAATTGAAAACTTTCCACATCTCAGATCCAGGCTCAAATATCTGTAAATTCAACTAGACAAAGCTGGCACTTTGGTGCAAGTTTTCACAAACTACTCCAGTGCTGTAGTTGGGGAAAAAATTTTAAGTGGAACTCACCTTACAGTCTATTTTAGAAGATTCTAGATTTCCTATATGTAACTTCTTTCACTGGCTGTCATTTCCTACATGCTGTTTCATCTGCCATCTCGCAACCACGATTGTACATAAGGGTGTGGACTGAACTCTTGAAGTGGAGGACCAACACTGCTTATGAATATCAACTCACTTGCCTGTGAGACTAGAAGAGTATTTCTCTTCTTTGATCTTTTTTATTTTATTTTTATTTTAGCAGGTTATTTTATGACGCTTTATCAACATCTTAGGCTATTTAGCGTCTGAATGAAATGAAGGTGATAATGCCGGTGAAATGAGTCCGGGGTCCAACACCGAAAGTTACCCAGCATTTGCTCATATTGGGTTCAGGGAAAACCTCGGAAAAAACTTCAACCAGGTAACGACCAGGAATCAAACATGGGCCACCTGGTTTCGCGGCTAGACGCGCTAATCGTTACTCCACAGGTGTGGACTCTTTGAACTTTTGCACTCTAATGTTGAAATAGGCAGAGTGTCGATTGTTTGTTTTAAAATTTTCAATTCATGTATTTCAGTTTCACAGTCAATAAACTCATGGAAAGCAGTTCTGAAAAGTCACTTTCTTTTAGCAAATGAAAAATATCGCAGTCTACACATACTTTTATCAACTCCAGTGATATCAGTCTCAGGAGGCCAGTTTTTTTGTATTAACCAAATCCAGGTCATTTAGAAGTAAATTCTGGCTAAAAAAAATTAGAATAGAAAGAATAAATAAAATTGCTAGAATTGAACGAAAAAAAAATTAGACAAATATGTTTATACGCTTGTTTTTGTGTTTAGATGTAGAACTGCTAATTGTAACAACATATTAAAATGAGTCGAGTCTTGCACAAAACTAGACGCAAGTGCAAGATAAAACAAAAAAACATTTTATATTAAATATTTAAACTGTAGAAATTGTATTTAAAAAATGATATACTGTATCTAATATGTGAAATTATAAAGTGTGTAATGTTGTTGTTGTTTTCTAATGCCAGGCGTTTGACAATAAAGTCATTTGACCTCTTGCACTCCAATATTTTTCAAAGATATTATCATGACCAGCCAATGAAGCACAGATTTTGAGGTGTTCCGAATCCATTTCTTGGTTTGAGTTGCACAATGGGCAGTTAGGGGACTGATATATTCCAATTCTATGCAGGTGTTTAGCCAAACAATCATGGCCTGTTGCCAATCTAAATGCAGCTACAGACGATTTTCGTGGTAAATCAGGAATTAACTGTGAATTTTGATGCAGAGAGTTCCATTTTTTCCCTTGGGATTGTGTTATCAAATTTTGTTTGTTGAAGTCTAAGTATGTAGATTTAATAAATCTCTTCACAAAGTAATACGTAGATTTAGTAACAGGGCTGTAAGTAGCAGTGCTGCCCTTCTTAGCTAAAGCATTCGCATTCTCGTTTCCCAGGATTCCACAATGGGATGGTATCCATTGGAATACAATTCTTTTATCAAGTGATATTAATTGAGAGAGCATTTTAGTTATTTCTGCTGTTTGAGATGAAGGTGTGTGTTTAGAGACGATTGATAGAATAGCTGCTTTGGAGTCTGACAATATAACTGCATTCCTAAATTTATTGATGTGGCATAGAAGATTCCTGAGACATTCACTTATTGCAATGATTTCACCATCAAAACTTGTTGTTCCATATCCAAGTGATCTATAAAGTGAAAAGAGACAGCACGTAACACCTGCACCTTGTTCTCTGGAGATCAAGATCCATCGGTGTATAAATGAAGCCAGTTTTGTGGAGGGTACCTAATATTAATTGTCTCTAAACACAATTGTTTCAGTATTTCAGTGTTTACTTCTGATTTCAGTATTTCTTCTGTTAAATTTAGATTATATTCTATATTTAATAGAGTTAAAGGGTTTGGTTTAATTTGTAAGTTTTCTTTTAAATTCGGGATATTGATTTTCTGTTTTAATTCTTGAACAATGGATATGAAACTTTTTTTGGGTTTTCAATATACAGAGAGGACTGTATGAACGTCAATTGTTTCCTGGTAATCTGATAAGTTTTTCGTATTGAATCAGTGCTTTTTCTTCTATTGTCATTTTGATGCTGTTAATATTAGTGAGGAATCTCATAGAATCTTTTGGAGTTGTTTTGATTCCACCAGTAATGAGTCTGAGAGCTTGGCTTTGAACATATTCTATGTCGTTTATGAAAGGTGAAGTAATTAAAATTTCTCCGCAGTATGTCAGCACTGGCTGTATAAACATTTTGTATGTAGTGTTCAAAGTATTCCTAGAGCATCCCCATTTCTTTCCTGCTAGTTTTTTTAGAAGGGAGAATCTTTTACGAGCTTTTTCAGAAATGTATTTCAAATGGTTGCTCCATGTTAACTTACTATCGAAAATAACTCCAAGATATTTGGATTCATAAGTCCTAGGAAGGTGTGGGCCATTGTATTGGATATTGAATTCTCTTTCTTTTTTACCGAGTGAAAATATTTGGTAGTTACTTTTGCTTAAATTGAGTGTCATCAAATCTGATGTATTCCATCCATGTAGTTGATTTAGAGCTTTAAGAGCAGAATTTTTTAATTTTGTCTCTATATCTGTAAGATCCGGAAGTCCACAAAACTATATCATCTGTAAATAGTGCTGTTTTCATGTTTGATTCCTCTAATAGGGTAAGTCATTTATATAAATATTGAATAAAGTTGTGCTGAGGACAGCGCCTGAGGTAGACCTCGATATGTTTGTCTGTAACTACAAAGTGAATTATTGAATTTAGTGGCAATGAATCTTTGACTAAGGAATTCTGATATCCATCTGAACATATTGCTGGAGATACCTAATTTCTGGAGTTTTATTAATAATTTATTTCTCCAAACAGAGTCATATGCTAACTGAAAGTCAATAAATATTGCCAGGGTATCTTCTTTCTTGTTAAAACTGTCTTTTATTTCTTGGCCGAGGCATATGACTTGTTCATTGGTAGAGTGTAGTTGTCGAAAGCCGGCTTGTCTTTGTGTAATGTAAGATTTTAAATAATTATATTTAGTTAAGTTATTATATTAGTTAAGTATTTAGCCATTACAATCGACCAACACTTACGATGGAATAAACATATTACATATTTATGCAATATATTACGTAAAACAATTTATATCTTTCTTATACTTCGGTCATATTTACCAATTAATATTTTACGTCTCATTTATTTAGCTTTATTTCAATCCATTCTCCAGTATGGAATTTTAGGGTAGGGACATGCATGTATTTATAATCTCACTCCACTAATACTTATTCAGAAAAGAATAATTAAAATATGCCTTAATAAACCAATTGATTACTCATCCGAGCTTTTGTTCACTGATTTTAATGTTTCGAAAATTAAACACATTTATTATATTGCCTTATTAATCTTCATACATAAAAATCGTAATAAATTCAAATTGTATCATCATAAATATGGAACTAAAAGATCCGATTTTATACGACTAGAGGAACCAAAGTGTTTCACAAGCACAGCTCTGAGCCAAGGTATTTACTTTGGTCCAAGGTTATACAATAAAATAATTGATAAATATCCAAATTTGGAAAATTTTAGTATCAGAAATTTAAAAAATAGCGTTAGGAATTTAATTTTTAAAGAATATATATTGATTTAATATGTATATGTATTTGTATGACTTAACATGTTAAAATTGAAATTGTATTTTTAAATTTAATTTATTCCTGTACATTTTTTTTGACCCAGTTTATAACAAATAATTATCTTTGTTTGTGTTTAGATATCTCCCTGAGCACGAGTTTTTACTCCTTCAGGGAAGAACTAAGATTGTATTTTTGTACATGTTATTTAATAAACAATAAACAATATGTATGTACTTTTTCTGTGAACTATAATAATAAATATCAATATCAATACAAGTAAATTCATTTCTTTGCCACTTACAGAAAAAAAATTTCAATTGGTGACACTGGAAATTGACTATCTTGATGGCATTTCTTGAGACTAGCTTCACCTTTATGCAACACAGTGCCTGCTTGCATAGCACTGGACTAGAGAAAAAAAATGAACTGCTGACATCTCACTCAGTCTTCTTCTAACATAGTGTATTACTGCTTAACCGAAGCCCACCATAAATTGAAATTTCTTGAATACTGAATCGATAAAATAAGAGAATCGTTTTACTGATAAATATTTAGCTAGAATTAAAAGGTTATTTATACTGGAATGGTGAAGTAATATTAATTTTTAACCGGAATGGTAAAGTTCAACTGAAATTTTAACTTAAACTGCATTCCGATCTATCCCAGCCCAACTACAGCACTTAACTACTTCCAATACTCCTGCCAACATTCAACCATTTATCCATTAATCATAGTCTTTTTTACCATCTTCATCCTCATCATTCTTATGTAAGTAACATTTATGTCTTTTATTAGGAACAATATTGAAGATGATAAAAGGTTCTACAGTTTCAGCCAAGTACACATAAATGGGGATTCTTGAGGTCAAATGATACGGAATCAAAAGTATCTGTTGTTGAAATATATATATATATATATATATATTTTCGTATATGCATTCACTTACATTGTGCAGTGTGGTGATTCGCCAACACCTCATCCTTGTGACTTTAAAACTGCCCTCTCTCATGTCCTGTCCCTCTGCCAGTCTTACACGAAGATTCAACTCCCTGTTACCAGCACTCACTAGTACACGGGACCCTGGACGAGGATAGTCACAAAGACAAGGCCGAAACTGAAGGAAGCCGTAATACTTCAAAGTGCGGGCTAGTTCAAGGTACTGAAAACAATAATACACTTTTAAAACATTCCATTTCTTAAATAAAAGAAGGGTAATGAACCTGGTGATACACAAAATACTTCACAATAAAAGTAGTAAAGTTACTTTTATAATATTCAAATTACTGCACAATAAATGAAAGTCGATAGCAGGAGTTCTATCCCATTCTGTGGTCGGCCATCATGAATGATCACATTCTGACTTAGTAGTCAGCCAATGCAAATTATTATTATTATTATTATTATTATTATTATTATTATTATTATTATTATTATTAGGTTCATCCATAAGTTTGTAGCGTTTCTGTTCGCCATCAAGACACTGCGTTGTTAGGAAAATGTGTTAGGAAAATGTTTATCGTTTGTCTTTTGTAATTCATTATTTGGAGTGTTGTGCTTGTAAATACACCTTGAATTTTTCGGATTTAAAGAAAGTCTGTGCTATTTGTGGGCTAAAGAAGATGGAATGCCAAGTGGAAATAAACAAACACATCCAATATATTCTTCTGTTTGAATTTAAAAGAGGAGCAAAGGTAGCAGAGGTGGCTCATAACATTTGTGCCATATATGGGGAGAATGCCATCAGAGAAAACACTGTAAGAAAATTCTTCTGTCATTTCAACACACAACACTCCGTACAGAAGTTAGTATCCATCCACAGAAGATGATGTTATGCATCTGATGACATAAAGAAGGCGTCATGTACTACAAACTGCTTCCCAGGAATGTAACCATAACTGCTGCAGACATTTATTGCCAACAACTCAGATGCCTTGCAGCCGTAATTGAAGAAAAACAACCAGGAAGACTGCATCAAGTGCTGCTGCATGCCTGCACTCTGCTAACATGACTAAAGCAGCTATCCAGGGGCTTTATTGGGAGGTGATTCTACATTTCACATATTCTCCCGATCTTGCACCCTCAAATCGCCACCTTTTCCATTCTCTATCCATCGATCTTCAAGGAAACTCCTCTGATAACGAAGATGCTTTACAAACTTGGCTTGATGACTTCTTTAACCATAAACCAGCAGATTTCTTCAGACATGGAATCGAAAAATTACCTCAGGATTGACAGAGAGTCATAGATAATGTAGGAGAATATTTATTTATTTATTTATTTATTTATTTATTTATTTATTCATTCATTCATTCATTCATTTATTCATTCACAGTGTTCTGACCAAGGGCAGGTCTTCACTGCAAACACAGTATTATCCAATCTTTCCTATTTTCATGCTATGTTTGCAGTTTTTCTTAGGAAAGGTAAATACTGTAGCTTCCTGTTGCTTTCCACACACCACTCTCTCCATCACATCATAAAAGCTCTCAGGGGAGCCCAGCGTGGAGGAGAGGAGATGACTAATTAAGCCCTCTGGACGTCACCAAAATTTACCGCAAGAGTTAAATATCAGTTCTATCAGGGTTTTTGACCAGATCAGAGAGTAGGAAATCTCAATTAGCCTACGAAAACTGATTATGTGTTAAGAACTGCAATTTTATCACATTACCTCTCTGATGCAATATAAAATTCGTGCCAAGTAAAAAACACTATCAGAGAACTTCTGAATAAAATTTTTCCAAAGTCTAAAGTGATAAATATCAGGAGGCTGAACAATCGGAGTTGTGTGCTTTGGAATTTTTAACACTTCCACTGTTTTAGCTTCTGGAGTTCTTCTTTTTATAGCCTGTCTACCTTGGTAACTGGTCCACGAGTTTACCAAAGAATGCAATGATCACTGACAGATGGAAAGTATACTTCTTGAAACCACATGAAGAGATGAGTTTTCATAAGCTTCTTCGATTTTGAGGGCAATGTATAAACATTTGGGGCCTTAAACATTTTCTTCTTCACGATGGCAATGGAAATATGAGACTTATATGAGTGTCAAATGATTATTTTGAAAAATCATATCTCAAGCCTTCTCTGGATGTAGAAATTTATAGGAAAATTTCTTATTTCAAATGAAATGTATGGGGGGAATAATCGTTGTGAAATTTTTGTTGGTTGATATTAGAGGAATAAATGATAATAAATTAACTTCTAGTTCTATTCATGTCCCTAATCATGAATCCATTATCACTTGGTGAACCTTCCTTGTTTTTTTTAAGTAGGCTTTAAGTATGCTTTATCAAAATCTTAGGTTATTTAGAGTCTGAATGAGATGAAGGTGATAATCTCGGTGGAATGAGTCCGCGCAGTCCAGCACCGGTAGTTGCCCAGCATCTGCTCATATTGGGTTGAGGGAAAACCCCGGAAAAAACCTCAACCAGGTAACTTGCCCTGAAAGGGAATCTAGGCCACCTGGTTTCACGGCCAGACATGCTAACCATTACTCCACAGGTGTGGAATAGAAGACTTCCTTGTTAGAAGAAAATTAAACACCTACTGGTTGGAAGTGGTGTCAAATGAAGATCTATGGGTGCACGTCAGAGAGTTAAATTTGAAACCAAAATACATAATACTACATACACTCTATGGAAAGTATACAACGTTATAGAAAAACATGTACAGACCCAGAAACAAAATTCAGGTGGCCCAAATTTTGTTTCTAGGTCTGTACTAGATTGGAATGATCAAGGCACACTGAAACGAGATATAGCTGAACAAGCAACATAGAAGATGTAAGAAGAAAGGAGAGAAAGACGAGGGAAAAATGTAAACGGAATTAATAGGCCTAATGGAAGTGTTCTGTGAATTGTCTATGTTCTGAAAGAAACAAGAGGCAATAAGCAAAGTAAAAAGAAAAGTCATTCCAGACACATAAGTTTAACTTATAGCGTTGAGACAATTTAATACAAGTGTGAAAATTAAAATGGCTAACCTCTTTTTTGGCTCCTCGAGCCTGTAGTGACGCCAGCTGCTGTTTAGTCTCCTTGCTGCTGAGAACCCAGCCTCTCTCTACATCTGCTACTGTCTGTACATATAGCATGTTGAGAGCCACTTGATTTGACATGAGTTCCAAGTCGTAGCCTGGATCCCAATAGCTAAATCAGTCAGAAGAAATTCATTTCAATGAAGGATAAAATATGAGACCAAGAAAGCTCTTGCTAACGTATAATTAAATATTAATGTACTTATGTTAAGTCAAGAATAATAATGTACCAACATAAATACAAAGTATGCAACTTAGCCAGAGTCCAGCCTAGCCTAAAATTGAGAGTGGCCTGGAGGCATTTATTGTTGCATGTTTACTTTGAGATCAGTATCAGCATAACTATTGTGTAGACTGAGTCTGGCTTTGCCTAAAATCAAAGACAATTTCTATTTATTCACATGTACTTGCCTTTTCCTGAGAACAACACGATGGACACCTTGGATGGATTTTTGTGATATGTATGGAGATTCGAAGTCTTGAAGCTTTCTCAAAACTATTTAAAAGAGAAGAAAATTAACTCGCAATTGTAATATAATATAACATAACAATAGAAACACAATATAATATGACTAGAACAAATAATCTGAACAAGTAAAGGACATAAAATTTAGCTAACAATTACCTTACCATCCTGAAAATTACTTACATACAATATAAAACCTATGAGTTCCTATTATATCCTATGTGTGGTAAATGAAGCAGTGCTTAAAGTGAGCCGGCATGGGTATACCATTAATAAAACTGATAAAATGTAAATTTAATATACCTTTATATATGGTTACCATCCATTCCAAAGAGTTTAATTTATCTAGCTCACATTTAATTAACTTACACATTATAAATACAGTGAAAATCCCTTTATATAATTTTAATTAAAATCTTAGAATTTTTTTATATAAAAAGTTAAGAATTTAAAATAATTCTGGATGGACAGGATTCATGTAACAGAAGGTAGCTGTGGGACGAGCGGCCTGCTACTTTAACAATGCAAGGCCTTGAATAATTTCAAGGGAAAAACTGTTCCAGGGCCGAGTATCAAACTTGGAACATGTGGCTGAGCGCGCAAACTCTCTACCGACTGAGCTACCCAAAAACTACACCAGACTCCACCTCAATTTTCCTCTTATAGCCACATATCTCAAGTGTGTTGATAGATCATCAGAGTACAGCATTGAGTGCACACTTACTGTGCAACATAAATTTGTAGTTTTCTGCTATTGAAACAGTAACGCATATTATACAAATCTGGCTTTTCAGATATAGCTCCCTGTAAAGCTGACTTGAATAATTTCAAGAGAAAAATTGTTCCAGAGCCGGGTATCGAACCTGGGACCTTTGGCTGATCGCGCCAATGCTCTTCCGACTGAGCTATCCAGGAACTATACCAGATTCCGGCTCAATTTTCCTCTTATATCCACATACTTCAAGGGTGTTGACAGATTGTCAGAGCACAGCATTGAGTGCACACTTGTTGTGTGATAACAGCCTTGGAACAATTTTTCCCTTGAAATTATTCAAGTCAGCTTTACAGGGAGCTGTACCTGAAAAGCCTGATTTGTATAATGCAGGGCCTTGTTGTTTAAACTAATTTCTCAGTATTGTGCCAATTAATGTAAAAAAAAAAAAAAAAAAAAACGTTTTATTCTCCAAAAGCCTCAGCCTAGTTTAGATTGGTGTGAGACAAGTGTAAGATCAGTATCTGTTTCAAATTATACTAAACTACACAATGGCGGTAACCTGTGGTCATGTTGTGAGTTTTGGACAACAACATTAACTGTAAGTGTCTTAATCTTACCCTTTAAATAAATTTAGTCTGATATGAATAACTCTCTATTAGTGTAACTTTTAAATTACATTGCTTGCTGAGAGATTATTTATAGTTTCTACAATTGAAATTTTAAATGGGACTTATGTTATATCCTGTTCCATTTTGAACTTAATTTTTTTTAATTATTATTATTATTATTATTATTATTATTATTATTATTATTATTATTATTATTATTGATTTTCTTGAAATTATCATCACCACCCTTTCCTATATTTGCTCATATTACTTGCATACCATCAGCTTCCTTAAAATCACCTTAAGCACTAGAATGGGGTATGCTTTCATGCAATCTAACAGAGTATTTGCTCAGATACATATTCATTACAAGGGGAACAAATTAGAATGTAGTCATTATAGAGGTGTGGCTCTATTAAACATAGCTTATAAAGTATTATCAGCAGCAATTAATGAGAGACAAACAGATAACAGAGACAGTAATAGGTGAATATCAGTGTGGGTTTCGGCCCAGTAGGAGAATTACTGATCAGCTCTTTACCATAAGACAAATACTGGAGAAACATTATGAATATGGATTGGATTTATATATACTATTTATCGATTTCCGACAGGCATTTCATAGTATTAATAGGAAGAAATTATATGAAGTCATGCATATAATGGGAATTCCACAGAAATTAGTTAGACTGATAAGGATGACTATGACAAATACCAGAGCTAAAGTAAAAATTGATAATAAAATAAGTGATAGTTTTCAGTTCAATAGAAGTGTGAAACAGGGAGAGGGATTGTCTACCACATTATTCATACTGGCTCTCCACCATGTTATAAAGGATATAGATCAAAGAGGTACTGTTTTCAATAAGATGAGCCAGATTTGTGCATATGCTGACGATATAGCCATTGTAGCCAGGAAAGTATAAAATAATAGAAGTATATAAAGAATTAGAGAAGAAAGCAGAAAAAATGGAACTGAGAGTTAATATAGAAAAGACAAAATATTGACAGTATCAGCCTCAGAAGAAAAAAGAATACCGTGTGATTTGCAGATTGAACAGACAGTATTTAAGGGAGTAGCAAAATTCCGCTATCTGGGGAATATAATGGATAATGAAATCAAAAGGAGTGCCACAATAAAAGACCGGATTCAAGCAAGGAATAAAGCATATTTTGTAAATCTGAAATTGCTAAAAAGTAAAATATTAACTGGGACAGATAAAATACAGATACATAAAACATTAATAAGGCCAATTATTACATATAGCACAGACACTTCGACACTGATAAAATCAGACCAGGATTCTTTAAGAAAATTTGAACGTAAAATAATGAGAAGAATTTATGGACCTATTTTGGATAACAGCATGTGGAGAATTCGATATAATGAGGAAATCAACCAACCTATTAAAGGAGAAGATATAGTAAGATTTATAAAATATCACTAAAGCTGCAATGGTTAGGTCACCTAGAACAAGTAGCTGAGAATAGAATACCTCTAACAGTGTTTAAAGCAAGATGTTATTCAACAAGGAAGAGAGGAAGACCTAGAATATGATGGATAGATAATGAATGTGATGGAAGATCTGAAAATTATGAACGTGAGGAGATGAAGAGAAAAGATTGGAAATAGGAGAGAATGGGGACTGATTGTGAAGGAGGCCAAGGCTCACATAGGGCTGTAGTACCGAGTAGTCAGTCAGACATATTCATTACAATGGATATCACTTATGTAATCAAGTAAACATTAATGTAATAAAATAACATTACAAAAATTATTCTTGAAAGTACGTTATAAATATTATTCCTGAAAGTACAAAGTATTAACTACTGAAAAACGAAAACATTATCACTTATTTTACTACACAGAGGCACTTACTTGTAATATCTCCATCCTCTTCTCGTTTTATTAGAAAAAGAGAAAAGTAATATACATATTCACTTGGCAGGCCTAACTGATGGCAGGCTTTCTGTAAAGAAAAATTTATTTATTATTCAACATAGTGAAGAACAAAACTTATTACTAATTAATATAAAAAGCCCTATAAACAATTATAAAAAGAAGAAACATACAAAGAATTCAACATTCAAGAGAAATATGGAAGAACAAATAATTACATATAAAATATGTAAATTATGGATTATAAATTGAAATAATTCACAGGAAATAATAAAAAATGTTTATCAAAAGTACATTTTCTTTGATTTCAATATCTATTGTAACAAGAGTCGACGGCAATTGAGAAGGCGGTCGTCTACTAACACAGAGAGAGAGAGAGGGAGAGGGAGAGGGAGAGGGAGAGGGAGAGGGAGAGGGAGAGGGAGAGGGAGAGGGAGAGAATGCGCGAGTGTACACACACACACACACACACACACACACACACACACACACAGTATATGTTAGTTTTACTTATTCAATGTATTGAAACACTCATATATGAACGAACTCGGGAAGCATTTGTTCCAGACTGATTCCAACTGGTTCTACTGTACAAGATTGTGACATCACATACTAGAAATTGTGGATAATGAAAAAGACGGGCTATGGCGCGAATCGGAGTCATGTAGTATCATGGTCTAGTCATGGGCATCTTGACAGTTGCCTAATATAAATATATGTTCAAATTAAAAAAAAAAAAAAACAAAGGAATTGCTATAAAACGTGCATTTATATATAAACTTGTTCAATGTTAGCCATGTTATGAGCACGAAAGTGACGTTGCTGCATAGCCTGTCCTTTTCATTAGCCATGCTAGAAATGCTACAACACATATAGCAGACAACCGCCTTCCCAAATGCCAGAAACTCTAGTGAGTATAGTAAATACAGATTTTCGTATCTTCAGACGCAAGGGATTATCATAGTTTTTTGATGCTAGCTTATCAAATTATTATCGTAAATTACGATTTACATTACATTCTATAGTACAAAGAATTACCGTATTGGTCAGAATCTAATATGACTTCGAATACAATATGACCCCAAGTTCTAAGATGTTCTTTACGGAAAAATAAAAACATTTGCATGTGACCTACACTTTCAATGTTACAGAACGAAAGAAAACTTACAAATTTAAAGCTATTTTCAAATTTTCAGTTTCAATCTTTAGCAACATCCTCTTCTAGTTACAACCCCCAGTTGTTGTTGTCGTCATCAAATACGCGAGGTATGTTCGAGTAAAACTTGCAATAATTTTCTTGTTCTCTCCCATATAAACATTCTGGCAGAAACCACTGTACCTTCAAAATATAACTTTGTGTCTATTCTCTTCTCATTTTACATTTCATTAGGCACACACTCAACACATTATGAAGGAGAACTTGAAACAAAAAAACACAGCATTGAAACAGTTATTATATTAATCCAGTAATTCTGTATGACTCAATGTCGGCCATTCAAACTATCAAACAGTAGCCAGCCAGCTCTTTAAAACTATGTGAATTCATCAATCAACAAAACTATTAACAGAATTACAAAAACAAACTGCTTCGTAGTGGATACTTGCAGAATGTGAGTTGGAAGGAAATGAGAAGACAGATACTCTTGTAAAAATGGCACAAGAATAAAATAAACTAAACATAGAATTTCTTTCCACTCAGCTAAGAGATTGATCAAAAACAGCATGAAAATCCATTTAGAAAAATCCCTATAGCTTGCCACTGCAGGTAATTCATGGCAGAATATGATAACAGAATATGATCAACAACGATTTCTAATTCCTGAGTCCGTATGCAGTGAAGTTGTAGCCTTCTTTCAGTTGCATACAGGACATGACTGTCAGCCTATCTACATGAACTATCCATATTAACATCTCCATATTGTACCTTGTGCAATAAGGACACAATCATGGATAAAGACCACCTTCCTCTCTGCCTTAACATAAGAAAGCCAGAAGGATCCAATAACTCGAAACTGGCAAAATACTACTGGGATGCTCGACGACAAATGGAGATCCAACTGCTGAAGCATTAAATACTATTTCTACTACTTTGTGTCTAAGATTTTATCTAAACACCTATGATGAGGCCGAGGATTCAATGTAGATTATCTGACATTTGCCTTATGGTTGGGGAAACCTCGGAAAAAACCCAACCAGATAATCAGCCCAAGCGAGAATCGAATCCACACCAGAGCTCAACTCTGAATCAGCAGGCAAGTGCCTCAGTCGACTGAGTTACACTGGTGGCTCTGTTTTTGTTTAATACGCGAATTTAAGACGATCCCTCCCTTTTTCAAACGCAAAAATGGGGGAGAGGAAAAAACCTCGTCTCATATCGGCTAAATACGATATATTGACGCAACTTGTGTATTTTCCTTAATACACGAATTTAAGACGACCCCCATTTTTCAAACACAAAAAATGAAAAAAAAAAAAAAAAAACTCGTGTTATATTCAGGTACACATGGTATATTAACGAAACCAAAAATGGGAAAAAAATCTCGTCTTATATTCGGGTAAATACAGTAGGCCTATATTAAATTAACTCAAAGAACTATAAATAACATATTTGTCGGCTTGATATTAAGAACTTACACTTTTGAGCTGATACTGAACTAAAACACATTGTAATGCTGCATCATAATAGAGTCCAGGGATTTTCTGAAGCACATTGATATGCCACAGTGCAAGTGAGGGGATTGTATTACGCTTATATCTTTGTAATGAATGAATATTGCAAATGTAAAGCATGCTAGCTTATTTAAGTTATGTTTGCCCATATCTGACATAGACAACAGTAGCAACCACTCAGACAATGTGAAGAGAAGGAAGAGGTGAGTAGGCTTCTTCCAAAGCAGAATGGGTAAGTGTTCTGAAAACATCAGCAATAGACATAACTTACCTCAAGAACTTGGTCCGATCTCTCAGTTGTCATAACATTGAGAGCAATCTTGTATCCATTCATAAGGAAGACAACTAATGGGACTTCTTGGTTCTTTTCGCAACTTGTTTCTTGCTGTGCTGAGAGCAAGAAGCCATTGAATAGATCAGTGTTTACTAACTGAGGATCTTGACCAACTGCAAGTAAAAATATTATACATACAAATTAAAATAATAATGCAATGAACTTTTCCTTTACATAAATAGGACACACACGCACGCACGCACACGCACAGACAGTTTTCGTGTAAATTTAATTTAAAAATCACTAATTTCAAGCCACTGAATGATGCAACCAAACTGCAATGTTGTAGCCACAATGGGAGGTTCGCAATGGGAGACAGACAGACCTGAGTTCGTTGACCTCTTACATAGAATGTATTACGAGAAGAAAGAGGACTGTGTTAGCGGTGATGATGTCAAACTGCTGAAACTTCCAACTCAATTTTCTAATTAACCGTGCATTTAATCACAAAACATAATATAGATTTTCTATTCCTTTTGATTGTACCCTAGGATTCCTTTCAATCTGCAAGATTATTTCACTTCCACTCTGTATATAGATTACTCGTCAAAAAATGGAGATTCGGTACCTGACAGATCAGTGAGATTTGCTGCAAAATGAGTGACTGTGGGCTGACTTTCTCTTATATACTCAAATGCCCCATCCCCATCAATTTCATTCTAATACTATATCATTACTATCTCTATAGCAGCTAGTATCGTTCGTAATCTCACAGTTTAAAAGCATCAATCATTTATTAAATGGTTTATTTTACGACGCTTTATCAACTGCGGAAGTTATCTAGCGTTTGAGTGAAATGAAGGTGATAATGCCAGTGAAATGAATCCAGAGTCCAATGCCGAAAGTTACCCAGCATTTGCTCTTAATGAGTTGACGGAAAACCCCGGAAAAAACCTCAACCAGGCATCAGGAGCATCAATCAATGTACGAATAGTAAATAATATTAATTCTACACAAGGAAAGGGTCGAATAACAATCCAAACTGGTGTACCACATTTTGTATTGACTAATTACATTCACATCTATAAGGGAGATTGCACTAAACTGGAAGGGACAGTAAAAGGTATGAATGGACCCTCAGCATTCATTGAGGTAACATGCAACTACGTAACTCCTTATGTATTATGCACTGGATTCGTCTCTCAAATGTGGTAATATGTACCCATAACCAACAAAATAATTATCACATCTTGAACAAATCTCAACTGGTAAATTTGTGCCATATCATTAATGAATTTTTGACTCTCCAGAATATCACATAATGTTGGTTTGTAACCACCACAAAGTGGAGTTGAAGTGAGCAAAACACTATGAAATTAGATACCTAATAGCCAATTTCCGCACACAATATCAAAAACAGAAGAACCATACGAAAATTGCATAAAAGAGTTACCTGACTGAATATATTTTTCAAGCATAGCTCGCCTTTCCTCCAACTGACTGGACGATAACGGAAGAAGCTTTTTTGGCGGGAAGACAGGTAAATTGTTGGCACCATATTCTTTCTTGAGCTGGTCATGCAGATTGTGCAATTGTCTGTATCTTACTGTACAGTGAAATACTCCATTTATATGGATATTGTAACCCTGTGAATTAAACAAAATGATAATTTATTTTTAATGAGAATGCTAAAGAAATTATGATTGTAAAGAATAGAAAGAAGATTATAGGCAAGAGAAGAGAAAATAAGAGATAAGAGAGAAAAGGCAGAAAAAAGGAGAGGAATGAAAAGCAGAAGAATGAATGAGAGTGAAAAGAAAAATGTACAAAAGAGATAAGAGGAAACGAGATAAAAGGAAAGAAAAATGAGAGGAGAGGAGAGGAGAGGAGAGGAGAGGAGAGGAGAGGAGAGGAGAGGAGAGGAGAGGAGAGGAGAGGAGAGGAGAGGAGAGGAGAGGAGAGGAGAGGAGAGGAGAGGAGAGGAGAGGAGAGGAGAGGAGAGGAGAGGAGAGGAGAGGAGAGGAGAGGAGAGGAGAGGAGAGGAGAGGAGAGGAGAGGAGAAAAATGGAAAGGTGAGGGGGAAAGGGAAGAGGAAGAACATTACATGACATTTGTTCAGGAATCAACATCTTACAAATTGAGACTTTTCCATTAGTTTCTGGGTAATTAGGAGACTGAAGAATGACTTTCAATCCTCTAATTAGGCAGAAGGCACCAACAGTAAATTGTCTTGAAAGATACTGTTGATAAGTTCATCCTACAGATTACAGAAAAAAGCTGGATACGTTCTGTTACTATTTAAATATAAGCAGATAAACTGTGGCTCTTTTTCGATAATTCCAAACATGAAAAGAGATTTCATAATTATTGGAAGTTCAGGTAAAATCCTGGAAAATTGCTTTTTCTAATCATGCGTCAATGGAATACAGCATGGTAGATAGTTACAGAAAAACTTATTATACTGTATATCTTGCACATTTTGTTTTAGATTTCCAATTAAGAACACGAAAATTCCTTTCATTGGTTATTCATCGATAATGTATCAACTGAAAGGTTACCTAGCATTGGTGGAAATGATGGTAGGAGATGGTATTTTGGCAAAAAAGAGAGTGAAGATTCGCCACAAGATTAGCTGACATTCGCCTTATACTTAGTCGAGGAAAATCTCGAGAAAAAACCAAAGCAAGTAAGCAGTCCATGCGGGATTCGAACCCACACTCTAACACAGTACCATTTGCTTGCCCAGATCTATGCCGATGGATAGCACACAGAAGTAGGCCTAGTCACTCTCTTTCAACAGGATCCCTATGAATAGCTTGTAGTACAAATCAACTCTTGTTAAATACTGTATTTCCATTCATTATTATATACATTGCATTTATTGTCACTTTATTGTAGATTCTCTGTTAAACAATCATGTCCAGTGAGTAAGGAGAACTCAGCTACTGCATCGTTTCTATTGAAATTATGTAGTTTTCTTTAATGTAATAATAATAGTAATAATAATAATAATAATAATAATAATAATAATAATAATAATACAGTAATATATATATATATATATTTTTTTTTTTTTCAGGAGTACATAAATTCCGAGCACCAGGTCACTAGGGCATCTAAAAATTTTTATGTAACGATTTTATTTATTGAGTTTAAAATTGTTTAAGACTTCGATTTCTTTTATGTTGCCATGGCTAATATATAACTGTTAATGCGGTCATAGGAAGATGTTCAAGAGTGTATAATCCATTGAAAGGCCCAGACCAACCAGCCGGCTGCTGGCCTCATGTTCACATGCCGAAGCAGAGGTGGACGATCATTCAACCAGAATGGAGGTATCGTGTGGTTAGCACAATGATCCCCCTAGCCATTATAGCTAGCTTTCACTACCTATCATAGCTCGCCAAGTGCATCACGATGCTGGGTGGGCACTGGTCCCACACACTGGCTGATTTATGTCATGAGAAAATTTCTTCCCCCATGAGGACTCAAACCAGCACACACTCTGTAACGCGAGTCCTAGGCAGGATGCCTTAGACCACGACATCATGGCGCAGGACCAAGTGCGTATATGTTTCATTAATTATAACTTTTTCTTCACTAATGGCGGTTACTTGACTGTTCCATCATTCAGCCACATGAAGCCAGTTGTGTAGACCAATTTACTGACAGTCATACAAGGCTGGTCTACACTACACCCACAATGAGATGAGATGATGAAGTTGTAAAGGTGCGGTGTGGCAGGGTTTTGCAATCACAACTCCGAACTGTGACAGCTCCAGAAAAATCGCTGTGATAGATTATAGCCTAGTGATTTTGTCACAGTGTGGTTTTTGTGTTCGGATGATTCTTGGCGATTACGAATGTTGTATTGTCCTGGCATTCACAGAGTCATTCATTAAAGATTACGGCAATACATGCCACATTGCAAGGGTAATGTCATCATCAGTCGTAATGTAGAAGTTTCTTGTTGCTGAAAGTCCCAGTTTCCCTGGGTTCTTCAAGTCTTCAATTCGTGGCCATTTTATAAAAATAAGGAATATAACTGTTTTCTGCATGGAATAAGGTACATCAGAACAAAATCAGAATGGATCCAAACATTACAATCAAAAGGCATGGTACAGCCCAAAATGTACCAAACACAAATCTTCGTTTTGAGACCCAAACCATTACTTCTAACTAGCGACCAGCGATGTGTTCAGTATTCTCTTTCATATAACTTCACAACATTCGATTATTGAGATTTTATAGAAATCAATAATGAGGGTTAAACTGTTAAATTCATATAAATTAATCGTCTTTAGCAATATGGACTATAAATTATCACTGTATTTAATCAAAACATTTCAATGTTTCCCATCACCAATAGAGAAATGTTTATGCTTATCTCTCTTCTGGGGATTGAATTGATATACTGGTGCAATGTCTGTCAACAAAAGTGATTAGCACGGGGAATATACTAAAAATAAAAATAAAACCCGCTCAGTACTCTGACCTGAGTTATCTTGATGTTTACAAAGATGAGTCATTCATGGCATAGCCAGCGCATTGTAGCTTCAGTATTAAAGATTTCTCGACGTTGACCTCTAGCCTAGAGTGTGACCATAATTAATTTGATCCCAGATATATTGTCCTACAAGTTAATCTTCTGACTAATAGTTGTCTGAACACTGGAGCTGTCATATAAGTTAATAATACAGTGCATTCCTAGTTCGGCCGGACAGTTCTGCGGCGGCCTTGGACTGGGTGAAGATTGGCGCGCCTGCCGCTAGAGTAGTGCTGTAGCTACCGCTGACGCGCCAGTCAGTCGAGTTGGATCTGTCGTGAGGGAAAGACATCTGTGCGCGTGTTGAGTAAAATTATGTTGTCTCGTGGTGATAAAGTGTCTATTAATAATGGCTGAGTACACTTTAGAACAATGTACTTTTCTCGAAGATGCGTATGTGAAATACTCTTCTGCAAGAAGGTGTCGAAGAGAATTTGAACATCGATTTGCAGATGTTCGAATTCCTAGCAGGTCAACTATTCATAACCTTGTCAATAAAGTCAGACGTACAGGATCTTTCTTGAACAAGAAACGTGTTCAACAACGCCATGTACTGACAGAAGAGAAGCTTAATGAAGTAGGGGCCCAGTTAGAGCACTCATCCCGCAAATTGCTGTGACGTTTAGCACAAGAGGTTAACATTTCCAAGACGTCAGCTTTTGTGGCAACGAAACTTCTGAAACTTAAGTAGTACAGGGTAACTGTAGTTCATGCTTTACAACCACAAGATCCTGTAAGTAGGGTTAATTATTGCAATTAGTTTTTGCAGTCCATTCATAATGGCGACGTGGACCCACTTTTAACGTTCTTCATTGATGAAGCGTGGATTCATGTTCACGGTCACGTTTCTACCCAGAACAATAGATACCAGGCTACTGAAAATCCCCATATCATTCATGAAGTTTCTCACCACGCTGCAAAGGTTGGAATTCGGTGTGCAGTGAGCGCGAGTAGAATTATTGGTCCCATGTTTTTTGACACAACAGTTCAATTTTAAATAATTTTTTTCCGCAACTAACAAGAAATGAACGATTGAGTGGCTGGTTTCAGCAGGATTCAGCTACAGCGCACACCGCTGCGAATTCTATGAATTGCGAAGTGTGCTTGGTGACAGAATAATTAGTCGAGGATTGTGGCCACCTCGTTCCCCTGACCTATCTCCATGCGATTTTTATTTATGGGGAATGCTAAAGAATAAAATGTACGCATCAAATCCGCACACGTTACAAGAATTGAAGGACAACATCACGGGAGAAATACATGCACTCAGCCAACATGAATTTTTGCAAGTGAACCAAAATTGTTTTCGGAGATATAGGAAATGTGTTCGAGTTGAAGGTCATCACTTTCAACATCTGTTGTGATGCAGGTAAGCCTAATGTTAGTAGAGTAGTTAGTGTTCCGTACCCATGACTTGCCGGTTGTTTACGTGTAACTCTGGCGGCAGGCACACCAATCTTCACCCAGTCCAAGGCTGCCGCAGAAAGGTCCAGCCGAGCTACGAACGCACTGTATGTACATCTCTCACCATCACTATGAACCACGTATCGGTGTGAGATGGCGATTTCTCAGAGCTGTGATTTTGAAACTATAGTCACAGTCGGAACCAGTGACAAACCTAGCACAGCGACAAAATCAGAGGTCTGAAAATCATACCCCATCACTAATTTTTTGGAATGTCACAGAAACTGGAGCTCCCAGAGAAAACCTCTGTCACCTGGACCATGAGCTTGCCCATCATAAGTTTATAAATTGGAGATATGCCAGAGATCGAACAAGGGTGAACAGGATTATACATCCAGCGCTCCAGCTACTAGAACACTATGGTGGCTCATAATAATATTGTTTAAAATATTTTAGTAATGTATCTTTATCTTATTATGAATGGTTTTCATGTGTAAAATATGGCGACTCTTGAAAATGTTGGAATTTTGTATATTGCTAATTATCATTATCATCATTAACATCATTTACATTCTTACAAAAATGAATCTTACGAAATTAACTACGGCAATTCTATGTAGCAACTTTCGTGCCGTAGCACCATGGTCTAAGGCAGCGGTCATCAGCACAGTGCACCCTCAGGCTAGCGTCTCTTACCCACGGATAAGAGATGCACTTGCGTGCATCCATGGCTGCTGGCGGGTATGCTTTCTGCCTCTCCCTTCTGCACGATGGTGCATATTACGATACACTCCTTACCCTTTATCCATTTCAATGAGTGTTGACGACCACTGGTCTAAGGCATCATGCCTGGACTCGCATTACAAAATTCATGCTAGTTCGAGTCCTTATGGGAAAGGAATTTTCTCATGAAATTTCGGCCACAGTGCACAGAAGTGCCCATCAGCACTGTAATGAATTTTGGGAGATACTGGTAAGCTAGATAGCAAAATCCGATTTCGAAAACCAGCTTTAACAGCTGGGAGGTTACCTATCATGCTGATGACACATTACTCATGTATAGATTGTATGATTGTTCACCTCTGCTGAGACATGTGACCATGAGGCCAGCAGTCCGCCTTAGCCCTTCATTGGCTGTCATGCCACAAATTAACAACATGGTTCGCAAAATAATTGTGATAAAGGACAGACATAAAAAAATATTACATTCTGGGTGGTGAGATATCAATGCAAATATTTTACGTTCAAACACTTTGCATCATACAAGCTTACACACAGATGTTCTTTTTCTCTTACAATTTGAAATCTCTAAAAATAGCTTCTGAATTTTCCATACCCTGATAAAAACTGTATTATGAAATTCAAATGATTCCTAATTACAATGCTCTGAATAGCTACATTTCGACTAAACTTGATGAAATAAAGAGTGTAGAATTTATTATTCATGAATATGACGGAATTTCGCATTCTGATGTAAAAATAAACTGAGTGAAGGAAATGCCTGACTCCAAGATGTGTGGGGAAATATCGAACAGAAAAATATCTTCCTCACGCAAGAATTAATAATAATAATGAGTGCTGTCATGGAGGCCATAAGGGGCCATACATCATATGGGAACCTACAATTTTTTTAATTAATCGTTGGGGAAAAGAAAATGTTGTCTGTATGGAGCCATACGGCATACGGGTGCCTAACTTTTGTATGTGGAGATCTGTACTGATCTTAGATTATCTCTTGCTGTTCCTGTATTTTGTTTAATGTTCATAAACAAAAACTGTCCACCTCTGCAGCACTGGAATCCAGAATTATATAAAATAATGGTTGAAAAATAAAAAGTGCTGCAAATACACACTCCAAGATTCGAGACAAGTGTGCATCTACGGTGGGGATACATGGTGTATTGTTTAAATCAAGCTTGTTGTACAATTAAAATGTAAAGCAAAACTATTTCTTTACTTCTTTTTAATATTAAAAAAATAATTAAATAACAGTCGGAGAGATAGTGAGGGGAGAGTCAAATATATTTTAAGGGAGAAAACAAGGGGTGGGGCGTACGGGCAAGAAAAAAATTACCATGACAGCACTGAGAATAGTGATTAGATACAGGTACACTTTTCTAAGATTTAAAAATATGTAGAAAATGGATATCAACACTTCCTACATGCCTCTTTTAAATGGGTGAATTTATATTACGAAATGGCTATCTAATTTTTATATCTAGTATGTGCGTCAGAGTTCCCAAACGTTTAAGCACGTTCCTTGTTGCTTCTTACGTCGACTTCTCAAGTTACAGTTCCTAGAATCATTTTTTGTCTGTGATCTCATTCAAGGACACGTCTGCGTAAACTACGTCTGATTTTATACTTACACTAAGATACTGAATTATTTAGCGTTTACAACGTTAGATATAATTGTTGTACCTAAATTACCTTATTATCTACTGTTAAATGTAACATGCATTTTGAATGTGATCTAATCTTATAAGTGTATGTATAAATCATTCGGCAAATCAATTAAAAAAAATAAATAATGTAGGGCCTAATTTAATAATGGATATTGCGTATCTTCTAACAATTATTTGGCCATCAATTAAAAAAAAAAAAAAAGAAAATGTATTTTGTAGCATTACATTATTTTCACCACCAATTTCCTTACACCTCATCCATATTTATGTTCACATTAGATACTTTTATATACAGGCCTATCAATATTTGCGCCTTGTGCTGCTATAGAAAGCATCCACATCATAATAAGTTAGACTACATAATGGTGTTATCCACAGATAAAATAATAAAGTCCTCACCCTCAGATTTAGTTTGGTAAAAAAAAGCAAGGCGAAATAATAATGCTACCTACGTGATATCTTGTTCAATTATTCTTTTTTTGTCACCAACAGACTTGGGAATACCATCAACACGTAAATAAGTTCTTTTGGAAATGTTATGTTATAGGTTAGTTTTCTTTTATGCTAAATCTCCTTAACAACCAGCTCAACAAGTAAAAACCTATCATCGTAACTACATAAAAAGTTCGAAAACGTAATTTAATATCAATTACAATATTGTAAGAGATTTTATTATTTAAAACAACAATAATAAACGTAATTACAAAGTCTTCAGGTATAAGTAACAAGTACAATAGAAGTATTTTTACGCCTTATTCTTTCAATTAACTCATTTATGGAGTTTGTTTTTAACAAAGAAATGTCATTACCATATTAACATAATTTGACACCTGTTTTGAACGATGACAGATCTTACCATATATGTAGAACCACTTTCATCGCTGAATTCCTCTGTATCAGGTATAGAAAAATGCATTTTTATTACTTTATATCATGCCACTTGTGGCAATCACAAATTAAAAAATCGTTCCTCAAAAGCTTCAAATACGCACTGAATTGTATAAACAATTCAAAATAATAGACTCATCTTTCTACCATCTTGCTTCCGAAACACCCATTCGACCCTTTCCGTGCTCCAATCGCTCTAATCCACCAAGGTTGAAATACACGTGTACCAATTCACGATCTATCTTTCCCTACGCAATTATCACAAGAATCCAAGTAACAACTATAAGCTTTATGATATTCCAGAATTAAAAAAAAAGGTATAGGGTGAAACATTACAACAATTTTAAAGATCTAGGCTTGTTCGATATTCACAGGAAACGTTTTGAAATATTTTAATTTAAAATTCACAACACTGTCTTCTTTAGGCTAGGTACTATATGGGATAAGAGAATGTTTATCCAATTGTTACTTTGTTATAGCTTGCTTAATTTACGTAGGGTAATTTACTTCCTAAAAATCTGATAGCCTACAGTTTGGGGATTCCTGGGATTCTGATATTTCCTCAATATACATAAAGTTTAGCCAATAAGAGGAACTTTCTGGTTGAGAAGAGACAGAAATTAGAAAATACATTACGTTTAAAGGAGATGATTTTATTTAGAATGACTGAAAAGTAGATAAACGTGATGCTTACTAATAAAAGTAATTTGTAATTATTAATTGTTATGCTGAACCGTGCGACTTTTACCTGTACGCTAAATTTCTTTGTACTGACGTGACAAGTATATATCGTAGGTTAACTATTGTTAACAATGACTCGTACGAAATGAAAAATGATTTTCAAGAAATGGATGTAGGTGTTCTGAAATTTTAATTTACAGGAATGATAGAGATATGTAGATAATGTCTATAGCTGAATGGAGCATATTATTTTATTTACATATACTCACTACTTGTTAATTTATTTGTAAGTTGGCGAGCATGTTCGCATTTGTAAACAGCTGACCAATATCATTAGCTGAGGCTCAACGCAGAAGTGTACCATGCTTTCTCATTATTGAACTTATCAGCATGGTCCGATATTTAGTAAAAGGATTACTTTTCTTTTTTCATATATCATATCTTACGGGATTTGTATATTCAGAAGATATTTTAGGATGTGGCGGATTTGTTAAAAGTGATATAGATATAAATTTTTCTCAAGTTGAAGTAAAATTGTAAGTATAAAGTTGATGACAAGGCTATAATCGAATTTTGAATATAAGCTTAGTGTCCCTATAGTGTGACACCTAATATTAGTTATACTCATATAGAATAAACGGATAAATTTCAGAACACGGATACTTCTATCATCATTTTATATTTTTCTCTACATTTGTTGAGATACATGGGTTTTTTCATGGGGCGAATGCTACATTCATTACAGTTTACAGGATGATTACTGTATTGATATTTAGGCATACACACATGTGACCTTGTGCTTTTAAATTAATTTGTGTTGTGACATGATAACTTTACCTTTCAAAACATGTTAATGCTTTGGTATTCCTAGCAGCAACAGGACATTTCAGAATTATTTTAACCGGATGTGCCTCCTTTAGTGCACTGGTAGGCCTAGTTCTTTTGAAGAATCTGCCTTCCCCCCCCCCCCCCCCACTAATTTTATTAACATAACATGCGACGGGCCCGGAGCCAGAACGAATTAGTAGGGAAATGGTCCAGCGTCTTGGTCCTCTCGAGTGTTGGTAACAAGTGGAGTGAGGGGTGCGGGCTACAACCAGGGTGCGAATTAAGATTTCTGATGAGGGGGGGATAGAATCCTAGATAGAGAATACCATACATAAAATTATTGTTATCCTCATTCGATTCCGCTCAACGCTTGGTCGCACTGAGTTGCTTGTCTTGCATCTTGATTATTTTAATAATTATATCCATGAGCAGGCTTAAGACAAGATGTGTAATTCTTAAGTTATTGTTGTCAGCTTGCCGTGATGTTAATACATCAATATTATTTTATTTGCTTACTTTATACTGTAGGGTACTTTATAAACTATATCCGTATTAAAACAATTAGGCCTAAGTTATATTTTGTAAGGGGAGATAGAAGTTATCCTTGACAGGGATGTTAATATGAATTTATGAGAGGGGGATAACTTTCCCACGGGGGGGGGGGCGAAATTCCCCCATCCCCCCGTTAATTCGCACTCTGGTTACAACAGTATATTAGAATGTAGGCCTATAGGTAAGTACCGGTATCAGATTATTTTATATTGAACATATTTGTGGCTGCTATCTAAAACCACATTTTTATTACTATATACATCTCACAGAAGTCAGTGAAAAAAAAAAAGAAAAATTGTACGGTATCGCCTTCATTGTCGTTTTTCTGGATAATTAGGCCTACCTCTAAAACCTTGCCATAATGTTGCGAGAAATCAAGGTCAACACTGTACCGGACAGAGAAGTTTATGAGGTAATTATTCCAGGAAAAATACTTACGTTTCATGTGCTGACTTTTTTCCTTTTTAAGCCAAGAGAAAGTACAATTTTTTGGCCCCAATCAAACATCAGACCTACTTATATTTATATATATATATATATATATATATATATATATATATATATATATATATATATATATATATATAATATTTTACAATATGTTAAGTAGCCAGTGGCATAGCTCAGTCGGCTGAGCTGCTTGCCGAACTGTAATTGCGCTCGGGCGTGGGTTCGATTCCCGCTTGGGCATATTACCTGGTTGGATTTTTTCGAGATTTTCCCCAACTGTAAGGCAAATGTCAGATAGTCTCTGGCGAATCCTCGGCTTCATCTCGCCTCGCCAAATACCATCTTGCAATCACCAATCCCATCAATGCTAAATAACCCAGCAGCCAAAGTCTTTGGTCCAGAGATATTTCGATGGTGTTTGGGTAAAGGGAGATGAGTCATAAAAATGAGTTTTGAGATAAATAAAAATTAAACTTCGGGACCTTATTGCAAATAATTTTCTATACAAATAAAACATCGAATGCTAGTAGTATTTTGTTCTTTTTGCACACCCACTTATAGAATTTAACTTGTGTAATCATCTGCTGAACAAAACTCCATTTGCACAAAAATTGACTTAACTCCCTTTACCCGAACACCATCGAATTATTCGGGATCATTACGTAATAGTCATATTACCGGTACTTATCTTCACACGTTTCGTTTTTCCTTTGGTTTGAGGCTCACACGGCATAGTCACTAATGTTGGAACAGTTTGTTTACCTGTATTCTTGAGTTGCGTTGAAGTAAGGCTCTTAAAGAAGAAAACTTGCAATCCCTTATGCTGGTTTATTTTAACAACCCTATTTTGGTTAGATGATCGTCTATCTCTGCTTTGACATGTGAGCATAAGGCCAGCAGCCGGCTGATAGATCTGGGCCCTTAAAGAGCTGTAGCACCATAGATTTATTATTATTATTATTATTATTATTATTATTATTATTATTATTATTATTATTACGGTACAATATATTAAAAATTAGGTACTGTACAAATTATATGCATATGGACAAAATTGAGTAAGACTACAGACATATATAAAAAAAAAAAGAAGAAAGGTACTCCCGGGTTTCAGAAAAAAGTACCGGGGTGGTGCCCTGAAGTAGGCCATATGGTAAGCAGGATTTTTTTTTTGTGCTATGGCAGGGAGCTTTAAATCATATCTTATTGTGTGTGTATATATATATATATATATATATATATATATATATATATATATATATATATATTTAGAGAGAGAGATAGATACACACACACACACATATATACAGTAGAGTCCTGATTATCCTGTGAGAGCGCTGTTGGTTTTTGATCCTGTAATCTTAAAAGAGACAAAGGTCGAACCCAGTAATGTAGAAAGACGTTACTCACATATACATAATAAACGAGTTTTTATTCATATACAGTACAGTATACGAGGTTCATCCAGGAAGTAAGTTCCAATAGCCGATAAAGAAAACAAAAACATCAATAAGAAAGAGAAATTTATTGCACTATTTTACAGAGATTCATTGGCTACTTCTCAATATAGTCACCACCGTTATTGAGGCATTTATCATACTGGTGCACCAACGTTTGTATGCTCGTGTCATAGGAGTCTGGAGCCATGAAGTCACTGCTGTCTGCAGCTCACCATCGTTGTGGAAACGTTTTCCTGTCAGGAAGCGCTTCATGAGATAGAAGAGATGAAAATCACTTGGCGCAAGGTCGGGGCTGTAGGGTGATTGGTCAAAGATCTCCCATCCAAACTGAAGCAATAGATTCCTTGTGGCGTTGGCTGTATGGGGTCATGTATTGTTGTGCAAAAGCATAATGCCTCTTGTCAGTATTCCACATCTCTTGCTCTGGATCACCCTCCTCAGATTTCTCTATGTCTGACAATACCACTCAGCATTAACAGTCTCCTCTCGTGGCAAAAACTCTCACATGAGGACACCACGTTGATCCCAGAAGACAGTGCACATGATTTTTTGACAGAGATTGTCTGTTTGAATTTGGTCCTCACAGGTGAACCACTAGGCCGCCATTGCATGGATTGTTGTTTTTTTTCTGGTGTGGCATCGACACCCATGTTTCATCCCCAGTGACAACATTGTCGAGAAACTCGTCACCTTTTCTGCATACTACTGGAGGAATGTCAATGCTGTGCCCAGATGTTTCGTTTTGTGTTCATCTGTCAGCTGCTTTAGTACCCATCTTGCACATACTTTCCGAAAACCAAGCCACCGAAAGATAATTTCGTGCAGCAGTGAGTGAGACATCTGGAGGAATTGACCAGAGAGTTCCGAAATTGTGGAGTGCCGGTTCTGCAAAACTGCTTGCTGCACACTTTCCATCAGTTCTCGCATCACCAGGGATGGTCGGCCACTACAGTCTTCATCGTGCACATTGGTTCGGCCTTCAGTGAATTGCCTGCACCATAGTCTGACCATACTGTCGCTCATAATGTCGGGCCCATTCACACTGCACAATTGGTGATGGATCTCTGCTGGAAATTGCTTTTGAGCGTGCAGAAATCGGATAACTGCACAAATCTCGCAATTGGCGGGAGACAATATCAGTGCAGCCATTTTCTCCTAGTGCTGTGCAATAACTAGTGCCTTCACAAGACTGAAACTGCACTGCATTATTCCCACATACCCCCTCTCTACTGCTATGCATGCACACTTCTGTCAAACTAGTCATGCTACCTCTGGACGCGATTGGAACTTACTTTCTTGATGAACCTCGTATAATTGACTTTACAAAACCTTGTTATAGTTCAGTACTGTATATACGTACACTACTGTAATTAAAAAAAAGCAGTCCGGATAACACGGAAGGCTGGATAATCGAAGACTGAATAATTGGGACTTTATTATATATACTTATGGTTTTTAAGGAACCCAGAGGTACATTGCTGCCCTCACATAAGCCCTCCATCGGCCCCTATCTTGAGAAAGATTAATGCAGTCCCTACCATCATATCTCACCTCCTTCAAATTCATTTTAATATTATCCTCCCATCTACGTCTCGGCTTCCCCAAAGATCCTATTCCCTCCGGTCTCCCAACTAACACTCTATATGCATTTCTGGATTCACCCATATGTTCTACATGCCCTGCCCATCTCAAACGTCTGGATTTAATGTTCCTAATTATATCAGGTGAAGAAGACAATGCATACAGTTCTGTGTTGTGTAACTTTCTCCATTCTAGTGTAACTTCATCCCTCTTAACTCCAAATAGTTTCCTAAGAACCTTATTCTCAAACACCCTTAATCTCTGTTCCTCTCTCAAAGTGAGAGTCGAGGTTTCACAGCCATACAGAACAACCGAAAGGCCTAATATAACTGTTTTATAAATTCTAACTTTGAGATTTTTTGACAGCAGACTAGATGACAAAAGCTTCTCAACTGAATAATAACAGGCATTTCCCATATTTATTCTGCGTTTAATTTCCTCGCGAGTGTCACTTACATTTGTTACTGTTGCTCCATATATATACCTATGTTTTATTCTTTGAGTTTTAAGAATGCGATAGTCACTCTGAAGGGAAGATCAGTTTTTTGTTATTATAGTCTCTTATTATATTTTTTTTAGGTATACTAAACAAGGAAGTTTGAAAGATCACACTGATTGTGCACCAAATAATGGATACTATTTTCTGCCACTGTACGACAAAGGAGAGTACATCTTAAAAGTAAGAAATAATTTATATTTACGTTCTGCAGCACTTCTGTTTCATTATAGGCTTTATGAACATGTGATGAGTGTACTGTAATACTGGTGTGTAATATTTGCTTATTTTGACATGTTTTTCATGTTCACTCTATTTTAAATTTTCATAAGTGTAAGTTTACCAAGGTATTATTCTATACTGTAAATCAAGTTTTTTCTGGATAGACTATTGTCACATATTAAAAAGGCTGGAGTTTTGGACTTCAACCATCCTTATTTATTTAACACGAGCCCTCTATAGACCTTCCCATAAGTACTGGATTTAGAGTAATGAAAAAGGTATTATTTATTGATAAAATAAGAGGCCTACAAATTTTGTAGTCTCTTGATCACCTCAGCAAGATCTCTTAGCAGGAAAAAGTGATTCTGCCCTCTACATTTCAAGGTAGTTCACGTAACATGCAGCAACTATATCAAGATGCTATGTCTATTGTTTGAAAGCATGACAAACCTGACATTTTCTTAACTCTCACCTACAATCCGCAATGACCTGAAATAGCTACTGCATTAACTTTGAAAATGTCTGGTATTATTAATTGAAAATAAATCTGAAAATTTTGTATTTGGACTTTTAATGAACTTAGTTTGCAGCATTTGCTGCACAAGCTACAACTAGTAAATATATTTAAGGCAGACAGAATTATTAACTCTGACAGAAAATATCAACGTTGCCAACTCTTGCATTTGTAGAACATACATTTTATGATGGAAGCTGAAATTGCCCTCTTCATCAGAAGGTGAAAGTTTTGGTAAATAATAAATAATATGTAACTAATATTTGTGTTTTTTTCTTTCTCCAGATTGAACCGCCTGCAGGATGGAGTTTTGAACCAAAGGAAGTTATTTTGAATGTTGATGGCACCACAGATCAATGCAGCCAAGGAAAAGATATTAATTTTATATTTAAAGGCTTTGCAATAACTGGAAAAGTAAGCAATCATTTGATTAATAAATAACGATAAGAACCAAACTCTGTTTCACTTAAATTTATTACACATAACAGTTTTTCAAATGTATATACTGTTCTGGCCTGTGACTTTGAGAACATAAGATCATGTACAAATATGGATATCTAGTATGCTTTGGGGACTCTAAACTCAGTCAGGATAATCTCCAAACTGATAGAAGATTATAATATCACTCCAAGTACTGTTTTCGCGCTACAAGTTGGCGCGGGGAGTAGATAGGCGGGACGGGGGAACTTTACGCTACACTCTGACCTGAAAACTTCAGTCCACTTACTTGGCTACACGGGAATGGAGTCAGACATAAAAGATTCCGCATCTTCGGTGCTGTCGCTATGACTATCATTATCACATTTTTCAAAATTTCTGGAGTATGATCTGTCCATGATAATCGTCTGTTTATGTTCCAGCCGTGTATATTAATTCTAATCTCTCAACAAAGCCATTAGCCCCACCGCCCCCATCCTGATGAACAACAATGAGTGTTCTGGACACATTTACGGTAGTCAAAACTCCCGTAACATTTTTATCGTACCAGACCTTGGGAAACGTTAAATTGGTAGGGCTATCTATCCGCATTTCGTCCAGATACAAAATCGGTTTTTCCACTTTCCTAAGCTTTCTTATTTGCTGTAGATATCTTCACGTATTCTAATTTACAGTGTTTTCCTCATTTTTTTTTTTTTTTTGCTGCAAACTTCTTCCACCTGAAATCCTTTTTCTTCAGTATTCGTCTTAATGTTGTCTTTCATTTCAAATCAATTTTCTCTTGTAAAAGGGTAGACGTTTGTTGCAGCTTGGTACTATTTTTTTACTTGTTATTTAACGACACTGTAATAACTACTAGCTTCTTCAGTGTCGATTGAATTGATGATGGCGAGATGATATTTGGCGAAATGAAACCAAGGATTCGCCATAGATTACCTGACATTCGCCTTCCGCTTGGGAAAACCTCGGAAAAAACCCAACCAGGTAGTCAGCGCAAATGGGAATCGAACTCACTCCCGAGCACAACTGCAGATCAGCAGGCAAACGCGCTACCTCCTGAGCTACGCCGGTGGCCCTCTTTCTTTTTCAAATAAAAATTCTCAATTATATCTTTTTTGTCAATCTCCCGTCGAAGTCATCTACATTTGCGTTTCGGTAGTCTGGATGTTTACATTTTTTTTTCTCCCTCAGGTGTCGACAACGCACTTTCTTCTGTGCAGTCTTTCATTTCATTCCTTATACGCTGTATTGTTCTTGTGGATACATTAGAGTACTTTTCTACCTTTGCTGTAGTTTCGTAAGAGGAATGCAAAGGCACTGTTGTTCTTTTTCTTCATCACAGAATTATTTTGCACTTCTAATAATATTCCTTTCTTCACTATAGATTGTCAATCCTTGTTTCCTCTTTGTCGACATATTTACAATAAACAAAAAACTGCTATAAACCTAAATAACAGTATACAATAACATAAATTCTATTAACTATATTATTATCAACACTATTAACACGAAAAGCAAAGGATAACTAAAGCAATACAAGATTTGTGGTATACTGAAAACAATTGTCTTGTTGAAACTGATAAAACACTACAGTAAAAACCCCACTATTATTTTCACAAAGTCGCAAAGACTCATAGACATGTGCAGTAGATGTTTGTGAAACAGGAATATTGCAGTGAACAGCACGGTGCGCATGCGCGACTGTTTCCCCTCCACCCCGTCTAAGTACTTCAGCCGCCTTCTCCTGGCGTGACAACAGTAAATTACCAAGGTATTATCCTATACCGTAAATTAAGTTTTTTCTGGGTATATTATTGTCACATATTAAAAAGGCTGGAGTTTTGGACTTCAACCATCCTTTTGAACAAGAGCCCTCTATAGACTTTCCCATAAACAGACCTACTGGATTTAGAGTAATGAAAAATCATTACCTTAAAAAATTCCAAAATGCTTGGAGGAAAGCACCAACTTTGAAACAGGCGAAATTTCTTATTACGAATCCATGGTTTAACTTTAATTAATTTTTTGTTTCATATAACAGAAAATGCATAAATGTGGTGCCAGGGATACTGACAAGTTACTGTTGTTTGGATAAGTACTATAAATCATGGGTATTATCGATCTTTGTACATGTAGGTGATATGGATAGGAAGAAGTAACTTGTAAACATATTTGCTCCAATGTCCTAAATTAATGGAGCTATGCGCAAAATTTGTTTGTTAGCTCCTAATGATCATAAGAGAAATTAAACCAGTTAATCTATGCTAGTTTATGCTTGCTTATAGACTGCATATAAAACATAAATGGACACATTATTGTGCGTATTATTATGTATTAAGAATTATAAAATCATTCTTCAGACACTCTTCTAGGTTTAGAATTCAAATTTCAGTTTACAGTAAAATCTCTTGTAACCGGCACCCAAATAACCGGCAATACCGAAACAATGGCACTTTTGGCTGGGTCAAAAAAAATGTTTAAATCTGCCACATTGCCACTGTCTGGGACGTAGTTTTGCCACATTAGGAAGTTCGCACGAACTTTCGTTTTCAGTGAACCTAAAATTAATGTATTATTATTTTGTGTTGTGTGATGTGTTTTAATAAAGAAAATTCCACACAGTTATTATGTTTATTTAGTTATGTTCGGACTGTCAGTGTTGCCACATTAGGAAGTTCGCACGAACTTTAATTTTCAGGTGAATATTCTAAACTAGAATTAATGTATTATTTGTGTTGTGTGATGTGTTTTAATAAGGAAAATCCACACATTTTTTTGTTTATTCAGTTATGAACAAGTGATAGAGAAATAAGTTTCACATGGATGCAGTTTCAACATTTGGCACCATGAAATACGAACTTTTTTTTTTTTGTATATAACGGTATTATTCAATTACCCAGCAAAATCTCGTATCTGGAACTAGCCTGGTTCCTTTTGTATCTGTTATGAGAAATTCTACTGTATTTTGTTATAGGTTCCATATACCATTACTTTTCTGCTTTCCTTTTGCAATGGTACTTCTACAATTATTTGTGATGTATATATGATAATTTCTTTCAAAACTTTGGATTTTAATGTCATTAATTGGATCTTCACTTCCACTAACATGCCACTTGCTACTTATCTGTTCCTGCACATTGTGTAGTTTGTGTACCCTGTTATGTTGTACATAGCATTCGGTTCTCTCAGAAGATATATTGGCTCCATTGATGATTAGAATATTTATATCATCCCCTCTGCTCAGCATATTAAAATCATGTCTCACAGAACAAGAAGCAGCACTGCAGTTTACTTTCAGAATTTCTGCTGTGTCATATTGCTGCTTATATTCAGATTTACTATCTTGTGTTTATCTTCTTGGTTGTTGATGTCAAATTCGGAACACAATAGCCCTATAGAACAAAAAGTATTGTGAAACTATAACAAAATTAATAAAAACCTGTTTCGATAATCTTGATCTCTATAGTCCCGTCGCTCTAATTTCCGGCAGCCAATCACGTTGCAGGTCGGCTACATTTAAACGTGTGCGTCTTGTGATTCGCTGATGAAGACGTTAAGCATTTCCTAAGACTCGATAAATACTTAATATAATCGCCCGCCGTTTTGGCTCTTTCGTTTGCGTTCGCAGAAAGGACACGAGGACGTTATTTTCCGCTTATTTATTTGCTGAATTACAGCGCGTTTGATTTATTATCATAGGAGCTACGACATGATAATATTTAACGGTGTGGCAAATAGATCCCTCGTCTGGTAGCTCGGCAACGAAAGAACAAAAATGGCGAATGATACAACCTACCTAGACTTTATAGAGCCTTGACTTCCTAAGATGTAAGCAAAGAGGAGGAGTCACGCCGGGAATAACAGCATTGCGACTATAAAAGACAAAAAAATTAAAGAATAAGTCGTATGTCCACTAAGGAGAAGCTTGATAAATTTGTGCTGAACTACATAATTCGTATAAAAATGTCTCGCATATTCCTCACACAACAGAGGAATTAAAAGTAATACTGGTATAAAGATAGAAGTTGCAAAGATTTAATTATACTAAGAATTTAAAATTATCAAAGACAATTTCTTAAAATGATGCCAAGAGTTTCTATGTGTGAATGGGCAGCATCTTGAACAGTTGCTATTGTGAGGACTAGTGTTTCTATTATTTTGGTTCCATACTTTTATTAATGTGTAGGCCTATATTTATTTTGATTTTGATATTAAGAATTTCACGCCAAAAATTCATTCACAGCATATACCAGAAAATTAGATGAGGTTGACTCATAATGCCAAACCTTCATTAGTAGGCTACTGATTGTCTGTTACTCCTATCATTGAATGTACATGGTGAATTCTAACTGCTTGCTTTATACCAACATTTATATTTACAGGTTGTTAGTTCTGGAACCAACGTGGGACCAAAGGGAATAAAAGTATCATTACATCCTGACAGTGATCGTGGTTCACTTCCATTTCAAGAAGTACCGACATCAGAAAATGGCGACTTCCAGTTTACACCTGTTCTTCCAGGAAAATATTTGGTTAAGGCATCTCATCCTAGATGGAAACTTAGCAAGAATTCAGTAACAATTCATCTTGTCAAGGAAAATGTTAAAATTCCACCAAATAGTCTGGTTGTGAGAGGTTATGATGTTTCTGGATTGGTCACAAGTGATAATGAACCAATTAAGGGCGTCAGTTTCGTTCTTTTTCAGGCCGAAGGGGTAAGTATGTGTATCATTAGTGTTGCTGCTGCTGCTCTGTTATTCTCATTTCAAAAAGTTATGCTTGAAAAAGAAAGAATAAATTTCCTTCTGCCATGTATATATCACATGTCTTGTATAAGTTACATTACATTATATATTTTTAATTACACTGTATTTGTAATTATCTGGTATTTCAGGTTCATCCTGTGGGTGATATTCAAGACTGTGATAAGAGTCCACTGAAAGGCTTCAAGATGAGTGGAGTTTCTCCGTTGTGTCATGTTAACTCAGATGAAAGGGGGCAGTTCGTTTTCCCTTCATTGCCACCAAACACATACAAAGTAGTTCCACATTATGAAGGTCCCCATAGTATCAAGTTTGACGTCAGACCTGTTGAAGTTGTTTTCACAGTTGGTCATGAGAGTCTTAAAATTGATACTGAATTCAAAGTAAGTACACATTTGTTACTAATACTGTTATGTGTTTACTTTGGTTAAATTTGTAGAGTTAACATTTAATATTACAGCAGAAAAAGTTGCAAAAGAACTATGATAAAACCGATACTTTGAAATAAATAGATACTGTATCAATTTCTGTAAGATGACTATACAATTTTTGTGAGTGTAAGTGTAAATTGATCATTATTTGTACATTTGGCAGATGAGTGAGTTACTCTTGTGTTGCAGTCAAATTCTATGATGAAAAGGTATCATACATATAAATACATACATACATATATATATATATATATATATATATATATATATATATATATATAAACAGGTAGGATATTTGCAAATCAAGATTTAAGGTATAACTCCCTGTAAAGTTGATTTGAATAATTTCGAGGGAAAAGTTGTTCCGGGGCCGGGCATCGAACCCGGGACCTTGGTTTAACGTACCAACGCTCTACCAACTGAGCTACCCGGGAACTCTACCTGACACCGATCCAATTTTTCCCTCTATATCCACAGACCTCAAAGTGGGCTGACAACCGTCAAGCAACCAACTTCGAGTGCACACTAACTCCGTGTGACTTAAATTGTGGTTTTCTGTTAACGAACAGTAACAGTATTATGCAAATCAAGATTTCAGGTATAACTTCCTGTAAAGGTGATTTGAATAATTTCGAGGGAAAAGTTGTTCCGGGGCCGGGCATCGAACCCGGGACCTTGGTTTAACGTACCAACGCTCTACCAACTGAGCTACCCGGGAACTCTACCCGACACCGATCCAATTTTTCCCTCTATATCCACAGACCTCAAAGTGGGCTGACAACCGTCAAGCAACCAACTTCGAGTGCACACTAACTCCGTGTGACTTAAATTGTGGTTTTCTGTTAACGAACAGTAACAGTATTATGCAAATCAAGATTTCAGGTATAACTTCCTGTAAAGGTGATTTGAATAATTTCGAGGGAAAAGTTGTTCCGGGGCCGGGCATCGAACCCGGGACCTTTAGAGTTCCCGGATAATGTAAGATGTTCGCATTCAGGACACAAATCGAAGGACAAACACTGATACTTTGGCTTCAGATGCTGAACTCTTGTTTTTGCGTGTGAATGCAAGTATAATTAATGAAAAGAAGAGAGAAAAAAGCCACAGATAATGGATGCACAACTTAAAAAAAATAAGTAGTCAAAACTCTTATGATTTTGTTATGAATTATTTAAAAACTTGAGGATAGTCGTGAATTTAAACATGTCTGTAACAGAATTTGAGACATATCTTGTTAAGGAAGTTGTTGTTGTTTTCTAATGCCAGGCGTTTGACAATAAAGTCATTTGACCTCTTGCACTCCAATATTTTTCAAAGATATAATCATGACCAGCCACTGAAGCACAGATTTTGAGGTGTTCCGAATCCATTTCTTGGTTTGAGTTGCACAATGGACAGTTAGGGGACTGATATATTCCAATTCTATGCAGGTGTTTGGCCAAACAATCATGGCCTGTTGCCAATCTAAATGCAGCTACAGACGATTTTCGTGGTAAATCGGGAATTAACTGTGGATTTTGATGCAGAGAGTTCCATTTTTTCCCTTGGGATTGTGTTATCAAATTTTGTTTGTTGAAGTCTAAGTATGTATAATCTTTTCGCTGTAAGAAAAATCCTAATATAAACAATAGCACGTGACTGAAGTGAGGCTTCATTGGCCGCTGTTTGGCGCCATAGATTCTCAGTACGTGTTCCCGCCTATTGTTGTACATTCTGTTTTATATAAACATTTCTCGTTACTCGTCAAGTAGACCTAACCTCACTACTATGCATTCGTTTGCTTAGGAAACATTTACTTTATAATTACTCTAATTAAAACTAACATAACTTATTATATACATTTAAGACTATTTGTTTTTCTCCGCTTTTGAGAGGGTTTCTACTCTTATGATTAATAACCACACACACACCAAGGATGCAGAAGCTATACTTCAGTATCACGTGCTTACGTGAACATCTACGAGGTCAAGTGACTCCAGCTTGTTACAAGAACAGACTACCTCGGTATTACTGTTTGTATTCATCCACGTTCATAGTACATAACAAAATATAAAAGTAGCTTTTCTTTTACTTATCGTTTTACATATGAGTGAAGTTATATGTTTCATTGTATTTAACAACTAGAATTCAATTTTTTATTTTCAAATAATACAAGATGATAGTTTCCAAATACGGACTATATTTTCCTGCTTTATGTGAGTGTTTCGACTGTGAGCCAGTCACGGGTATGACAGCCACGTGCTTGTGTTTACATTAGGATTTTTCTTACATCGAAAACAGTATAGATTTAATAAATCTTTTCACAGAGTAATATGTAGATTTAGTAACAGGTGGTCTGTAAGTAGCAGTGCTGCCCTTCTTTGCTAAAGCATCGGCATTCTCGTTTCCCAGGATTCCACAATGGGATGGTATCCATTGGAATACAATTCTTTTATTGAGTGATATTAATTGAGAGAGCATTTTAGTTATTTCTGCTGTTTGAGATGAAGGTGTGTGTTTAGAGACGATTGATAGAATAGCTGCTTTGGAGTCTGACAATATAACCGCATTCTTAAATTTACTGATGTGGCATAGAAGATTCCTGAGACTTTCACTTATTGCAATGATTTCTCCATCAAAACTTGTTGTTCCATACCCAAGAGATCTATAAAGTGAGAAGAGACAGCATGTAACACCTGCACCGGCACCTTGTTCTCTGGAGATCCGTCAGTGTATAAATGAAGCCAGTTTTGTGGAGGGTATCTAATATTAATTGTCTCTAAAGACAATTGTTTCAGTATTTCAGTGTTTACTTCTGATTTCAGTATTTCTTCTGTTAAATTTAGATTATATTCTATATTTAATAGAGTTAAAGGGTTTGGTTTAATTTGTAAGTTTTGTTTTAAATTCGGGATATTGATTTTCTGTTTTAATTCTTGAACAATGGATATGAAACTTTTTTGAGTTTTCAATCTACAGAGAGGACTGTATGAATGCCAATTGTTTCCTGGTAATCTGATAAGTTTTTCATATTGAATCAGTGCTTTTTCTTCTATTGTCATTTTGATGCTGTTAATATTAGTGAGGAATCTCATAGAATCTATTGGAGTTGTTTTGATTCCACCAGTAATGAGTCTGAGAGCTTGGTTTTGAACATATTCTATGTCGTTTATGAAAGGTGAAGTAATTAAAATTTCTCCGCAGTATGTCAGCACTGGCTGTATAAACATTTTGTATGTAGTGTTCAAAGTATTCCTAGAGCATCCCCATTTCTTTCCTGCTAGTCTTTTTAGAAGGGAGAATCTTTTACGAGCTTTTTCAGAAATGTATTTCAAATGGTTGCTCCATGTTAACTTACTATCGAAAATAACTCCAAGATATTTGGATTCATAAGTCCTAGGAAGGTGTTGGCCATTGTATTGGATATTGAATTCTCTTTCTTTTTTACCAAGTGAAAATATTTGGTAGTTACTTTTGCTTAAATTGAGTGTCATCAAATTTGATGTATTCCATTCATGTAGTTGATTTAGAGCTTTAAGAGCAGAATTTTGAATTTTGTCTCTATGTCTGTAAGATCCGGAAGTCCACAAAACTATATCATCTGCAAATAGTGCTGTTTTCATGTTTGATTCCTCTAATAGGGAGGGTAAGTCATTTATATAAATATTGAATAAAGTTGTGCTGAGGACAGCGCCCTGAGGTAGACCTCGATATGTTTGTCTGTAACTAGAAAGTGAGTTATTGAATTTAGTGGCAATGAATCGTTGACTAAGGAATTCTGATATCCATTTGAACATATTGCTGGAGATACCTAATTTCTGGAGTTTTAGTAATAATTTACTTCTCCAAACAGAGTCATATGCTAGCTGAAAGTCAATAAATATTGCCAAGGTATCTTCTTTCTTGTTAAAACTGTCTTTTATTTCTTGGCCGAGGAAGTTAAGGAAGTACAGCAGTTCAAAACCATACCATTGTGACGTAAAACTTTCGTCCCTTGATGAACTAGTCTTTAAGGGTGCTATTCATAGACATTTCGCTAGCCCGCGCTATGAGCATGCTAAACAGGATTCATATCATATCACTAACACTGGTTTATGAATACGAAAAACGTTAGTTCACTCATCATACACTGAAAGCCCATGCTAAGAATGTCTATGAATATGGCCCTATATGGGTTTAACGTTCTCAAATTTCTGCAAAGACTGTGATTTCAAATTGTGAATTTTATTCTTCATTTCCTATTCATTGACATTGAATATTGCCTCAAATTCTACAAAATTGTTACATTTTAATTGTCTGTTGTTCGAGTAAGTAGGATCCCACAAACATATAGTACGAAATTCTTTAATCAGTTTTATTGTATTGACTTTCAACCACTTCATTTCTCGTGCAATTTGAAATGCGGTAATAAACAAATAATACATGCACAAGGCAAGAAATAGGCACATGTACACTCAGCAGAACTTCGAGACATGTGCCTTGTATTTTTTTCCGAGCATATACAAGGCACATGTTCCTAACAATTTTTCAAGTGAATATTTGCGTACAGATACTAGAGATAAATCCTAAGTACCTGTGATTTGTGCTTTTACATTTGTACACTAAATTCAATAACTCACTTTCTAGTTACAGACAAACATATCGAGGTCTACCTCAGGGCACTGTCCTCAGCACAACTTTATTCAATATTTATATAAATGACTTACCCTCCCTCCTAGAGGAATCAAACATGAAAACAGCACTATTTGCAGATGATATAGTTTTGTGGACTTCTGGATCTTACAGACATAGAGACAAAATTCAAAATTCTGCTCTTAAAGCTCTAAATCAACTACATGAATGGAATACATCAAATTTGATGACACTCAATTTAAGCAAAAGTAACTACCAAATATTTTCACTTGGTAAAAAAGAAAGAGAATTCAATATCCAATACAATGGCCAACACCTTCCTAGGACTTATGAATCCAAATATCTTGGAGTTATTTTCGATAGTAAGTTAACATGGAGCAACCATTTGAAATACATTTCTGAAAAAGCATCAAAATGACAATAGAAGAAAAAGCACTGATTCAATATGAAAAACTTATTAGATTACCAGGAAACAATTGGCATTCATACAGTCCTCTCTGTAGATTGAAAACTCAAAAAAGTTTCATATCCATTGTTCAAGAATTAAAACAGAAAATCAATATCCCGAATTTAAAAGAAAACTTACAAATTAAACCAAACCCTTTAACTCTATTAAATATGGAATATAATCTAAATTTAACAGAAGAAATACTGAAATCAGAAGTAAACACTGAAATACTAAAACAATTGTCTTTAGAGACAATTAATATTAGATACCCTCCACAAAACTGGCTTCATTTATACACTGACGGATCTCCAGAGAACAAGGTGCCGGTGCAGGTGTTACGTGCTGTCTCTTCTCACTTTATAGATCTCTTGGGTATGGAACAACAAGTTTTGATGGAGAAATCATTGCAATAAGTGAAAGTCTCAGGAATCTTCTATGCCACATCAGTAAATTTAGGAATGCAGTTATATTGTCAGACTCCAAAGCAGCTATTCTATCAATAGTCTCTAATCACACACCTTCATCTCAGACAGCAGAAATAACTAAAATGCTCTCTCAATTAATATCACTCAATAAAAGAATTGTATTCCAATGGATACCATCCCATTGTGGAATCCTGGGAAACGAGAATGCGGATGCTTTAGCAAAGAAGGGCAGCACTGCTACTTACAGACTTGTTACTAAATCTACATATTACTCTGTAAAAAGATTTATTAAATCTACATACTTAGACTTCAACAAACAAAATTTGATAACACAATCCCAAGGGAAAAAATGGAACTCTCTGCATCAAAATCCACAGTTAATTCCCGATTTACCACGAAAATCGTCTGTAGCTGCATTTAGATTGGCAACAGGCCATGATTGTTTGGCCAAACACCTGCATAGAATTGGAATATATCAGTCCCCTAACTGTCCATTGTGCAACTCAAACCAAGAAATGGATTCGGAACACCTCAAAATCTGTGCTTCAGAGGCTGGTCATGATAATATCTTTGAAAAATATTGGAGTGCAAGAGGTCAAATGACTTTATTGTCAAATGCCTGGCATTAGAAAACAACAACAACATTTGTACATGTGCTGAGGCACAAGTATTGATGACAAATGCCTCAATGTGAACATAGCACAATAATACTGAGCCATGCTGTCTGGTACGCTGAAACCACTGCTAGTTTTGTTTCAAGCTTGGATAATGGCAACTTTGACTACTTGTTATTAATTTTCATACTTAATGACTACACGTAATATGAGTTTCTTCATTATTTTTGCCATGAGTGAGAGGAAAGAATATCAGTAAATATAAAACCTCTCTCTCTCTCTCTGTTCTACAGTGCACGGCATATACAACCTTCAGCATTATAGCTGGTTGTAGCACAGATGTTTAGTGGGGAGATCTGACCGCTTTCTCACATAGGAAGAAAACGAATCGGCAATGAATGTCAGTGATTTAGGCCATTAGTTTCATACAAATAATGCGCCGGTAAAATAAGAAGTAGTAAGAAAACTTTATATTGATCTTACCTTTTATCAAAGCATATGTTGAAAATAATGTTCACCTTTTATGGATGCAAGAACCACATCAGAGAAACTTGCCTATGTTCAGACAAGAATACAGCTAAGTCCTAGGAAATCTTCAGGCTGATTACCAAAAGAATGTAAGATGTCACAAAGATCAGCATTAAGGGGACTGAAAATGCTGCACTTTTATCCTTACAGAGGGACTATGGTTTATTGATAACAGCAAGAGGATCCAGCCATTTGCGTGAATTTTTGTGATTGGCTGTTGCAGTCTGTTTATGACAGTACTGTTCATCCATCTCATTTAATAAAGATTGAGATAGTAGGCCAATGATGATACAAAGGAGAAGAGTTCAGTTGGCACTGTGAATCGGGTCCCGGCATAGCTCAGATGGAAAGAGCACTCAGTGCGCAGGGCTGAGAGGTCCTGGATTCGATTCCCGGTGCCGGAACGAATTTTTCTCCAATAATAGGTATCTATATGTATGACTACATATAGTCATAGATTATTCAATGAAGACGACTAGGTCCTCATGTATGAATATAAAGTATGTATATCAAAGACAGAGAAGGTTGGTTCTATTTATGAGGTTATGTTCACTCTTAGGATATAAAGTACTGGGACACTGAAAATCCTCATTTAATACATATATGAAGTTCCTCTTCACAAGTAGGAAGTGGATGTGTGGTGTGGCATTGCTGCATGCAGGTTAATTGTCTCCATTTTCTTTTTACAATACACTCAACTCACAACGTTATGTGTGAGACATACAGATACTTTTTTTTTTTTTTTTTTTGCAATATTGACTGAAGATGAAAAAGAGTATGCTTGCTTCCAGCAGGATAACTCCTCTGCACATACAGTTGCTATATCGTTAGAGCATTATAAAAAGTGTTTGATGATTGTATAATTAGTCACAGTCATTTGTCAACTCTTTCCCCGAATTTAAATGTTACTGATTTTTATCTGTGGGGGAATTTGAAACAGAAAATGTATGTGAACAATTCACACTCTCTAGAAGAGCTGGAGAATGAAATCAGGCGAATGCTAAGTGAAATTACAAATAGAGTTGCAGAAGGTATTTCAGAATTTATTTTCTACACTAATGTGATTCTTGCATCCAGAAAAGTGGACATTTTCAACATATGCTTTGATAAAAGGTAAGTTCAACATAACGTTTTCTTATTACCTTTTACTGGTGCATTATTTGTATGGGACCATAGGCCTAGATTACTGCCATTCACTGCTGATACCTTTTTCTCCAGTGTGAGAGAGTGGTTGGATCTTCCCATTAAAGACGCACATCATGAGCCAGTAAGATGTATTAACCACGCACTGTATTATATTCATAATAAATTGTTCTGTATACTGAATACCATCAAAGTTTCTTACAGTATAATTCTTACGTTCAAATTACTTTTTGTAGGTGAAAGGCTTCAGTGTTAGTGGACGCGTGTTGCTTCGATCAGGTGGCAAAGGAATAGAGGGAGCACTTGTATTGCTGGATGGAAAAGTAAGCAGTACAACTAAGGCTGATGGAAGCTATCATTTGGAAAACATGCAAGCTGGTTCTTACTTGCTGCAGGTTCAAGCACGTAAGTGGTTTGTTGTGAGGTGAAGGAATATGTGAAGCAGAGACAAATGTGCAATATTGTTATTCTTGTACATGAAATATTTTGTTTGGTATATAATTTTCAAATGCATTCAGTAAGAAGTCTATTTGCTTATGAGTAAGCCTGCAAATGTTGATATTGATTTAGTCATTAACTTTTAATTCTTTCGTAATTTACTTGTTTAGTCTTTATTGTATATTGGTACAGCTGTTTTCAGTGTATAATAACTTTGTTTCTGCTGTATGAATGCAACTTGCATCTTTATGCAGTTTTATTCACATTTCACATCAGTACAAAATGATATGTACTGCTATTACTTTATTATTAAATTTAATCTTTGTGTCTAATGATTTCACATTTTGTATGAGCATTAGTTTTTTCTTTCATTATTAAAAATAATGTCACTCCCGAAATATTTAAAATACCGCACTCATACGTGGATTATTGATTAGGCTTTCTGCTCGTCATGGTTATATCGCTTTGAATTCCAATTTAACAACTGTTATTTTTAGATGGTATTATTTTCCAATCAAATATTATAGATGTATTGCTCTTTTTAAGTTGTCTCATGAGTTTCTATAAAGCAACGTTATCTGCACACAGTATTATACATATTTTAATGGCGGATACTTAACTTTTAGGTCATTTTACCACAGTGGCCCCTCTTGAAGAAACACGTATTTTAACTTTTAGGTCATTTTACCACAGTGGCCCCTCTTGAAGAAACACGTTGTATTTTAACTTTTAGGTCATTTACCACAGTGGCCCCTCTTGAAGAAACACGTTGTATTTTAACTTTTAGATCATTTTACCACAGTGGCCCCTCTTGAAGAAACACGTTGTATTTTAACTTTTAGGTCATTTTACTACAGTGGCCCCTCTTGAAGAAACACGTTGTATTTCAACTTTTAGGTCTTTTTAACCACAGTGGCCCCTCTTGAAGAAACACGTTGTATTTTAACTTTTAGGTCATTTTACTACAGTGTCCCCTCTTGAAGAAACATGTTGTATTTTAACTTTTAGGTCATTTTACCACAGTGGCCCCTCTTGAAGAAACACGTATTTTCTCTAGAGTGTTTATAATATGTTATTCCTTCCCACCTCTTCGACACAATGGACTTATTATATTCCATTATCACTTTTCATGCAGCTATTTTGAATTAGATGAGTGATTGATACAATTTGCTTTCAATTTGTATTTATATATATATATTTTTTTTTTGCTAGGTGACATGAAGTTTCCTGAAATGAATGTGAAAATCACACCTAACACTCCACAGTTGGCAGATGTGTTCCCATCTTCATTCAAAGTCTGTGGGCACGTAGCTCCTCATAAACTGATATCGGGAACTACTGACAGTGGATCAAGCTCAGTTGTACTGACCAAAGAAGGAAGCACTAGTCAACCCATAATTGTAGATGCACAGAAGGATACTGGAGAATTTTGTGTCTTTTTGGAGCCTGGAAAATATCAGGGAAAAGTGAAAGTTTCTGAACTGGAAAAGAGCAGAGGTTTACAGTAAGTTTCATGTTTCATTGCATTATTTGCAAGCAAATAAGTGTGTGTTTTTAACAGTTATGTTTTATTTTCTTCTGGAAGTTCTTTTGATTTAACGTTTTGTTACAAAATGCTTTGGACTAGTAACATGGAATGAAAGCTGATTTGAGTTCTCCCGGCAGAAGACATTTTTTCATGAAATCTCGACTATTATATGCAGTGGCGTAGCATGAAATTTTGAGCAGGGGAAGCTAACTCAAGTTGTCTTTCATGCACATATGAGAAAACGTGTTACAAACATATAATCTTAAAATAAATAGTAGTCAATGTCAAGTCAGCAGTCCGAAGATTGGTTGGAACCTCGTAAGTAACACCAATAAGGCATGACCTCAAATGGTACGTAGTAAAATATAATTTCACTGTTTACACATACAGTATCTCTAACAAATAGACACGTATACGTATAACATTAGCTCACTCCCTGTCATACTTAGAGAAATCACAATATTAACGATCAATAGATACAGTATTACTACCATTACGTAAGTATGCGTCTGTGTTTTGGTTATGTCCTTCATTGACAGCAAGGGAGTCAGTCATTTGTTTTCTAAATCACACTTTTGTTCGTCAGTCTTGATAATAGAATTATCCTAAAAAATTCAAGTAAATTGGTGTCAGGAACTGCTATTTCAATCATTATTTATTATATCAGCCACATTGCACACTAACACTTCAACTGAACACAACTCACGAAAGGGATAACTCGGAAACTAAATTATTTTCAATGTAAAAGCTAGCTTCTTGCGAGCCTTGCGACCAGGGTAGTTTAGTTAGAAAGGAATGGAAAATCTGTGGGGTTACAGAAAAGAATGAGTGAAAGAAACCAGTCTGCTTGGAAGCTGGTGTGTGCAGGCTTCTTGTTTACTGCTGCATCACAACATTTAACACATAAATATAAACTCTATTAAAATTAATAAATAATTTTGTTCATAAACTGCAGGTTTATTATGAAATTATTATTTACTGGGGAAGCTGAGCTTTTTAGCTTACATTGACGCTACGCTACTGTATATAGGACCAGTACCCACCCAGTATAATAATTAATTTGAGAAGCTTCAGTGAGCCAACTAGTCACCCTTGCCCCTCCATGGGCTGTTGTGCCAGGAATTTTTTTGTTTACAAATTATTTAATATATTTTAAATATTGATTACACAACTTTTAACATTGTATCACTTAGGAATATGAAATGTATATATTACTTTCACGTGTTAATTTGAACTACATTTAAAAATACCTTAGTTGACTAATTTCGTCTTGGGAGCCACACAGTTCTGAAGATGGCTCCCAAGACAAACGTCCCTCAACTTCCTTGTAAAACCAAGGTTCTTGAATGGGAGCAATGTCAATATCGTCATCAGGAAGTTTCTTGCTCAATAGAACAAAATGTACTTTTGCTGTTGATTTCAGTGACCTCCACCATTGGTTCATTTCACTTAATCTGTTTAGGCAGTCCCTTCTGGTTGTTTTCTTGGTGTCCTGGACTTCCATGGACTCCTGTGGATTCTTCTCTGTCTTGGCTGTATCTTTCTCTGAGCCATCTTTTTACTTAGGTCTGACAGAATCTTAAAAAAGACCCTTTCTTCACCACCCTGGTATTGGCAGCTAAGCCAATGTTAGTAATTCTGACAGTCCTGTTGACCAACCATTAAGATTACAATCGCACTCAAATCTCCTAACGTTTCGCGAGCTCCAGTAACATGCGAGCGCGACGTTGTCACAGCTACACTCTCCGTCTCTGTCTCTCAGCGGCAGTAGTTTTAAAACTGTGGAAAGTGACACTTTAACTGAGATTGGTTTGATAGGGAGATGCAGAAGGCTTCTTCTTAATAATAATAATAATAATAATAATAATAATAATAATAATAATAATAATAATAATAATAATAAATATCATCAGATTGCATCGAAAGAAATTAAAAGGCACAAAATATAGAAAAAATAGTTGAGTCAGACGTAAATAATCATACTCGCTGAGTTTATATCAGTTTTTGTAACAGTTTTACTTTCATTAGGTTAATAAAGTTGTCGAATAACATAAAGGTGCAGTGTGATAAAATAAATTGAATGATAGGCTTAATTTGAAATAGCCCCATCATATTATATTGAAAGAGGTGGAGAATGCTGTCTACTCCGCCGTTTCTCTCTCCCCCTTAAGGTTTTTCTTTCTTCTTTCCTCGGCAGCTTTTTTCTCAAATACACGGGAGAGTTTTTTTCTGGGAGAAGCGAAGTGCGATTCATGTATTTCATTAAAGAAAACTGCTAATATGCCTAATACACGGTCCCGGTTAATACTCAGTTTACACGCGGTCCCTTGAACAGCGTATTATCAGGGTTTTACTGTATTAACCCATACAATTGGAACCACTGGGGGTAGAAATGTGATTTTTGTTCTGTATGTTCAGAAAACATAAAACATTCGTCATATATTCATGGAGGATCCCTACAACATACCAATTTTCCGACCGCACTTTTTATTTGATTTTTAGACTTTCTAAGCGGCGAGTCTGCGTGCCCATATGTTGCAACGCAGCACTGATGCTATTGGCTACCGTCGATAAGCGGACACACCTGCAAACGTCAGGAGGTTTGAGCGCGACTGTAGTCATTGTTCTATAGAGTCAGTCTATTGTCCCATGGAGTCAGTCTGTTTGTCTACTGCTTTCTAGTGCTTGGTGATAAACCCTGAATTTTGTAGCTGAATTTACTTCAGCAGTTAAGTCCTGGGTTTTAAATGCTACATAAAGAGGTTTCATACACTAAGTATAACAATTCTTTTATTTGTTCTAGGTTTTTCCCAACAGTTCGTGTAATTGAAGTGCTAGACAGACCTATATTATCTGGCATAGAATTTTCTCAACTAAAGGTAAAACTGACTGGTCAGGTAATTTGTTTGGCAGGAGGCAGCAACTGTGAAGATATTTCTGTACATCTGCAAGCAATTCCTGGTGACAATAATGAAGCTCGTGTTCCAGTAGCATTTGAAACTGCTAAAGGTAATATTTTCCTGTGAGCTGGAAATAAAAAAGTTCATATGATTTAATTATACCGTTTTAAAAAGTTTGAGAAACTCGTACTGTGTTGTAATTATGAAAAAAAAAGTTTAGTCCTGATCTGTCTCAGTCAAATGTACATTTATATTCCCGTCTATTTTTTATTTTATTGGGTTATTTTACGACGCTGTATCAACATCTAGGTTATTTAGCGTCTGAATGAAATGAAGGTGATAATGCCAGTGAAATGAGTCCAGCGTCCAGCACCGAAAGTTACCCAGCATTTGCTCGTATTGGGTTGAGGGAAAACCCCGGAAAAAACCTCAACCAGGTAACTTGTCCCGACTGGGATTCGAACCTGGGCCACCTTGTTTTGTGACCAGACGCGCTGACCGTTACTCCACAGGTGTGAACTATTCCCGTCTATCTATCTATAAAAAAAAACCCAAGCTAAATATTACATAGTATATGAGGAGCATAGTATCAAAATTAGATTTTTTGCGATTTTTAGATATTGATTGTTTCTCATAGAATTTTGTGTGCTGAATGTGATTCAGGAACTGTTTAGGTTCAAAAATTGACAGAACAGAGCGAAAATAACACTTAATTGTGCACTTTAGAATCAAAATGTAGACAACTCCACTGTGGCTTGCTTTCAAATTAGGACAATTCCTTCAGTAGTCAATGAGAAGTCCACATTTGTACCACCTTTTCCCATCACGCATCACGAATCTAATATGGCTGATTGTTTATATAATCGGTTTGTGGATGAATAAGTACTGTTTTACGTAAATTTGCTTTGAAACCGAGTTAGAAAAAAACTTCGATTCAGAAGTAGATAATTTCACTTTAAATATGGCTTCATTTGGTTTCAAAAACAAACAACTCCACTTTAAATATGGCTTCAATTGGTTTCAAAAACAGATAACTCCATGACTTAGTTTCAGAGATGGACAACTCCGCATTTTAAACTTAAATTTCGACCTGGATATTAATTTTAATCACATTTTGAGACTGAAAAAATATTTCTGTGACCCATGAGAATGTTTAAAAAAAATGTATGTATAACGGTGACATTGGTTTCCAAGGATATAGTTTTTCGCCTCTCCTATAAAAAAGGCAAAAGTGGAGTTGTCCAACTTTGATACCAAGCTCCTCATATGATGTACAAAAACATAATTTGATTAGATAGCTAGTGTTAGAAACTTACTCTTTACTGAAATAATTATAGAGTGGATTAAATGAAACTGTGATATATATATATACACTGTATATAATCAATTTGAAGAAGTATAATTTTTATTTCTATTTTTTGTACTGATGCAGAACAGTCATACACAAACCACCAGATTCAGTGTTAAACAGAAAGCTTTTTCTTTTCCGCAGATTAGAAAACAATAATGCTCTAATATCATTCTTTCAGGGACTAGTGTAAAACACATCACTTTAGAGGCATAAAACTATAGAACTTAGGAAAATATATTATTATTGAGATATTCCTCTTGTACCATTCAGGAGGAGTTTACACGTTTAAAGACATCTTACCAGGAAGATACCAAGTATCAGTGGAGAAGGATGACTGGTGTTGGGATGTATCAAGTCAGACAGTAACTGTCGATCCATCAGAATCAACAGTTGTGCCATTCAAACAAGTAGGATACACTGTGGCTTTCATGTCTTCACATGAGACTGAGGTAACGTGACATCATATCAAACTTTGCATATAGCACTCATGCCTATGTGGGTTTTCTACTGTATTTATTCCCATGTAAGACCTCCTTTTTTCCAGTTTTCAATGCCAAAATAATTGAAGAGGACCCTATATGCGTATATCTAAAAAAAAATTAGTATGAATCAAAACATAAAATAATTGATAAACATACAACATTTTTGAACATACCTGCAGTATATTGCAAGATAATTAAATTATTATCATATTAAAAAAAAAAGACAATTATAGATTGTAACATGTAGCCTACCAGAAGCAAGGGAAGAGTAATTGTCACTGACTAGAAATGAAGCCTTAGGAACGGGGAAAGGAGGGAAAAGAGACTTGCCTTTGCAGGTTAGCATTCATCCTTTCAGCAGGTATAACAAATGCAGTTCTTATAGCATCACCATCATCATCATCATCATCATCATCATCATCTTCTTCTTCTTCTTTATGGCTTAGGCATAATATGCCTGTTCTGATTTCAAAGTTCAAAGAAAACATCTCGCCATCTTTTAATTGGCCGTCCTATTCTCCTCTTTCCATTTGGATTGTAATAGAGAAGCTGAAATAGTAGACGATGTGGTTCCATTCTTTCTACATGTTATTTCCATCTATTTTCATATTTTTGTATAATGTCATTCAAACCATTTAGTTTCAGTTGATTCTGATTTCATTCTGTATTATGGTCCGTTAAAGTGTATCCTGCTATTGATCAATGGAATCTCGTTTCAGCAGCCTATATTCTTTTGTTAATGCCCAAGTCTCAGAGCCGTATGTTAATACTGGGATTGCCATTGTTTTATCAAATTTAGTGATTGTGTCTATTCTTACTTTGCCACAGAGAGTCTTCTTTATTGTACCAATAATCTTTTGGAATCTAGATAATTTATTGTCAATATCTGCAGATTTCAAATATGAAATGTTATAGCCTAAATAGCAAAATTCAGAAACCTGTTGCAATATTTTATCTTGTATTATTATTTTTGCCCTTAAGTGTTCATTACCTCTAAATCCCATTACTTTTGTTTTTGTAAGCGATGTTTCCATATTACAATTGCCTATCACATTATTTAAATCAAACAAACATCTCTGAAGAGTATCTTCTCTCTTGGCAATAATTACCATATCGTCAGCAAATAAAATACAATGGATAGGAAGAGCATGCTGCAAAAGCATTTCCATTTCATTATACCTGTCAGAAGTGACTTTGTCAATATAGAAATTAATAGTATAGGTGAAAGTGGGCATCCTTGCTTCTCTTGTTATTATATTACTCTAAAATCATTGTTTGGTTGTTCATCTTAATTTTGATTTTTGTACCACAATACAGACTTTGTAGCATATCCCTTAGTATCATCTCCTCTTCTGCTAACACCACCATATCATCAGCAAATCTTATGCGCTTTATTCTTCTTCCAAATTCCTACTGATTGTAAGAGAATTCGAGAGATGTCTTAGTTGACCTTATATAAGATTATTTAAAAACAGCTTTGATTTAATACAGAGATAGAGACTGTGGATACTAGGAAAAAAGGCAAAGGCTTAAGGAAGGCAATGTAAGTGAAAAATAAATTTGTATAAGTGCTTTTCTGTTGCAGTTAACAGTTGTGACTGAATATTAAAATTTGTTACTTACTTGTTTTAGGTCCACTATAAGTTACAATTTTCTGGTAATACACCAGCTACCACTGGTAAATTAATGGTGAAGAGAGGAACTACAAAGTCATGTGTTGCCGCAGCTGGTACCTATGACTTCACACCAGTCGGTTGTCATGGTTATGCACAGTCATCTGTGAGGTGGAACACTGCTTCAGGATCAGCTACTCCAATCCGACTGATAGCTGTGGCTCATATAATGGGAGGAAGAGTGGTCTCAACTGAGAATGTTAAAGACATGTACATTAATGTGTTGTCTAGTGAAGATGGCAAACTTAAAACAAGGTGAGCTGTCTTTTTTTTTTTCTTCTTCAAAATAAATTATGGCATAGATTCAGTCATAATTCGGTTTTTTTTTTACAGTTGATCAGTATCTGAATGGTTTGAATTTACCGTAGATTTTCTCTGCATTTGCCACAATTTTATTCATCTGCTCAATATTTCGTTCATTTATACACTCATTCCCATGAAGTATGGTTGTTGGATAATAAATTGATTCACCTGTATGAGTTCACAGATGGAGAAGGTAATTGGAATGGGCATATGTCGTGAAAGACCAAGGAAAAGTATTAGTTTTAACCTGGGCACATTTTCCATTGTCTTTCAGACAGATATGTTCGTTGTTTTAAAATATGAATATGAAAATATCAGAATTGTTATGTTTACGCAAATTATTTTCATAATTTATAATAGATAGGCAGTGTTCTAGACATAAACAGCAGCTAAAGCTCTACTTTATCATTGCTTAAACTATATAATGCATTTGATGACACCATTCTGCGAAAAACTACTGGGCAGAGATCCATAGGATTGATGGGTAAAATCCTTGTAATTATTCTATAAACTGGATGCTAAGATAAAAACCAAACAATCAGTGGCAGTTCCTGCGTATTTCTTAAGAGGAGGAAAGAAATTAACAGCACGAAATGACACCTTCTTGAATGAAACATGCAAACATGTAAGACCAGGTAGTGTTGGGGTTGGCCTTCCCTTCTGTATAGCAATAATCTGTTCCTGTAAACTGAGTTTCCTAAATTTTCCAAAATATATTATGTTTTCAGTTCCATTCATTGTTGAATAATTGCACAAATTAACAATTACAAGGAAATTCACAACCTCACAGCATTTTTCGAGCACACTACAGCATTACACGTATTGGAAGAGATTATAGCTACTAACACGTAATCGGAACTGTTTTACGGAAATGGGAATGGGAAATAATCTGAGGAAAGCGAAAACACTGCACCCACCCACGTGGTCTGTGTTGCCACATATACATTTTACAAGTTCAGTATCACATGCTTTTGAAGAACGTCAGTTCTTGTAAAGTCATACTACCATTATTCTTCAAAGCTGCCGGTGGCAGATTAATTTTTTATGTTAAAATAATGCAGTTTGGAGTACCTACTTTCAATTTCAAATATATTTGTACAAAACTGACAACTTGGCTGTTGCCCTGTCTAGTAGACAATGAATGGAAGTGAATTTCAGGGGCCAAAAAGATCTGTGATACTAACGTAGAACTAACTACTTCCTCTTTGTTTTATATTAACCCAACTTTAACTTTCAAATATCCTTGAAAGTTTGAAACCATGAATAGTAGCCTATATAAAGTGCAATGAATAATATTTTTGATTTATAATTTCAAAAAAAAAGTTTATATGGTGTCTTTCATAGCTTTGTGTTAAAACTGTTTTTATTGTGCCTCCTCCTAGATGTGTTATAGTCTGGTTGAATGCAACATTGTTAGATGGCAGCGGTAGCGAGCTTGCTGCACGACCAGTCGGTTTCTATTTCCCGCCCATGCGCTGATTCAGAGGAGGATCTCCTCCCTATCCGTTCATTTACTTGCTTTAAAACTCTGCTTCTTTCTCTGGCCGCTAGCGCGCTGTTCCCTATGTGTGTTAACTGCAGTAAAGGAGGAATGCATTGGCTTTCCTCCACAGAAACAATCTCGCATCTTTCTCACAGTTATCTAGCAGCACACGAGTGCGCGTTGTTTAAAACTCATTCAACCGAGGTTTTCTTATAGCTGAGAATTTAAAAATTATTGAATCTTCCCCGAATTTCAAGGCACATATTTTATTTGGTATTTACTTTCAAAAGAAGAAAAATGTGAAGAGGACGTTCCTCCCTTCCCTCCCCCGAAGAACCGCCACTGCAAACAATAAGGGTGGGCTTAGGAATTGCACCACTTTCAATCAGGATTGAATCTTATTTGATCATGTTGAGAAAAGGAGAATGATAGATACCCAAAAATAGCTGACATGAAAGAATACAGGGAAACTCAAAGAAAGGCCAAGATTAACATGGGAAATTTACATTCACTAAAATATGTCTGCTTTGAAGTACACGACCTGTCAGCTGACGTGAATATGTCAGGAGAAAATCCACAAATGATTGGGGAAAACACGGAAATTTTACTTAAAGCAAGTAAAGAGATAGGTTTGGAAGTAAATCCCGAAAAGACAAAGTAGACCTATATGAATATGTCTCGTGACCAGAATATTGTACGAAATGGAAATATAAAAATTGGAAATTTATCTTTCGAAGAGGTGGAAAAATTCAAATATCTTGGAGCAACAATAACAAATATAAATGACACTGGGGAGGAAATTAAACGCAGGATAAATATGGGAAATGCCTGTTATCATTCAATTGAGAAGCTTTTGTCATCTAGTTTGCTGTCAAAAAATCTGAAAGTTAGAATTTATAAAACAGTTATATTACTGGTTGTTCTGTATAGTTGTGAAACTTGGACTCTAACTTTGAGAGAGGAACATAGGTTAAGGGTGTTTGAGAATAAGGTTCTTAGGGAAATATTTGGAGCTAAGAGGGATGAAGTTACAGGAGAATGGAGAAAGTTACACAACGCAGAACTGCACACATTGTATTCTTCACCTGACATAATTGTGAACATGAAATCCAGACGTTTGAAATGAGCAGGGCATGTAGCACGTATGGGCGAATCCAGAAATGCATATAGAGTGTTAGTTGGGAGGCTGGAGAGAGAAAGACCTTTAGAGAGACCGAGACGTAGATGGGAGGATAATATTAAAATTGATTTGAGGGAGGTAGGATATGATGATAGAGACTGAATTAATCTTGCACAGGATAGGGATCGATGGTGGGCTTATGTGAGGGCGGCAATGAAACTGCGGGTTCCTTAAGTAAGTAAGTTATTAGTACTGGTACTGGGCGTTTTTGATGAAGTAGAAGCTTCTTCATCTTCACGCTTACGTTTGCCTCCAATTAAAAATGTATCCATATTTACTACACATGTACACTAGTATTGGCACTCCAAACAACAAACTCACAACATAGTCACAATGGAACAACTAACAAGTCACCTACAGACACTCTGCTTTTATAGTCGCATATTTTCAATCCAGAAAGTTCGAGACATATACTAGTGTTGGAACTCCAAGTGACCCAAACTCACAACACAGCCACAGTGGAACAACTAACAAGTCACCCACAGACGTGCTGCTTTTATAGTCGCATATTTTCATCCAGAAAGTTCGAGACTCATCAGTATCTGTCGCGAACATTCAGGTAACAGGAAATAAAGCCATAATATGATGCGACTTCACTACATCGGCAGCAATAGCCAGTGCTGCTAATCAAGTTTAAATTCCCGCATACATATTGGATTATTCTCATCTATCTTTCTATCTTATATTATGGTGGGGGGGGGGAAGAATTATTCAAGGCAAAAAAACGGGTTGCGAAATACGAAAGTTTGAGAACTACTGTTATAATGTTTGATTTTTTAAATGTGGAATTCAGTTGTGTTACAAAACTAACTTACATTGTCCATCTTCCTTTTCCTTTTCAGGCTCGGTCCTCTAATTCCTAAGCCAGCTGACGGAAAACTAGCATATAACTTCGAACTAATGGTTGCAGAAGGTGAGAACTTGATGTTGGAACCTACAGCAAGCGTATTACTCTTCAGTCCTCCAAAAGGCTCGTTAGTTGGAGCCAAAGACTGTATCTATTCGGCAGTGGAGTTGCATGCAGAAAGAGGACGGCTTGTGGAAGGCAAAGTCATACCACCATCTGCTGGCATCAAGGTCACAGTGACAAAAGGACCCAATGACGAGGTCGTAGTTATGACTGAAACTTCTGAAGATGGAAAATTCAAGATCGGACCTCTTCAAGGAGGAATAGATTACAAGTATGTACTGTCAGAAATGTGGTAAGTCAAAAGAAAGTTTGGCAAACAAATAATCAACTATAGAATTGAAGAGCACCTTATCAACAGAGCATCTAAAGCAATAAAATGCTGATATTTTGTGGGATGTCTGCTCATTGAATTTAGAAATAGTGTTAAGTAAAATAATAACAGACTAACACAATGCCAAAATACAAACACGTTTCACTTGTTACTTAAATGTCATATCTTATGGATTGCTTGCAGAGTAAAGGCAGAAAAGGAAGGTTTTGTTCTAACTGGACCAGATGCAAATGGAAATTTCAATGCTCACAAATTGGCTGAAGTCATTGTTGAAGTTCTAGATAAAGCAGATGGTAAACCATTGCAAGTAAGTGTCTAGTAATTATTTCTTCATAATCATAAACGAATGTAGGTTTAGGACCATTATCACAAGATGCTCCTGATCTTTCCAATGCTGCCATGGTGTTCCAGATCCTGGTGACCTCTTGGTTGATACGAAAAGGGTAGATATGGAGAACGATTTTGTTATCCTGTGGACATGATTGCTTCAAATTTGTTGATATTTATTTAAGGTTGTAAATTTGTTGTTGAAAGTAATTTGAAGTCCATTTAACAAATGATTAAATGACAAAGTTTGTGTACGAAACTGTGTAATAAATCCCATTTAGCCTGTAAATGATATAGCTTTCTAAATCACAGTTACCACTAGTGACAGCTGGGTCTGAGAGGTATTCCTCCTACTTCTGTCTCCATGTCTTCTTTCTTCTGCACAGCTCATCTAATAAAAGCTTTTTCCACGTTAATCTACTTCCATAGACCGTGGATCGTGCTCCATGTTCTCTTTTCTCAGTTGTTTCCGTGTTGGTATGGGCTACATGGCATGCTGCCACATGTGTGGCTGTTGTATGCATGAGAAATGTTATTTATTAGCGATTGGCAAAAAAAAAAGAATTACATATGCATGTGCGTGAAGGAGATCAGTTTCCTTCTTCTGCTGCTAAGTCGAGTTTTGTAACTTCCGTGCATATAAAATGTCTAATTCATGCCACAAAAACAAATTCATTAGTTGCTTGCTGTATTCAGAGCTTAACAACAATCAAGGAATTTAAAAGTAATATTGAGTTCAGATAAGTTTGTGTAATCATATCAAATAATTAGTTTTTTATTTTCAGTCAATCACTTATCATGTTAAGATGGCAGAAGTAGATTCTGTTACATCAGGATACAATAATTAATATACGTCACGAATATTTTCGACTTACTTTTCAAGTCATCTTCAGGTGATAGTTTACTGACAAACAAGTACATTTGAACATGGTGAAAAGTGTGTTTTATCTTTATATTTTTCACCATGTCCAAATGTACTTGTTTGTCAGTAAACTATCACCTGAAGATGACTTGAAAAGTAAGTCGAAAATATTCGTGACGTATATTAATTATTGTATCCTGATGTAACAGAATCTATTTCTGCCATCTTAACATGATAAGTGATTGACTGAAAATAAAAAACTAATTACTGTATTTGATATTAAACAATCAAGGAGATCACTCATTCATCTGTTAAAGAACAGAAACTAATCAAATTATGCATGTGAACTTCTTCAGAAGTAGACTGGCTGAGGGTTGTGCTGGGATGGATCCATACACTTAGGCAAACTTTCTCCCATTGTGCATCTTATATATGCGATGATTGTCCATGTCTGACAAGTGGTCTGGAGGGCATTCGTGAATCCGACACAACAGGTGGGCCTTCTTGCCTCAGCCTCTGATAGATTTGTTGTTATTGTTTAATGCCTGACATCTGGCATCTGGCGCTCTTCCTCTCCAATACTTTTGAATTAGGTCTTTCTCTCCAGACAGTGTGCTGCAGGTTTTCAGATGTTCTTCGTTCATATCAGTTTGAGTGTTGCATATAGTGCAGGATGGTGAAGTCAGAATTCTTATTTTGTAGAGATGGCTCGCCAAACAGTCATGGCCTGTAAGCAATCTAAAAGCTGTTACGAGACTCTGGGGATCATTTTTCATGGCGGTATAGCTGTTCTATCTAATGCTGAGGAAATGCAGTACATCGTGTCCCGCTTAGAGGGATCGAGAAATAAATGCTAACCATTTAAAATCAGATGAAGATATTGTTTTGATGTACATCTGACAAGATGCAGAAACTATCCAAGTTTATGCACCAATGGTTTAAAAAGTTACATATTCATGCGCATGTGCACTAACGTTTATCGTGGAAACAAGCGTGATGCCATTCAATAGAACATTCCGTCATTGGACCATTCTCCTTCATCGAGGCAACAGTCACAGGGAATGTGTATCTGGACATGTTGCAGAACTTTTGTTGTTGATCAACTTCTCCCAGAATCTGTTTTTCAGCAACATGGGGCTCCACCCCATTACTATGGAGCAATGCGTGACTTCTTGAATGCAAACTTTCCCAATAGGTTGATCGGAAGAGGAGAACCCTTGCCTAGCCACCTAGGTCAACTGAGCTGACGCCCATTGACCTTCCTCTGGGGCTTAGTGACAAGTGTTGTGTATCAACGTGATACAGTTAACACTTTGGAAAAACTGAGTAAATGCATTATAAATGCAGCTGTGCTAATCACCCCACAAATGTTATGGAACACTTGGCAGAAGGTTGAGTACCTTTCAGATGTCTTCAGGGTAGCTCGAGGCGCACACATTGAGTTACACTGACCATTCTCTGAAACTCGGAGGGTTTTTACATCAAGTTATACAAAAAGTTATGTTATAAAACCATTATTTATACTTTAAATTAGCACTTATTTCTCGATCCCTCTAAGCAGGACATGGTGTATTTAAGCAGATTCAAATATTTTGAGGTAGCATCACTGGTCTTTTGCCACGTTGTACTGTCTTGGCGTCGATAAGCGTTCCTTGAAGTGGCATTCAGAAAATGCCGATGGACCTACATATGTAGTCCTCCCAGCTAGGTCCAATGGAGCCGCTGATCAAAGGCAGGTGGGGTCCTTCATGATAATGGGGGTTGAGAGTGGGTGATTTAATTGCCAATTTTCTTAAAAGCTGGTGCTCACGTAAAAAAACAGTTATTGTCTAGCCAAAATGATCATGAAAAAGTACCCTAAAGTATATTTTTTTGTAATTATTATTTAGTAAGTTTGCATAATTTTACTCAACTTGTGCTTGTATGAATATATAAATTTTTTATTAGTGTTCTTTAAATATATTAGTCTGTAATCATTATCTTGTATTACTGCAAATTGTATCAGCTTCTTTTGTTTCTGACTAAGTGGAAGAGAAGGCCTGATGGCCTTAACTTCTCCAGAATAAATAATAATAATAATAATAATAATAATAATAATAATTATTATTATTATTATTATTATTATTATTATTATTATTATTATTAAATATTTCGGAGGTAAAACAGCATCTGATAAGAGTCAGGTCCTGTTTCGCGGACAAATAGCCTGATAAGCCCCAGGAGTCCAGAGCCCCAACCCCTTCCTGTCATTGTCAGCTGACAGGTGGGCCATCCTGCCTCAGCCCGTGATAGTCAGGTACCATCTGCACACAAGTAACCAGGTAAGCCCCAGGGGTCCAGAGCCTGAAGTCTTTCCTAAATAAGCATCGGAAAACCATACTACCCTCAAGGCTTCACCATAGCCTATTTTTAGTATCATCACGGCCCATTTTTAATATCGCAGATGATAGATGAAATGAAGAGGAGATGGAAAGTGTTGGTGAAATAATAGGAAAATAGAAGAAAAATCCTCTGAAATGTCTGCTTTGTCCACCACAAATTCCATCACAATCTACCGAGGATCGAATCCAGGCCACCTGGATTAGCACTTGAGCCACAGATTCAGCCTTTCAAATTTTGTTTTAAGAAAGACTTAATTCTATGTATTGTGTTCCACAGGGTGTACTGTTGTCTCTATCTGGAGGTGAAAGCTTTCGACGAAATAGTCAGACTGCAGCAGATGGAAAAATGACATTCAGTTCTTTAAGTCCAAGTGAATATTTTCTGAGACCCATGATGAAAGAGTATCGCTTTGAGCCACCTTCTAAAATGATTACAGTGCAAGAAGGAGCTACAGTGAATCTGCAGTTGCAGTAAGTAATCAGATTAATTCAAAGACGGCCTAAAGGGATGCAAATATAAATGAACCATACTAGACACAAAAAAAGAAATTACTCAAAGTAGCGCTCCCCTTCTCCAACAGTTGGTGCTTTGATCCTTGCTCATTTAATCTAAATCTCCTTTCGAATATTAAAACTCTAAAACTGAAAATCACTTTGCCATTTCCAACTTTTTATTGTTCACCATTGGAGATGGGTCAGGTGGGTCTACATTATACACAGAATCAATCTTCTTAATGTATCCAGCTGTTTACTGACAACATAAAATCCACTATAGACCACTGTAGTCTATTCAGTTGTTGTTTTTCCCCACTATATTTTTCACTTTCATTATACACAGAATAATGATTGTTATTGGAGAAATAATAACATACTAGCAGGTAAAACATCACTACTTGTAAAGACTTCCTGTCCACTAAAAATTCTACTTGAACTCGTTGGGATATGAGCCCAAGTTTCCAGAATAAAAGGTCGACACTCTGTGTATGTAGTTTTGATGGTAGAAGTAGAATTTATTTTGAATGCAGTTAAAATAAGGCAGAAAATTCTCTTGCCTTGTAATTTACACATTGAAAGTGAATTTCTACTGTCCTGGTTCATTGAAAATAACTTTTTTTTTAATGGCCCGTTACATAGATTACATAGGATACAGGTCGATTTTCATAGGCTGTGGAATGGGAACGTAATGATTGACAAATTTCATGTTGTTACAAACTCATGTTCTGAGTTATGAAGTTTGATGAACCATGGCATATTTTTCGGTAAATCTACGTTTTCGGAGACGTTTTTCATTCCAGAAGCATTGTGCAAACACAAAGAAACTTCAGAATAGATTATACATCTAGATTACACAACTTTTAACAATATATCACTTTGGAATATATATAATCTTTCGCGTGTTAAGTATTACAGTAACTGGTTAACTAGTTTCAGCCTGTTATTGGCCATCTTCAGGACTGGTTAACTAGTTTCAGCCTGTTAACTAGGTACTGCAATATTTAACACCCGAAAGATATAATACATATTCAGAATGGGATTTGAGATTCCAAGACATGGAAGAATACTTAAATGGGACACGATTTTAAAATGAATAAACAATTTTCGTTGTTAGTGGAATTGTTGTGTTATCACTTCGTGGCAATAATGATGCTTTCTGCTCATATGCTCTGGAACATCAAATGAGTGTCAACTGCAGTGACAAGAAGTTAAACCCAATCAGCAGTGAGATATAATAGTTAGTCACTGATATTGAATATTTCGAGAATGATTCTTAGAAGAATTTTGCATTATTAAAAATTTCAGACCACTTACAGCATAAGGTGCAAGATAAATGGGCAATAATTAATTTTTGTGATCATATATAACAGTTTAGTATGTCTCCTGAAGCTCCCTTCTAGGTAACAGATGTTATAAATAAACAGAATTTTCAGTTGTAGGTTCCAAATAACCCTTTGCAAATGTGTGAAAAGTCTTTCCACAGAGCAAGGTAACTTTTTGTTTGAAGTACATTTGGAATAATTAGATCATACTTTTTTTAAAACCATAACAACTGGACAGTTACGGTTAATTCCAATCATTATGTTTGCATGCTACAGAACTTCTTACCAACTGATGTACACAGACTTAGAATAAATAATAATTCTCTCTTTCAATAAGGTGATGCAGCAGTGCATCACAAGAGTTATCACAAGAGAAAGCTTGACTACCCTCAGACTTGACTGCTTGGTTGACTGATTTCAAAATTTGGGATCATTACTTGACCAGCAAAATCTACCAAACTACTTCTTATGTGGCTGGCTAAAGTCCTTCAGAATCGTCACCATCTATATAAGATCTAAAAGAATGGTTACAAAAAATTTGTGGTATTTGTGATGCATAACTTTCATGGAAAGTTACAGGAGTATTTCAATTGTAAAGGGGGTCATTTAGAACAAATTATTTTCAAAAAGTAAACGAGATAAGTAAATTGTTGCACTCATATAGTTTCCTTTGTATGCATTACTATGATCTTATAATATCACTATGTTTTTATAGAAGTACCAGTAAGAAGCTTATACGGAGCATTCGCTTACATAATGTAGATTGAGTGCAAAAAAGTCATGCAACATATGGCAAACCATCTCCCGCATGCTCAGCAGTCTCTCTCTGTAAGAGTGGTTGTATTGACATAAGATTGCGTGCTATTCTTCTGATTGTGTTAGTGAAATGTTTAAATTACCTTGCTCACATGACACACGAAAATTTACATTAGAGCAAAGGATTTTCATGGTAGAGACTTATCTGAAAAAAGTGATTGCAGAAAGGTAAAAAGACGATTTGCAAGAAAATTTCCCAATGTTATCATTTCACATAGCAACACCATACGTAACCTCGTTAAAAATTCAGAGAAACGGGTCAGTATCAAATAAAAGCAGCAAAAGACTATGGCGTATATTTACTGAGGAAAACTGGCTTCATTTATACACCGACGGATCCTTGATCTCCATAGAACAAGGTGCCGGTGCAGGTGTTACGTGCTGTCTCTTCTCACTTTATAGATCACTTGGATATGGAACAACAAGTTTCGATGGTGAAATCATTGCAATAAGTGAATGTCTCAGGAATCTTCTATGCCACATCAATAAATTTAGGAATGCAGTTATATTGTTAGACTCCAAAGCAGCTATTCTATCAATCGTCTCTAAACACACACCTTCATCTCAAACAACAGAAATAACTAAAATGCTCTCTCAATTAATATCACTCAATAAAAGAATTGTATTCCAATGGATACCATCCCATTGTGGAATCCTGGGAACGAGAATGTGGATGCTTTAGCAAAGAAGGGCAGCACTGCTACTTACAGACTTGTTACTAAATCTACGTTTTACTCTGTGAAAAGATTTATTAAATCTACATACTTAAACTTCAACAAACAAAATTTGATAACACAATCTCAAAGGAAAAAATGGAACTCTCTGCATCAAAATCCACAGTTAATTCCCGATTTACCACGAAAATCGTCTGTAGCTGCATTTAGATTGGCAACAGGCCATGATTGTTTGGCCAAACACATGCATAGAATTGGAATATATCAGTCCCCTAACTGCCCATTGTGCAACTCAAACCAAGAAATGGATTCGGAACACCTCAAAATCTGTGCTTCATTGGCTAGTCATGGTAATATCTTTGAAAAATATTGGAGTGCAAGAGGTAAAATGACTTTATTGTCAAACGCCTGGCATTAGAAAACAACAACAACATATTTACTGAGGAAAAACTGGACGAAATAGGGGAAAGATTGGAACACTTCTATAGAAATCTCTCCATCTGTGAGGGGTTTCTGTACTCCAATACCTATTGTTTTAGGATATACCATGATCGTGTAAATGAAACCATCCTTTGTCTGTAAACCAAATTAGTTCTGGTTCCACAACACCATCGGCAACATTTTGCAAAACCCAATTGCAAAAATTTACACAATTGATATTATCCCTACGTTGCAGTTCATGCACTACTGTCTCTCTAAAAGACTTAGATTTAAGAATTTTATTGGGTTCATATGCTGTGGTTTTAGAGACACCGGTTTCTTGCGTGGGATGATGGAGACATTTCTGTGGGGTGTGTTCCATTCTTTCCCTTATTTCGTCCAGTTTTTCTTCAGTAAGTACATGCCGTGCTCTTTTACTGCTTTTAGTCAATACTGACCCCGTTCTCTAAATTTTCTTGCAAATCTTTTTTTATCTTTCCGCAATCACTCATTTTTAGATAAGTCTCTACCGTGAAAATCCTTTGCCCTAATGTAAGTTTCTGTGGTGCCATATGAGTAAGCTAATCTAAACACTTCATTAACACAATCAATAGAATAACACGCAATCTAACATCAACACAACCACTTCTGAATCTAAACACTTCACTAAAACAATCAGAGTTTGCTGCGTATTGCATGGTAGTTACACACCACCCGGTCGATCTACTTTATGTAAGCAAACACCTGTACACAGTGACAAATCTGTAGTAGTGGTGTGGTGATGCTGATGGTGATTATGATGAAGGTAGTGATAATTGTTTATGTTCGTAGTTATTGTAGTGTTGGTGTTGGATGATGACGAAAAGATAAGAATATTAATTCATATTTCCCTGAAATAATGTACGAAAAAGATAGGGTGTTGTGAAAAACACAGTATTTCTACTCTAAACTCAACACTTGCTTGAAAGACTTAAAATTTTCACAGTTCAGCCATTGTGAAAGCCACGTATAGATAGGGTGACCAGATGTCCTCTTTTGTCTGGACATGTCCTCCTTTTTAGGCTTTTGTCCAGGGTCTGGGCGGATTTTTTAAAAATCAAGAAATGTCCTCCTTTTCGTAACTTTTATATCTGATATTTTGCTGTGCTTCAGTGGCTGGTCATGATAATATCTTTGAAAAATATTGGAGTGCAAGAGGTCAAATGACTTTATTGTCAAACGCCTGGAATTAGAAAACAACAACATAGCTGATATTTTGAAATTATTTGATTTCACGCCTTTTTCAAGTAATTTTCCTGTAGGTGGCAGCAGCATCGAGAGAATATACTCTTTGTCAACGATCATAATTCTTTATGCACACAAAGTAATATTAAATTCACATTTTGTGCGGACTTTTTATGTATTTTGATAATAATTCCCTTTGCTTTCATATGTAGTTAACTGTAAAGTCTGTAAAAGCATTATTATTAAGTTTTATTATAATTATTTTTGTAATATTAATATACTTTTAAGTATGATATAAGCCTAAATCTGTACTGTAAATATTTTGTAAGAAAATAGATATTGACGTAATTTATAGTATAGGCCTAAGCCTAAATTTAAGTGCATATTTTCTGTCCTCTTTTTTGGAACAATGTCCTCCGTTTTGAAGCTTTGTGTCCTCTTTTCTATCGATTTGAATCTGGTCACCCTACATATAGATATAGAATTTTATACATGATTTTCAGTGGACATCGAGTGGCCTACAGTGCGTATGGGACAGTTACATCACTGAATGGTGAGCCAGAAGAAGGAGTTGTTGTGGAGGCAATAGGCCAAGACAAATGTTCCCATTTCCAAGAAGAGAGTAGCACAGAAGCAAGTGGGCAGTTCCGTATTAGAGGTCTGCAGCCAGAGGTAAGCAGAGTTCATGTACGAAGGTGTAGCACCATCCCATACCATTCTCGATTGTGGGAATGATTGAATATTTAGTTATTATTAGGAGTGTAGTAGAAATTGTGACTTCGTACTTGATATACAATTACAGTAAAACTTCATTTATATGTTTCTGTGGGAGTCCGAAGAAAAAAGTGTAACTGAAATGTCATTTAATAATATCTGAAATAGCATTTGATGACTAATGGAGAGAACAAGTTAAGTTAATTTAGTAAAATTTTCACAAGAGAAATTTATAACTTGACAGTTCAACCAGCTTTGAGTCTATAATACAGTACTCAAATGTATAATACTATTCAGTCTGCTGTCGAAAAATCTGAAAGTTAGAATTTATAAAACAGTTATATTACCGGTTGTTCTGAATGGTTGTGAAACTTGGACTCTCACTTTGAGAGAGGAACAGAGATTAAGGGTGTTTGAGAATAAGGTGCTTAGGAAAATATTTGGGGCTAAGAGGGATGAAGTTACAGGAGAATGGAGAAAGTTACACAACACAGAACTGCACGCATTGTATTCTTCACCTGACATAATTAGGAACATTAAATCCAGACGTTTGAGATGGGCAGGGCATGTAGCACGTATGGGCGAATCCAGAAATGCATATAGAGTGTTAGTTGGGAGGCCGGAGGGAAAAAGACCTTTAGGGAGGCCGAGACGTAGATGGGAAGATAATATTAAAATGGATTTGAGGGAAGTGGTATATGATGATAGAGAATGGATTAATTTTGCTCAGGATAGGGACCAATGGCGGGCTTATGTGAGGGCGGCAATGAACCTCCGGGTTCCTTAAAAGCCAGTAAATAAGTAAGTAAGTATTCTTGAAGGATGTAAGATTATTTGTAGAAAATCTTAGCGGCTTAGAGCCAAAGCTCACTGATATATTACATTTCAAATTCCAATCCAGAAAATTTTACAATATTGACTTACATTGTTTTCCTGCGTGATATGCATTTAATAACACGTGATTATGTTACAAAAGAGTCAGTTATTTTAGGCTACTTACTCTTAAGGAATAAACCATACCCTCAGATTGTGATAACTCTTCCGTAATTTGTTTAGTTACATCATGGTGTGTTACAAAATGTTCCATTATTTCTAAAGCAGTAACAGCATCATTAAAGTACACAGAATTGTTGGACGCAAGCATGGGCAGCCTCGAATATCTATGAAATTCAAAGTGGGCCGCATCTTAACAATGAACACGTACTGTATTTTCACATTATTACACTTACGACAGACCTAATTTCAAACAAAATTTATTTAGAACGTTTAAATGATGTTTTGTATCTCTTGGGGTTTAAAATACAATCATATAATGTAAGTGTGAAAAAAAACGTGGAATCTTTTGCTTTGACTAAGAACCTATCCAATGACACCTGCTTTTGCCTTGTTTTGAGGATTTTGTAGAAATGTGACATTGCGTTGACGTTAAACAGATTTATTGCACACACTGCTACAACCTTATAAGGGTAGTGAATTTGAAGAAAATTTTATACTGCTTCCCATTTTTTACACACCCCTTTAATCTCATTTGAAGTGAGGAATTCGTCAGCTCTTTTCTTCTCTTCCTCTCCAGACGAGATCCCCTCCATTGCCTCTTGCTGTTGCTCGCAATGCAGATCCATCAGCTCGTCTGTGGTTACATACAAATCGTGCTGCTCGTATTGCAAGACATCGCTCATTTATCAAACAAAAATGTTTCCTCATTGTTCACTCATTTTGCAAAACACTCACAAACCAAGTTACTCGTAATCCAAGGTTTTACTGTACTATCATTATTTTCTAATCATCAGGGATAGTGTAAGTGTTCCAGAATACATTACTTAATGTTAAAAATCTAAATTTTATTTCTGCAGCAACATATTTGATTAATTCTGTATTAATTTCATCTCATCCGAGAGACTTTATTTCTACTATTATTCTTCTTCTTGTCAGTTCTTTATTCTGAAGAAATTTTCTATCGCACTTAACAATTTTCTAATTATGAAGGCAATTGATTTACATAAGAATAATTGCATAAGACAAATATGTAGAGTGATTACACTAATATGCCATCTTACTTTCAGTGTGATTACATTGTTCGCATGAAGGAAGGTCCTGAGGTTAATCAGCATGTCCAACGAGCTACACCATTGGGAATTCCAGTCAAGGTAATTTTGAATTTGGAGAAGTCTTATATGATAGAGGCAATTAGTTTATCTTTAAAACGAAAAAGGAGCATAAGTTTTGATTGTATGATATCCGTAATTTTGAACTGTCACCATGCACTTGCCAATGAGAGCACATAGATTGATCTTGCCTTCTCATTTATGTACAGGATCATATGAATGACTTACCATATTTCAATTTGTAGCAGAACATGTATCACTGCTATTTTTTTTAAATGTATAAATATAATAACATTTTGATTTTGCATACACAGAACTTATTCTATTCTCTTTTTCTCTCATTAAATTGTACAATATGTGATACATAATCTTTGCACTAAGATATGAAATGATTAGATATAAAATGTGGTCACGTCGGCCTCGGTAGCACAGTCGATATCATTTAAGTGTGCTTAAATGCGACAGGCTCATGTCAGTAGATTTACTGGCATGTAAAAGAACTCCTGTGGGACAAAATTCCGACACACCGGCAGCGCTGATATTATAACCTCTGCAATTGCGAGCATCGTTAAATAAACCATTGTTTTTTTTTAAATGCGGTCACAGACAGTTGGACACAGTTTTACTTAAAGAAAAAAAAATTTTCTTAGTTTACTGCATGAGATGAATTTTCTTAGTTTACTGCATGAGGATAACACTACAGTATACTCTGATATCCGGGCTAATGACTGTTAAGAGTGACTGGATAATGCGAAAAAACTGATAATACGAAAGTTTCTTATTTTACATGGACCATGTAGTATATAGGCCTATTTGATGAACTAATACTTTAAATCTGTATTTAACTTCATATTTACTGCAATACACACAGTAGGTGTATATCATTTTACACATAAGATTAAAATGCACTTACAATTTAAGATTGTAGAAAACAAAAGTAAATTTGTATTCCCACTCTCTCAAAAAGGAACCATTAACTTCGAAGCAGCAAAGCTTAGTTCACAACTAACCTGTTTAATTTGAAGTCCAGTGTAATTTTTTCGTCACTTTATATTAATAAGTAATAAAATATTTTCGAGCATAAGTCATGATCGAGTAATCTGCAAACTGGATAAACCGCACACGAATAATTGAGAATATACTGTGTTTAGATTAATAAAAGAACATGGTTATTAGGCAGCCTATCTGTATAAAATAGGGATTTTGTACTCACCAATTGTACTGCTTGTATTCCAACTCCATCATGAACAGGAAACCTCAACTCTGCAGACCTGGAATGACAGTAAATCATTCAGTCTGGTGATTTTTATATTCACAGTGTGTACAATATTCTGTTGTACTACCTTCAATAAGAGTGAGCGATAGAAAAATACCAACTCTTGAATGCAACAATTTCTATTGTCAACAAACCAAAAGGAAGGTGAGAAAACAATAAATAATAATATTATTAACAACAAAAATAACTCATTATCATTGCAATTAAATCCACATTGTGTTATTGAATCTCGTGTCATTATCCTTACAATTATAGTCCTGACGCTGTTATTTCTGGCGTGACTCCGCCTCTTTGCTTACATCTTAGAAAGTGAAGGCTCTATAAAGTCTAGGTAGGTAGTATCGTTCGCCATTTTTGTTCTTACGTGCCAAGCTACCATACGAGGAATCTATTTGCCACACCGTTAAACATTATCATGTCGTAGCTCCTATGATAATAAATCAAGCGCAATGTAATTCAGCAAATAATTGAGCGGCAAATAACGTCTTCATGTGCTTTCTGCGAACGCCAACGAAAGAGCTAAAATGGCGGGCGATTATATTAAGTATTTATCGAGCCTTAAGAAATGAATCAGCGAATCACAAGACGCACATGTTTAAATGTAGCTGACCTGCAATGCGATTGGCTGCCGGACTATAGTTCCTACTAGGCGACTAAATATTCAGCCATATAGGCGAATACTGAACTGAACGTTTTATGTCATTCTTGACAATTGCAGAGCACATGTAACATCAGGCCTACCAACCTATGAGAGATGACATGCAGGAGATGAGAATTTAGTAGGGGATATTCTCTTTAATTCATTCATTCCATTTCATTTAGTGTTCTTCCCAAGGGCATGTCTTTCACTGCAAACCCAGCTTTCTCCAATCTTTCCTATTGTCTCCTCATATGATCCATATATCTTAAATGTCCTCTATCATCTCATATCTTCTTCTGTCTCGAACTCTTCTCCCTTTCATCATTCCTTCCAGTGCATCCTTCAGTAGGCAGTTCCTTCTCAGCCAGTGACCCAACCAATTCCTTTTCCTCTTCCTGATCAGTTTCAGCATCATTCTTTCTTCACCCACTCTTTCCAACACAGCTTCATTTCTTATTCTGACTGTCCACTTCACACGTTCCATTCTCCTCCAAATCCACATTTCATATGCTTCTATTCACTTCTCTTCACTTCGTTGTAATGTCCACTTTTCTGCCCCATACAATGCCACACTCCATACAAAGCACTTCACTAGTCTCTGCCTTAGTTCTTTTTCTATAGGTCCGCAGAAGATGTTCCTTTTTCTATTAAAAGCTTCCTTGGCCATTGCTATTCTCCTTTTGACTTCCTGGCAGCAGCTCATGTTACTGTTTATAGTACATCCCAAGTATTTGAAACTGTTCACTTGCTCTACTGCCTCATTTAGAATTCTTTTTAATAGTAACAATAATGATAAGAATAAAATTATAATGAAAGTGATATTATTATTATTATTATTATTATTATTATTACTATTATAATAATTATTATTGTTATTATTATTATTATTATTATTATTATTATTACTATTATAATAATTACTATTATAATAATTATTATTATTGTTATTATTATTATTATTATTATTATTGTTATTATTATTATTGTTGTTATTATTATTATTATTATTATCGTATCAGTGTGAGGATATATCTCTCTTTTTAATTTAGAAGGGTGTATATCCTGCAGTGTATCTTAGAAACCTCAGTTTAACAACATTCAGTCCATTTAGTCCGATGTTTTGTTATTGTCCATTTCTCAAAGTTGTACAGAAATATTGGAAGTGGCTATAACTTTGTAAAAGTTTTTGTGTGTTTTTTTTTTATGTTTGATACATGATTAGAACTAAGGCTCTTTTTTAGTGGGAATACATCAGTACGGCATTTCAGAATATGATTAAAACTAAGGCTGTTTTGTAGTGAAAAAAGAGAACTCTATTTCAGAGCCTGTCCTGCTCTGTGGCGTCGTGGTCTAAGGCATCCTGCCTAGGACTCGCGTTACGGAATGCGCACTGATTCGAGTCCTCATGGGGGAAGAAATTTTCTCATGAAATGTTGGCCAGTGTATGGGACCGGTGCCCACCCAGCATCGTGATGCACTTGGGGAGCTACGATAGGTAGCGAAATCTGGTTGCGAAAGCCAGCTATAACGGCTGGGGGGGATCATCGTGCTAACTACACGATACTTCTGATTGGATGATCGTCCACCTCTGCTTCGGAATGTGGGTGTGAGGCCAGCAGCTGGTTGGTTGGTCTGGACCCTTCATGGGCTGTAGCATCATGGATTATTATTATTATTATTATTATTATTATTATTATTATTATTATTATTATTATTATTATTTCAGAGCCTTTCCTTTAAAAATACTATACATTTCTGTAATGTTATGATTGATAGGAAAGACTGAAGAATGCTGGGTTTGCAGTGAAATACCTGCTCTTGGACAGAACACTATGAATGAATGATTTCATGCATTCTGGAGATTATTTTATCAAAAAAATCTATGATGAAATCTATTTATTTTGATGACAAGTGAAGATCGGAGAAGTGAGAGTGGTATTGATTATTTATTGTGACGTTGTAGAGGAGACTGATGCTGTTGACTGAACACGAAGACCGGTAGACAGTGTGGAAGTATACAGTTTGTGCATTGTGTGCGACTGAAATGATGACGAAATGGTGTATGTTGTATCATGTATAATTGATGGAACTCTCATATATATTTCATATAATGACCTTGCTCAATGTTATAATGTTTTATATGTAAAATTCTATTTATTAGTCTAAAGACCTTATTGAGTTATAGATATACCTGGAAAACAAAATATATTGCCATTAACGGATGATATATTATAAAGTGTATATGTTATATTTTGATATTTTAACTTTTTATAAAGCCATATTACAAGTTGGTGTCAATTTTAATTTGTATTTTTTTACAGGCAGCTGATGGTGATGTAACTGGTCTGAGACTTATTGTATTCCACCCACTTAATCAGATGGATCTGACTGTACATGTCCAAGCAACAAGTCCAGAACATCTACGAACACTACGTGCTAAACTGTGCAGGGAAGACTCGCCCGAATCTCCGGTTCATATCATGAAAGTTGACCCGACAAATGGAAAGTCTCCACCCAGCAGAGGCATCAGCTCAGCAATGCTCGTGTTTCCCTCGCTTCCTGCAGATGGACGTGGATATTTCCTGCAACTGCAGTCCTCACTATCCCATGCAACTCATTCCTATACAACTCATGCTGTTCATTTTAAAGCTAATTCCTCATTTAAACTTGTTAAACTTTCATTCAAGCCAGAACAAAAGATTATGGAGCAGGAGTTAGGACATTCCTCTTATTTTGCACTTCCCTTGATGATAATTGGACTGCTAGTTTACTTGAATCAGCAGAAAGTGTTGCCATTCCTTAATTGGGTTTCACAGTCATTAAGTAATTCCTTGGTGACGGGTGTCAACACTACTAGAGTCAACAACATGCCGACTGATCACAATGTGGCAGATGCAGTTATGGTTGAACAAATCATGAACGTAACTAAACGTAAAGTGAAGCCTCGGAAAACATAGTATGTTATATAATTAAGTACATTAATAATAATTGAGTCGATTGAATGATAAATTGAATGAAAGTATCATGTATGATAATGCAATAATTAAAGTGAAGTTAGTTTTATTGTCTCAACAGCACACAGGAACAATGAAATATTTGTAAATTGTTTATTATTATTTTCACTTTTTCGTAACATATTGCATTAAAACTCAGGTTAGTATTATTTATTTGATTTCTAGATGCACTTCTTTGAGCCTCTGTTTATTATGAAAACAATATAAATAAATTGGACAAATATATAATTAAGTGATCTTTATAAAAGTTGGTGCTTTTAAAATGAACGTAAATACGAAAAAGTTTTCTGTCACTCAAGGTTCTACATGAAGTAATAAAAAAATGTGTTCTGTGTGAATAAATAGGCCTATGTGACTTCTATTTATAATGTAAAAGTTGGGTTATTCTGTAGTTCTGGGTGTTGCATAATTAAATTTAATTGAGATGTTAACAATTATATCTTGTGAAAATGAATGGTTTTACAGTTAAAATACGTATCTGTTGTAACTAGGAGTAGGCCTACTTACCACAGGTAGGATGTATAAATGTCAGTTCTAATTCTTTTACAATCTAGAGAGAATGGTTCTGAGCGTGAATAAAGTGTCCCTTATTTATAGAGTTAAGAAAAAAAAATCAAATTCTGTTCTGTATGCATTAAACGAAACATAGTGAGTAAAGGTTATGGAACATTTCGTGTAACTTTCTTTTAATGTTGTTTGTAAGAGTTGTTTGAAGTAAATAAAAATCTTTTGAACATGTTTGTATTCTCCAGGTCTTAAATAATATATAAAATCGTGAACATTGTTAAAAATGATCTCCATTTAGTGACAAACATATCTCTGATTGAGGTTCTGGCTGACATGTACATCTATTGTTAGGCAGTATTGCAACCAAGACCTCTTCAAGTGATATCTCTATCCAGTGCCTTTGCTTCAGTAAAGTCTCATTTTATAAACCTTTGGATCAACAACTCTCTTCTGACAAAGGAAAAATTTTACAGTCCGCACGAAAGAAACCAAATGACCTGGAAATGTACAAAAACTTGCCCAGATATGTTCAAACATTTTTAACAAGAGCCTGAACAGGTCACATTGTCACACAGTTGTACCTACACCGATTTCACCTTTCTGATAATCCTACTTGTCTGTGGTGTAACAATCATGATGAAGATCTGGAACACATTCTTCTATACTGTCCATCCATAAAATATTGACTATACCCCACCTCTGGCTACTAGCAACAGGCATCTGTAATGAACACCGATCAAAAATCCCTCATTTCTCATGAAAAACAAAAACTGAATAGACTACAATGGACTTTATGTTGTCAGCAAACAGCTGGATACATTAAGAAGATTGATCAGGCAGTATATCTCACTTGACTATATGTGTCAGACGAACAAAAATTATTTGTATGCATCTGAAGTCTGATTGGTGTAATACATAGCCAATTGCCAATGTATGCAATGGAGGGGGAAAGGAACTTGCCACCCTACCCCATTTTCTGGCCTAGTTGCCTCACAAGTGGCGCTATGTTGGTATCACTTGTGAGATTCAGACCTAATCTTCGGACAGTTGACTAAACAACTGCTGCCAAACAATGCTGGAGTCTATCTCGGAAATAGTGTAATACTTTCAGCAGTGTTGTTTCACTAATCTGTTGCACCTCATACCAAATCCTTCGATTGACTTCTTCTGGATCCATGAGCTTGTGAATAAATTCCAGGTGATAGGATAAGGTTGCCAGTTTTCTGGGGACAGTCTCCGAAATTTGCTTTTTCTCTCCGAACAAAATTCGTCCTCACATGTAATAATTTGATTCCAGATATCCCCGAATTTTCAGTGTCAATTACAGTATAATTTTATGAAAGTGCTGTTGATATGATCTCAATGCTTGAGGTATTCATTCACAAAATAAGTACAAATGTAGATTCACTTGTTCTGGATGAAGATAATTTGATGAAATTTCCTGCTTGAAGAAACATGTGACTTCAGAGAAAATAGCGAAGTGAAATGAAGAAAATGCTACTTTTTGCTCAAAATGGAGTGACATTTTAAAATTGTTCTCTGAGAAAATGACATTCTGTGCACAAATCCAGAATTAATTGAACTATTTTTTTTTCTGAAAGTAATGCTTCAGTGGAGAGTTTTTTTTCAATGAACATTATGTTGACATCTCAAAAATCCAGAATAAATTTAGAAACTATTTGAGCCATCATGCTTGCTATCTTAAACCAACTTCAACATGAGCTGTCAGGAATTTTCTGCAAAATTGGGGATCCAGAGAAGATCTGATTAAAAAAAAAATCTATCTTCTGAAATATACCGGTAGTATAAATAGTAGCTCAGATCACATATAATAGATTGATCAACCTTATGGACTTTGAAAGCTACAACTTTTATCAATTTTACTATGCTGCCATCTAGTAACTGCAGAAGAAATCATGTTATAACTCCGATTTGAATTGCATGGAGCAACTGTACTTCCATCTAGCGGTCGTTACCAATTGACAGTGGTGATCCTGGTGATGGTTCTCTTCCACATGCTACCGTTTTTAACATTGGGATGGCCAATCTGTTATATACGTGATCAGGGGTAGTAGTTAGATAGAATGAACATGTTTAGTGTGTAAATAGAATGAGTATTTTAGTTCTTTAAAGTATGTGAAAACAATAACAATACAAATTAAAAGAAATGTTGAAAGTAGTTTCTTCATATGTGGATATCTGTTCACGGGCATTGTGAAGAAAATCTGATAACCATACGATAGGAAGTGTTACAGATAAGAAATACACTGATCATGAAGTTCCAATACCTGTTCTTTTGAATATTTGTATGAAAATGAAGGGAAACCTCGTCCAAAAACAGAGGGAGATTAAAGTCAATTTTGCCCTCATACACTCACAAAATCTATACACGTGCCTGATTACAGAATCATGGATTCATAATTCTTACTCTGACTGTATATTTTTAATGTTTTAACTTCAATAGCTTTGTAGCATTTCACATAGAAATGTAAGATTGCAAATGATGACAAAGGCATACTGTCCTCCCTAAGGAAACTTCAGATGGCCATGGACATTACTTTGAAAATTCCCCTAAAATAACTTGTAGGTCGTCTGGCTTGTTTCGGTAGACCCTTCCCATCAAATAACTCCAGAAGAAAAACCTAATGCTTTCAGATCAGGAGATCCTCTTCTGTCAATACAGCTTTCTGGAAATTCTTGATTCCAGAATATGCAGGGACACCATTTTGCTGGAAGTAGATACTTCCTATCACCATACCCAATCGTCATTAGAATTTCAATTCTTTCCTTTTCTGTAAGATTTGGCCTGTTAAACTTTAGAAAGACTTAAGAAGGAACCATTATTATTCAACTGTTCTCAATTGGATTCATGTCTACCTAAATCCCAACAGTGATAAACTGATATTCAGATGTATTATTCCTCTTTATTTATTCATTGGACCCATACAATAATATCATGCAAGAAATAAAGATATTTATGAATTCTTACATTTTAAGACCTGGAGAGTACAAAAAATGAAAAAATATAAGGTGTGATTAAAAATAAGTTTTCTTTTATACAGGCTATATAAAGTTAAAAACTAGTATTTACAAACATTCCCAAAATTTGTTGATTTACTCTAAATAAATCTTAAAATACACAGCATTTTTCAGTACATGTAGAAATTAAAAAGTTATAAACAATGTTCCATACTTCTTACTCACTGTACATATTATATTATATAGTACTGAACTTCAGAGTGGAATTGGAAGGACAAATCTGTGGCTTCCTTTTATGTATTTGTTATGACGTCTGTCAAGGATTAAGAAATTAATTTTAAATAACAACATCTACATTTAAGTACTTAGTATATGAGACACCTAAATGAAATGGAGAGATAAGCATTTATCCAGTCTTAGGTTTCACCACAGGCATGTGCTGTTCCAAAATACTAACAGAATATTATTATCACTGCCTGCTCCAACACGTCCACACATCCGATGGCTGCTTACTGCCTGTTCATAAGACTATTCCAACAGTGCTTTCTCTGAAATGGTAGGTAGCAGCACCATGAAAAAGAAAAAAAACGTTGTTCTATCTATTTTGTGCCAGTGTGACATATTAAAGTGTGTTAGGAATAATAACCATCAGAAACAGGCGCGGATCTAGAATTTAATAATAGGGGGGGCTAATAATAATTGAGGGGCTGGGTGCAAGAAGGGCATTTTAGAGGATGTGCCCTTTTTTGAGTAAAACGCTTTATTGTGATCTCTGATCTGTTATGCATATGATCACAAAGTTGTAGTTCAATACTGTAATCATAGAGGTCAGGAGTACCGGTACACAAAATGTAAAGGCATGCATAGATAACATTATTACGGTTTGAGTTTCCGACATCAATTTTCTCTAAACTTGCATTTGAGAGAAGTGCCTTTCTTGCACCAACCCCTCAATTAACATATGAATACAGTAGTATAATCATTACACAGAACAATGGGATTAAAAACAAATAAATAAACCACAACAATATTGTCACTCTTAGGTTCTAAGTCTTCAGTTAGTTCTAATTATAAAGGAAATGGTGACTGGAATAGAAAGTCGATTAAATGTTACTTACAGTTTAACGAAGCTGAAGTCGTCTGGGATGTTTTACTTTGGTTAACCTCTTCAACAATTTTCTTTTCAATAATGGTGCCACAACAGTTTATGAGATCGTTTTGCGTTGTTTTACTTGTTAGAGAAGAGTTTTTTTGGGGCATTTTTAAGATGAATATGCAGAATCTGATCACCGGCATCAACGCGATATTTAAGAAGCTCCTTGGAATTACCTTCGTTTTGATTTTCGCTTTCCAAGTCAATCGCACCATCATCCCTGTGTCCTCTTAAAGGAATATTTTGTCGGCCGCACAAAATAATTGTTTTTACTATTGGGACAAGTTTCATCCTGTTTTCGCGCATTGTTTGTAACACTTCATTATTCAATTGAACCAGAACGTTCTCTACCTTACCTTCAAACACTCGTTTAAAGTTGTCACATTTTAAGAGAGCAGTTTTGTTATAACTGTTCTCTGAATGTCTCCTGAATATTTCAGAGGCCTTTTTTAATTTTCTTAGAGGTTTCGTAACTAAATTGTGTAACGTAAGTTTGCTTCGCCCTCCCTCTTTAGTTCCGAATAAAACGCACACGTGGCAGAACGCACCTTCATCCTTCTTACTGTAAGACAGCCATGGAAATCTTTTAAGCCACGCATGCTGAAATTGTCTAGACTGTCCCGATTCTAGTGTCCTCGGAAATGGATATTTTTCGTCTGGAACCCATGGATTTGTTAGAGCTTTGTATTTTATCTCGTCACTGCATATTTCTTTTTCCACTAAGCAACCAATATCTAATACATTATGAGTCGTCGAACTAGCGTCATCACTTTCACCGCACATAACCGATTCCCTGTTACGGTATTAACAGGATACACTTTTCTTCATCAGTTGTATCATTGTCATCCGTACTGCACTTTTCTTTCACTTCACCACACGGCTTCTTGAAAAATTGTAAGATATTTGTTTAAAACTTACGTTCCGACATTTTATAATTTCTCATAACTGTTACACTAAATAATTCACCTGTGCAGACTGATCACTTCTCGTCTCAATTCAGAAGTCGAATGTAGTGGCTATTGTAAAGTATGATAACAAAGATATTGGTAGCAGCATAGCTACAGTGTGGTAGAGGTGGTTACCGTTAGATTTCCGTTCCGAAGTCCGAGCTATTGTTAAACCCCATGGTAACGACCCCTAAGGAATGCGACCACTTACCTGATCTATTCACTGCGAACTGTAAAGAGAGTTTGTATGTCAAAGTAAAATAGCAAAATAATATGAAGTTTAGAGAGTGAAGAAATCATGGAAGTTATATGAATGAAAAAATAATGCTTTGTACATTTTAAATAAAAAAAGTCTTTGAAATGATAGGGGGGTCTATAGCCCCCCAGACCCCCCCTTGTATCCGCGCCTGATCAGAAACTCTTCTGGCTAAATTCGTGAAACTTCTACTCAGTAATGTAGGGAAGTTCCACACAGAAAGAGTTTCCCGACCTTCTTGTTCTTTCAAGAGCAAATATTATTACATTATTATTATATTATATTATTAGTGACTTCACTGGCTGTTAGGAGTTGCCTTCTAGCTACAATTTTTTTTTCTATTCATGTTACATATTTGACCACTGAATGAGCAAGCAGCCATCAGATGTATGGATACATTCAAGCAGGCGGTGATTATTATGTGATTTGCGTTGTAGAGAACATAGTCTTTCCATTACCAAGAGTCAGTCCATCTTTTCTTTGGGGAAGAGTACATAATTTGACAATGTTTAAGTTTTAATATGTTAAATAAATTTTATCATTGGCTTACTTTTAAAACTTCATAAGTCCAATTTTTTCCAAATGTTGATTATGTCTCGTGACCAGAATATCGTACGAAATGGAAGCATAAAAATTGGAGATTTATCCTTCGAAGAGGTGGAAAAATTCAAATATCTTGGAGCAACAGTAATAAATATAAATGACACTCGGGAGGAAATTAAACGCAGAATAAATATGGGAAATGCGTGTTATTATTCGGTTGAGAAGCTTTTGCCATCTAGTATCTGTCAAAAAATCTGAAAGTTAGAATTTATAAAACAGTTATATTACTGGTTGTTCTGTATGGTTGTGAAACTTGGACTCTCACTTTGAGAGAGGAACAGAGATTAAGGGTGTTGGAGAATAAGGTTCTTAGGAAAATATTTTGGGCTAAAAGGGATGAAATTACAGGAGAATGGAGAAAGTTACACAACACAGAACTGCACGCATTGTATTCTTCACCTGACATAATTAGGAAAATTAAATCCAGACAGGCAGGGCATGTAGTATGTATGGGCAAATTCAGAAATGCATATAGATTGTTAGTTGGGAAACCAGAGAGAAAAAGACCTTTGGGGAGGCCGAGACGTAGTAGAGACTGAATTAATCTTGCACAGGATAGGGACCGATGGCGGGCTTATGTGAGGGCGGCAATGAACCTACGGGTTCCTTAAAAGTCATTTGTAAGTAAGTTGAAATCTGCATCTATTTTCAAAATGCTTCTACCGACAACACCTCGTCAGCCTCCAAATGTTTCTATATTTTATAAATAATGAATGCATAACAATTGTTAGCTGGGGTGTAAAGAGAATAAGAAATTATTTTGCTCTCCATTCAGTTTCCTCGAATGCAGTTACAGGGTTTTAAAAATAAGCCAATATTATGTTTATTTCTGTTTCTTATCGAGGTGATGCATGAATGAAAATCAATATAAAATTTGCTTTAATTGGTAATAATCAAATCCTATATAATTCTCAATGATTGCCAATTTTGGTTAAGTTTTGTCCAACCAGATGTCTCCCACCCAATATAAATTTAAAATTCTGCTACTACTGCCACTGTCACTCAAGAGTCGTGAATGTAACATTCAAGAACAGTTTGCTATGTCAGTATATCTGATTTAACATCTAGATGTTTTCTTCAGAGAGTTCTTAAACTACCCAATAGGCCCTACAGGTCTAAGAACCTTTATCAAAAAAAGCAGTGCTGTAGCTGAGAAGTATGTATAAAACAAGTAATTAGTACTATGAATGTTGTAAGGCTGCAATACGTAACATTTAATAATAAAAGTCGTGTGTCTTTTTTTGTATTTTATTTCAGAGCTATATGTATACATATAAATTTATAATTTAATGAAGAAAATATTCTGAGAAATTTCATTTAATCATAAAGAACAAATTATTTTGTTCTCATTTAGATTATTACCTCCGCTGTAAATAAACATAAATACAGATTTGAAATAATCCAAATGAACTGCTGTTAAATATCATATTTTAAGTTATTTATCACGTGTGTTAATGTATTTCATCAACGAACTTTTATTTGGTTGTGATGTGATTTTCCCATTTTGTAAACTGGAAAAAATGTGAGATAGTTATCATTGTGTGAATTGTTGTGAAGTTGAACTCTGTGACCACTTTTTTTTCTGTAAATGTCTTGCTGTAGAACAGAATGTACAACTACAAATGAAAATGGTATGTAATAATGTATTACTGTGTTGTGTAATTTTGAAAAGACATATGATTGTACATGTTAAGTACCTCATTCTACTTACTTGAGAATAAAAGAAAAAGGTTGTATAAACCTGAATAATACAGATCATTACTTTGGATTATTTTAATTTTCCTTGTTACAGCTTCCTGTGCTTGAAACAATTTTCTGTTACAGTGGTAACTGGTAATTTGATCTAGCCATTAGTCTTCTCCAAATTTCTTTTTAAACCATTGTTAAAATGTAATAGGCCTATTTAATTCGAATTTTCAAAGGGGAACATCTGGGTAATTGGAGATGGAATTCTAATAGCTAGCGAGATAAATGGGCAGTCAGCTAGTTTCTTTTTTTTTTTTTTTGCAGTTTTTTTTGTAGTCTGGCCAAGAATTTAAGAGAATATTAGTCGAGTACTGTACAGCCTTTTCTTAACAGATTTGTACTATATGTATACTGAGGATCACGTAAGAGTAATTCCTAAGGACCGTATTCATAGACATTCTTAGTGCGGGCTTCTGGTGGATGATCAGTGAACTAACGTTTTTCGTATTCATAAACCAGTGTTAGCGATATGATTTGATAAGAATCCTGTACAAGTAATCAGTCGATAGCCTGGGCTAGTTTAGCATGCCCATAGTGCGGGCTAGCGAAATGTCTATGAATAGCACCCTAAAAGACTAAGTTGGCCATCTCTTCAGCGTTGACAACTAATACTAGATATCACCAAAAGAGGATAAAATCACACAATGCCATGTACTGTAGTAGTAATAATAATAATAATAATAATAATAATAATAATAATAATAATATAGTATTCACAATGACGATATCTTGCTTATTTACCACATCTCATCTTTATGTTGGGGAGGTGTCTTCTAAAATATTCAATAATTTGTGAAAGAGTATATTTTTCTTCTGGACCTCTCGCACATTATGTTAGTAGATTAGTGTACGATCTAACATTGAAATGTATTTTGTCTGCAACATGAAATTCAATGCTTTGATTAAACAGTTTACGATACACGAGACCTAACCTAAAAATGTATTTTGTTTGATCACGTGAAATTATTAGTATGAATTCCGAAAACGAATGCCACTTCGAAATGTATGCTTTAAAGTATTTACTCCATTATTGTAATAAAAGTCTAAGCACGAAAGAAATTAATTAAAATGTAAAAAAGGTATTTCTATACAGTGGGTGTCACTGAAAATGTTATGTGTTTTGTAGCTGTGATTTCTAAGTTCTGGCTCTCAGTTCAAAAAACTGTCAGCTTGAAGTAGATACTCCCCAACAGTATTATAGCGATTGGAGCAAAGAACTCTTTTCTGTGAATGGCTGCGTTGGTTTAGTGTTGCACTTCCAGCTTTTCAGATCCAAGTTCGATTCTTAGGTTCCACCTTCCTGGTTTTTTTAATTGTTGTTATATTTTTTTAATTTGTTATGTAGTGATTATCATATTCAGGTTATTTATTTATACATACTGTGATGCATTTATGCAAGCATGTACACGTTCATTTGCTTTTTCTTTACTGAATCTCGTTTTACATCCAGTATGTACATAAACTTTGCATGTATGGGTTTATATTTTATATATTCATCTTATTTCAATTAATTAGGCTGCTGGTGTGTAATCAAAAACATATACTGGTATCTCAACGTTTTTCGAAGAGTATTGCTTGTTGAGTAAATAAATTCTTCATAATAAATGCATTAAACCATAAAGCAGAAATCTTTAATCCTGAAAAAAAAAAAAAAAAAAAATATATATATATATATACCTACTAGTGCATTAAGTGGGATTGTCTTCAACTGTAATTGAAGAGTGTGATCCCAAAATTCGCTCAGTCCATTTGACCATTTTTATGAGTTACACATAGCCTATATATGATTTTTTTAGACCTCTCACTATATTTTAAGCTTCTTTTCTTCAAAAATAACGTCAATCCTTGTCTAAAAGTTTGTGTTATTGTGCATGTCACTTGAAAACTCGCTCAGTCCGTAGACTGGTGGATAAAAAAACTGGCCTTGTCCTTTCTTAAAAATGGACTGAACACGTTCTGGGATCACACTCTTTAATTATATTTAATATGATAAGAACTTTGTGTTAAATTTTAACGTACCTTGTTAACATGTTTCGACCTATTTTCGGTCATCTTCGGAAGATGACCGAAAATAGGTTGAAACATGTTAACAAGGTACGTTAAAATTTAACACAAAGTTCTTATTATACATATTCTGAAGTGATATAGTGTTAAAAGTTGTGTAATCAAGATGTATATATTTAATAATTCTCTCACATACACCTATCCATAAAAATATCTATATATTGTTTCACTTGTATTACCAATACCAGTAATTTGTTTTTAAAATTGAAGATTATTTATTGCTGAATTAGGGTTATGTGTGGCACTTTTTATAATCTGATTAGGCTTATAAAGTAGGGGTTATGACATATTTTATAAGACTACAAAGTAATAGGTCTTTTTATTACTATTTTATATTGGTAATAATGGTACGGTACACTTTTCCTTCTGTATTCACAATTCCGTATTTATTAAATAACAATGGTTAGGTATTTAAATTTTTAAAATTCAACATATAGTCGGTGAACTTTTATTTGTGTAGCTGTTCTATTATTTTTTGTTTCCTCACATTTGTTTCTTCGGTGAAAACTTTTCATTCAAAAGAGATGGGGTTTGTTTCGTAAATCGTCTTCCTTCCACAACTGAAAGACAGAAACCATTAAGGACGTCATAAAGTAAACAAACCAATACCTGTTTGAAATGGGAGGGCTAATTGCTATATGATAATCATGAAAACTCATTTCACTATTATTCTTCCAGACATAGCTCTGCATGGAAACATAAGTGTGCAGCAATGCAAGTAATCGAGGGTCAATTCAATAGCTTGGGAGGAGAACCTACTTGTGTTTTGATTATTTTTACATACTTCTGTCTCTAAAGAAGCCAATTTCATTTAGTCATTTTATGTTTTAAGAAAGTTCTGCCATTTGGTGAAATTACCTTAAATGAAAATGGTAAAACACTACGAAATTTTGCTACTTTTAATCAGCTTAAAATTACCAACACCTTTTTTTCGAAAGAAAGACATAAATAAATATACTTGGAATGCAAGGGGCTCACGCTCAATAATTGATTATGTAATAGCCAATAAGAAAATGTCTTCCCAAATTCGAGATACCCACGTATTTAGAGGCAATGATATAAGTTCCGATCACTTTTTAGTTACTTCAAAGGTTGAAATATGGGCAAGATGGAAGAAACAAAAATGTTCAACGAAACTTCAAAATCAGAATTTTAAATTTAAGGTGCATCTTCTACAGGAAGAGAGTATAAGGAACTTATACCAACAAAGACTCATACGTGAACTGCAAATGGTTGAAACTAAAGACAATATTGAAGAAGAATGGAGTAGGTTAAAATCAGCAATATTGAAAATAGCTAATGAGGTACTTGGAAAAAGTAAAACATCAAATCGGAAAAGGGGTCTGAAAATATGGAACACAGAAATAGCTAATAGTATTAAAGAAAAGCAGGATGCTTATAAATCGTACTTACAAACACGAACGGATGAATCTTGGGAAATATATAAACAAAAAAGAAATAAAACAAAAAATTTGATAAAAAGATCTCATAGTGAATCTTGGGAAAGATTTATTGCTAGCATTGAACATGACATCCACGGAAGACAGAACGTAGCCTTTAAGCTTATGAAACATATGAATAAAGCAGAGAAAGATACTGCAAGTATTAACATTATTACAGAACACCAATGGATACAACACTACAGAAACTTATGGTATGATGAAAACTGTGAAGAGAATTATTATGTAGAAAGTGACAGTAGTTCTATAGATCAAATAGACATAAAAGAATTAGAAGCGGCTTTAAAAGTAACAAAAAATAGAAAAGCTACTGGATTGGACGGAATTAATGCTGAACTAATTAAATATGGTGGAATGATATTAAAATTCTGTTTCCTTCATTTTCTGAACATGTGTTGGAAAAATTGTTCAGTGCCCATGGAATGGAATACAGCCAAAGTTATTTCCCTATTCAAGAAAGGTAATAGAAATGACACAGGAAACTATAGAGGAATAACCTTATTAGATGCAGGATATAAAATCTATGGAAAAATTCTTAATCAAAGATTACAAGCTATTGCTGATGTAGTAATATCAGAGGAACAATCAGGCTTTAGAGAAGGACGCTCATCTAGTGATAATATATTTATAATGAGGCAGATTATTGAAAAACGTCGAGAGTTTGGTTTGGAAACCCACTTAGCATTCATTGACTATGAAAAAGCTTTCGATAAAGTGGAAAGACCCCTTTTATGGAAAATACTGGAAATAAGAGGCTTTCCTAAGCACCTTATTAGTGCCGTTAAGAGTTTATATGTAAATACCAAAATAGTTATTAGCTCAGGTTTTAAAGTGTCAGAAGCAATTTTAACAAATTTAGGTGTTCGACAAGGGTGCAGTTTATCACCCACTCTGTTTAATTTATATATTGACGATCTAGTTTTGAAGTGGAAAGATGAAATACAGACTGCGATTAAAATAGAATCTAACACACCTTTAAATACTTTACTATACGCTGATGATCAAATAATTATCCAGGAAACAGAAGATAACCTACAAAGAGCAGTGTATAGATTAAGCCAAAACGCAATATTTTACAATCTAACTATATCTGCAAACAAAACAAAGATAATGGCTTTTAAAGGGAAAAATCCTGTTAGATCTAAGATAATAGTAAATGGAAACATTTTAGAACAAGTATCCCACTTCAATTATCTAGGATGTGATATTAGTTTTAATTATGAGAAAGATATTGAGAAGAAAGTTAATAGATTTCAGATGATATGTGGAACAATTGGAAGAACTTTAGGAAGAAAAGCGAGAAAAGAAACTCAAATGAAATTTTATAAAGTTATGGCTGTACCTACTCTTATATATGGCTCTGAATCATGGACAATAACAAAAAAAGAAGAATCACGTATACAATCAGCAGAGATGAAATTTATGAGATACGTAAGAAGATGCACTAAAGCCGATAAAATAAAAAATGAAACAATAAGATCAGATTTAAATATTTTCTCAGTACACGACATGGTAGAAGAAAATAAAACAAAATGGAAAGATCATGTTGACAGAATGGCAGAGAATAGGCTACCAAAGAAGATAATGAATTATCGCCCGATCGGGAAAAGGGATCTGGGTAGACCTCGCAAGAGGTGGCTGGACGATAAGAGACTGGAACAGGTGATATCACCTAAACCTTGAAGGGAGAAGAAGAAGAAGAAGAAGAAGAAGAAGAAGAAGAAGAAGAAGAAGAAAGTTCTGCATAACTTGGAGATGTATAATTATAGGAGAAGGATGGGATTGTTAGGTGCATTTGTTTACATACATACATATTTGAAGTCACCCTCGGTAGCATAGTTGGTATAGTGCTGACCTTCTATGCTTGAGGTTGCAGGTTCGATCACGGCCGAGGTCGATGGCATTTAAGTGTGTGTAAATGCGACAGACTCATGTCAGTAGATTTACTGGCATGTAAAAGAATTCCTGCGGGACAAAATTCCGATACACCGGCAACACTGATATAACCTCTGGAGTTGCGAGCATCGTTAAATAAACCATAATTTAAAATTTTACATATCTGAAATGTATCTGTTACACTCCTAAGCCCTTTAACATCACTTGGCATAATGTAAAAACAAAGAAAAACAAAAATTACGAACTTCAAAGGAGTGACATGAATTGTATTTTGTATAATGCAGTCCGTCTTGTGCCATAGATACTGGTACGTGTTCTAAGGCATCATGTTTTTAAATTGGTTTACAGGCCTATATGATACCTCTGATTGAGGTTCTGGCATATCTATTATCAGGCAGTACATCTCACTTGACGATATGTATCAGAGGAAGAACAATTGTTTGTATGCATCTGAAGTCTCATTAGTGGAATATGTTGCTAATCGGCGATGTATGCATTGGAGGGAGAAAGGAACTGGGCACCCTACCCCATTATCTCCTGGCCTAGTTGCCTCATGAGTGATGCCTTATTGGTGTTACTTATGAAGTTCAAACCTGTCTTCGGACAGTTGACTAACAACAACAATAGACCTATATGAATAAACACCATTCGTTTATGAACAAAACTGCATTATTATTTTTCTATAAACCTACTTAATAAATAAAGGATGCTATTACGGTACCTTCTCATTTGTCAGTTTATTCTACAGAGTGAATTAAAAGCCTGTATAATTCTGCCATCAGTATAGATTTAAAATGTTACGACTTTCCTATTATAGGTTAAAATATCTGTATGGTTCCATGATCTCTGCGAAGATGAATGCCTCACGAGGTCAATTTATTCATTTGCTCTACCACTTGATGCATTACAGTTATGAAGGCATTACACACAGCATTCTTCAACTCAGCATTTGAAACAGCACCTTTTGTGGACATCTTGCTTTATGATTCCCTAAAGAGAATCGCATGGCATAGTGAGATCTGGACTTCGTGTTGGCCATAGCAGAGGTAAAGAAAGATTCTTGAATCCCCGACCAATCCACCAGTTTGAAAAAACTTCATTAAGGCATAATCTCACACTTGGCAAAATGAGCTGGTGCACTATCTCAGTAAAGTGACACAGTTTCAGATATGCCTTTCTCCTAGAGTTCAAGAAGTAACCATTTGTTAATCACAGGCAGATAAGTAGTCTGATTCACTGTGCCATAAAAAAGAAAGAAATGAAGTCCAAGTGGAAGATCTTCTGTTACTCCTATCAAATCATAATGTGAGGTGAATTTTGTTCGATTGATTGAAAAAAAAAAAAAAACTCCAAAATAAAATAACATTTCAATGAATACCTAGTCATTGTTGCATACCTGGAAACGAGAAAGTTGATAATATTGCAAAACAAACAATATATTTGCAACCAAGACCTCTTCAAGTGATATCTCTATTCATTGCCCTTGCTTCAGTAAGGTCTTATTTTATAAACCTATGGATCAACAATTGGCTCTCTTCTGTCCACATTAGGAAACATTTTACATTCCGTTCAAAAAAAAACCAAATGACCTGGAAATGTACAAAAACTTTCCCAGACATGTTCAAACATTTTTAACAAGAGCCAGAACAGGTCACATTGTCACACATTTGTACCTACACCGATTTCATCTTTCTGATACTCCTATTTGTCTGTGATTTAATAATCATGATCTGGAACACATTATTCTATACTGTCCATCCATAAACCACAAAAGAATTAAGTTAAATTCATCAGTACCAGTTGCAGAAGAGACAGCTCTGCAATACCTATATATTAACTACACCCCAACTCTGGCTACTAGCAACAGGCATATATAATGACCACCGATCAATATACTCCACATTTCTCATGAAAAACAAGAACTGAAAAGACTACAGTGGACTATAGTGGACTTAATGTTGTCAGCAAACAGCTGGATACATTAAGAAGATTGACTGACTGACTGACTGACTGACTGACTGACTGATTGATTGATTGAAAGAAATACGGATTCTCCTTGGACCAAAAAATATTCTCATCTTAGAACTTTGACAGATAGCACATTCATGGGTATAATGAACTATCCTTTTAACTTCTCTTGTCGGAAAATAATGAAGAAGCAAGTTGCATGCTTCTCTGTGTCACATTAAATCTCCATCTGATGTTAATGAACCAGCTGCAAGTGGTCATATGCTGGCAGACAGGCAGATCCTTTCATGTGTTTTTATGAAAATGTGTGCCACCGAAACATAGGTTCAGATGTTACTGAGGATCAATACAACACGTGAGATCAAAACACGAATTCAGATGTTATATTGTAGAATATTTGTTAGACAAATATTACTACGCACTGGTTACTACAGTAAAGTCGTTGAATTAATACCCTAGCGACAGACTTTGTGTTGGATATAATCTTCTTTGCACCCATCATTGCTTGTAGCATCAAGCGATGTTGTCACATTTTCATTATAAAGATTGTCCCTAGTTAAAATTATTTTTACATCAACACCAAGACATTGATTTCTACTACCACCATCCACAGTGAATAAATTTTAAGCTATAAGATGACTTTTAATTAAAATTGAAATTTAATACGGTACCTACTAACCTTTTTTGTCATCATCAATCAACTCGAGATGTGATAATGTTATATACTTAATGTGGAAATGATATCGGCATGTCAATTAAAAATGTTAAGGCATCACTGATAGATATATCTTACTGCTCCTTCTGACTGGAGCAGCATCTGAGAAGGCCTAATCAATTGACAAACTCTTATCTTACCTCTTCAGAGGGAAGTGTCGTCTCTGACACCACTGGGTATTAATTGAATGCTCAGACTAGACCATGCCATTTGGTAGTTTAGAACGTAGAGATTAACAGCACTTCATGAACTGTCTTCTAGCAGCCTCAGATAAAATGGTAAAATGGTTTATGTGAGCATACGAAAATGGTGTGAAGTTAAATTTAGGGAAAAAAGAGGTAGAGTGCTGAAAAATAATTCAGGAACAATGTAAAATACACTAACAACATAACGAAATTTAAAATAATTTATTAAAATATTAAATAACTTATATAAATTATTCTCTTCTATGCTGTCTATTTCGTCCATTGCTGCCTGATTGTTCTACAAGTTTATTTATATGATGCACTCTTTCGGAGTACAGATGTGCACTGTTGATGCATTCTGGGTAAAGAGCAGTGCAGTTATATGATCTTCTGTTCCTTAATCCTGAAGTTCTGTATTTGTTTAAACCACTGAAATAATAACAAATATAAGTTAAAATTGTAAAGTCTTGTTCAGCAATAGAAGCGGTACTGAATCTTATTCTGTGAATTTAAGGAAAATCTGGTTTCAATCATATGGAATCCAACAGTTGTTTGAAGAAATTTATAGATTACCAACTAACACTATCCTTCCCCCATCTCAGTTTCCTCTAAATCACTGTGGATTTATTTTTTTTTAATATAATTTCTACGAATTTATGAGTAAAATATTTTTAACTTGAAACGTTTATGTGCTTCACATTCGAGAAATCTGGTCATACTTCTGTTAAAGCAATGACGTCATTAATTACAATAAGATTGCATGACTGAAATTATAATGTGTTTGAAAGAAAGTAATTTCGAATTCACTCAGCTGTTATAAAACGAAATAGGAACAAATGAATGCCAAATAATAATGAATTCATTATTATTTGTACACAAATGGATGTGATTAATAAATGCGAGGAGTGTAAAAACAGAAATAATTAATTTAACATAGTCTAATTCTGAAGAAATTAACTGTGGTATTAATTTCCAAATTAAACCAGTTCTCTGTAATGACATAAATTATTCACTGTAATTTAAAACAATTCATTGGCATCATATTGATGTGTGAATCGTTTCGACAGTCAATTTGTTATCATTGTTATCTCGAAAATTAAAAACAAAATCAATAACAAATAAAAATTAAACATTTCATTTCAAATCCCAAGCATCTTTACAATCTCAACCACACTCAGGGTAACAATCACGAATAGCATAAATGTTTCACGCAATTTCGAATCCTTGTAATTTTTTGCAAATAAATTTAATTTAAACTCAATAAAAAAATGGAACAAATTCCATGTAGGAAAAGAGTAATTTCTTCTTTATCACTTTCCATCCTAGGTTCTATTTTGTGTTACCGGTAACTGGATTCCAGTTGTTCTTTCTTTTAGAATAAATAAAATAGTAGAGAATCATTTTGAATGCACACAACAATTATAATTATGTAAATGTAAATAAAGTCTTGTGCTCTGACTCTACTACTGGTACCACTTGAATTTGTTATGCAACATGCGGAGAGGACTTTGTTATTTTAATGAACTGTACCGGTATTACAAGTAGATATGTATCAGTCAATATTTATACACTACACTCAATGAAGGAGTATATGTTAATTTTAGAGTAAATATCTTTCAACTTTGAATCATTATTTCCTGGTCGAAGAGCAAAAGATTCTGAAGAATTACCATAATTAATTGTTTTTATATACTTTGAAAACTTGGCTATATACACATTTTCTTCTTTTCAACAGATTAATCTTATTAAGTGAGCACGTGTTGTTTTGGGCGTCATTTTACCGAGAAAGTATGTAACAACTTTTCTGGAAGCCAGAACCAAGTTTTCATCAAAAGGAAAATTACCATATTATATTTCCGCCGTAAATTTAAAATCTATGTTTTAACAGAAAGAGTAATAAGACAAAGAAGAGCCACTCAGTTTAACTCAATACAATTAAATAAACCGAAAATTTATAATAAAAAAATATGAATTCAATGAGGTAGTCTTAATACTGATCAATTATGAGCAGCAGTGAATGTTATGTTGTACCTTAGGACATGGAAGGCGTGACTGAGTACAGGTAATTCAGGCGCCATTTTGTCTGCTTCACAAATAAACCGCTTCTTGCAGGAAACATTTTCTTTATCTGTGACATTAAAACTTAAGTCTTCAAGACCAATTCTGTAAATAAGCATCATCAATTAAAATATTAAATCTTATAAGTGTTTCAAAAATTTTCACTTCTTCCCAAATCCTACTGTATGCTATTTTTGTTGTATTTGAAGCAGCCATTCAAAAAACAGTACATATTCTCTCATTCCAAAAACCACCTAAAATCAAAGAAACGTGTTTAATGCTAAAAAATATAATATTTCAGTAATTATATTGCAGTGGATACCATCACAGTGTGGAGAATAAGTTTGGAGACAAAGTGAAAAAAAAAAAAAAGGGGGGAGTAAAATGCAATCTAAAAAATTTAAGATAAGAGAAAATTAAAAAATTGGTGATACTGCAAGAAATTCTAATTAATACAAGATGGACCTTTAGATATACTGTAGTATACATATAGTATATGCAGCAATGCAGTTAACAAAACACGCTGGCATTGTCTTTTCGACACATTATTGTCATTTAGTTCGCTATGAATTGTTGAACAGTTGAGATCAGAATCCGGCTATGGAAGCCTTTATTCGTGGTAATAGTGTTATTGTCATTCAGTAGGTTACTACATGGGGAGAACCGTCATTGTCGTGTACCAAAAAAGGACGACGATACAAAGTTTTGTGAAGCTGTGAAGAAGAATAGCTATGGTCGTCAATGAAAGCATGAAGGCCCTCAGAAACAGTTCATATCTCTGAAATTATCCAGCGAGTTTTTATGGAAGAAAAGTTAGACTAAAAGAAAATATGAATAATTGATTAAATGGCGATCTTACTCGTGTTAATTGTGTAAGCATGTGAGGCTTACAGCTATTTCGGTGCTTCTTCACACCATCCTCAAAGCCTACTAGAAAGATTCAACATGGAGAAAATATGAGTCGAAAAATTGTTTTAAACACACCTGAGCAACTTCTGCGTACGAGAATTTTCTACACGGATCTCAAGAAAGTGTTGCTGAGATTTTCAACAATTCTTGTAACACATTATAGTGCTCATTATCATCAATGTTAAATATCCACTTTTGCTTTCAGTACCAAAAGTGTTACATTGTGCGTTATTATTAGCAGTGACCAGGGTGCGAATTAAGATTTCTGATGAGGGAGGGATAGAATCCTAGATAGAGAATACCATACATAAAATTATTGTTATCCTCATTCGATACCGCTCAATGCTTGGTCGCACTGAGTTACTTGTCTTCCATCTTGATTATTTTAATAATTATATCCATGAGCAGGCTTAAGATAAGATGTGTAATTCCTAAGTTATTTTTTTAGTAGGTTATTTTACGATGCTTTATCAACAGCTTAGGTTATTTAGCATCTGAATGAGATGAAGGTGATAATGCTGGTGAATGAGTCCAAGGTCCAACACCGAAAGTTACCCAGCATTTGCTCATATTGGGTTGAGGGAAAACCCTGGAAAAAACCTCAACTAGATAACTTGCCCCGACTAGGAATCGAACCCGGGCCACCTGGTTTTGCGGCTAGATGCTCTAACCGTTACTCCACAGGTGTGGACCCTAAGTTATTGATTGTTGTCAGCTTACTGGTGACGATAATTAGAGACCGGATTTTAAAGGGAATCCCTTTTTTTTATTTCAACACGAAACATGAAATAATTAATTACGATGTTCAAAACTATCTTCCACTGACCAAATTATGTGGTTTTGACTTCCCTTTTATTCCCTTTTTAGTCCATATTCCCTTTTTTTCCCTCTTTTTTAAAAACATCCTTATTTTGGTCCTTTTTTTTAACAGAATATCGCAAACATTTAGATGATTTTCCGATAGGCCTATAACTTCCTGAGCAGGTGAAAATAAATATCGTTCTTCTTTCGATTCCAGACATTGAAAAACTAATAAAGTGTGCTGATTTAGAGTTCGGGATAAAAAGAAAATTTTCACCTCTGGTTTCAGTTGATGATGAGCAGTCATTTTCTGTTTATAAAGACATTCTGCATTCAAAGAGGCAGAATCATATTGAAACATATTGAAATGTTGAATGTGATCAAATACAACACTTTCCTTATGTTGTGAAGCGATAAATATAAGCTTGTGTGTGCTACGTATATGCATGAAAGTGCTGAAGTGTGTTTTAAATTAAAATTGCATCCTTTTGAGGGAGTAACATAGTCCTTTTTGAAGACCTTTTTTGACTATATCAAATACAATACTTACTTTATGTTGTGAAGAGATAAATGTAAGATTGTGTGTGCCATGTATATCCATGATGAATGTGTTGAAGTGTGTTTTGGGGAGTAATATAATTCTTTTTCAAATCCTTTTTTTTTTTTTTTTTTGGCTATAACTTTCTCTTTTCTTGTCCTGTTTTGATGAAAAATTTTCCCTTTAAAATCCGGTCTCTAGTGATAATACATCAATATTATTTTATTTGCTTACTTTGTACTGTACTTTATAAAGTATACTCGTATTAAAACAATTATATTTTGTAAGGAGGATAGAAGTTACCCCTGGTAGGGATGTTAATATGAATTTATGGGAGGGGGATAACTTTCCAACAGGGGTAAATCCCTCCATCCCCCCCCCCCGTTAATTCGTACCCTGGTGTGACATTGACTCCTTTTTCCAGTTGCAACATAAGGTGTAGCACAGCATGAAACAGAGTTTGACAGCCCCAAATGCTACTAACTGCTGTGTACATACATTGATAGTCAGTTTAATTTTAGAATGGCTGCGTATTTTAAACACTACCTATGTTGGAAGTTACATTGCACTCAAGAATCTTCTATGCCACGTCAATAAATTTAAAAATGCAGTTATATTGTCATACTCCAAAGTTGCTATTCTATCAATAGTCTCTAGACACACACCTTCATCTCAAACAGCAGAAACAACTAAAATGCTCTCTCAATTAATATCACTCAATAAAAGAATTGTATTCCAATGGATATCATCCCACTGTGGAATCCTGGGAAACGAGAATGCGGATGCTTTAGCAAAGAAGGGCAGCACTCCTGTTAAAGATCTGTTACTAAATCTGCGTATTACTCTGTGAAATTATTTATTAAATCTACATACTTAGACTTCAACAAACAAAATTTGATAACACAATCTCAAGGGAAAAAATGGAACTCTCTGCATCACAATCCACAGTTGATTCCCGATTTACCACGCAAATCGTCTGTAGCTGCATTTAGATTGGCAACAGACCATGACTGTTTGGCCAAACACCTGCATAGAATTGGAATATATCAGTCCCCTAACTGCCCATTTTGCAACTCGAACCCGGAAATGGATTTGGAACACCTCAAAATCTGTGCTTCAGTGGCTGACCATGACAATATCTTTGAAAAATATTGAAGTGCAAGAGGTCAAATGACTTTATTGTCAAACGCCTGGCATTAGAAAACAATAACATTGCACTCACCCTTTCATGACTGTAGAGAGCAATTCAAAATCCAGTTTTTCAGAATATTTTGTCGTCCCAATCGCTCTGTCACGTCTATCAGGGTGTCCATATGCCTCATGATGATATTTATGCGGAGATTCATAGACAACAGGTGGTGGACATTTTAATCCTTTGTAATAGCCACCAAATCCTGCAAACAGCTTGAAGTATACGCCTATTCCAAAAATCACAGCCAGCACAAGTAGAACGGCCTTGAACTTGATAGCAAGTATTGTGCCCAGGACAGCAAGATCATAATGATGCCCTGGTGGCAGAACAGTATTATTGTACATAACACTGTATTTACATCAAATAGCACATAGTAGAATATGCATTGGTAAGTTGAATTACATGGAAAAGCTAATGGTGAAAAATATATATATATATTTTTTTAAGTATAAAGAAACACTAAGACAACGTATTAAAATACTTTATTGAGAAGTGATGAGAGCAAATAAAAGCAATGTTAAATTTTTGGTATGGCTTCTTCCCACAAGAATTTAATTTTTATGCGGGGATAATTATAATGACTTAACAATCAAGTAGTGATTTATCACTTATCAGTAGACTTCGTGGAATTGCCACGAGAATCGCAAGGTTTACTGCGCATGCGGTATAGACTGTATGAGAAGGGGACGTGCAACGGGTAGAGTATGCCTCTAATGTGAACACTGAGCAGCATACTGCGGCTACAATAAAACCTGTATCCTGCATTCAAGAAATATGATGAATGATCACTGAAGTAGGAAATGTCTAAACATGTAAATACACAATTATTTTATAGTGAGATATATTAACTTTTAAAATTTAATTTAAGATACATCATCCTTGAATATGTGCATTACAGTGAAGAGTTACGTACATTTTGAGCGACTGCAAAATAACCTTCTCCGATGGTCACTTAAACAGTTTTTATTTTGGGAAAATGTACGTTCAACATCACAAGATGTAATACACACATATTTGAAGAACGGAAAGTCACTACTTTTTAGTACACCAACTTCAGATGTCTTGTCGTGACCTGATGGTACATCATTTATACCGGTAATACGAAGTTGTGAATAAGCAGAATTTTTAGCAATAATGTTTCTCAACTTACATTTCACTTTTTCTGAAATTAGTGAATTGTTAATTTTGATAACGGTTTGTGATACTTTATCCACTATATTAAGGGCTTCTAAGAGTTGTAGTTTAGACGATTCTAACAGGATGATGCTTTTGGACACGATTTTAAAATTAGAATCAATGAACAGAATATCTTCCAATAGCTGTTCAGGAGGCAATGATTTTTACAGCTGCAACAGCAGAACTGTCTGTGCTATCCAATGCATCAATTACCTCCATTATTTTGCCGTAATGTTCTGCATAATAATTAATAGCATCCAACCACGTTCCCCAACGGGTCAAGACTGGCTGCAGGGGTAAGGGTATTCCAGGGGCAATTATTTGGAACAGCAACACTCTCATTGTAGTATGTTTGATTGAATTCTTGTCTGCACTGAACAAATGTTAAGCTTTGACTATTCCAACCACAGTAATGCAAAAACAAGTGCTTACATAGGTATACATTAGCTGTAGCTGCACTATCTATTTGGACCGGTCACATCTCTTAACATGAACTGTTTATACTACGAGATCGGGCGGTCGCTCACCTCCTCTATACTACCTTACATCGGCAACCTGATTGCATGCTGCGTGTGGCAATTCAACGAAGTCTACTTATCAGGAAAATGTATTATATTATTCTTTGTAGGGGTCAGTAAATAACCATTATGACTTATTGTTTCTACAGTAAACTATTAGTTCTGTCATAATGTTACTACAAATTGCCACATGGTTACTTTATTCTAGAATTAAATGTCGAAAATCACTAATTTTCTTCTTGAACTGAGAACAAGAGATTTGAGTAGAGGAAAAAGATTAAATGTTGTAAGAAAGCTCTTAGTTGTTACAGATTTTATATGCTTCTACTTTAACAATTTATCAAGAGTAGATTTGTAAAAATACCGTATAATACCAACAAGCGCAGGGTGCGAATTAAGATTTCTGATGTGGGGAGGGGGATAGAATCCTAGATAAGATTTTTTTTTATTTTAGTATATTATTTTACGACGCTTTATCAACATCTTAGTTATTTAGCGCCTGAATGAGATGAAAGTGATAATGCTGGTGAAATGAGTCCAGGTTCCAGCACTGAAAGTTACCCAGCATTTTCTCATATTGGGTTGAGGGAAAACCCTGGAAAAAACTTCAGCCAGATAACTTGCCTCGATCGGGAATCGAACCCAGGCCACCTGGTTTCGCGGCCAGACGCGCTAACCGTTACTCCACAAGTGTGGATCCTAGATAAGAATGCCACACACAAAATTATTATCTTCATTCGATATGGCTCAACGCTTGGTCGCACTGAGTTGTTTGTCTAGCAATTTGATCATAATAATAATTAATTATATCCATGAGCAGGCTTTAAGATAAGATGCGTAATTCCTAAGTTATTGATTGTTGTCAGCTTGCCAGAGATGATAATACATCAATATTATTTTCTTTGCTTACTTTGTACTTTATAAAGCATACTCGTATTAAAACAATAAAATTATATTTTGTGAGGGGGGGGATAGAAGTTATCCTTGGCAAGGATGTTAATATATTTATGAGAGGGGAATAACTTTCCAACGGGGGAAATCCCCCCATCACCCCCGTTAATTCGCATCCTGCCAACGAGCATTGTATAATACTCCATTAATCATAGTATATGATGTATAAAGAGATGGGCAGGGCATGTAGCACGTATGGGCGAATAGTTGGAAGGCCAGAGGGAAAAAGACCTTTGAGGAGGCCGAGATGTAGATGGGAGGATAATATTAAAATTAATTTGAGGAAGGTGGGATATGATTGTAGAAACTGGATTAATCTTGCTCAGGATAGGGACCGATGGTGGGCTTATGTGAGGGCGGCAATAAATCTCCTGGTTCCTTGAAAGCAGTAAATAAGTAAGTAATTAAGTAAGTATAATAAGTAATTGATTAACTAGCGGACTTACTCGTGTTAATTATTCTAAGTCTGTGCGGCTTACAGCTGTTTCGGTGCTTCATCACACCATTCTCAGAGCCTACTAGATCTCGGCGTCATCTCGAACTTCTCTGCCTGTTATGTGGGTGCGTTTGATTGTTGAACGGTGTTGAAAAGTGGAGTCAAATAGTGTGTGTGTACTAAAATTGATCTGTGTGTTGAGAATTTGATCGGGGTGTGTTTTAGTGTGTTTGTATATTTCGTATTGTTCTAGTGTGTTGAGTTTTTGGTTCTAGGGTTTATGTGTAGGATTTCCATGTCCGGATTTATATTATTATATGTATGGTTAGCATTGGTTATGTGATCGGCGTATGTAGATGTATTGTGTCCTCTGGTTATTGCTTTAATGTGTTTTTTGTAGCGTGTTTGGAATGATCTGCCTGTCTGTCCAATGTAGAACTTGTCGCAACTATTACATGTGAGTTTGTATACACCTGTGTGGTCGTATTTATTTGTTTGTGTTCTTTGTGTGTTGAGATGTCTTTGTAGTGTGTTTTCTGTTCTGTATGCTATGTTGTATTTCTGCTTTCTGAATGAAGATGCGATCTTATGTATGCTTTTGTTTTCATATGTTAGTGTGATGTATTTCTTGTGTTCTTGTGTTTGTGTTGTGTTTTGCGTGTTTTTGTGTTTGTTAAGTTTTTGTTTTGTCTTTCTTATGATGTTGTCTATTATGTTTGGATTGTAACCGTTTTCGTGTGCTATGTATTTGTGTTCACTTCTTCATTGTAGTGTTGTTGCCTCATGGGTATGTTGAGTAATCTGTGTACCATTGTCCTGAATGGTTATTGCTTTAATGTGTTCTTTGTAGCGTGTTTGGAATGATCTGCCTGTCTGTCCAATGTAGAACTTGTCGCAACTATTACATGTGAGATTGTTATACACCTGTGTGGTCGTATTTATTTGTTTGTGTTACATAACAGGCAGATAAGTTCGAGATGACGCCGAGATCTAGTAGGCTCTGAGGATGGTGTGATGAAGCACCGAAACAGCTGTAAGCCACACAGACTTACATAATTAACACGAGTAAGTCCGCTAGTTAATCAATTACTTATATTCAAATGTTAAAAGTAGTGTACGCTAGATTCAAAATGGATTATTAAGTATAATATGTATAAAATGACGCATATTCACTACCGCAATGTTCTCCGTTGTGCATAAACATCAGGCGACTTGTCTCAAATTTAGAAGTACTCATTTGGTTCACGTAGTAAGATGCTTCTAGAATCTAGAAACTTTCTCAGAGGACCCATGTCGGCAGCTATTAACACAGTTGAGACAGATATTGCTATTTTGTCTGATGTCCATGAGAAATTAGCTCAAATTTCATATCACGCCAATCAAGTAGCCTACTATGAGATAGTTCAGTGTTCTCTCCGTCCTATCACTTAATTATGAAGGCTGCAATTAAGAACATAAAGAAATTCACATGTAAGCCCATTCATGCTACAGCGAACTTATTGGATCAACGGTGTAAGGCAGGCATGTCAATTGATGCCCACAGGAACAAGCGCGCGCTTTAGAGCCCAGGAGAGTCTGAGCGCTTTACAGCGGAAAGGAAAGAGACAGACGAAAGAGCTGGTATATGCCTCTTGGTCGAGCTATATTCAGGGATGGCCAGCACTGATTCAATAGATAAAGGGAAGAGAACTTATTAAAACTGTATCCATGTTAATTTTTAGATTTGCCTGAGAAGTATAAGTGCATTATAAGAATGTAAGTTTTAATTTTAATGCTCATTTTTCACAAGTTTGATTTTTTTTATTCAAAAGAAATATTTTCTCAACTTTTCGTATAGAAAAGTGAAATTTTCAGGTATAGGCTATTTATTTAGTAGCCTTACAGAATGTTTTCGTAAATCTAATATACCGTATATACGTATTACTGATAGTGTATTGAAAATTTTGAAAATATTCGCATCGAAATTGTTTGTAAGGAAATGAATTAACAAAGCAACTACTGTTACATCATAAGCAAAAGATACGTGCCCATGTGTTGTAAAAATGCCAGCTCTATAGCTTCAGCAGATTTCGAGAAAATAATTTAATATTCTGATGATAGGAAGTTGCTCACAAATATCACCTTAAAAGCACAATGCGATAAGAGTTTTGTTATGTAATATTAGTTACACTTAAAACAGATACAGTACCTAGGTAACTTTGCTTTGTACTGTAATATTGTTTTGATTAGTTTATTGATTACTTTTGTAAGGTTAAAGATACCATCAATATAAATTCCAACTTATCATGTCATACTCAATCTCTTTCGTTGGAATATCACTTTCTTTATGAATGATGTGTTTCATCCACTTAATACAATATAATATTATACTACTATGGAATTTAAGTGAATATTCCTTCTTAACTCTCTATTATGTTATTAAGATTTAAAACACAAGTACAATATTAAGAAATCAGTGTCAGTACTTTTGTGTTACAGACAATATAGATAATATTAAACAGAAAGAAGTCATATAAAAATAACGACATAAAATTTCACGTTCCGTTTGAAGTTTGTGCACCACTGTTTTCTCAATCCAATAGGTTGCTTATTCATATACACAATCCTTTCTCTTTCCATACTAGCGCTTGCTGCCCGCGCACGACGTCAAGGTCAGAAAAATGCGCTTGCTTTGACATCACTGGTGTAAGGGGTCGGCAATTGAGGACAACGAAGCATTCGACTAGTGACTACATCATTGATTGTAGCAACGTGCTTTTGTGGGCTGCTGATCAACGTGTCTCACCTTCTACCTGGTGGAGGGAATTGTGTGGCAAAAAACCGATAAGTTCACTGACATCTAAACTTCTGAATGTACTCCCATCATGAGCCGCAAATGAGCGCAACTGGTCAACTCATAGGCAAATCCACAAAAAAATAGGAAACAGGCTTTCTCAGTCAACTGGTTTCGGTACAATGAAATCTCCGATACAAGGATGATTCACCAGAACGAGTTGAGAATGAAGGACCGCAAATGTCATCCGATGAAGAGGTCGAGTGATCTTGGGAATTGTTGCAATTCTTTATAAAAACATTACAATATTGGTACAAAATATTTAAGTTTTGCTTTCTGTGTTTTCGTGAAATCTATTGTGAAAGAATATACGGTATCTAATGTTATTTTTGTTTTCTTTTGCAAGAATGAGTGCAGTTATTTTTCATTAAAATTATAAGCCAAAAATCAATTGCAATTCAATTTCTTTCTATTTTTGTTTTATTAATATTACTATGTTTACATTAGTAAAATGTAATTAATTTACTAGTATTTACTTTACGTACATGTACAATGAAGCTATAATACTATTTTGATGACGAAAAAATATATTTTTCAGAACAAAAAAAGAACATGTTTATAGTTCTTACAAGCATTCATGTCACCAATCCAACCAATGTTATCAATGATACCACGTGTTATACTATATAATACGCATTTTCGGTATTATACCAAACATACGGCTCTGGTTGGCTATTAAATGACGCCGTAACTCTAGTCAGGAGTAATACCAAGATATTTGACATGGTCACTATATTTAATTTCTTGATTAGGCCTACATATTTTTATTTTATCACGAGATTTTTTTTAACATTTTAAATCTAGCAGGAGCTGAATTTCTGCGTTGATCTTCGTTACGTCACACACTGTGCTCACATTGAGTAACTCTAATGAAACAAACCTATGTACCTTGTGCATCATGAGTCATCAAACATTGCCTAAGTTGTTGTTTAGTCAACTGTCCGAATACAGGTCTGAACATCATAAGTAACACCGATAAGGCAACACTCATGAGGCAACTAGGCCAGGAGATAATGGGGTAGGGTGGCCAGTTCCTTTCCTCCTCCAATGCATACATCGCCGATTAGCTACATATTCCACTAATCAGACTTCAGATGCATACAAACAATTTGTTCTTCCTCTGACACATATCGTCAAGTGAGATGTACTGCCTGATAATAGATGTACATATCAGCCAGAACCTCAATCAGAGGTATATTGCCTAAGATAAGATAGTATTTTAATAAAATAATTATGAAAGTGGGACTTAATTTAGAGACACGATGTATAATAAATTAACAAGTTGAAAATAATAGGCATGTACTTTTAAAAATAATGGATTTTATTAAGTTCTGTGGGGCTTTCAAGTTTAATATGAGAGGCCACGATGAAGTTGACACTTCAGAAAATAACGGTGTGTTCTTCGGACTGATAGATTTCGTGATGAGTACAGACAGTCTGTGAAGGACCACGGAGTTGAACCACATTTTTAAACGGACCACGAAAACACTTAAAATAAATTTGGATTTGTAAAAGTTCCTTTTTGATTTATTTTATCTTTTTTAGATAATTGGTTCATAGAAATTAATCTCCTTATTTAACTCCCTGAAAGAGTTTTCCCAAAGTTGAGACTTCTCTAACTTTCTCGCACACGAAAATAATAGATTCGCTCCATTTGATCAAAATCCTTAGGCCCGGTTTCAATGTACAAATATAAAAGCATCAGAAGACTAATTTGTGTTTAAGATGTAATTAGAGCACAACAGTTCATAATGTAGTATATGATATGAGAGCGAAAGTAAAGCGAGAATAGAGCGAAAATAGGGCGGAAACTAGAGCGAAAATAGAGCGGAAACTAGAGCGAAAAGAGAGCGAAAATAAAGCTGAAAATAGAGCAAAAGTAAAGGAATAAATAGGATGTTGCAAATCTGCCGTGAAATAATGAAGGGAATAAAGGAAGCAAACTTCACTGCAAGAATGTTTGATGAAGAAACGGATGTCTCCGAACTATCACAGCTAGCATCGGGTTTTTGTTATGAAAACAAAGATGTGACGTTTGAAGAGTTTATGGAATCTTCTAAGCTGTAGAGCAGCGGTGACCAAACTGGGTATCGTGATTACATCGTGTAATCAAAGACATTCATACTGGTAAGGGGAGTTTCCTGTACATTGCTCCCTGTCTCGCTAACGTACTAAAGGCAAGCAATGTCGGTACCATGTCGCACTACAAACCGTCTGTCTCTAGCAGGAACAGAAGGTTTCGTACAGAAAGGGAAGAGGAATTTATTCGCTGTTCTGTCGGAGAAAATGTAATATGTTGCTTTGTTCAACGGTTCAATTAGTATAGTAGTATATAGAAGCGACATTACAGGGCATTACCCTGAATATACAGCATAACAGGTATTATTATTATTATTATTATTCTGCTTTTTTGAGGCTTGAAAGTAATGTAATTTTCCCTAAGATAGGTTACTAGACTGCTAGATGTGGCCGAAACAGGTCTACAGAGGCCTAATTCGTGAAGGATGATGATGATGATGATGATGATGATTATTATTATTATTATTATTATTATTATTATTTATCAGCAAGTGTGCCTAAATATATAGGCCTACATCTTCCCTTGAATAAAATAATTACTAGACTACGCTATATCTCCATTTTAATTTAAATCTTTTGATGACTATTATCAGTTATTTACTAGTTATTGATTTAATAATAATAATAATAATAATAATAATAATAATAATAATAATATAGAGAAACTAATTGAATATTACGTGCTAGTGTAGTAATGAAACGAGCTATTAAACTCCAAGAACTGAAATCAGCCATAAATCATCGTCATGAAGAGAAAGATGACATAAATAAATGTAAGGAAACCAGCTATCTAGTGGCGAACGAAATAGTTCGTTCTCTTAAGCCTTCCAACAAAGGAGAGTTTTATAAAATCGTAATGATCAAGGTGGCTCAAATAATTTGTCCAATGTAAGTTGTTAATTAATTTTAAAAACTGTGCATTTCTCGACTAAATATCCAGAAGAGAATTCAGGAGATTTCTGAGGGTGTCCATGAGGAATATTTAAAAAAAGCAAGAAAATTTGTATATATTTTTTATTGGCTCTTGTGACAGTAGTGACATTATCTACCGATACAGCAAAGCTTGCGATTTTTATTCGCGGGTTGATGAAGAACTCAATGTTAGTGCACGAACCACCCTATCTCCTTACTTCATAGACTGTCTCTTCGCGTGTAATCACTGCCGTTCGAGTTTTGGTCACCACTGAAGTAGAGTCAAAGTAAAAATGCGTTTTGTGAATGCATCTTAAATGAAGTTTCATTTCATTTTTTATTTCATTTCATTTTTCGTATTCCATAAATCTTAAGTGAATCCACTTTTTAAAGATGAACCACACAAAGTAATTGGACAGATTTTTGATGGATAAAATGAAAGAATTTCAAGAAAAAATAAACACACTTCATTCACTACTATGCTTATCAATTGAAATTAAACATGGAACGAGTGATTTCATAGAAGTATTCCGTAGAGTATTTTCTCTGGATCTGTCGGCTTTTCTCGCCTTCTTTTTCAAGGTCACAACAACGCTTGTCAGAATTTCTAGCTGTTTGTTCTGCGACCAGGTGTAATTTTAATTCATGAACTGTCAGGAAACAAGAACAATATATTTAAAACCGTCTTTCTTGGAACTGAAGAAAATGTGACTGACAAGACTTGTCACGGAGCTATTGGACTGAGATGTTATTTCTTTGTTGACTAACTTACAACCAGTTAAAAGCAAGATCTACTCATGCAATTAAAGGGAGGAATACCGTGACTTATTTTATAGGGGCTGTCAAACAGATCAGGAAATCCACAGACCGCATTATACCGGAACTGAGTCTTCATCAGTCAGCCAGCGAAGAAAACTGGAAGGCAAGCATAGGCCTATTCATGCCGAAGAAGTGTGTGACAGAATCACGCAAGAGACTCATCATCTTTTTAGGTCATTACGCCATCTTGATGCGGAAAACTCGTTAAACTGTGCCAACTTCAGTGACTTTTCTAAACATTATCACAGAAAGGGAACTTGAAGCTACTGTTCAAAATTACCCCACTTTGGGAAAGAATAGGCTAAAGACAGAGCTCGCTATTCTGTAGAAGACGAAATCTTTCAAAAACACTGATGGTGTTGTTCCATTACTGCAGTTTGGGTTTTCATATAATCTACTATATATGTTTTCCGGAAGTAGCAGAGCTGTTGAGGAACCTGGCTACAATGCCAATGCGATTATTTAACCAGAAGCGTGTTTTTCCTCACTGAAAAGGATAAAATTCGTTTTAAGATACACCATATCACAGAAACGTCTCACTATTCTTGCAATCCTGTCTACTGAGAAGATGATTCAAGTAGAGAAGGGTTCAACATCAGAGTAATAGGTAAGTTTTGTAGTAGAAAGAAGTGTGGTATAACTTCATGTTTCACCATTAAGTGAGTTACATTTTATTTTATAAGTTAACAAAGATGTAGTACACTCAGTATTTTTGTCATATATCGCCTTTGATCAAACTAGTATTAACTATAAACAATCTATTTTGTTTTTACTTTCGCTTGTAAAAAATACAAAGAGCCTCACCCGTGGCCGAGTGGTTAGTCTCTCTGCCTCCACGGATTCATTCCCCGTTTGAGTCATGAAGGATTTTGTGCTAGTCCAAGCGGGGGAGGAGTTTATCTCGGGCTTCTCCTGTTTTTATTTTTAATTTATTGAGTATGCCCCAACGGAATAACTCGTATGTAGAAGCTATACAAAAACACATACATATGTTGTACAATGTAATTTAAAAAGTAATGAAACTACAGTTTGTGGAAAACAAACAATAACAGAAGAATTTATGAAAGAAAAAAAGCAAAATAAAAACAAATAGTAAGATAACATAAACTTTTGGGCAGAAAGAAGAAAAAGTTTGAAACCACGAAATAAATAAATCAACTGAGAATTAAAATAAATAATCTTCCGAAAAACGTATTTTTAAACAATTCTTAAAACACCGGCAATTTGGTCAAATTCTATATTCTAAAGGAAGTTTGTTAAAAGTTGTTATTAAAAAATGTTCAATTCCTTTCGTTCCATAAGTTACTGAGATCCTGGGCCTGGCCTCCAAAATAAATTAAAAAAAGCTGAAAGTTGTGCAGATCCCGAAACAAAATTTCGACCACCTGTTATAATAGCCTATATTGCATACGCTAGTATGCATGCGCAGTATGTTATAACTAGAACTTTAAAAAATTCGGGTGGCCCAAATTTTGTTTCTGAATCTGTACACATTTATTTTCAATAAAGACTGTTACTTTAAGATTTTATGTGACCTTAAGACTTTGACAATGTCAGAAACGTGTATACAAGTGTATATTGACAACTCATAAATGAATACTGAACGAATACTGTTATGACAATACAAAAAGGGAGCAATAAATATGTTGCTACAAAAATGGTTTTTGAGATTTAAGCGAAAACACATAAATTTAGCATCCATGATAGGCTACATGGGTGTGCAATCTATCTGTCTCTGCAGAGCGGTTCTTTCTAAACTATTTGCCGGACTTCTTTCATAGGCTATTCAGTGTATACGAATCAATTTATCGGAAATGATGCTCATGGAGTACAGAGTGGAATTTATACAAGGTGTTGAAAAAAGCATTCAATATTTTAGGAGGTGATAGTATGCATCAAAACAAGAAAAAAAGTCTAATAAACATGGGACCTACAACACATACTTTCTGAGATCTGAACACTTGTTCATAGGATGTGCTCAATGTGACGTCCATTCATGGCAATGCATTCCTCTGTCCTTCGGCATAAGGAATCACGCAATCTTTGAAATTGACTTGATTGTTTTTGATAAAATAAAAGTATAGGAAATTTAGGTTTGGGGAACGAACAGGCCAAGGTGTGGGGCCTCGCCGATCAACCCAGCGGTCCTGAAATGTCAGCGTCAGGCATTCTCGCACATTGCGGAGAAAATGTGCTGATGTGCCATCACGCATGAACCACATCTTTAGTCTTTGCTGACATGGCACATACTTCAGCAAGGTAGGCAATACGTTAATAAGAAAGTCCTGATAACGAGACACAGTTAATCTCTGTGGTAGCATATATGGCCCTTAATCTATCGCCAAGGACGCCTGCCCATTCGTTGATTGAGAATCGGTGCTGATGCCTTGTTTCTTCAACTCAACGGGGATTTTCATCAGCCCACACAGCTGATTACGAAAATTCACAACACCATTTCTGCTGAACCCCGCTCATATCCGCAACCAGACTTTTGTTTTCAGTATTCCTCGCGACATATCAGTATCCCATCAACTATGGTGTGATTACCTGGTAGTCTACTGTATTGTAGGGCAGAAGAATGCATTGCCATAAATGGACATCACATTGAGCACCTCCTATGAACAAGTGTTCAGATTTCAGAAAGTATGTGGTGTAGGACCTATGTTTATTAGACATTGTTTTTCTTGTTTTGATGCATACTATCATCTCCTAAAATATTGGATACTTTTAAATACGCTGTATAACTATGTAGATTGAAGGTGGCAATGGAATATATTAAATCAATAGACGACCTACTATGTGCTTGTAATTAAGTGCGTGGTTAATTACAAAATTAAGCTGAAAATTTGCGTTGTTTAGCAACAGCGCATCGCCAGTCACCTACGAATGAATATATAATAACTCAGGTCTGAATAGCAGTATTCCGTCCATTAGTCACTACAGTAGAGTTGCCAGACTTCATAATGGTAGGAAACAACGATAGTGTTAATCTTTTTTATTTAATTTGCAAGAATACCGTCCATTTTATTAAAAAACTGCAAAAGGATAAATCATTCCTTATTAGTTTATCTAATGATAGAGTATAAATCAGAATCGTAGGGATAGTACTTATCGAGTAAAACAGTGTTTACATTTACGATATATATTTTTTAATAGAAAAGTATTCATTTGAAACTACAGTAGAGCGTCTCGTTTGGGCACAGTGAAAACGTAAACAAAGTGCAGGTAACTTGTGGGGGAGGACGAGCCTTACGATAAACACGAGGGATGCACAAGGTTTTAGTTAAAACACTTATGACGGAGCATTGATTGAAATTATATTTTCCAAAAACATACAAATTACATCACGTTATCATATACACATTTTAACAAACAAGCAATTGTAAGATGAAATAATTCAATATAACAAATCAACTTTTGCTACTTATATGATGTTGCTTTCAAGCAGCATTTTTTACGGTCATGAATTTCATTGTCTGTATGACTAACATAATATCACCGTCTTCTGTGGCCGAATTAACAAAACTACAGTATATTGGTCTGAACTGTATCTGAATAAATTGAACTTTGAGAATGGATAATTATGTTTAGGAAATAGTGTTGTCACTTCAGACCAGTATACTGTAGTTTTGTTGGTTCGGCCACAGAAAACGGTGATATTATGTTAGTTGTATAGAAAATGAAATTCATGACCGTAAAAATGCTGCTTGAAAGCAACATCATACAAGTAGCAAAATTTGATTTGTTATATTGAACTATTTCAACGTTACAATTTTCTTGCTTGTTTGTTAAAATGTGTAGCCTATATGATAACGTTATGCAATTTGTGTTCTTTTGTTTCGTGTGATTTTGGAAAATATAATTTCAATTAATGCTCCGCCATAAATGTTGTAACTAAAACCTTGTGCATCCCTCGTGTTTATCGTACGGCTCGTCCTCCCCGACACGTTACCTGCACTTTGTTTACGTTTTCACTGTGCCTAAACGCGACGCTCTACTGTAATATGGTATTAGAAATGTTTGTTGTATTCTATCTTAGGAATAAGCTCTTAAAGTCGACACAGTTATGTTACTTCAATTCTGTATAATATTTTTGCTATAAATTCATAGATCTTTGAAGTAAACACACACTGTAAAGGAAAACATGAAATTATACAATTTTCTTTGTCACTTTTATGATATGTAGAATAAACTGTCAAATGAAGGGGTGAGGTATAGATATAAATAGCTATACGTAACTATAACAAGGTAGGATTAGGATTATAAGAAATTCACATTGACATTAATTTCAGCATGAAAGCAATTCATACTTACATGTACCTATAGTATCCTTTTTCTCCGCTTCGTCATTTAAGCCTACCGGTAAATCATTTTCTGTTGACACAACAACAGTCACCAGGATTGACAATACAATAATTTTTTTCATAATGAAGAGAAATTAATTTTCTGAAACAATAAAGAATAAACTTAACAATGCTGTTTTTTTTTTTGGTAATATTACAGTAGTGCTTCCACTTAATACATCTTCCAACAAAAATGTAACTTTTAACGCAGCAACCAGATCTTCATACTTTTTTTTTGTAATCCACAAGACTAACAGAACCTAAGCTAATATAAATTCTGAATCATTCTCTCTCTTTCTTGCACGCAGCTTGTTGTGCTTATCACTCCTATTCTGTGATTAAAAAAATTGTTCATTTAACGACGCTCGCAACTGCAGAGGTTACATCAGCGTCGCCGGTGTGCCGGAATTTTTGTCCCGCAGGAGTTCTTTTTACATGTCAGTAAATGTACTGACATGAGCCTGTCGCATTTAAATACACTTAAATGTCATCGACCTGGGCCGGGATCGAACCCGCAACCTCGAGCATACAAGGCCAGCGCTATACCAAGTACGCTACCGAGGCCGACTACTCTGTGAATAATTGAGTAGCCGAACGGCCATGCTCTTGTACAAGTATAGCACACTGCACCGTGAACTTAATCCAGGCTATGGTATGGATGATGATGATGATGATGATGATTATATATGAAGAGTCCACTGCAAGAATGATGGATGTCACTTTCTTGTCGAAAATGAACCAAGACTGTCAATGCATAGCTAAAGACATATAGAATGTACATAGAGAGTTACATGGCATTAACACTGATAGTCATTGTCCAGTAATGATCGGAAAATCACAATTAAGCTTTGAGCGCTAAGCATTTCAAACTTTCAACTGCTTTTCCTGAAAAATGTATTCCAAATGACATCCATCATTCTTGCAGTGGACTCTTCATATGAAGGGTTTGCGGGAAAAAACGATGAATGCCATATTTCTGTTAAGGATTAGATAATTATATAATTGAGTCTATAACTGCAAGATGTAGGCCTATTGCTGTTTTTATAGAAAGTAAAGGAAATATTACTGTAGGCTATTCGTGGTAGTAATTCTCCTTTTTACCAGTTTTCATAAGAACAACACTAAATTTCGTAGTGATCCATTGAATTAGATAATGATATCAACCTTAACAGAATTGTGACATTCATCTTTTTCCCGCAAACCCTTCATTGTGAATTAATGATGGCGAAACGAGTCCGAGGTCCAACGCCGATAGTTACCCAGCAATTCTGCTTCAATTTATTGAGGGAAAACCCCGGAAAGAACACCAACCAGGTAACTTGTCCCAACCAGGATTTGAACTCGTGCCCGGTCGTTTCACGGTCAGACGTGCTAACCGTTACTCCACAGCGGTGGACTTGCCGAATCGTTACACACTTGTTAAATGTAACAAAGCTACCGGTGTAGCTCAGCCGGCCAAGACGCTTGTCTGCCGATCAGGTGTTGCGCACTGGAGCGAGTTCGATTCCCACTTGGGCTGATTACCTAGTTTGGTTTTTCCGAGATTTTTCCCAACCGTAAAGCAAATGTCAGGTAATCTATAGCGAATCCTCGGCCTTATCTCGCAAAATATCACCTCGCTATCACCAGTTCCATCGACGGTAAATACTCTCGCAGTTGATACAGTGTAGTTAAATAACCAACTAAAAATAAATGTTACAAAATTTCTCGATCTAAAAATAGAATGTAACATGATCCAACACTATGATGTACAAGCTTTCTTAATTTGATATACGAGTATTATTAATTCTTACAGTCATGTACGAACACAGATCCAGCTGCATAGAGATAATTCAACGTCACTAATACGCCATGAGATCACATCGAACACGCGTACTCCATCACTTGGCAGCTTAGCACAGTACATTGCACAATATCAACCACTCCAAGAAGCGAAGCTTGCTCTTATACTTCCCTGATCGCCCCCTCGTGTCCCCTCCGCACTACTACACTAATTATTTCTCCTTCTCCGGTCTTGGTTTGCATATTGCTTCTGCTGTTACAGTTCAATTTGTGCTTCACATGCTCTGTTTGCCCCACAAATAGGAATGCCACTCAAAAGAAACATCTGTTTACTTCGTACTTTGTCATCAATACTGCAGCATGGAAGGTTGCAGACCCCTGCTGTGGCTACGTGGACCAACTCATCGGACTGTCACGCTGATGGTCCGGGTTCGAACTCCAGTCTGACCTGGAATTTTTCTTGACGCTTGGTAGAAAAGGTCACAGTTGGAGTTTTTCTCGAGGTGTTCCCGTTTCCCCATCATATTAGGCATCTACATCCTTTCGTAAAGGTCTCAATATCATTAGCAATTCATGAAATTTCACGAGTGGGGTTTCCTGCTCGCAACCCGAATACATAGCGAAACTTAGCGCAGTCAGTTAAGTACGGGTCTTGTCGCAACAGGCAACTACTAATTTCTCTGTAAAAAAAATTGTACTTGCCTCAGATCAGCGACTGGGCTAATTCAGAGTCACAATGTGACAACGCTGCATAACTAATAGGCATGCACCTTATCTTTTATTATGTTTTGGGTAAGGCACGAGTCAGTCCACCGTTGTGGCTGAGGGGTTAGGGATTATAACTCCGAACCTAGCGCGTCCGGGTTCGATCTCCGGTTGGTACGAGTTGCCTGGGTGAGGTTTTTTCCGGGTTTTTCCCCTCACTCCTATGGATGAATATCAGGTAACTTTATGAGGTGATTGGAACCCCACTCATCTTCGCCACTTCCTTTCCTCCTCTATCATCATTTCATTCATCATCCCGTTACTTCTTCTGGTTTTCAGATCGCTCTGCAGGCGGCCCTCCGAAGCTGCTGGCTCACTCGACCGGCCTCCGTGAATTGTATTCAAGTGATGATGGATAGCTTCTGCAACGGCACCTGGGGCAGACATTCTCGGGGGAGGACTTCCGCCTCGGACCGTTAAGGGAGCCTTGGGGGGGGGGGAGGTTGCCGAAGCAGGAGTGGTACATGGACTCTGTTGACTGTAGGGAACGGTCATTAAAGGGGTCAAGTGTTTAGATCGGTGCGCGTAGAGTAGTGATGTCAAAGCAAGCGCATTTTTCTGACCTTGACGTCGTGCGCGGGCATCAATCGCTAAGTTTGGAAAGAGGAAGGTTTGTGTATATGAATAAGCAGCCTGTTGGATTAAGAAAACAGTGGTGCACAAGCTTCAAACGGAACGTGAAATTTTATGTCGTTATTTTTATATGGCTTCTTTCTGTTTGATATTATCTATATTGTCTGTAAAACAAAAGTAATAATACCAATTTCTTAATATTGCAATTGTGTTTTAACATAATAAAGAGTTAAGCAGAAATATTCACATAAATTCCATAGTAGTACAACTATACTGTACTAAATGGATGAAATACATCAATCATAAAGAAAGTGATATTCAATAAAAAAAAAAAAAAAAATAGATTGAGTATGACATGGTAAGTTGGGATTGATATTGATGCTACCTTATAAAAGTCATCATTAAACTAATCAAAATAATATTACAGTACAAAGCAACGTTACCTAGGTGCTGTATATGTTTTAAGTGTAACTAATATTCCTAACAAAACTCTTATCATATTATGCTTTTAAGGTGATATGTTCTTCTTAGTGGGTTATTTTACGACGCTTTATCAACATCTTAGGTTATTTAGCGTCTGAATGAGATGAAGGTGATAATGCCAGTGAAATGAGTCCGGGGTCCAGCACCGAAAGTTACCCAGCATTTGATCATATTGGATTGAGGGAAAACCGCAGAAAAAACCTCAACCAGGTAACTTTCCCCGACCGGAAATCGAACCCGGCCCACCTGGTTTCGCGGCCAGACGCGCTAGCCGTTACTCCACAGGTGTGGACAAAGGTGATATTGGTTAGCAACTTCCTAATATCAGAATATTAAATTAATTTCTCGAAATGTCCAGAAGCTATACAGCTGACATTATTACAACACATGGGCACATATCTTTTGCTTATGATGTAACAGTAGTTGCTTACAAACAATTTCCATGCGAATATTTTCAAAATTTTCAATACACTATCTTCAGCAATACGTATTTACGTGTATTAGATTTACGAAAACATTCTGTAAGGCTACTAAATAAATAGGCATATATCTGAAAATTTCACTTTTCTATAAAAGAAGTTGAGAAAATATTTCTTTTGAATAAAAAATGAAACTTGTGAAAAAATGAGCATTAAAATTAAAACTTACATTCTTATAATGCACTTATACTTTTCAGACAAATCTAAAAATTAACATGGATACAGTTTTAATAAGTTCTCTTCCCTTTATCTATTGAATCAGTGTTGGCCATCCCTGTATATAGCTCGACCAAGCGGCATAATATACTACCACTTTCGTCTGTCTCTTTCCTTTCCGCTGTAAAGCGCTCAGGCTCTCCTGAGCTCTAAAGCGCGCGCTTGCTCTTATGGGCATCAATTGACATCACTGGGGTAGAGGATCGGTGGGCACGCAATTCATCCTATATAGGGGGTGTACAATAAATCTCAGGAATGTTCCCTCCCTCTTAACAAGGAAAAAAAAGCCACAAGTCAGGAGAGTGGTGTAATTGAGGTCGTCTAAGCTTGTCGAGAACTGAATGTATGTATGTATGTATGTATGTATGTATGTATGTATGTATGTATGTATGTATGTATGTATGTATGTATGTATGTATGTATGTATTTTTATTTTAGTAGGTTATTTTACGACGCTTTATCAACAGCTTAAGTTATTTAGCGTCTGAATGAAATGAAGGTGATAATGCCGGTGAAATGAGTCCGGGGTCCAGCACCGAAAGTTACCCAGCATTTGCTCATATTGGGTTGAGGGAAAACCCGGAAAAACCTCAACCAGGTAACTTGCTCCGACCGGGAATCGAACCCGGGCCACCTAGTTTCGCGGCTAGACGCGCTAACCGTCACTCCACAGGTGTGGACTGTATATATGTATGTATGTTTGTTTAGTCAACAGTCCTAAGACTGGTTGGCCGTCTATGTTTGGCAACGTTGTTATAAAGCAATTCAGTCATGGGACGCGGCCAACTGCATACCTAACATACATAAATATCGACAGCATGTTGACTTGACTTCTTTCCTCTGAGCCGGGGTCGTCTAAGTTTGACGAGTACAGTACATACATAAATACACATTATTTAGCTAATTATCTTGTCATGCTATTGGTATAACCGAAAGTCATGAATCGAATAAACACATAAGAAACACAATGTTCCTGTGTTCGATGTTTAATTCTTCACTTGTCTTGCCGGGACTCAAAATAAAATCAGTTTAATTCATAGTTATAAATAACAATGCTTGTTTTGAACCTCAAAAGTAATGTAATGTATGTCAGCTAAACAAACGCACATGTTGAATGTCAAATTTGTCACCTGGGAGACTTGACGTAATCCAGTAAGCCAACAAAGTGATGTAAAATAAACAAAAACTCCAAGCAACTCTCTTTGTCTGCTGTGCTACTCTACCTCAATACCGATATACCCATGTCATGTCCCATATTGTTTGTGACTCTTATGTTGATGTATTACCATTAACACAAAATATTACGACTCTTTCAACTATTTTATAGTAGCGTATTCTCGTAAGTTATTTTTCTTGGTTAAAATATTAAACATTTTTGGAACTAATTACCAAGAGAAAAAGAAGTAGCAGAAAGTACAGAAAGATGTTACGCACTATAGTCACTGAATTAATAGTTGAGCAGCATTGTAAAGTTGTAAGAAAAAGAAATGACCAAGAATTAGCAGAATTAACATTGAATCAGTAAAAGGTGCTTTTCAAGAAATAAAATTGTTATTTTAAGAGTTCGTGACTCACAAGTGATTCATTGTGTACCCTACATATGGGATAATTTTTCCAATAGCACGTCTGGTTGTCATTCTTGAAGCCGACACTGACGAACAGGTCACCCTGTCTCAATTTGACAGAGCCAGGACGATTGCCTAATAAACGCCAGGGTTTGGAGTCCCAAGTCTTTAGAATCTATATGATCACCGCAAATACTTAACATCCACAGCCTATTTTTACTATTTCGGATGATAGATGAAATGAGGAAGAGATGAAGAATGTCTTTGGGGGGAAGAAGAAAGGGGCACTATGAGAAAAACCCTCTATAATTTCGGCTTTATCTGCCACAAATACCATCACGACCAATCCTGAGAACGAACCTGGGCTTTCTGAATCGAAGACTAGCTCTCAGCCACAGACGTGCCACATCACTATGTAACAGTGGACATTAGTAGACAGTGTTTGATGCCAATTAACCAATAATTACTCATACATCTTGATTACACAACTTTTAGCACTGTATCACTTCGGAATATGTATGATAAGACTTTCTTGTGTTAAATTCTAACGTACCTTGTTTACATGTTTCGACCTATTTATGGGTCATCCTCAGAACTGGTCGTTGTTGGTCTTGGCGCCTCTTGTTTTGTTTCCTGTCAGGGTGTGTTCGTGTGGTATAATATAGAGTGAAAGAGCGTGTGTGTTCTGAAATTGAGTTGTGTGTTGAGAATTTCGTTCGGGTGTGTTTTCGTTGTCTGTATATTTCATATTGTTCTAATGTGTTTACTTTCTGTTTTTTTGGTTGGATTACACTGGTGGCCATAATTCTGGAAACTTTTTGTTTCTGTACTGAATTATTATAACATTTGTATTAATTCACAGATTTATACAATAGAAAATGTTATTCGTGACTGACCCGTTACCGATGGGGTTATAATAAAGGTATTATATTAAATCCTGACTATTTTAACAATAAATTATCATTACTAAGTGGGAAATTATGTTCTTGTCGTTTAAGATCTAAATATTAATTTCAGATTTCATTATAATTTCCTATTATTTACTGTTATAAAAACTGGTCCATTGTTGAGTTTAAGATTATTGTTGGTCAGTAGAAGTATTGTTGAGCACTGGTAGCATAAAATATGGACATTATTAATTTGTTTCTCTCATTAGTCTGACTTAAGATTTCGTTAGGTGAACACCTGATTGCTTTACAACAAACTTTATTGATCATTTTATCACAATGGCTCCACGAAAGGACTGAACACCTTCTAGGGCAGCCATACTTCGAGAAGAAGGCTACACAATCAAGGAAATTGCAAGAAAACTTGGTAATGGTGCTACATTGCCTGGCGTCCAGAAGATATGTAAGAGGTACAAATCCATAGAATCTTGTAAAACAACACTTAGGACTGGTAGAAAACCTAAAGTAAGTCCAAGAGAAGTGAAGCAGATTTGTCGATTAGCATTGAAAGATCGAAGGGAAACTTATAATGAAAATCTGAAATTAATATTTAGATCTTAAACGACAAGAACATAATTTCCTACATAGTAATGATTATTTATTGTTAAAATATTCAGGATTTAATATAATACCTTTGTTATAACCCCATAATTAACGAATCAGTCAAGAGAAACATTTTCAATTGTATAAATCTGTGAATCAATGCAGATGTTATAATAATTCAGTACAAAAACAAAAAGTTTCCAGAATTATGGCCACCAGTGTACAAAACACCTCCACATATGCAGAACACATCACAAATGCTAACCACACCCACAGAGATATCAACACAGACATGGAAATACTACACATCCAACGAAAAAGCCAGAAACTAAACACACTAGAACAATATGAAATATATACATATACACACGAAAACACACCCGAACGAAATTCTCAACACACAACTCAATTTCAGAACACACACGCTCTTTCACTCTACATTATACCACACAAACATACCCTCACAGGAAACAAAACAAGAACTAGTTCTAAGGATGACCCATAAATAGGTCGAAAAATGTAAACAAGGTACGTTAGAATTTAACACAAGAAAGTCTTATCATACATATTCCGAAATAATTACTCTTTTACGATTAAACACGATTTTCATAGTATGATAAATTTATTGCTTTTCTGTAACGCAATTAAACTTGTTACAAATTATTGACAGAAGAAGATAGATTACACTTAGTTAAGGTATGGAGAGATTTTCTTGCATATTTAATTTCGTTTATGATTTCAAATTATTCAAACTACGCTATTTGTTACAAAATAAATAGTTGAAGTTGCAAGGATAGATCTACTTGAAGTTTGTGCCACGTACAGACAGCGCAGAGGATAGTGATAGAATGTAAACAAACTACAGCCTGTTCCCTTCCTGTATGGGCAAACCACACGGGTAGGTAAAGAATATGTGACCTTGCGTGACTGTTTACATCCTTCAACTATCCACTGCACTGAGTGCACACCTAAAATATTTTTATCTTAGAACCATCGTTCATTAGGAACACAGAAACTTTTTCTAGGATTTTTCTAAGGTTTTGAAGGACTTCTACAGAGTTGCTGAAAATTCGAAATGCTCGAAACTGAGTTAACAATAGGAATCCAGAAGTCAGAGGTAGACATAACGATATGCTCACACATCATATAGGATTATTCAAAAGTTAGGAAATACTTCTTTATTTTCGTAGAAACGAGAATTCAATATCCAATACAATGGCCAACACCTTCCTAGGACTTATGAATCCAAATATCTTGGAGTTATTTTCGATAGTAAGTTAACATGGAGCAACCATTTGAAATATATTTCTGAAGAAGCTCGTGAAAGATTCTCCCTTCTAAAAAGACTAGCAGGAAAGAAATGGGGATCCTCTAGGAATACTTTGAACACTACATACAAAATGTTTATACAGCCAGTGCTGACATACTGCGGAGAAATTTTAATTACTTCACCTTTCATAAACGACATAGAATATGTTCAAAACCATGCTCTCAGACTCATTACTGGTGGAATCAAAACAACTCCAATAGATTCTATGAAATTCCTCACTAATATTAACAGTATCAAAATGACAATAGAAGAAAAAGCACTGATTCAATATGAAAAACTTATCAGATTACCAGGAAACAATTGGCATTCATACAGTCCTCTCTGCAGATTGAAAACTCAAAAAAAGTTTCATAACCATTGTTCAAGAATTAAAACAGAAAATCAATATCCCGAATTTAAAAGAAAACTTACAAATTAAACCAAACCCTTTAATTCTATTAAATATAGAATATAATCTAAATTTAACAGAAGAAATACTGAAATCAGAAGTAAACACTGAAATACTGAAACAATTGTTTTTAGAGACAATTAATATTAGGTACCCTCCACAAAACTGGCTTCATTTGTACACCGACGGATCCTTGATCTCCATAGAACAAGGTGCCGGTGCAGGTGTTACGTGCTGTCTCTTCTCACTTTATAGATCACTTGGATATGGAACAACAAGTTTTGATGGTGAAATCTTGCAATAAGTGAATGTCTCAGGAATCTTCTATGCCACATCAATAAATTTAGGAATGCAGTTATATTGTCAGACTCCAAAGCAGCTATTCTATCAATTGTCTCTAAACACACACCTTCATCTCAAACAGCAGAAATAACTAAAATGCTCTCTCAATTAATATCACTCAATAAAAAGAATTGTATTCCAATGGATATCATCCCATTGTGGAATCCTGGGAAACGAGAATGCGGATGCTTTAGCAAGGAAGGGCAGCACTGCTACTTACAGACCTGTTACTAAATCTACGTATTACTCTGTGAAGAGATTTATTAAATCTACATACTTAGACTTCAACAAACAAAATTTGATAACACAATCCCAAGGGAAAAAATGGAACTCTCTGCATCAAAATCCACAGTTAATTCCCGATTTGCCACGAAAATCGTCTGTAGCTGCATTTAGATTGGCAACAGGCCATGATTGTTTGGCTAAACACCTGCATAGAATTGGAATATATCAGTCCTCTAACTGCCCATTGTGCAACTCAAACCAAGAATGGATTCGGAACATCTCAAAATCTGTGCTTCATTGGCTGGTCATGATAATATCTTTGAAAAATATTGGAGTGCAAGAAGTCAAATGACTTTATTGTCAAACGCCTGGCATTAGAAAACAACAACAACATTTTCACAGAAACTTATGTTCGGTTTCAATTGTTTAAAACTGCTGTTGCTATGGAAATAAATAAACAAGAATTCAATCTATTGTTGAGCGACTTTGTGTTTACTATTATTTTGCAAAACCATATCAGAACATAATGGATTTGTCTCTACAAATGCGAATTGGAGTTATTCAATATTACTATGGATTCTGCAAATTATATGCTGTTATTATTGAAGCTAATACAAAATTGAAAATATAACGCAAGATTTTCTTCTGAATACTGTTCATTCATCAGAAGGAAAAATACTAATAATAATGGGTGAGAAACATAATGAAAATACTTTAATGTTTTGAAATTGGTTTATACCTGAACAAAACTGCATTATTATTTTTCTATAAACTTGCTTAAATATTAACAAAGGTAAAGAAATTTCAAATCTTTTTTGTCTTTTGAATAAACCTACAAACAAAAGATATAATTCAGTGATCGAGCTGCGGAAGCAATCTATTGGGTTGATGCAAAAAATCGTAGCGTTTTTTTCGCGGTGACAAATGTTTTTGAGATGAATATAAGACAGAAATTAATCAGGAATATTATATTCTCCTAAATTATCTATGACTTTCTGCCAACGCTGGGGCAATTTTTCGATTCCTCATCTGAAGAAATATGCTAGTTTGGAGTTAAAAAAAAACTAGTCATGACAAGTTTGTAAAGCATCTTCTTTATCAAAGGAGTTCCCTTTAGATTGTTGGATGAAGAACGAAAAATGTAGAAATCTGAGGCATAAGATCGGGAGAACATGGAAGATGTTGAATCACCTCCCAACCAAGCTCCTGGATAGCTGCTTTCTTCATGTTAACGGAGTGCGAGTATGTATTATCGTGTTGCAGCAGTACTTGATGCAGTCTTCTCCGTCGATTTTCTTCAATTGCGGCCGCAAAGTGGATGGACACTAACTTTTGTGCAGGGTGGTGTTGTGTTTTGAAGCGACAGAACCATTTTCTTGCAGTGTTTTTTTTTTTCCGATGGCATTCTCTCCGTACACGTCACAAATGTTTCGAGTCGCCTCAGCTGCCTTTGCTCTTTTATTAAACTCAAACAAAAGAATACGTCGGAAGTGTTCGGTTTTTTTTTTCACTTGACACTCTATCTTCTTTAGCCCACATATAGCACAAACTTTCTTCAAATCCGCAAAATTCAAGGCTTCTTTACAAGCACAACACTCAAAATAACAAATGACTAATGACAAATGATAATTACTGTTAACGCAGTGTTGTGATGACGAATTTAGACATCAACCTAAGAGTTATCTGACCTAAGGAGGGCAGAACTTAATTCCTTGGAGATTCCGCGAGAAGTGTACAGGTGGATTTTGTCGGGGTAGTTATTTATTGTTTCATTTTCGTCCTATCACTGTTTTAAATAAGTAATTGTTCTTTCGGCCAAGACATTAAATGAAATGCAGGTCAAATGAAGACTTCTCTCTTATGTTTCTTTTGTACAGATATTAGCATTAAAACAGAAAAGCAAAACATATAGTTGCGAATATTTTAGGTGTTTACATTCTGTAAGATAGATAGATGAATTTATTGAGAAATATTATACATACAGATGTACTATATTATCAGAATTTTCTCTTAAATCCAATGCACGGGTCTTCTGACCGTACGTGCTTTGTAAAATAAATCCTACTTTGTAGGTTTCACCCCCCCCCCTCACCTATGATTAATCCAACCACTCTCCAAAAGAACACACTGATTAAAATGAAAATGGCACAAACAAAACACATTACTATATGGGTATAATATATTCTAACCTAAAACAGGCATAAAAGTGTATAATTGAGTAGTTAGCATTATCCCTTCTTCAGTTTGCATCACAAACTTCAACAGCTGAAGTTCTAATCTGTCTCGCCTTCAAGAGGAACAATGCAGTCTTTTGTTCGCATTTTCTATTCCCCACGAAGTCAAGACATGCAAGCCAACTCCTATTCTGACTTAGCATCGAGAGTGATAGATATTTTCTCCGGATATAAAATATGTCTCCAGAAGTCCTTTTCCCCGCACAGTGAACAAAGGCGCCCTCCTTCTTCGTTAACAATTTTATTAGCCTTCCATGCCCCCAACCTTAGCCACGCTAAACCTGCTCTACTGTCTTTGTTACAAGAATTTATATAGTCACACCTCCCCCAGTTAAGCATGAGATCTGCTTGTAAATAAAGTGAGGATTTTTCCGAACACTGGAGCTCAATCTCTTGCCTCTCGATATCAATTAAACGCATCTTCAAATTACGCCATACATTCCTTCTATTATTATCTCCTTTTTGTAATATCTATAGATGTGAATATAATAAAATATCGGGACTACGTATCATTATCAGATGAAGGAAGAAAGGGAATTAAAAAAGAAAAAGATCTTTTGGGTCCGCTACTCTAGATTTTGGTAATTACGTAACTCCTAACAGACAGGCTTTTCTCCTTTCATAGCTTTCCCTTATGTCGGAGCCGATAGACAGCTCCGAAATACTGGATGTTTCTAAATCTGTGACACGGGCCGGTGATGATTTCCTGTCCTGATACATTATTTACAAAATTACTGGAAATTGGCACGTCACGCCTCGGATACTGAAATAATGTCAGAATATTCACCAGCCGCTTCCTGAATACGTTAGCATGTTGTGTTAAAGTTCAAACACTTCATTGCACGCTACATTTTATACACCACAGATATCTGAATCGCTTTAAAAATACATTATTTCGATTAAGATAAAAATAATACACATCCGGAAATTAGATTCCTATATAAAATAAGTATATCACTATATTATCAGTCTATATTTATTTCGTTATGATGTGTATGGTTTAATTATATTAAGAAGATGTTGAATTTGTGTATTAATAACTAATAAGAGAAACGAACAAACTTTTTGTCGTGATTACTGCAATAATTTTTTTTTCTGGAATGGGCCTATATTTTTAACGCTTTTGTTTTCACAATTTCAAAAACGTACGTAACAGTTATTATGACTGTCACTGTTGCAGCGTACCAGGACATTACCTGTATGATTATGAAAAAAATTAAATCGTTTCTGCGTAGAGGAGATTACATGTATGATTATGAAAAATAAATTCAATTGTTGCAGCGTAACAGGAGATTACCTGTATGATTATAAAAAAAATCAATTGTTGCAGCGTAGTAGGAGATCACGTGTACGATTATGAAAAAGAAATTCAATTGCTGCAGCGTAGCAGAAGATTACCTTTATGATTATGAAAAATAAATTCAATTATTGCAGCGTAGTAGATTACCTGTATCATTACGAAAAAAGAAATTCAATTGTTGGAGCGTAACAGGAGATTACCTGTATGATTATAAAAAAAATCAATTGTTGCAGCGTAGTAGGAAATCACGTGTACGATTATGAAAAAGAAATTCAATTGCTGCAGCGTAGCAGAAGATTACCTTTATGATTATGAAAAATAAATTCAATTATTGCAGCGTAGTAGATTACCTGTATCATTACGAAAAAAGAAATTCAATTGTTGGAGCGTAACAGGAGATTACCTGTATGATTATAAAAAAATCAATTGTTGCAGCGTAGTAGGAAATCACGTGTACGATTATGAAAAAGAAATTCAATTGCTGCAGCGTAGCAGAAGATTACCTTTATGATTATGAAAAATAAATTCAATTATTGCAGCGTAGTAGATTACCTGTATCATTACGAAAAAAGAAATTCAATTGTTGGAGCGTAACAGGAGATTACCTATATGATTATAAAAAAATCAATTGTTGCAGCGTAGTAGGAAATCACGTGTACGATTATGAAAAAGAAATTCAATTGCTGCAGCGTAGCAGAAGATTACCTTTATGATTATGAAAAATAAATTCAATTATTGCAGCGTAGTAGATTACCTGTATCATTACGAAAAAAGAAATTCAATTGTTGGAGCGTAACAGGAGATTACCTGTATGATTATAAAAAAAATCAATTGTTGCAGCGTAGTAGGAAATCACGTGTACGATTATGAAAAAGAAATTCAATTGCTGCAGCGTAGCAGAAGATTACCTTTATGATTATGAAAAATAAATTCAATTATTGCAGCGTAGTAGATTACCTGTATCATTACGAAAAAAGAAATTCAATTGTTGGAGCGTAACAGGAGATTACCTATATGATTATAAAAAAAATCAATTGTTGCAGCGTAGTAGGAAATCACGTGTACGATTATGAAAAAGAAATTCAATTGCTGCAGCGTAGCAGAAGATTACCTTTATGATTATGAAAAATAAATTCAATTATTGCAGCGTAGTAGATTACCTGTATCATTACGAAAAAAGAAATTCAATTGTTGGAGCGTAACAGGAGATTACCTATATGATTATAAAAAAAATCAATTGTTGCAGCGTAGTAGGAAATCACGTGTACGATTAAGAAAAAGAAATTCAATTGCTGCAGCGTAGCAGAAGATTACCTTTATGATTATGAAAAATAAATTCAATTATTGCAGCGTAGTAGATTACCTGTATCATTACGAAAAAATAAATTCAATTGTTGCAGCGTAGTAGGAGATTACCTGTATCATTATGAAAAAGAAATTCAATTGTTGGAGCGTAACAGGAGATTACCTGTATGATTATAAAAAATCAATTGTTGCAGCGTAGTAGGAAATCACGTGTACGATTATGAAAAATAAATTCAATTGCTGCAGCGTAGCAGAAGATTACCTTTATGATTATGAAAAATAAATTCAATTATTGCAGCGTAGTAGATTACCTGTATCATTACGAAAAAAGAAATTCAATTGTTGCAGCGTAACAGGAGATTACCTGTATGATTATAAAAAAAATCAATTGTTGCAGCGTAGTAGGAGATCACGTGTACGATTATGAAAAAGAAATTCAATTGCTGCAGCGTAGCAGAAGATTACCTTTATGATTATAAAAAATAAATTCAATTATTGCAGCGTAGTAGATTACCTGTATCATTACGAAAAAAGAAATTCAATTGTTGCAGCGTGGTAGGAGATTACCTGTATCATTAGGAAAAAGAAATTCAATTGTTGCAGCGTAACAGAAGATTACCTGTATCATTATGAAAAAGAAATTCAATTCCTTTAAGGCGTTAGGTACAGCTTACAGCAGTAAAATTTTGGAAATATTCAACATTTTTTCCTCCATTACTGTATCTTGTACAATAATGAAAATTAATATGTGTAAAACACTGTCCTTTTGCTATATGAAAACAAATATTTTTACGATTTAAAAAAATATTTACATTTTTATTTTTTTCAAAATTCATTTCACTGTGCAGTGATGAAGCGTTTTCCACGTAACTGAAAAACTATCCAATATTCTGTGATGAAATTTTTTGTGTGTATTTATGCATGTAATAGCTACAATATGATGCAAGATCACTTCTATATCTTTGATAGATTGTCTGATAAAAAATAAATTCATTTAAAAATGTCAAATATCAGTACTTTCTTCTAACACAACATAACAAAAATATATATATTGTTTATTAAGGAATGTAGTTGAAAGAGCATGATATTGTAAATGTGAGTTTCAACAATAAAATAAAAGAGAGAGAACATGAAAAAATTGATAAGTTTATGAATTATGAGGGAAAAGCTTCATAACTGCACAATGAACTACCACAATTATGAATTTTGAAAAAAAAAATATATATATATATATTTTTTTAAATCGTAAAAATGTTTTTTCCATATAGCAGAAGGACAGTATTTTACACATACCAATTTTCATTATGGTACAAGATACAGTAATGGAGGAAAAATATGTTGAATATTTCCAAAACTTTTACTGCTGTAAGCTGTACCTAACCCCTTAATCTAATTAACGTGTTCGTCAGAAGTGTTTCTGAGGTAAAGGATAAGGGATGTACAGTATCCGCCTCCGATCTCGCTTTTAAAATGCCGGTTTACCGTTAGTTTAGTTGGTCGTGTCCAAGTCATCCCTCGCCTAGAACCAGAAAAAAATTAAAAAGAAATAATAAATAAATGGGGAGAAAAATTACGAACCATCGCCATCCTCTGTGAGAGAACCACCCTAGACAGCTGCCAAGATTGCTTAGCCTTAAACACGACACTGTGATATTGATATTTTTATTTATTGTCTAATAGAAATTAAATTGCAATGACATAGTTCCTATACCTAAATTAAAACTAAATATGTAAAATGAGTCTTAAAGTACTCATCAATGTTATAAAATGCTCCATCTATCAACCACTTATGTATAATTGTCTTAAAATTCTGCCTATTCAAACTAATTATATGAAGGTAATTGTATAATTTAAAGTTCATAACATGATGGTTGTTATCTGTTATGGAAAGACTACATTTAGGCATGTACAATTGAAGGGTTTAGAGCCATAGTGGGCCAAGCGCCATATATTAAAACCGTAGAAAACAAGGGTTAAAATTAAGTGATTACCATAATTTAATGAAACATATAGCAAGTAATATAAAGTATGCACATTAAAACTAAATGATATGTCAATCTCCATTAACTATGGTATTCATTTAACATTAACACTTGCTTTCTCTGTTATTAATAAATGGCTCTTGGCCCACTATGCTCTGAACCTTTCAATTTTTCATTATTGCTGGTGCTATAGGCAAGGATTTCATTACTATGCTTAATTAAATTTAAATTGCTTTTTCATACATTAATAGCTCCATAATATAAAGACTAGTTATGGTCAAAATTTATTCTCTAATAAATAAAGGCCTACGACTTAGAATTTGTTAATAATCTGATGAAATAACAAACAATATGCCAATGTGAGCACCATTTCCCCAAAGTAATAAACTATAATGTAGTAATACTTTAGGAAAAAGAGAAATATGCTGCTTTAATATAGGTCGTCGGCATAAATGTTTTTAAATTCCTTAAAAAGTACAATACTCTAGATCAGTGGTATTCAATTTATGTAGCGTACCCCCAGGAGTACGCATCTCACTGACTAGATGTCCAAAAATGCTGACATTTATTTTATTATACTTGTTGATAATTGAAGACCTAACCGGAAAAAAAAGGATGTAACATAAAATTAATAAATTAAGCTTTCATTTATAACAATACATTATTCCATCCAATAGCTGAATACACTTGTATCCTTGATTAATCAAATGATTCTGCTAGTAAATATAGACCTAACGAAATATGCCTCTGAAATTATTTTCCTTTCTCCTGAAACGTGTATTACATTATTTGTTGGTTAGATCATTATTCCGGGAGGTATTCAATTTATTAGTTTGCTTATTTTCTTTTACAATATCAAATCTTGTTTTCCTTTGCTTCAATAACATTTTACATAATTTATTATTAATAGTATAATTACATCAGTAATTAATGTATTTGTGATGATGATGATAATAATAATAATAATAATAATAATAATAATAATAATAAAAATAATAATAATAATAAGAGACCGGATTTTAAGGGAAAATTTTTCATCAAAAAAGAAGAAAAAAGGGAAAATTATAGTAAAAAAAAAAGGACTTGAAAAAGGACTATAGGCCTATTATTCCCCAAAACACACTTCACCACATTCATGGTTATACAGGGACATCATTTTATTTTTACTTCAATTTTTATTGTACCTGAGTTTTTGAATGTACTTCACTCCCACCCCTTCCACTAATGAAGTTCAACCTTCCTCCACACAGATCCAAGACCGCATATACAGGTACAGTAGCGTTACGGTCATAGTAAACAGTACGTTCCAAAAATATGTTCGCGTTTTCCAGTGACGAAATAGCTTTCAATATTGAATAATTTTCGCACAGGTACTGTCGTCCATTTGCCTACGTCGCATCCCGATTTCCCCCACCCGCTTCTATTCGCCTCTTTGTAAAGGCTAGTGGCTGGGCTGTCTTAGCTCTTTTCTGAAAACATTAATTTCTGTTAGGAATTGGACGTCTACGTAATATTATACAACTGTTTAAAATAACTGAAATAAAAGGGCCTCGTAAAATAATTAACTGTCACGTGATTTTCCCCCTTTCTACGACCCTGCGACATAACCACTTGGACGGACAGTAGATTTCGGATCAGGCAGAAGTTAAGATTGAATTTACAGTACGTAAGGTACTCTGTTATAGAGTAGGCACAGAATTATTTCAACATGAGTTACTGGTACGCGGGACGAAACTGGTAATTGGAATTAGGTGCAATAGTCTATAGTGCGATAATATGCACAAAAGAACTGAAGCCTGTATCAAAATGTACGGCCACCATTTTCAAAAATGTGTTTAAATATCCATATTTGATTATTTTTCAATTTAACTTCATTCTCTATAGTGTACGCTAATGTGCTATAGAAAGTATAATATACACTGCATAATGAATACGTCCGCACGGACAGCTCAGTTCGTGAGTAAAAACACTCATTGTTAATTCTGTACTGTATTTTGATTAAACAAAAACCTAATGAAAATTATCAAACTCAAAATCACGATATTTCCTAGTTTACGTAAATGGATGAACTACTTTTCTTCCCTCCTATACATAATAAAGTGATTTGTTTGTATATTACGCCAGTATCATTTAATTCCAGTCGTGGAAGGGGTTAGCAACCGTTCATCCAAAGGTATAGCCAGGTTAATATTAGAAATGTTAGTAAAAATAAAATGATGTCCCTGTACATGGCACACACAATCCCACATTTACCGCTTCATTACATAAGGAAAGTGTTGTATTTGATCACATTCAACATTTCAATATGTTTCAATATGATTCTGCCTCTTTGAATGCAGAATGTCTTTATAAACAGAAAATGACCGCTCAACATCAACTGAAACCAGAGGTGAAAATTTTCTTTTTATCCTGAACTCTAAATCAGCACACTTTATTAGTTTTTCAATGTCTGGAATCAGAAGAAGAACGACATTTATTTTCGCTTGCTCAGGAAGTTATAGTTCTATCGGAAAAAAATATAGGAAAATTATCTATATTTTTGCGGTATTCTGTCAAAAAAAAAAAGGACCAAAATAAGAGATGTTTTTTTAAAAAGGGAGAAAAATCTATACTAATAAAAAATCTGTAGCCGAAATTTTTCTGGTAATTTTCGATTTTCCAAAAATAATTGGTCCTAACATATATAATTAACCACCCTGAAACCGAAAATCGCATTTTTGAAATTTTTGTTTGTATGTCTGTCTGTATGTTTGTTACCTTTTCACGCGATAATGGCTGAACCGATTTATATGAAAATTGGAATATAAATTAAGCTCGTTGTAACTTAGATTGTAGGCTATATGGCATTCAAAATACTTTATTTAAAAGGGGGGTTATAAGGGGTCCTAAATTAAATAAATCGAAATATCTCGCTTATTATTGATTTTTGTGAAAAATGTTACATAACAAAAGTTTCTTTAAAAATGATTTCCGATAAGTGTTATTCTTTACAAAATTTTGATAGGACTGATATTTAATGAGATAAATGAGTTTTAAAATTAAAATAACGCCATCTAAGACGGTGCAATGAATTAAGAACAAATGACTTCGTCTATAAGGGGCCTTGGACATCAACAATCGAAAGCTATTAAACATAGGCTACAACGAATATTTCTGTGTTTGTATGAAGTAATATCAGAAGCTAAATTAACCGATTTGTATAATTAATTATTATTTCACCATTGGAAAGTGTAGTTTCTCTAGATGGACATAATGCTATAATGTTATTACAGTAACGTCTGAGTAAATCGAGGGCAGATAAGATTAAAATAGCTTCTTATGCACAGAAAATTTGATAGGCTATTTTGTACAGTCGTTTTCTGTATTTCTTAAAATAATATTTATGTAGGCCCTACACTCATTTTAATCTCAGAGAATTAACGAACAACGAGAGTGTTAGTATGCAGTAATAGTACGTTAGCTTAGTAATCCATTATTTTATAATTCAAATTTTAATTATGCTCAATTGAATCGTGTTAAAATACATAAAATATATATGCAATAAATTCAATGCAAAAAAAATTGGGTAATGAGCGAAGCAGATTATCTTGCGCTGTTGTAAAAGTTGTTCCCTGGATCAAACGATATATTTTAATTATGTAATTACTTTATATTTATTTCTAACAGGTGCAGCGGAGCGTACGGGTACGACTAATACGAAATAAAAAAGGAAAAAAAAAAAAAGGAAGTCAAAACCACATAATTTGGTCGGTGGAAGATAGTTTTGAACTTCGTAATTATTTCATGTTTCGTGTTGAAATAATAAAAAAAAAAAAAAAAAAAAAGGAATTCCCTTTAAAATCCGGTCTCTAGTAATAATAATGACAGTGTTGATGTACAGTTAAAATTCTTATAGCATTTTCTTTACTTAACTTATCGGATTTTCAAAACAATAGTTCAATTGAAAGAAATGCAATAGTTGTAAGATTAACAAAAGTGGAGGGCAAAGATAAGTACAGTTCATGACGATTAAACAAGTGCTAAAATTCGCCTAATTTTTGTTGACTAATAGCATGACTTTAAAAAAAAATCAATTTTATTTAGCGATGTCCTTGCGTCCAAATTTAGTTACGGCCTCTGGGAACATTGCAGTCTGTAAACTGATCATATTAGTGCTGTACGCTTACGAACGAGAAATTCGAGGCCATGGGCACACGTCATCGCCTCTGCCTCGTAATCCAGGTTACAGGAAGCCCGGCGTCGTTACGCCTATCCGTATGATGTAAACGTGTTTTAGCCCCTTTGTTCAGCAGATCTGGGCCTTGTCCTCGTGTTTTGTTTGTCGATCGGATGGCCTGTTCCGTTGAAACAGCCACTTAGCACGGCGATAGGAAAAGGAGTTGTTGACATTTACGATTTTGCTTGTTAACGCGCCTTACTATACTTCGCTAATGGGGAATACAGGATCTGTTTTCAGACTTATGAGGATTACCAGTTGTGCCGCATCTGCCATCTAGTAAACAAACTAGATCAATATGAAACATGCTTGTGGATATGTTAGGAAGGAGGAAGGAAGGAAGAAAGGTGAAAGAGAAGCGTTAAAAGTAGAGCAAAGAAAAATGTATAAAAATAATAGAAGGGAATGAACAAAAATAAAAGAATGTGGAAGGAAGGCAGAAAATCGGATAGCAAATGATGAAAATAAAAGAAGGAGCAGGAAAGTAAGTCTAGAGGAGTGTTCCGCAACCTTTTTTTACTTACGGCACACCCTAGACAGGCCTAGACTCAACACGGCACACCAAAATGTTAATCCCCTCAAAAATATATGATGCGACTCTCTTAATATAATTACGTAATGTAATCAAATTTACTATTACTACTATTATTATTATTATTATTATTATTATTATTATTATTATTATTATTATTATTGTCAAACAGAAATTGACTCTTGCATTTATTAACAATTTATGAACATTAATTCACTGCAGAAAGTAGTTACACATTTCTATTACCAATATTAAAGTAAATAAGTCTACTTATATTTCAATATGATACTTGAACCTGCTTAGCTGCACACAGGTGGCTGAACCGCGGCGGAATTGTTGACAATGCAAGCCTAATTTCTTCATCGATGGATTTTAGTCTCTCGCCCTTTAATGTCTTAATTTCAGTTAACGTCGAGAAGCCCAGTTCATGTAGTTGAAAATAACAATAGCATATTAACTTTTATTACTTCGTAACATCACAATTTTCAGAGGAGATGGCAAAGACTTCGCAACAATGGCTTCGCGGTGAATGAGACAATGGTCGCTCCGTATGTTATGATAATACTTCACGTACTTTAGCCACGAAACCTTTCATAGAAACGGCTCCATCTGTGAAACGCTAACGCAATCCTAATATCGTTGATCTGAAATGAGAACTTCTGACTGCTCTTTCTTTTCTCCTTCATAATGTCTTGGATGTCACTGGACATGTAACTCTGCGACTAATTGTATCACCAGAGAGAAGAATTTAATTTTAATTTAGTTTTAATTAATTTTATTAATTTATTACAATAATAGGTAAACGTTCGCGTCGCACCTTCCACCTTGTGGAGGCGTACCAGTGTGCGGAACACTGCCCGAAGGATGTGGAAAGATTTAGTAGGAGAAATAAAAAAAGGGAAAAAGAGAGAAGGGGCAAATAAAAAGAGACGAGAGGAAAGTAAAGGAGGGAAATTCACGAAGAGAAAAAAGTGAACAGGGATAAAGAGAAAAATGGGAAGGGAGAAAAAGGAAAAAGAGAAAAGAGAAACGAGGAAAAAGGAAAAGAGAAAAGAGGAAAAGGAAAATGGAAAAAAGAAAAAGGAAAAGAGAAAGAGCAAAAAATATAAAAAAGAAAGAGGAAAAATGAAGGCAAAAAGGGAAAGGAGACAAGAGAAACGAGAAAAAGTTTAAAGGAAAAAAAGAAAAAAGGACAATAGAAAAGGAAAAGAGGGAAAATGGAAAAAACAGTAAAGGAGAAAAGAGAAGAAGACGAAAAGGGGAAAGAGAAAAGAGGAAAAGGGAAAAGAGAAAAGAGGAAAAGGGGAAAGAGAAAAGAAGAAAGGGAAAAGGGAAAAGAGAAAAGATCAAAAGGGAAGAGAGAAAAGAGGGAAAAAGGAAAGAGAAAAGAGGAGAAGGGGAAAGAGAAAAGAGGAAAAGGGAAAAGAGGAAAAGGGGAAAGAGAAAAGAGGAAAAGGGGAAAGAGAAAAGAAGAAAGGGAAAAGAGAAAAGAGGAAAAGGGGAGAGAGAAAAGAGGAAAAGGGAAAAGAGAAAAGAGGAAAAGGGGAAAGAGAAAAATGGAAAAGGGAAAAGAGAAAAGAGAAAAGAGGAAAAGGGGAAAGAGAAAAGAAGAAAGAGAAAAGAGAAAAGAGGAAAAGGGGAGAGAGAAAAGAGGAAAAGGGAAAAGAGAAAAGAGGAAAAGGGAAAAGAGAAAAATGGAAAAGGGAAAAGAGAAAAGAGGAAAAGGGGAAAGAGAAAAGAAGAAAGGGAAAAGAGAAAAGAGGAAAAGGGGAGAGAGAAAAGAGGAAAAGGGAAAAGAGAAAAGAGGAAAAGGGGAAAGAGAAAAATGGAAAAGGGAAAAGAGAAAAGAGGAAAAGGGGAAAGAGAAAAGAAGAAAGGGAAAAGAGAAAAGAGGAAAAGGGGAGAGAGAAAAGAGGAAAAGGGAAAAGAGAAAAGAGGAAAAGGTAAAGAGAAAAATGGAAAAGGGAAAAGAGAAAAGAGGAAAAGGGGAAAGAGAAAAGAAGAAAGGGAAAAGAGAAAAGCTGAAAAGGAGAGAGAGAAAAGAGGAAAAGGGGAAAGAGAAAAGAGGAAAAGGGGAAAGAGAAAATAGGAAAAGCGGAAAGAGAAAAGAGGAGAAGGGAAAAGAGAAAAGAAGAAAGGGAAAAGAGAAAAGATGAAAAGGGGAGAGAGAAAAGAGGAAAAGGGGAAAGAGAAAAGAGGAAAAGGGGAAAGAGAAAAGAAGAAAAGGAGAAAGAGAAAAGAGGAAAAGGGAGAGAGATGAAGGTAAAAGATGAGGAGACGAGGAAAAGGGGAAGAGGAAAGGAGAAAACAGAAAGAGATGAAGAAAGAGAAAAAGAGGAGGAAAAGTGAAAGATATAAAGGGAAAAGAGAAAGTGGAAGAGAAAAGGGGAAAGAGATAAATGGAAAAGGAGGGAAGGGGAAACGGAAAGACGGAAAAGAGCAAAATGGAAGAATTTAAATAGGAGGGACGGAAAAATAAAGAGATGAATGAGAAGGAGGAAAAAAGAAAGGGGGAAGATAGACGTGAATTATAAAAGAGAGAACATATGAAGTTGAGAGTGGAAAGGAAGAGAAAGAGAAGTGAGAGGAAAAGGGGAATAGAAAAACGGGGAGAAGAAAATGGGGAAGAGAAGAATTGAAAAAGATAGGATAGGAAAGAAGAATGGATAAGAAAGGAGAAGTGGGTAAGGAAGTTTCGGGAATGAAAAAGGGGGAAATTAAGGGGAAGGAAGATAGGAGAAAAAGGAAAGGAAGGGTAACAGAAGAAGGGAAAAAAGAGAGAAGAGAAGAAAAGCAAAAGAGAAAACGAAGTTAGGTAAGTAAATGTACGAATTAAAAACTGAGAGAAGTATTAAAATATGGAAAGACGGACACAAGGAAGGCGGGGAAAGGGAGTGAAGTGAGGAGAGGAGAACTTGATCGGAATTGAAGGGTAAAAGAGAAAATATGAAGATGAGGATAAGAAAGAAAGGAGAAAGATGGGGAAAAACTGAATAAAGTATATACACAGAGATATATACAGACGTGTGCAAATTATTAGACTCAGCACCACATTTTTTACATTTTCATAATTATCATGAATTACTGGCCACAGAATAAGTCTGTAGGACTCTATGTGGCAGGATCACTAAAAAGTCCTAGAAACTCGAATTTTTCCACAAATGAGGGACTGGTTCTCTGATGGTGAATGTGTCTTCATGCAGGATGGGGCATCCTATCACAAAGTCAGATCAGTACCGGTAACTAATTTTCGGCTGAAAATAATGTAGACGTCCTTCCCTGGCCAGGTAACAGTCCAGACGCAAATCCAATTGAAAATCTTTGGTATATCGTAAAGAAAAAAACTAAAAAAAAAAAACGACGATTACCACCAAGGTGGACCTATAGAAGCACTTATCCAAATATGACACAGGGATGAAAACATCGAAAAATCATATATATTATCGTTTGAGTCTAATAATTTGCACACGTCTATATATATACAATGAAGTAATATAAAATATAATTATATGGCGAATCCTCGGCCTCATCTCGCCAAATATCATCTCGCTATCCCAATCTCATAGACGCTAAATAACCTAGTAGTTGATAAAGAGTAGTTAAATAACCAATTTAAAAATATATACATAAATACTTTAAGAACCCTGTAAAAAGGTAGAGAAAATAAATAAATAAATAAATAAATAAATAAATAAATAAATAAATAAATAAATAAATAAATAAATAAATAAATAAATAGTAAATAGATAAATAGATAAACAAATAAATAAATAAATAAACATATTTGGGCAAATTGATTAAACATTGATTTCTATTCATACGTAAGAAATGCTTATCTATAAGGATTAGCCTACTATAAATTACATTTTTCCCTTTAAACCCATTCGTCCATTTCTATGCAGCTGTAGAGGAAGTATGTTGCAGTAATTCAGATTGGAAGACAAAAGCATGAAGGCATTGTTTACCGTCTTCCCATCACGCCGCAGCAAGCTGCGTGTGTGGTGCACCTGTTGGTTCACCCTCTTATGTTTTACCTGTTCGTCTCAGTATGGAGGCTGATTCCGTTTCCTGGTCACAAGAATTCTAACGGTACCCTCCCAACTAGGGGTTGCTTTTAAGTTTCACAACAGAATTACGTCAGTACTTGGTCACGATAAAAAAATTCAACCCTAACGGTATTTTAAGTCTCTGTAGGGGTGAAAGACGGACACTTTTTTGTTGTTGTGAGGGATGTATATGTACAGTAGGTCTTCGAACTCTGAACACGTTCAAGGCCAGCAATGTCAATTAGGTAAGAGGCATAAGAATAAAACAACCTTGTCGGTATGGTAGGCATAAAACATGTAACTATTTCTGTGTAAACGTCCAAGTATATATACATATTTTATACCGGGTCATCATTTTGTTTTTACTAACATTTCTAATATTAACCTGGCTATACCTTTAGATTAACGGTTGAGAACCGCAAACACTATGTTACTCCCTTCCACGACCGGAGTTTGATGATACTAGAGTAAAATACAAACAAATCACTTTACTAGGTATAGGAGGGAAGAAAAGAAGTGCATCCATTTACGTAAACTAGGAACTATTACGATTTTCAGTTTGATAACTTTCGTTAGATTTTTATTTACTCAAAATACAGTATAGTATTAACAATAAGGGTTTTTACTCACTAACTGAACTATCCAGGCGGGCGTATTCATTATGCAGCCTATATTACACTGTCTACATCATATTGGCATACAATATGGAGAGTGCATTTAAATTGAAAAATTATCAAAATCTGGATATTTAAGCAAATTGTTGAAAATGATGGCCGTTCTTTTCGATAGAGACTTCAGTTCTGTTGTGTACATATTATTGAAAACGTTTTTAAGCATATCTTCTCAAATTGAATGTATTGTTTCTGGAATGTAATTCTTTAATTCTTCTACTGTTGTAGGATGTTTAACAAACACATTATTGTTTTACAGTACCCCCAAAAGAAATAATGCAAAGCATCATAATCCTGTGCCTCTTCAAATAATTCTGTATCTACTCTATAACAGAGTACCTTCCTTACTTACAAATGGCTTTTAAGGAACCCGCAGGTTCATTGTCGCCCTCACATAAGCCCACCATAGGTCCCTATCCTGTGCAAGATTAATCCACTCTCAATCATCATATCTCACTCCCACAAATCCATTTTAATATTATCCTCCCATCTACGTCTCGGCCTCCCCAAAGATATTTTTCTCTCCGGTCTCCCAACTAACACTGCATTTCTGGATTCGCCCATACGTGCTACATGCCCTGCCCATCTCAAGCGTCTGGATTTAATGTTCCTAATTATGTCAGGTGAAGAATACAGAGTACCTTACGCATTGTAAATTCAATTTTCACTTCTGCCCGATTCGCACAGATAAATTTACTCAGACTGCTATCTACTGTCCATCTAAGTAGTTATATCACAGGGTCGTAGAAAAGGGGGAAATCACGTGACAGTTACTTAACGAGGCCCTTTTATTTAAATTATTTTAAACAGTTGTATAATATTACTTAGACTTCTAATTCCTGGCAGCAAATGCTTTCAGAAAAGAGCTGACAGCCCAGCCACTAACCTTTACAGAGGGGCCAGTAGATATGGGTGCGGGAAACTGGAAAGCGACGTAACCAAACGAACACAGTACCTATGCGAAAATATGAATCAGTAATGATTTCACTTTATTCACTGCAAAATAAGACCATATTTCTGGAACGTACTATACTCACTCAGTACTGTATACTGTGACCGTTAAGATGACTTTGATTGCATAAGCGGCCTTGGTTCTGTGTGGAAGACGGGTGGAAGTTTAATAGTAGAAGGGGTGGGAGGGAAGTACATTCAAAAACTCAGATAGAATAAAAATTGAAGTAAAAATAAAGTGATGTCCCTGTAGCATTACTTTCATTTATATTTGACATAACAGGAAAGTTAAAGAAAATCTCTGAGATTACCAGTGTTCCATGTCGAAACTGTATCTATTATTTTAAAACTTTCCTCTGGTTAGATTTCTGTAATCGTTGGAGGAAAGTAAGAAGTTAATCAAGTGAAATTTACTTGTTCAGATAACTGACAATTTGTTGATCAATTTTCTTCCCCAGTGAACATCTTTACGATGTCATTCGTAACAGATGGCTTCAAGCCCGAATGCTGAGTTTCTACGAAAGTGAGTAGAGAGAAAACATGATAATCCCTTCTTTCTTTGCTAGCCTTGAATAAATATACGCTAAATTAGTCGAAAGTGGTTTTATGGTTAATCGTAAACTTAATGTGTATAGCAATGACGCATTAGCTAAGACTCTTTCTGAAGCTGTCAAATAATCGTCTTTGTAAAACTACGATCATTGCTGAATTCTACACTCACACAAGATAATTTGTAATAGTAACATTTTGTTTCCATATACCTTTACATACAAAACGATATTGAAAATCCCCTATTCAACGTTGCATTTAGAAATAATGTAATTCAGCAACTGAAGGGCTCCCTGCAAAAAGGAGATGTGGAAAACAACAAAAACATTCCAAAAAATTCAAATTTTAACTGAGGTTCTTTTCTTTTTCAGAGTATGTCCTGGTACATAAGAGTATCATTTTATCACTCAATCATTTATTACAAAGAGCAATTTGGGGAGGGGGTAAAATATAAAGAAATAATGGAGCTACTCCCTTTTTGCAATAAAATTGGATATAATTAGCCACATTTTGCACCGAACGCATTGAACACCATATCGTCGTCGTTCCTGCAGTAACTATGTGACATATTTATCGATTTTTAAATTTTTGCTCTATTAAATAACTTAAATAGTGATACAGCAAATAAAAAAAATCTATGTGTAATTATATGTATTTTTTTAAGTTGGTTATTTAACGACGTTGTATCAACTACGAGGTTATTTAGCGTCGATGAGATTGGTGATAGCGAGATGGTATTTGGCGAGATGAGGCCGAGGATTCGCCATAGATTACCTGGTATTCACCTTATGGTTGGGGAAAACCTCGGAAAAAACCCAATCAGGTAATCAGCCCAAGCGAGGATCGAACGCGCGCCCGAGAGCAACTTCAGACCTGCAGGCAAGTGCCTTAACCGACTGAGCCACGCCGGTGACTTATATTTCTTTCTTTCGAAAATGTAAGAATTCACAATCTCCTCTGTACCACTGTCATAGAATGAACAAATGTGTTTTTCTTCCTACTGAAAAATTTTATATTTTGCACATAGGAGTTACTGCAGGAACAACGACGATATACGAGTATTGTGCGAATGTGATCAACTACAACATAGCAGATTTATATATAGAGTGTGAACCGTAAGTAATGTCATTAATTTCAGGGGGTTGTTCTTTGAGGTATTTCAAACAAAATAGTTTCACACTCGTATAATTTTGCTCGTTTTTGCTTCCTTTTCTAAATAAAAATAGTTTTATATTAAACATTACATAGCGTGTTTTGGGAAAGCCGTTGATTTAATTTACGCTCAGTCAATTTAAGAGAGCAGTGTTTTACAATAAATTATTGATAGAATTTTAGTCCTTCAAATGTGAAGAATATGATGCAAACAAAATGTAATATTGTAAAATTTCTTTGCAGAAATAAATGTTACATTTGTTCGACTCAAATTTTTGCACATTTATAGGAATAAACTAAAATTCTTTCAACCATTTATAATCATAATGCACTGCTTTCTTTAATTGATTGAACAGTTTGGAAATTATATCAATGGTTTTTCCAAGAACACGCTATGAAATATTTAATATAAAGCAATTTTTATCTCAAAAAAAAGTAAAAGCGAGCAAAATTTTATTAAAATTCTTTATTTGAAATATCTCAAAGAATAACCCCTGGAAATTAAAGCCACTACTCACGGTTCACTCTGTACATAGCTCCAGTAGCTGCCTCCTGTTTGCAATCAAACGATTGGGAGCTCAGCTCCAATTCCACTGTGTTACTACCAAATGCTCGGAATCACACAATTCTTGCATATTCGGTCATATTTTTTAACGTATGAAACAAGCAAAACATTAATTTGAACAAAAAGTGAAGCTACCCCCTTTTTGCAGGGAGATCTTAAATTGTCAATCCTATCTAAAATAAAAATAAAAATGTTTATGACTGACTCCTAATCAAGCTCTTCCTACAAAAACACTAACAAAATTATTCCCATCCTGATCTTTCTCCTCCAATATTAATAGTTTACTTATTTTCAAAACAGTCAAGAATCTAGATACAAACCTGACTGAAATAGGCTGTGTATGTATTTATGACGTACAGCTATTAATTTCTAATAATTAAAAGGGAAATTGAACAGAAGCAAGAGATTTAAATGCTTTTGTATCTGATATTCTACTGATCAATCATTCACACCACTAAAAACAGAGGAACCATTTTACATGTATAGAATTATTCATAAGTTACGAAAACTTTGAAAGTCCTCTAATTTTATGAAGAAGTAAATTTATAGAAAGATATTAAGTTGATACATAAGTTCATAGCGTTTTTGTTCGTTATTACAGCATTGCGTTGTGAGGAGATTGTTTACCGTTTGTCATTTGGAACATTGTGCTTGTAAATACGCCTTGAATTTTGCAGATTTGAAGAAAATTTGTGCTACTTGTGGGATAAAGAAGATGGTGTATCAAGTGGGAGGGGGAACGAACATTTCCGGCATATTCTCCCGTTTGAGTTTAATAGAGCAAAGGCAGCGGAGACGGCTCGAAACATTTGTGCCGTGTACAGGGAGAATGTCACCGCAGAAAGCACTGCAAGATAATGCTGTCGTTTCAACACACAACATCCCGTACAAAAGTTAGTGTCCATCCACAGAAGATACTGTTCTGCGTCTAGTGAGATAAAGAAGGCGTCGTGTACTACGAAATGCTTCCCAGTAAAGTAACTATAACTGCTGATATTTATTGTCAACAACTTAGACGCGTTGCGATCTCAGTTAAAGAAAAACGATCAGGAAAACTTCATCAAACTGCTGCTGCAACACAACAATGCACACCCGCACTCCGCTAACATGACGAAAGTAGATATCCAGGAATTTGTTTGGGAGGTAATTCCACACCCTCCCATATTCTTCCGGTTTTGTTCCCTCAGGTTGTCCGTTCTCTATCCAAAAATCTTCAAGGAAACTCCTTTGATAACGAAGATACTTTACAAACTTGGCTTGACAACTTCTTTAACTTCAAATCAGCAGATTTCTTTAGACACAGAATGAAAAATACCCCAGCATTGGCAGATAGTCATAGTTAATGTAGCAGAATATTTATTTTACTGATCAATTGCTGTCTTCTATTAATCTCAAATGAAAACATTTGTAACAGCGAAGAAATGCTACTAACTTTTGCATCAACTCAATAATAATAGAGTTTTGTTCATAAAAGTATGGAGTTTATTCCCATAGAAATTTCCGTCTCAATTGTTTCACATTGTTGCTGTGATAAATGAAATAGCAATTCAAGCTATTTCGAGTGAGTTAACATGTGTATATTTTTTGTTTTCTTTTTGTTTTCTAGCAAATCCTCACGAGAAAATAAAGGTTTTTCATCTACAAATTCGAATGGTCTTACACAGGGTTCTTACAATTTAATAAAGATTTTTTCAGCTCACTGAGATTATAGAAAGCTATAAATGGGTTTAGAGATGGATTTTGCAATTTACAGTCGTGGAAGCTTGTAAAAAAAAATTGAAGACACCTGTTTCGTGGAAGATAAAGAACTTTGTGGAAGATATAAGTCGATGGAAAACGATATGAATGCTGCGATGATTCTATTTTGTAACTGATTTATACCAGAATTAACCAGATTCTTTTATGAATAAGGCTGTAGTGTTATTAATCTATAAACTGCTTTCTTAACATCATGAGGGGACTTTCAAATCTTTCGTGACTCTTATTATTTATCTATGAACTAAGATTTTAACAACGTTAAACGGGCCATGATGAAAACCCTGATCAACAGGGCCAGGCGGGTAGCCGAGCCACGACACATCCAACGGGAGCTGAGCCATGTAGCGACAGCACTCATGGCCAATGGCTACTCAAGGCCGGAGATAAAGAGAGCCATGCGTCCCAGAGTAACACCGTCGATGCGGTCACAGGAACGAGCGACTAAGAAGGGCACGGTCTTCCTACCCTACTTAAGGAATGTGACGGACCGGATCAGCAGGGTGCTGAAGCGTCATGAAGTGGAAACGACCTTCCTGCCGACCAAGCAAATCCGGAACATGCTGAGGTCATCCAAGGACAAACGAGATAAGCTGCTGTCCGCCGGAGTTTACAGGATTCCGTGTTCGTGCGGGAAGGTCTACATCGGTACTACACAGCGGAGCGTCAGGACGAGACTGACAGAACATAATAGGAATTGCCGCCTAGGACAGATCGACAAATCGGCAGTGGCAGCACATGCCTATCAAGAGGGCGATCACAACATCAGATTCAAGGACACGGACATCTTGAGCACGACGACGCACTTCTTCCCCCGTCTACATAGAGAAGCGATCGAAATACATAAACACAACAACAACTTTAATCGCAAGGAAGAAGGCGTAAAGCTAAACAAGTGTTGGTACCCGGTCCTAAACAGAACAGATAAGAAGCCACTACAACAAAAGGACGGAACCCAGAACGGGAGCAGCGAACAAAGCGGCGCGGACCGCAGCGACAACAGGCCTCGGCCCGCGAGCCGCACTATAAATACGCTCGCACAACCAGACACAGGATTCTCATCCTGCCTAAGGTTTTTCCGTGGTTTTCCTAAGGCGTTAAGACAAATGTCGGGATGAGCCCTAAAAGAAATGGGCCACGGACCTGAATTCACTTCCCCAGACATTGGTGACGGCTCAAGATTAATGATTGTTCACATCGAACACGGGCCCTGGCAGGGTTCAATCGTCCCCTTGTACAGATCACTGGAGTCATCAAGGAGCCAATTGGCTGGTCTCCTGATCTGAGGAAAATAATCAAAGCGCCAATTGGCTATTGTAAGATTAATCCCTACGCGTTCGAATCTTCAAACAGCCAAACTGGCTATCACCGTTTCGTGCCTAGACTTCTCCTCCATCGCGTCTCTCCTCCGGATCAGGTCGCTGTACTTCTGCCCCTCCTCCCCCCCCGTATGTTGTAGCTAATCAGTTACGTCCATTTTCGGCTTACCCACTAGAAATTTCTAGCGCTCCTTCACTGGGGCGGCGAAACCCGAAGTGAGACAAGTGGCCAAGAGGCTTGGAGCTCACATATTCAGTTTTTCACAGCCCCAACTCCCCCCTTGCAAAAAGGACGTGTTTTCACGTACCTTTAAAGTTTCTCCTCCCACTTCCCCCACTCACTCACTCATTCAGACACAGGATCAGTTGCCTCAGGTACGCCGAGAAGAGTCTTGCGACCTCGGATACCACTCCACTGAAGATGTCTGCCGCAGTTGCAGACGAAACGTCTGGTATAAAACCAACTAATAGACCACGGCCTCTCAGCCCGGAAAATGAATCTACATCAACGTTAAGAGACTTTCAGATCTTTCGTGGCTATTATTTATCTATGAACATTAGGAGACTTTCAGAGCTTTCGTGACTAATATTATTTATCTATGAACTGAGTTCTTAACAACGTTAGGAGACTTTGAGATCTTTCGTGACAATTACAATTTATTTACAGTATGAACTGAGTTCTTAACAACATTAGTAGACTTTAAAATCTTTTGTGACTATTACAATTTATCTATGAACTGAATTTTTAACAACATTAAGAGACTTTCAGATCTTTTGTGACTATTATTATTTATCTATGAACTGAATTCTTAACATCATTAGGAGATGAATTGAATACTATTATAGTCACAATCATGCCATGGTATGAAAGAAAAATTTCACAACCTCGAGCGGGAATCGAACCTGCGACTTCCTGTTCTCCGGTCAGGCGCTCTACCACTGAGCTATCGAGTTCGTCTCACGCCAAAGGCTCGGAATTATCCTTTTCATACTGGCGACTCTGTTATAGAGTACTGTCCATAGCGTCTGATCTTAGTCAGCACTGCTTATGGCTGGAAAGAAACTTTACAAATGTAATCTTCATCTTACGATGTTTGGGTGACGTATATACGTCCGTTGATGTGACATATTAATGAACTGAATACTATTATAGTCACAATCATGCCATGGTATGAAAGAAAAATTTCACAACCTCGAGCACATCAACGGACGTAAGATGAAGATTACATTTGTAAAGTTTCTCGAGGTTGTGAAATTTTTCTTCCATACCATGGCATGATTGTGACTATAATAGTATTCATTCATTAATATGTCACATCAACGGACGTATATACGTCACCAAACATCGTAAGATGAAGATTACATTTGTATCATTAGGGGAATTTCAAATCTTTCGTGACTATTATTATTTATCTACTAGCTGTACCCGTGCGCTCCGCTGCACTTATTAGAAATAAATATAAAGTAATTACATAATTAAAATAGAACATTTGGTCCAGGGAACATTCGTGTTTGATAGAAGAATAAATCTTTTAATATGCTACTTAATTTAAATTCTATTTAAATAATTAAAATGCTATCATTTTGGTCTAGAGACCACTCATTTGGTGCAAATATAATTCGTTTAACATTTTTATAAATTAGTCTTGAATGCATCCTTTAATAAATCACTCCAAATTAATAGAGTTGATTGTGTACTAAGATCATTTTTATGTAAACTTTACTGTGCATCTTTTTTTTTTGTTAAGTTTATTTCATTCACGCCTTAACATCTGTGGTCATATCGCGTGTTTAGAATGTGTGGGTATATCAGCAGGCCGTTTTTACTCTTGCTGATTTCCTGTTTCTATTGTGTGTTGTAGATGGCTTGTGTTCATGTAACTGATTATAGACTTTGATTAATGTTTTCGGTATTGGTAATTGTGGCGGTGATGAATAATGGCATGTATCTTTCCAATCCGGCATTTGCCTTTATGACTAAGGGAAATCATGAAAAACCTCAGTCAGATTGGTCGGCCACAGGGTTTGAACCCGGGAACCCCGAATGCGTGTCTCAAATGCTACCGCCTGAGCCAACTCGCCCGGTTGTATATCATTGTTTATGCAAATAAAAAATTAAGGTACTCTATATAAATATTATTTTAAGAAACACAGGAAACGAATATGGGTAAATTATGAGAGCAGGAACGCCATTTCATGACACCTTTTAAAATAACTCAGCTCCAGTGATCTCTATGGTAAAATGAGTGTATAAAATTAGAGAATTTTATGTGGATCAAATAAAGTTTCAATAATCAAGTTATACAATATTTCGACAGAATATCAAGTTTTCTGTGCGTACAGATTTCTTTTCATCTTACTTCAGTCCTCATTTGTAGCATTACATCCATCTAGAGAAAACTACAAATTTCAAATAGTGAAGGTTAATTAGCTTCTGAGGTTACTTCATACAAACACACAAAATATTCTCTGTAATATGTATGTTTATTATCTAACCCATGAACACTGTTTTAATTGACCTTACATGTGTGAGTTAAATATTATATTCTCTGTATATTAATATTGATAAACGTCAAGGCCGCCTTAAACAGAAGGAGTCATTTGTTTTGATTTCATTGTAGCCATCGTCGTCGTTCCTGCAATAATTCCTATGTCACATCGATTTTCAGATTTTTGCTCTATTAAATAACTTAAATAGTGATGCAGCAAATAATGCAATCTACTATATATAACTTAATTATATTCCTTTCTTTCGAAAATGTAAGAATTCACGATCTCCTATGCACTACTGCCATAGAATGAATAAATTTGTTTTTCTTCCTACTAAAAATTTAATATTTTGCACATAAAAGTTACGGAACAACGACACTATGATCTGAGGTGGCGGTGGAAATATATTGTATTGTTATTTTAAAACTCTTGTATATCCTTAAATATCAGTCTTATCAAAATTTTTCCCGGATAAAACTTATCGGAAATCAGTTTTAAAGAAACTTTTGTTATGTAACATTTTTTACAAAAATTAATAATAAGCGAGATATTTCGGTTTATTTAATTCAGGCCCTCTTATAACCCCCCTTTTAAATAAAGTATTTTGAATGTTATATAGCCTAAAATATAAGTTACAACGAACTTAATTTATATTGCAATTTTCATCGAAATCCGTTCAGCCATTATTGCATGAAAAGGTAACAAACATCCAGAGAGACAGACAGAATTAAATATCAGTCCTATCAAAATTTTGCCTGGAATAAAACTTATCGGAAATCATTTTTAAAGAAACTTTTGTTATGTAGAATTTTTCACAAAAATCAATAATAAGTGAGATATTTCGGTTTATTTAATTCAGGTCCCCTTATAACCCTCCTTTTAAATAAAGTATTTTGAATGCCATATAGCCTAAAATTTAAGTTACAACGACCTTAATTTATGTTCCAATTTTCATCGAAATCCTTTCAGCCATTATCGCGTGAAAAGGTAACAAACATCCAGACGGACAGACAGACATACAAACAAAAGTTTCAAAAAAGCGATTTTCAGTTTCAGGGTGATTAATTATATATGTTAACACCGATTATTTTTGGAAAAGCGAAAATTACCAGAAAAATTTCGCTTTCAGATTTATTATTAGTGTAGATGAACTGAGTTCTTAACAACATTAAGAGACTTTCAGATCTTTCGTGACAATATTATTTATCTATGAATTGAGTTATTAACAACATTAGGGGACTTTCAGATTTTTCTTGACTAATATTATTTATCTATGAACGGAGTTCTTTTAACAACATTAGGGGACTTAAAAATCTTTCTTGACTTTTGAATAAACCTATGCATTATTCTGACATAGCAAGAGAATTTATAGAACTGTGGTTAATGAAGTCTCAATTTATCTACTGTTATTTTCCGATGGTGTATTCACTACGAGGTCATCTAGAATAAATGAAATTGGACATAGCGAGATGAGACCGACGATTCACCAGGTAATCACCCAAGCGAGATTCGAACCCATACCCTAGTTTTTTTATTTATTTTTTTGGTTATTTTACGACGCTGTATCAACATCTAGGTTATTTAGCGTCTGAATGATATGAAGGTGATAATGCCGGTGAAATGAGTCCGAAAGTTACCCAGCATTTGCTCGTATTGGGTTGAGGGAAAACCCCGGAAAAAACCTCAACCAGGTAACTTGCCCCGACCGGGATTCGAACCCGGGCCACCTGGTTTCTCAGCCAGACGCGCTGACCGTTACTCCACAGGTGTGGACTCCCATGCCCTAGTGTGGCCTCAGTTAAGAAGATCAATTCTCTGCCTCCGAGCTACACAGTTGGCTGTGTCAATTTTGTCCGTTGTAGTAACAGTAATATTTTATTTAACGACTCTTTCAACTGCAGTATTTATTCAAATTCGATCGTCCTTTATAAAAAAAATGGTAAGTAAACTTTGTAATTATTGTAATATAGAGAGCTGACAGGTTTTTGTCGAGGGTTGTAAATCCGATAAATTACATGCTCTTGCCATTATTATGCAATTCGTATAGTCTATGAGAGACAGTTTCCAGGAAGCACTTCCAGACATCGAGGAAGACATTCATATCAAGGGAACATGAATTAACAACATCCGATATGCTGCTGATACGGAAATTATTGCTAACAATAATCAAGACCTTCAACGGCAATAAAATTACAATTACTGGGATAGTTTGGTAGATAAACACCAAGAACACCAAGTTTATAGTTGTGACTAGGAATCTGACCCAGTTTATCAGCTGAATATGTTAGTGGAGCCATTATTTAGAAACATGACTGCGTAATGGAGGGATTCGGAGAGGTAATATGTGGTACCGAAATAGTCGCAGTATTTTTTAAATAAAAAAGTGACTGGGGATTATGAAATCACTTGGCTTGCGTAAAACATATTTACTCTTAGTATGTGATTGAATTCATAGGTTTAAGACGTTGTTCGTACCACAGCCTGTCGCATACATTACAAATGGAACCAAACTTATTGTTAATAAATATTTAATATAATAACTGAAAAATTCTTTATAGAATTATCTTCTTTTAACATTTATAGTTTGTACATTTAAAATATTAATGTTGTGAAACTTGGATTCTCACTTTGAGAAAAAGGTGCTTAGAAAAACATTTGGGGCTAAGAGGGATGAAGTTACAGGGGAATGGAGAAAGTTACACAACGCAGAACTGCACACATTGTATTCTTCACTTGACATAATTAGGAACATTAAATCCAGACGTGTGAGATGGACAGGGCATATAGTACGTATGGGCAAATCCAGAAATGCATATAGAGAGTTAGTTGGGAGGCCGGAGGGATAAAGACCTTTGGGAAGGCCGAGACGTAGATGGGAGGATAACATTAAAATATATTTGAGGGAGGTGGGATGTGATGGTAGAGACTGGATTAATCTTGCACAGGATAGGGACCAATGGCTGGTTTATGGGAGGGCAGTAATGAATCTCCGGGTCCTTGAAAGCAGTAAGTGAGTGAGTGAGTGAGTGAGTGAGTAAGTATATGTATTATTATTTTATAGCTATATAATCTTCTAAAATTGTAATTTTATTTTTTTGTTGTCTTATGTCTACTCCTTCTCATATGTCCTTTCCACCCTCTTTTTTCGGTTCTTTTGGGTTTACCAGTTCACCGGCTTTTTCGCTTCCACAGCAAAGCAATAGTAACTTTTGTAAAAGTTGCTGATTTCAACCTTGACACATAGGTACCGTATGTATAGTGGAGCCTTCCATTTATTTTTCAATTTCGAGTAGCCAACTTCCCTTGTATATGTGGACACTTACAGTTTGTACTCGCATGACACACATTATTTTACCAGTGAATGATATCGTCATTCACTTTTACATATAATTTGAGAACTGCTATCTATCGGCTGATGCAGTAACGAAAGCGATAATACTGTCCCTATAATAAACTTTAGAAAGTTCATTTTACATGAAGTGTTACACATTTTCTCAGGTTGTAAGTAGAATAAGTTTTACGTCAAACATAATAATACGGATTTCAAATCAGAGCTTAGAATTTTGTTATAATCTCTACTATTGCACGACATGGAAGCTTGGATGCTAATGGTGTGTACAAGAAATTAACTTGAAACGATTTGAATTGTACTTCACCTCTTCCTATTTCTTGGATAGAATCACAATGGAAGATAGTGTGTTCAGAGTCAATAATAAATTGGAACTTTAGCCAACGATTGCAAAAGGAATACAGCATATTATACAGGGTAATTCACGAGGATTTACCGTCCCTTACGAAGCTTATTTCGGAAGACATTCTGACCAAAAAATGTCATATAAACATTTGTCCTAATCTCAATATTTTCAAAGTTACATTAATTTGAAGTTGTTAGTAAAATACCTTTTTTCTTTAGTTTTACGGGTAAAAAAATGTTACAAATAGAGAATGAACTATGCAGAAGTGTTATTTAATTGGCTAGTGCTCTGAAGCTAAAACTGTGTTGTTAATTGCTTTGTACAAATTTTATTTTTCAATTGTTAACTAAAAATGACATCATTCTTACGCACTTATCACAAAAATTGTTACAAATCTTCAGGTACTTGATTCTTTACAGTTTAATTCTGCATCCTAATGTACAGTCTTAAAGAATACAAGAGTGGCGTGATTTGTAACAATTGTTATGATAAACGCGTAAGAAAATGTAATTTTGTTGTTAAAAACCGAAAAAAAAATTCTGTACGAAGCAACCATGGAATTCACAACACATTTTTAGCTTCAGAATACTAGCTAATTAAATAAATGATACTCTTGAACAGTTCATTCTTTACCTGTAATATTCTTTTATCCTTAAAACTCAAGAATAATGGTAGGCCTATTTTACAAACAACTTCAAATTAGTGTAACTCTGAAAATATTGAGATTAATACAAATGTTTATATGACATTTTTTGCTCAGAATGTCTGCGGAAATAAGCTCCGTAAGGGACGGTAAATCCTCGTGAATCACCCGCTTTGTCAATAAGATCATAATTTCTTGCAAATTATCATTTAGGAATAGTCTGAAGAATACTGTCCTAAAACATGTTTTGGTTGCGTAACATAAAAGAGTGGATAGTCTCTAAAATAACAGAATCAATTTATGCTGAAGGAAACCAAGAACACAAGACAAGTGATTGCGAACATCCATTAATATATATATATATATATATATATATATATATATATATATATATATATAGAGAGAGAGAGAGAGAGAGAGAGAGACAGAGAGAGAGAGAGCTGACTCGTGATCCGAGGGCCTGGGTGCGATTCTCGCTTGGGCAGATTATCTACTGCAGTTTTTCCGAGATTTTTTCGAACTGTAAGGGAAATGTCTGGTAATCTCAGCTGCCTCATTTAGAATTCGCAAGTTCACCTTCTTTATTTTTCTTCATGACCATGGCCTTCGTCTTGTTAGCATATTCCTTTCTAAATACGAGGTTTTACATGCCAACTTTTTGACCAAAATCCCGTCATTCAATTTTAAATTACTTTTGATGAGCCCTGTATATGTTAACACACATAGACTTACAAAATTTAACACACATTCACATACCACATACGCTCTACTTTTCTTGTACTCAACTTCCACATTCGACAAGTTAAGAGTCGCATTTATTTCACATTCACATGCTTTTGCACACGTTGGTACATTCACATTTTTACACTCACATACATTCTTTCACATACACAAACATATTTTCTGTCTTTCAAGTGACAGCCTTGAAAGACTCTCGTCTTTTTCGGAATTCAAACTAAATTTGTAATCGTGTTTTCACCAAGTTATTCGTAAACATGCTTAATTATTTTATCCTCCTCTTGTGGGAAGAAATTAAACCCTTAACGGTATTACATATTAACATTTCCTCAATCTTTCCACGTAACCTTAGTTTTTTGTTGGAGAGTTTTCTACCTGCATATGATGACAAAAATTCCAGGTAAGCCACTTTGACTGAGGGTTGTTTAACGTCTCCTCCCCCATGTTTCGTGGCAGACAAGTGAAGATTGAAGGTTCAGATTCCTGAGTATATTTTTTTCCCTTATATTCAACCCCTACGTTTCTCTCTTTCCTTCTTCAAAAATACTTTTTTTTTTTTTTAAGATTGTTCTGATTGGTTGAAACTCGTCAAATTTCAGTAAAGGGTGGTGGTTTAAAAGGTGGAACGCTTGTTATGTAAGCTCAGAAGTATCTGAAATTAACTTGAAGTGTGGAGCAAGAGAAGCACGAGAAAGCAGGTATGTTGAAATTAGCACTGCTATGTGGCATCAAATTCAGCATCACATAAAGCATTCTAAATATTTCAATTAAATTTACTTTAACATAATACTAATATTGAAGTTGTGAAATAATCATCTTTCATATATTTATATGTAAAATATCTAACCTTAAATTAAAAGAAGTACAAAAATTCAGCCATAACTAGCAAAAATTGAACAAAAATTAACATTAATGCAAAATGGATTTTATTACAATCTAGTTATCATTACTTAAATCATCATTCTCTGGGACTTCATTATGTTCAACATTTTGTAACAGAAAAAAGTGAAAAATTTAAAATGCTGTTTGTCATCAATATCTTAAAATAATTAAGTAAGTATCTATTAGGATCGGTTATTATAAGTGATGAAAATAAATAGGTGAGTTCTGAAAGTGTATAAATTTACAAATGTTTTGAAAAGATCTTATTTCGCGTCGTTAAAATTTCATTAGAAATCAATGTGTCAATATTATACAGAGTGAGTAAAAAGTATGCAACAATGCTTGTAACTTTCTTATTTCTAATTTTATGAAGAAACTATTTATGCAAAAGTTGGTAGGGTATCAGAGAGAAATATTTTGAACATGTTTTAAAATATTGTGCTTTTCATTTATAAAGAGTCTGTTTTTTTTTAAATAGCACCATGCACTTGTTTCTTCATTTTTGGATTCTGCAGTTCTCAGTACATACAAAATCATATTTTCTTGCCACTTATAAACTATTCTTTTGTAAAAATTACCTATTTCGATGGCGATGTATGTGTACTGAATAAAGGAAAATTTTAACGCTTCAGCACATCAATTTGAGGAGGCTTTGGATTAAACAACTGCAGACAAAATCTAATAAGAACAAGTGAAAAAAAAAAATGAATAACAATATTAATATTATTTAAACTTATAATTTAAAAAAGACACATTGTAGAATATGCACCAATGAAAATTAACTGCAATAGTAATGCAATACTACATTTTAAAGCAAGAAAACCCACTAAAACCGAAATTAGCATTGTTGTGTTGTATCACGTGTTGATTTCAGTTCACAAAAGGAGCTCAAAATGGCTCCCATTTACTGCCAAAAATTCATAAATCTGTCTTTGAAATTGTTTAATTTTTAACCATTCTTATTCAATAATTGTTTTTTTTTTTTAGCTTTATTCACTTGTTTCTATTAGCTTTTGTCTGCAATTGTTTAATCCAAAGCCTCCTCAAATTGATGTACTGAAATATTAAAATTTCCCTTTATTCAGTACACATACATTGCCATCAAAAGAGATAATTTTTACAAAAGAATAGTTTACAAATAGCAAAAAATATGATTTTTTATATGTACTGGGACGTGAAGAATCCAAAAGTGGAGAAATAAGTACATGGTGACATTAAAAAAAATAGACTCATTGGCACACTCTTTATAAATGAAAAGCATAGTACTTGAAAATATGTTCAAAATATTCCTTCTTTGATACCCTACAACTTTTATATAAACAGTTTCTTCATAAAATTATAAATAAAATTACAAGCATTGTTCCATACTTTTTACTCATCCCGTACATAGCAGAAAGTATGATAAAATTATGTTTACAAGAGACTGCTTGATTTTATTACTTTCAGTCATTTCAGCTTTAACAATGAGAATTAGAACAAATTATTAGGAATATTTATGTGTTTGCAGTTTTTAATTATTGGCTCGTACTATAATGAAAGCTTATTTATGTATGTCTTTATGATTTTTATGGTTATAATTGTTAAGAATTAAACAAAAAGTCGGTGAAGAATTAATTTAGAAATTGGTAAATCATCAACATGACCACAATTGAGTTGGGTTACACTTTCTTTTTATTTTTACATTACCTTAAACTCCAAATATTTTTAAAATATCACAGTAAATATTATTGTGCTTCAGGTAGATAAACTGTAGAAAATGATACCAGGAAAATTTTCCAAGTTTGTTACGGAATCACAAAATCTGCTGTAAGAAGTGTTATTTTTATTTCAATGCTAATAGCTATATCTTTTTCAACAGTTGTGCTGAGAAGAGAGAACTGAGCGAAGAATTGTATTTTGAAATATTATAATGATGGAAATTAATATTAATAAAAAAATATTTCGAAATACTCGTATATCACCACAAAAACTGAATTTGTATGATTTAAATTTATTTTAGAAACTAACATTTCTATTCGACTCGTAAATAATTTAATTAAGGTTATAAATAAAATATAAACGAGTCTTTTACTTTGTGCTTCAGGTAGATAAACTGTAGACAATGATGCCAGGAAAATTTTCCAAGTTTGTTACGGAATCACAAAATCTGCTGTAAGAAGTGTTACTTTTATTTCAATGCCTATAGCTGTATCTTTTTCAACAGTTGTGCTGAGAAGAGAGAACTGAGCGAAGAATTGTATTTTGAAATATTATAATGATGGAAAGCAATATTAATAAAAAATATTTCGAAACATATCACCACAAAAACTGAATTTGTATAATTTAAATTTATTTTAGAAACTAACATTTCTATTCGACTCGTAAATAAATCTAATTAAAGTTACAAATAAAATATAAATGAGTCTTTTACTTCTTTATATTATTATTATACAATTTGAAGCATATAAATAGAAACGTATAATATAGTTGAGTACAGCCCGTTTATTGTAAAATTACACAAGCAATGTACAAAAGTCAATGTATCAATAAAAGAAAATATTAAAAGACCTCCTAAGGAACTGCAGTTATGATCTTACGCAAAAAAGAACACTATTCAATGTACAAGAATCGGAAGTGGACTATTTTATATTAAATGCCAGTATTTAAAATCTGTAGATGTATTTTATATACTGTATGTTTTAGATTTGTAAAGGAGAACTTAAAATTTAATCATACGGGTATAAATAGCAACACTGAAAATTTAGAGAATGATTTCCAAATTAATGTAATTTTTAAAATTAGTTCGTATTCAGAGGGTTCGGGTTCAAATTCTTGTTTGATCCATCCTGAATTTGTAACTTGTGTTGCACAATCCCGCGGTCCAGTGGACACAGGGGTTCCAGTTCTGATCGACATCTATTCAACGTGTCAATAATTTAATTAAAGTTACAAATAAACTATAAACGAGTCTTCTACTTCTTTATATTATTATAAAATTTAAAATATATAAATAGAAACATATAATGTAGTTTAGTACAGCTTGCGTTTTGTGAAACTACACGCAGTCAATGTATGAATAAGATCAAATATAAAACATTAAAGCAATTTTTAAAATGAGGCTATTACTTGCCCATATCACTAAGCGAAACATGTTTCCAGGCGTACGCCCGTTAATACATAAACAACATACAAAAGAATACAAACAAGTATGATTAACAGTACCTACTAACTTATTAATTTATATGTGCTGAAGAAAGGTCTGAATCATTTCATACTGACTACAAAATACATATAATTTTAGTTAATTATTACACTTCTGGGTTTATTTGTTTCATGATTAAGAATGATCTCCAGATCCAGAAACTTCTACATTGTTCTTTTCCTGGCCGCTGCACTGTTTACGGACGCTATAGCCGAGGAGGAAACGACAGAAGAACATACCAATGTGGACAGGAATTCTCTCTCATCCATCAGACTGCCAAGTAAGACAATAACTCATTTTCCGATCAAGATAAAACCTGTATACAGAACATTTTTCTCCCTCTTATAACAGAAAGTCGAGATATTTTTACTGCGAGAATAATGGATAGGCCTATTACCCTCAATACACACAGGTCTTACAGAATGATAGTGCTCTAGTGATATTCATAATCATACACAATTTTAGATGATAAACTATCAGAAAATATATTTCTCGCTTAAATATTGGTAAATAACTTCAAACTGGTCCGCCGTTGTAGTTATGTGCGCGCTTTCCAAGCAAGCGGTACAAGGTTCGCTTCCCGGTGTGGGCACATCCTTCCAAACTCTAAACTGGCTACGGCTTAACGAACGTATAAATTTTCATTCTCTTGTTCTCGTTTTCCAAGTCCTTCACACTTCTACATCTACCTACCTTGCCTCCCGTTTCAGTTACCTGTCATCATATCATAATCTCTTCACACGCACGCAAAATAGCCGCATACTAGCCATACCAACACATAAGACATCATCGTATTCATCATCATACACAATCTCGCTCTCGCGCTTGTGGAATACCCTACCCAGTGACATCAGAGACTGTCGGAATTTAGTAGCGTTCAAAAGCAAACTTATTAAGCATTTTCTTACTGCGTAGAGTAGGTTTAATTTTCACTTAATCAATAAAAGAAATGCTTCTCTCTTCTTAACTTTTACAATAAACTGTCTAGCTTTTATTAATCAGTTAATCTTTTAGTACTTTGATTTTTATTGCATTTTTAACTTTAATATTAATTGTAATTATAATTGTAATTGTAATCTTAATATTGTAGTTGTAATCCCCTGGTAGAGAGGAAGAGAAGGCCTGATGGCCTTATCTCTACCAGGTTAAATAAATAAATAAATAAATAAATAAATAAATAAATAAATAAATAAATAAATAAATAAATAAATAAATAAATAAATAAATAAATAAATAAATAAATAAATAAATACATAAATAAATAAATAAATTAATTTACGTCCACACATACGTAAGTTATTGAATAGATACTATGAAGACAATATATACAGATCATGCACAATAATCACATTAGATATATATATATATATATATATATATATATATAATTATGCATATCCTACCTTAGAGTAATTAGAAAGTCACGAAAGATATGAAAGCCCAATAATAATAATAATAATAATAATAATAATAATAATAATAATAATAATAATAATAGTTTTATTCATGCAAGAATGAGGTTTATTCAGGTATAAACCAATTTCTATGAATATGCCACAGTACTAAGCAGCTCATCTGCTGTTCCCTGGCAACTTGATTCACACTGCATGTTCCATATTCTGAATTTTGTCTAATTTTCTGGACTATTTGTAAAACTACGTATCGTAGAATTGACATCGCTTCCAACGGACGTTGTCCTACCACAACTTTTTTTTTCATTTGTCACGGAAGTGGTATTTTCAATTTATTTTACAACCTTCACAATGGCGATAAATTACTGAGCCATTCCTCAATACATTTAGAGATTTGAAATTTTAAATTATATGTACCTATATATTATATGGTATAGTTCGTACATCTTTCTCGTGTACAGTTCCGTCATTTCTGAACGCCCAACTGCACTCGAGGAAGTTGAACGAACTACAATATTCCTTGTTTCGAGCTTTCTTCTCTCTGGAAATTATTTTATGTATGAATGTGTCTGTTATAAATGAACTTCTTGCAATAGTCAACAAGACATTAATCCTCCTCTGTAATTTTAGGATAGGCCTCATATTACGTTACCATTGTGCCATTACGGAAATTGACTTCGCATTTACTTAACCCTTAAATTGGCAAAACCAAATACCTTACTATAATAATACCGGACAGTTGTATACTAGCAGCCTTGACGTGAGTGCGAAATATCATGGATTTGACATCTAGCGGAGCGGCGTGGAATTACGTCCACAAATACAAATATTAATTGAATAGTACCGTATTTAATGTAACATTATTTTATATCAAAGCTGCATATTATGAGAAATAGTGCGTATTTCTTCTTTGCTTTAGTGAGAAAACATTAGTTCTGACATTAAGAATGAATTTACAATAACGCTTTATATATCCATTGCTGACAACTGCAAAGATAAAAACGGTAGTAATCTGATGCTTTTAATAATTAGTAAAGGCACGTGGACAACAATTAAACTTAATTTGCTAAAACCTTAAAATTGCCAATATATTTTAACTTCTATTCATTCATTAGGCTTAAATAAAAAAAAGCTAATTTTAATTATTCCATGAACACAGAGACAAAGGGATTAGGCCTAATAAAGAATTTTGTTGACTTACGTTTTATGAACTCTCGGAAATCGAAAGGACGATTTGGAGCAATTTGTAATACTGTAATTGTAGCAATTACAAACAGCACATATACACCCTGACATTTTAACACACCACCAATTAATAAAACTATTAACTAGCACAGCAAAAATATACAATGTAGTTGATTACAGCTTGTTCCGCGAGTATCTCCACACCGGCCGCCTAGGTAGCAGCACGAGCAGAACTACTAGCTGTCCGGTATTATTATACAGGGACATCATTTTATTTTTACTAACATTTTTAATATTAACCTGGCTATACCTTTAGAGAACCGGAAACACCATTCACTATCCCCTTCCACGACTGGAGTTCGATGATACTGGCGTAAAACAGAAACAAATCACTTTACTAGGTATAGGAGGGAAGAAAGTACTTCATCCATTTACGTAAACTAGGAAATATCGCGATTTTGAGTTCGATAATTTTCATTACGTTTTTGTTTAATCAAAATGCAGTACTGTATTAACAATAAGTGTTTTTACTTACGAACTGAGTTATCCATGCGAACGTATTCATTATGCAGTGTATATTATACTGTCTACAGCACATTAGCGTACAATTTAGAGAATGAATTTAAATTAAAAAATAATCATAATATAGTAGATATTTAAACACATATTTGAAAATGGTCGCCGTTCATTTCGATACAGGCTTCAGTTCTAATGTGCATATTATCGCACTATAGACTATTGCACCTAATTCCAGTTGCCAGTTTCGTCTTTCGTACTAGTAACTCATGTTGAAATAATTCTGTACATACTCTATAAAAGAGTACCTTACGTACTGTAAATTCAATCTTCACTTCTACCCGACCCGTACAGATAAAATTACTCAGACATACTATCTACTGTCTGTTCAAGTGGTTATGCCGCAGGATCGTAGAAAGGGGGAAAATCACGCGACAGTTAATTACTTAACGAGGCCCTTTTATTTAAGTTATTTTAAATAGTTGTATAATATTACGTAAACGTCCAATTCCTGACAGAAATTAATGTTTTCAGAAAAGAGCTAAGACAGTCCAGCTTTTACAGAGGGGCGTGCAGAAGCAGGTGGGGTAAAATCGCGATGCGACGTAGGCAAACAGACGACATTACCTGTGCGAAAATATGATTCAATATTGAAAGCTCTTTCGTCACTGGAAAACGCGAACATATTTCTGGAATGTGACGTAACAATAAAATGATGTCCCTGTAGTAAGGTATTTGGCAAAACTTCATTTCTCACACTAGTTTATTAAACCGTGTCGGACTGTAAAGAAAACAACTATCGCAATATCCATATTTTATATGTTGTACATTATTATAGTATTGTGTAGTCGGCATGAGCCCTAAATGGAATGGGTCACGGACCTGCATTCACTTCCCCAGACGGCTCAAAATTAATGATTATTCACATGGAACTCGGGCTCTAACAGAATTTAATCGTCCCCTTCTACAAATTAATGGAGTCATCAAAGAGCCAATTGGCTGGTCTCCTGATCTGAGAAAAATCATCAAAGAGCCAATTGGCTATTACCGTTAAGATGATTAATTCCTACGCGTTGGAATCTTCAAACAGCCAAATTGGCTATTACATTTTCGTACCTAGACTTCTACCACTTCTCTTCCTACTTGGTACCATCGCGTTTCTAACTCCTCCGGATCAGGTCGCCGTACTTGCCCCTCCCCCCGTATGTTGTAACTAATGAGTTACGTCCATTTTCGGCTTTCCCCCTCGAAATTTCTAGCGCTCCTTCACTGGGGCGGCGAAACCCGAAGTGAGACAAGTGACCAACAGGCTTGGAGCTCACATATTCAGTTTTTCAAAGCCCCAACTCCCCTATTGCAAGGACGTGTTTTCACGTACCTTTAAAGTTTCTCCTCCCATTTCCCCTCTCATTCATTCATTAGCAGGCTTCGGCCTAGGGGCACAGAGTAAGCAGTATGAGGTTTAGAGTACACGGAGCATAAATGTCGTCATGACCTGTGTGCAGTCACCCGACAGTATTGTATATACTGTATCTGTAAAGGGTATAATATATTTTGTGCCGTACTGTGACGGACTGTTTACAAAAAATCTGATCAATAGTCGATCTATTACGCCTAAAAACACACTGATGGTCCCCAATAATTTCATCTACATATGGAGTTAATCTTCTCGAAAGGATATTCGACAGCGTCGTTAAATAAGCAAGTTAAAAAATCCTTAACCAAATCAAGATGAATTTAGTAATGGTTTTTATATGTTACAGATGATATGTCATTGCCAGCAAACATGCTGCAGCTCATAACAGCAGCTGGTGCCTTGGTTCTCGGGTTCGTCGGTGTAGCTGTAGTATTGTCCCTGGTCCTTCCAGTCTTCGGAGTCAGGCTGTGTCATATCCTGGGCACCTGCGATACCTACAGCACGACAGCCTACTCCAGTGGTATAGGACCCAGCTACGACGCCTACGGCACAACTGGGACGTACAACCAGCCGACGCTTTCTTATGCAAGCAATGCCTTTCAGAAGAGGTAAGATTTCTAACGAAATATATTTCCTTTTGTAGTAATGAACCACGTACAGCCTGGACATCGGCTACTTGCTTTCTTAAGCTTACAATGGGAATTAGCGAATTAGAAACACGAATACACGCACCACAAGTTCCGACTTGATTGGATCGAATAGGATTAAGTGATTAAATGCTACTGGTTTAACTTGTCACTCGAGGATTTAGGAAGAGACTGAATACTCTCGGATTTAGAGAAGTGTGGTGTTCCCGGCTGGTAGAACTTCGCAGAGCTTCGTTAGAAATAAACTCCGTGCTGTTCTCTGAGTCCCTTAGTATTTCTATTTTTCTGAATTTTCTAGTGACAAGTTAACAGCAGCACTTTTGAGGTACTAAAATCTTATTTGCTGCATGCCATAAACCTTTCCAATATGGATTTCTTTCCTCTCAATTACATGCTAAAGTACAACATGCTAATGGACAGAACATAGAGAACGGCTAATAGAGGAAACGAATAATTCGTATTATTAATTTTAATGGAGTTATTTATATCTGATATCATTTAAGGTGCCTACTTTAAAACTAAAAATTCGGTAACATTTTTTGCACATTTCTACAACTGATTTTTTTTCTTCTGTCCATTCCAGGATTACTTGTTGGGGTTTATTAATAAATATTTGAGCAAGGTACTATGTGTGTATGTGTGTGTGTGTGTGTATATATATATATATATATGTATAGGGGAGAGTCGGGTAGTATCGGACAGGGGGTAATATCGGACAGTGAGTTTCTTTTATCTACCACACTATGATAGTGCCTGATTGACATGTTTACGTTTCTGTGATGTCACATAGAGAAACGTAACCATTTCATTCAGGTACTACCATATGTTGGTAGATGAAAGAAACGCTCTGTCCGATATTACCCGATGTCCGATACTACCCGACTCTCCCATATATATACATATACATGCATAGATTTATGTATATACTGTATATGTATGTACGTATACAGAGTGTAAGGGGTATAAGTGCCATTATTTTAACTGATGATTATTCATGTCATAAGGAAGAAAAAATGTCCTCACAATTTTTTTCTGATTGCAATATTTAACTAATTATTAAAGTTTACAATATTAGACGTTTGGCAACCTTGCTGGATGGGGAGGAGGGGTTTACAAGTACAGCTCAAGCGGGTATAGACATACCAGTACAAAACAGATGCTCTGTTCTAATGCAGGAGCGGACAGGGTAATTATTGTTTACATAAAACGAACAGCAAATACAAACTTTCAATCTCATTAATAGAACTTTATGGTAAATTTCCACTTTATTTAACAATATTGTTCCATCTTTTAATTGTACGTCTAAAGATAAACAATAATGGTTTACTGCACAAAATCACATTTTTTTCTAATGAAACATTTGAATTTATCACGCTTCCGTAAAGCAGAATCATTTTTAAGGAAATTTCTGTTTGTGTGATTTTCGAAACGGGGTAAGAGACTCCCAATTTATAATAATCGTTGAGAAACTGCTACAAAAGTTCGTCGATTAGGTAACCTTCTTTGCAAAAAACGTTCTTGCAGCACTTGAATTACAACGACTTTCTCTATAAATTAATAACATATGATGAATAATGATATTCCTGAACTGTAGGCCTAAATGACATTGTAAGTTGTTTATCGAATATAGGTACTGAACTGCCATCCGCTCGGCAGGAGACCAATCGACAGGGGCTTGAACTCAGCTGACATGTAGAGTACTGTCAGCTGCATGAATCCTGCCAAAAATGTTGCCACGTTTCTCAATCCAGAATATTAACAAATTTAAGCGTACATTATTATTTAATTTCACGAAAACGTAATAGAACACACAATTATTTATTTAAACTAATATTAACTCTTTGCGGGGTATACCTACAGTTTCAATAGTTTTCATATTTTTACTAACGATGTAACACAAATAACATAAAGAAAGAATTTTTTTCTGGGAAAACTATGAAGTTTTTTCCTATATTGTATGAACTTTTTTATCCTGTTGTAGATCGTCCCCTAAGACTGTGAAAAGGACGGCACATATACCCCTTACAGCCTGCATATGAATCGGATGGGAAGGAACAGCAAAATTTACACTTTGTCCATTGATATTGCTTCAAAAGCGGATAATTAAAATTTGCTTAAAGGAGTCAATTGATTATTCTATAAATATGATTTATTCCGATTTTAAAGTTTTTCAAATTTAACAAATATAAATATGAATTATTAACATAAAAATCGACAAAAATATAAATAAGAACCACATGTTTATTTTATCGGAAGAAATTTACATCACCTTAATAACAACATTGCATCAAACCGTTCTTGTTTGAAAATTTAAAATAATTTTCTCAAACTTGGAAGATGTGTGTAATAAACAAGCCAAACGATTAACAAACTTCTGCTTATTTTTCAGAGCTTAATTGTCGCATCATATCAATGGAAACATTTGTTTTGTCACTAAATAACTCAATCCCTTTCTTCAAATATTTCATAGCCACTTAGTTCACCTTGATTGCTCAATCTGTTTAGAAATTAAATTAATGTTAGTTACTTTATAGAGCATATAATTCAAATGTAATTTATAACACATTTAACTGTTATTATTATTATTATTATTATTATTATTATTATTATTATTATTATTTTCATTCATTCATTCATTCATTCATTTTCTGCTCAACAACAGGTCCCTAATTGCAAACCCAGCATTCTCCCATCTTCCACATTTTTCACTTATATCTTTGTCTCCGTATACGATTCATATACTGTATCTTAATCTTCTTTATCATCTGGTATCTTCTTCTGGGCAGTTTATTTTTAGCCAGTGACCCAACCAATTTCTTTTTCTCTTCCCGATCACCTATTCTTTCGTTTCTTATTTTATCTGTCCATTTCACACCCTCCATTGTTCGCCATATCCACATTACAAATGTTTCCATTCGTTTCTCTTCACTTCGTCGTAATGTCCATATTATTATGTTTATGTTCTATTTCAGATCATTGGAGTATGTGGGACCAATACTGAAGGCCTTGAGCGCTGCTTACGATAAATATGCGGTACCCATTGTCAAGAAAAAGGAGTAAAGAGCATGACCGTAATCTGTAATACTTTCATCATGCATAGCTTGTGTTTAACTAGTGACTGAAAATTGTAGGTTAAGAGTACCGGAAATAATTGAGTGTATGTACTCGTAAGGGCTGTATAGGCCCACAAACTTCTTATTACCGATGGGAGATGAGGTCGCTGCTATCGCTACAAACAGGAAACATGCAACGAGCTCAGTAGTTCGGACTCCTGCCGTCGATAATCGGAACTTGGGTGGCCTATGCAAGTAATCATTTAATTTGTAACAAAAACAGAACTTCGTATAAAACTACGAGTATCATCAACTTTGTTTTCATTATTGACATTATTGTTTTAAATTTAGGAAATTTTGTTAATCTGTAATAATATTTCACCTTTCAATCTCATCTATTTTCACCAAAAGATCTATATTACAATAATATGTAACATACATTCTTGAGTTAACGTTTGTGTACATTCACCATTTTTTGACATAGAATATTCCAATGAGCAGCTCTATTAGAAACTGAATACGAATATAATTTATTTTTTAACTTTACTTATGTTTAGGCATTAGATCAACTTCATTGAGTTTTACTGCTATTAAGTTGTAAGAGATTTTTAAAAATAAACATAGTAATTATTTAAGATTTAGGATTTGTGTCGAGATAATAAAACTGAAATATTCTTTTTAACTGTATGATGTAGGCTATTCAAGGATATTTTTCAAATGATCTAATATGTCATTTAGTATTTATGGCACTAGGTAATAATTTTATTGTGATACAGTATTGTGAAATAAATAAATAATTGTAATGTGTTTTACTTTTCTTCATTTATATGAATAAAAATGCTTCTAATTATCACAACTTCCTATAGTTAAGTTACAATACAGATTACAATGAAAAAAAAAAAAGATTTTGATACAAAGCGCCACCACACAAGTCCAGTGGCTAGAGCGATGGACTCATAATGCAGTGGATCCAGGTTCGATCCCGGCATACTCCAGATTTTTTTAAATGGGTTATTTTACGACGCTGTATCAACATCTAGGTTATTTAGCGTCTGAATGATATGAAGGTGATATTGCCGGTGAAATGAGTCCGGGGTCCAGCACCGAAAGTTACCCAGCATTTGTTCGTATTGGGTTGAGGGAAAACCCCGGAAAAACCTCAACCAGGTAACTTGCCCCGACCGGGATTCGAAGCCGGGCCACCTGGTTTCGCGGCCAGACGCGCTGACCGTTACTCCACAGGTATGGACACTCCGGATTTATGACTTGCGTTGGGCAAGACCGTGGTCCAGGTAACACGGGTTTTTCCTGCGAGCTTCGGTTCCACTGTGACAGTCCAACAAATCTCCATAATCATCTCCTCTAATAGCGAGTATTGCGTAGATCAGCCTCCTATGGCTCACCCTGGGCAACGATTCTACCGGTAAATTGGTCTACATAATTGACTTCATATGGGTTAATGATGAACAGTCAAAATACCCGGCATTAGTAAAAAAAAAGTTTAGTATAAATCTTTCAGAATGTGAATTTTAAAATAAACCTGAAGTCAAATAAATACTGGTCACTTTTCACAAAGTAATTCTTTCGGTGAAAGGGCCGTCTGTAATTGTTGTGTTTATTGGGTATTTCATGATAACAAAATATTTTGTAATAGATTATAAGACTCAACAAAAGGTTTACTTTGAAGAATGTCTAAAATGGTTGCCTGGATCACTTTGAGCATGATATCTTCTATGGATTTTTAATGTCCAAAATGTAAATTCACACATTGAAAAATTTAGTAATAGGTCTGATATTAATTTTTAGTCGATTTATATTGTATATTATAGAGCTGAGGCTGTGACAAAGAGTTATAATAATAATAATTAATTACTTACTTACTGGCTTTTAAGAAACACTGAGGTTCATTGCCGCTCTCACATAAGCCTGCCATTGATCGCTATCCTGAGCAAGATTAATCCGTTCTCTATCATCATATCCCACCTCCCTCAAATCCATTTTAATATTATCTTCCCATCTACGTATCGGCCTCCCCAAAGGTCTTTTTCCCTCCTGCCTCCCAACTAACACACTACTTATGCACTTCTGGATTCGCCCATACGTGCAACATGCCTGCCCATCTCAAACGTCTGGATTTAATGTTTCTAATTACGTCAGATGAAGAATACAATGCGTGCAATTCTGTGTTGTGTAACTTTCTCCATTCTCCTGTAACTTCATCTCTCTTAGCCCCAAATATTTTCTTAAGCTCCTAATTCTCAAACACCCTCAACCTATGTTCCTCTCTCAAAGTGAGAGTCCAAGTTTCACAGCCATACAGAACAACCGGCAATATAACTGTTTTATAAATTCTAACTTTAAGATTTTTTTGACACCAGACTAGATGACAAAAGCTTCTCAACTGAATAATAATACGCATTTCCCGTATTTATTCTGCGTTTAATTTCCTCCCGAGTGTCATTTATACATGTTACTGTTGCTCCAAGATATTTGCATTTTTCCACCTCTTGGATGGATAAATGTCCAATTTTTATGTTTACATTTCGTACAATATTCTGGTCACGAGACATAATCATATACTTCGTCTTTTCGAGGTTTATTTCCAAACCTATCGCTTTACTTGCTTCAAGTAACATTTCCGTGTTTTCCCTAATCGTTTGTGGATTTTCTCCTAACATTTTCACATCATCCGCATAGACAAAAAGCTGATGTAACCCGTTCAATTCCAAACCCTCTGTGTTATCCTGAACTTTCCTAATGGCATATTCTAGAGCGAATTTAAGAAGTAAAGGTGATAGTAGATTTCCTTGCTTTAGCCAGCAGTGAATTGGAAAAATATTTTTTTTATTTTAACCTTGTCGGCTTGGGAACCATTTCTGCCAAGCATTTACTTACTACAGAGACTGCACATTTTAATGCATCTCTGGAACAACAAAATTTATCATGTAAAACATCTTCATTCACGGCAAAATTAAATGTTTGAAATAAAGCTTCTTCATTATGAAAAAATAAGGGAGGAAAATGCTCGAAGAGAAGAAAAATACGGTAGCCGGGAGACTATTGAAAATTACTGACAAATACGGGAGGGTTGGCAACCCTAGCCGAATAGTACCGCTACTGAATTATATACGACTTACTCTACAGCTTAGATAACCGGTTTGCACTCCTTCGAATGATTCAAACAGCGTCCTTTGTAAAACTGAAACAATGATAAAATAATGTCACCACCAAAGAGTTTGTAATATATAACTAGAGACACCAACGGCGCTAGTATCGCGTACAAAATTGAACCACTGTTCGGCCGCCATTAAAGGGAGTTGATGCTTCGCCGGGAGTGCAAGCAGTTCATGCTTATTGAGGAGTACGAATAAATATAAGTACACTTGAAGGGAAATAATAAGAAAATGGTGAAATACTGCGCCGCAAATATTTGTTCGAACATAGCTACTATTGTAGGATGCTCAGGAAAGCATGCATATCTTAATATTTGGAAGAATGTTCCAAATGCAGTTCCTCCTTTGAATGTATTTACAGAATGTCGGAATATTTCTAGGATAAAGTTTTTCCAGAAACACATTAATCAGGTTTATAAGGTTGATTTCAACAATGTATGTAAGGGTTAGGTGCCATCACATTACAGTAGATTATAATAGCAGAGTGCATAAGAAAATCCGCAGACTATATCTGTCTAAAACTGTTTTGTTTCACAATAAATGAATTAATCATGTAATTTCCGTTTTGTACAGCATGTACTTCTAGTTTTTGGTTGTATTAAATGCAAAGAAATTAGTGAAAATATAGCTGATGGCCTAGCTAGGCCTTTTATTACCACTGCTATTAGGCCTACTATTACCACTACTACTAGGCACACTATTACCACAAAAATTAAGACTACTACTACCACTAATACTAGGCCTACTATTACCACTACTACTAGGCCTACTATTACCACTACTACTAGGCCTACTATTACCACTACTACTAGGCCTACTATTACCACTACTACTAGGCCTACTATTACCACTACTACTAGGCCTACTATTACCACTACTTCTAGGCCTACTATTACCACTACTACTAGGCCTACTATTACCACTACTTCTAGGCCTACTATTACCACTACTACTAGGCCTACTATTACCACTACTACTAGGCCTACTATTACCACTACTACTAGGCCTACTATTACCACTACTTCTAGGCCTACTATTACCACTACTTCTAGGCCTACTATTACCACTACTACTAGGCCTACTATTACCACTACTTCTAGGCCTACTATTACCACTACTACTAGGCCTACTATTACCATTACTACTAGGCCTGTTACCACTACTACAAGGCCTATCATTACCACTACTACTAGGTCTATTATTACCACTACTACTAGGCCTACTATTACCATTACTCCTAGGCCTACTATTACCGCTACGAATTGTATTAAAAAGTCTGTACTGACCTCTAACTTGGTGGTCATCAACTACACAATGAATAGATTGTTTTATGATAAAATTTATTCTCATTTAAATCAGTTTCCAGAATTTTTATGATCTCATATTACACCACTAAATATTTTCTAAGCACCATATACCTTCCTCTTCCTTTGCACGAAATGACTGAAATATAGATCTTTTTAAATATTACAGTAAATATCCATTATTATGTCCTTAAAACAATACTAGTAATACTGAAAATTAATGTTGACATTGCCATTATTCAATATTTCACATACTTATCCCGAGTGTATATAGTGATTTAATTTATTTTTTAGAATATCGCCAAAGATGAATCGTTATAATACTTTAATAAATATAGCGCTCCTCTGCCATTCATGTTTATTTCATCACGGCTCATCCTTTGTAAAATATATTTAAAACAGTGTCTATCACCAGGCTACATCAATGTATTGTGGTACTGTTTCCGAATTTCGCGCCGCAAACACTCCCTTTAATGGCGGATGTTAGCCGATTCAATTCGTGACATTTTTCTTGCCTGCCACTCACGGGTATGTGTCTCTAGTAAGTATTACAAACTCTTTGGTCACCACTTACTGTGAGGAGCGACGTCTTCTGCAGTCCAATGGGGTGGAAAACAAGACGTCTGGGTAGTTTCATCTGGTGGTTTGAAGTACGATGCACATACTGAAGAAATGCTCCACGAACTTCAAAGCACTCGTTGTAACAGACATACAAACATAGTGTTGTTGCGAGCTCACTCTGATGATTTTTTAAAGCTTCCTTAATAAATATTATAATTTACTTCCTAATAATAAACACTTAATGGATTTATAGATCGAAATGTTACGAAATAACGGCGTTCATGTAAAGAAAATCCTGACGGATTATCATTTTTAGAATAAAGTACTGTAGGCTCTAGTGTTTACGGAAAAATTAATTTATGAAGAAACAATACAAATTCCATTTTTATCTAAATTTAGATAAAAATAGATAAAGATTTAGATAAAAATGCATCATAGGGATTTGTGAAATGATTGACACAACGAAATAATGTTTTTAGAGAATTGAACCCTCATGACACATTCGTATCACTTTTCGACAGACTATATGAAAATAGAACGTTCATACGATGTTAAGTATTTCATTGAAGAATTTTGATTCAAAGAATGCGCACTCAGACAAATAACAATGCTTATTTCTCTCCGGGAATCAAACCAGAGATTTCTGATTTCATACAACACACTGTTTACGACAATATGAGTAAATTAACTAATTTATTATAATTTATAACGGATTATTTTAAAATAACAAAACATTGTGAAACCATTGTTTATTTTAAAATAAATAAATAAATAAATAAATAAATAAATAAATAAATAAATAAATAAATAAATAAATAAATAAATAAATAAATAAATAAATAATATATAAAATAATTTAATAAATCGAATTTGATTAATTTAGCGGCATCAATTACTGCCAGATACGAGGTGACAGCAGCGACATCTACGACTAATATCGTCACAGTCATCGGTCTCCCGTAACTTAACTAGCCGCTCGTCTAACCCACTCTAACCTAGTCGCATTCCTCGGACTCCTGTCACTTAACTATCCCCTCCTCTAACCCACTCTAACTTTATTACAGCTTCTGGTCTCCTGTCACTTAGCTATCCTCTCATTACCCACTCTAACCTCGTCACAGTCCCAGGTCTCCTGTTACTCAGCTATCCCCTCATTACCAACTCTAACCTCGTCACAGTCCCTAGTCTCCTGTTACTTAGCTATCCCCCTCATTATCCACTCTAACCTCGTCACAGTCCCTGGTCTCCTGTCACTTAGCTATCCTCTCATTACCCACTCTAACCTCGTCACAGTCCCAGGTCTCCTGTTACTTAGCTATCCCCCTCATTATCCACTCTAACTTTGTCACAGTCCCTAGTCTCCTGTCACTTAGCTATCCTCTCATTACCCACTCTAACCTCGTCACAGTCCCAGGTCTCCTGTTACTTAGCTATCCCCCTCATTACCCATTCTAACCTCGTCACAGTCCCTGGTCTCCTGTCACTTAGCTATCCTCTCATTACCCACTCTAACCTCGTCACAGTCCCAGGTCTCCTGTTACTTAGCTATCCCCCTCATTATCCACTCTAACTTTGTCACAGTCCCAGGTCTCCTGTCACTTAGCTATCCTCTCATTACCCACTCTAACCTCGTCACAGTCCCTAGTCTCGTGTTACTTAGCTATCCCCCTCATTATCCACTCTAACTATGTCACAGTCCCAGGTCTCCTGTTACTTAGCTATCCCCTCATTACCCACTCTAACCTCGTCACAGTCCTTAGTCTCGTGTTACTTAGCTGTCCCCCTCATTATCCACTCTAACTTTGTCACAGTACCAGGTCTCCTGTTACTTATCTATTCCCTCATTACCCACTCTAACTTGTTTTGTCACAGTCCCTGGTTTCCTGTCACTTATCTATCCCCTCATTACCAACTCTAACTTGTTCTGTCACAGTCCCTGGTTTCCTGTCACTTTTATATCCCCTCATTATCCACTCTAACTTTGTCACAGTACTTGGTCTCCTGTCACTTTTCTATCCTTCATCTAACCCATTTTAAACCTTGAACTCAAGTCACTTAGCTATTCCCGTATCTAATCTAACTCGCAATATTCACAGAAATACACGCCAGCGCAGGGTAAAACACAGTGCAACACGATCCCCACTACTGTCGTTACAACTAATATCTGCCTAATACGATAAACTCTTGGCACCATTAAAGTAGTAAATATTACGCTAATGTATTTAATATTCTCGGAAAATATATTGTAGAATTGTAACTTACTCAAAATAATGTATTGCAAACACTGTTCAGTTATATGCTATCATTTTGATTCTGTGATTATAGAAGCAATGGTATAGAAACATAAAATGGAAGCTATAATAGAACAGTAAATGTTAATAAACTCAAGCTTCGATAAATATGTCGAATGATTTCGAAGATATTACCAGTAAACACTATATAGTAAGACAGACGAGATATACAAATATCTTCCGCATAAAAAACATCGCTCTGTGGCACGCATACACAAGACTGATATGCATTCTTACCCAATAGAACAACCACGAGTTTATGATGCTCATTTGTTCGTGAACCTTGATTTATACATAATAATTTAGTACCAACTTTATTCACTAAAAATTCAACAAATTCCCCTATGATAGTTTGTTCAATAAATTAGTGATTTTGGGTTTTCTATTCATATTAGCTTCGGCTATAAAATCGTCAACTATAAATAATATCATCGGACCCACATTTAGACCTATATTGCGTTAGATAATTAATATAATAATAATAATAATAATAATAATAATAATAATAATAATAATAATAATAATAATAATAGCCATCGGTATCTTTATTTTAGACAGTGGGATGTTGTAACCTGTTCCTTTCTCACTACATTATTGACGATTGTGCACCAATTTCAATCTCTGAAAGTTATGCTACGGGTATGAGGAGAAACAAAGCTATAGTCAGGTCTGTTTATCGTATAATTATAATATTATAATTCTGGATTTGTTATATCGAACCCTGATTGCCTTCAATAAAGTGTTATGCATAAGCCACAAGGAAAGTACAAAATAAAAGCCATCACTATGTGCTCTCAGTCATCCCTGTCCTGTCAATACTCTCTCTGTACTACCAGTCCACTCTCTGTCCTCTCATTCCACTCTTTGTCTTCTCAGTCCACTCCATGTGCTCTGAGTTTAATCGCTTTCCTGTCACTACACTCTCTGTCCTCTCAGTCCACTCTGTGTCTTCTCAGTCCACTCCAGTAGCGGCTGGTGGTCAAAATAATGAGTGTGCTACAATTCCTATATTGGCCTACTGTATACACTTATATGTACCGGGTATTTATCTTAATTTGAGACTCGCCTAGTGACGAAATATGAAATCCATACGACGTTCCTTCCTACTGCAGAACCTGTCAATTACCCTGGTGTTAAACCCTTCATCTTGGACATCATACTCTTTTCTATTGACAGTGTTGCAAGAGCAGTGAGGCGATCCTGGGACATAGTGTTCCTTAAAAACGTTTTTATGCGTTTTAAGCAAGAAAAACATCTTTCTGGCTCAGCAGTGATCATTGGTGTTGTAAACAAAATATTTAACAACTTCGTTACTTCACAGAATGGATCCTGTGAATTGTTGGAGGCTATGTATCGTAACAATTGAACAGCTCCATCTATATTCCGGAAGGCAGGTGTTCCGTATAGAACTCAAAGTTGTTTGTTCAATACAGTATAGCTGTTGACAGCAACTTCAAGTTCGCGTTCAGGAAAATTAGGCTATGCGAAAAATTGCCAGAAAATTTGCTGTTTAACAATTTTGTTGCGTCTAGATAGCTTAAAGACTGGAAACGGTTAGTAGTTTTCTGAATTATACGGTCACATATTTCCTTGGCTTCAGTTTTCTGGGATTCCATTCTCCGTCGCTTGCTGACTGGTTCAGGAGGAACCTCAAAAACCAGGTAGACGGCAGCAGCAGTCGGACACTTGAATTACCAAATAGGCCTACATCAGGGCAGTGATTTCAGCTTCTCACATGCGCATTAATTGTCTACATTCTCATGTAGAATTTTGAGTAGCACATTGTACCTCCTGAGACACCAAAGAGCTAAGAGCGAAGAACTAAACACTCTATAACGCGTCATGAACATAACCACGGGAAATTGTCAAATGGCAGATCAGATACTATGGTGGTATTGCAAATACATTGAATGAATGAATGAATGAATGAAATAGCCTTTGGATTTCTCGTGAAGGGCTATGGCCTCCTAAAAGGGGAGCTCTTTAGAGATCATGCGGTGAGCTAATCCGCATGACGGTAGATTCTGTTCTATATAAGTTTTGTTCGTCGTTCGTGTGTGTACACTTGCACTCTCACTCGATACTGGCAAACTGTAGCGATCTCCATTCTTCTCGGTTCTTGGCTGTTCTGGACCACAGGGGTCCAGCTAGGCTCTTGAAGAAGTCCGCCCATCTGGTCCCAGGTCTTCCTCGGTTTCGCCTCCCGATGCGTGGGTCCCACGTGGTGGAAATATGCGCCCATATGCAGCCTTGGAGTCTCGACACGTGGCCTCCCCATTTCTATTTCAGGCGTTCCCCTTGGTGTGCCATGTCTCTGGTGTTTGTCATCTGCTTGAGTCTGGTGTTGGAAATCTTGTCTCTGAGGGAGAGTCCTAGGATTTTCAACTCCATTTTGCGCTGGCAGATCTGAATCTGCGTCTTCTGGATCACGGTCAGTTTCCAGGTCTGACAGCCGTACAGTAAGGTTGGGAAGATACAGGATTGCAGCACCTCCAGCTTTAGTTTGCGGTTCAGTTTCTTGTCAAGGAGTATGAATTGCAGTGACCAGAAAGCTCTCCATGCTGATGCAATTCTTCTTTTTAGTTCTCTCGTCATGCAGCTTTTGAATCCGACCAATTGGCCCAGATAGATGTATTCCTCCACGTACTGTAATCTGGTTGCGTTGACTTGGATTGGTTGTGGTTGGCTGTTCGTCATGACTTGGGTTTTTCCATGTTCATGCTTAGGCCTGCGTGTGCGCTGCAATCGCTTAGTTCCTGTATCATCTCTTGTAGGTCGGTGACGTTTTTAGCGAAAAGTACGATGTCGTCCGCGAATCTTAGGTTCGTCAGCCGATATCCGTTTATATTGATTCCATGTCTTTTCTTCCACTTTAGCTTACGGAATATGTCTTCCAGGAGGCTAGTAAATAGCTTTGGTGAGATCGGATCCCCTTGTCGGACTCCTCTTCCTATTCTGAATATTTGTCCTTCTCGTTCTGTCATCACGATGGCGTGCGAGTCTCCGTAGAGCTTAGTTAGGACGTTGATATATTTGTGCTCGACTCCCTGGTTGCTCAGCGCCTGTAATACACAGGAGTGTTCTACCGAGTCAAATGCTTTCTTGAAATCTATAAATGCGAGATAGAGGGGAATATTGAATTCGTCCGTTTTTTCTATGACCTGGTTGATTGTCTGTAGATGATCCACCGTGCTGTAACCTGAGCGAAATCCTGCCTGGTCTGGAGCTTGGTTGTCATCCAGTACTTTCGTGAGTCTCCTTGTGATTATCTTAGAGAACAGCTTGTAGACATTTGACATCAGACTGATTGGACGGTAGTTGTTCAGGTCGTCCTTGGCACCTTTTTTGTGGAGTAGAATAATTTTGCTTGTCTTCCATTGGTGGGGTACTGTCTCCGATTTGAGTATTTCGTTGAAGACTGCGGTGAGCGGTGTTAGCAAGGAGTCGTGACAGAGTTTCAGGTGTTCGTTGTGGATGTTGTCTTCTCCGGGCGCTTTTCCGGATTTGAGTTCCCCTATCGCTGTCCTGACCTCGCTTTGAAGTATTGGTGGGACCTCGATGTCGTCTACGTTGTTCATCTGAATACTGTAGCTTGGATTCGCTTCCTGTTTGGAGCTGGTGTATAGTGATCTGTAGTAGTTTGTGGCTGCCGTCACAATGTCTTCTCTTTCTGTTAGACGGTTGCCTCTGGGTCCCCGTGCTCCCAAGAGCCAATGCTTCCCACTTCCTCTCTGTTTTCTTGCTTGTCTTGTTGATTTGGATGATTCCAGTATTGTTCTTACTGCCTCTGTGTTGTGTTCACGTACGTCCCTTCTGATCGCCCTTTTTGTTTGCTTATCAATCTCTGCGTACTGGTTTTTATTGTCCTCGTTTTCATCCCTGCTTGGATATAATCTCTTCCTTTGTTCAATTAATGCAATTGTTAACGGGCTGAGCTTGGAACTGTTTTCTCTAGTTCCATTTGTTCTCCTGGCTGTGATTGATGCTTGGGTAAGGGCCTCTTCGATGGAGTTGTATAGATACTGTGGGTCGCGCTGGGAGAATAGGTCCATTTCTTGTAGTCGTTCCTGTAGTGCAAGGCCGAAAGTGTGCCTATCTAAGCTGTCAATTGTGCTCGCTATTGTATTCCCAAAATGTCTTCTGTTTCTCTTTATATTCACTATGGCACGTACCATTCTGTGATCCGTCGAGAATTTCAGGTTTGGTACGACTTGTATGTCCCTCGCACCTGCTAGGCTGTCGGTTAGTATGTAGTCCAGTTCGTTTTTTGTCGTGCCGTTGGGGTGTCTCCAGGTCCACCTTGCTTCGCTACGCTTTCTGAAGAACGTGTTTAGTATCACCATTCTCTGTTCTGTGGCGAATTGTACCAGTCGTTCTCCTCTTGCGTTCCTTGTCCCGTAGCCGTACGGCCCAACTGGGTCCTCTTGTGCGTGGAGTTTGTTCCCTACTTTGCTGTTGAAGTCGCCTAATATGAAGTTCCTGTGTGATCTGTGTCTCTCAATTGTGTCTTCTAGCAGTCTGTAGAAGTCTTCGCTGTCTTCATCACTATGGTTCTCTGTGGGTGCATATATTTGTATCATAGTTACATCGCATGTCGCTGTCTTTATCTTTAGAACTATTATTCTCTCTGAAACCCCTATGATTTCCTTCTCCATGAGTTTGATGTGTTTCTTAATCAGGAATCCCACTCCTTTCTGTCCTTTGGTCTGCCCGATGTAGCAGAAGAGGTCGCCGTTATTCTTTTCGATTATAGTTTCCCCCATTCTTCTGATCTCGCAGAGGCCCAGGATGTCGCAGTTAATGTTTTTTAGAGCATAGTTTAGCTCCTCTTCTCTTTCTTCTGTCCTGAGTGTGTTCACGTTTAGTGTGGCTATTCTGAATTCTTGTCTGGTGGTACGTTGGTGTGGTGTCTGTACTGGTGTGTTGTGAGATTCCGTTGGCGCTCTTGGTGGTTCTAAGTTGTTGTTTGTTGCATAGTGCTTGTTCCTGGGATGCTGATTTGTTGTTGTGGCCGCTGCGCGTTTTTGGTTGGGGCAGGTTCCGTGGTTGCGGCGGGTTTTTTGCCTGGGGCAGCTCGTTCCAACGTATCCATCTATCATTTATCAGTATTTTCTGATATCCCACCTTGACGTTGTTGCCTTTGTTCCTCTCTTCGGTAGCTAGATTACGTAGTTGGGTTTGTATACTCCTTTCCTGGAGTGTCATGTCATCATCGATGAAGCATTCCTCCCCCGCTAATTTGTTTGTTCTTCATTATAGTCATTTTTCTTCCATGCTGGCGAGTTCAACCCTGGCTAGTCCTCTGTCGGAGTAGTCTTTGCAGATGTACATAACTTTGCTGTATGGTTTGTTGAATTCTACTTTTGCCAGTATTTCATTTACTTTATTGGTCATTTCTTCATGGTTGTCTGGTCGTATCTCTTTGTTTTTGATGATTATGTTTTGTCTTCTTTCTCTCCTCTGCCTCCTCTCTTCTGCTTCCTCTAGTGACCTTAATTTTTTCTCTATATGTGTGGTTCTCTCATCCATGGTGTTATCTAAGTTGCGTACTCTGGTTTCCAGGTTGTTGCACTTTTCTTCTATTCTCTTGTCAAAACCTTTTATTTCCTCTCTCAAGTCTGCTATGTCTTTCCTTGTTTCAGCCTTAAAGTCCGTGTTTTGTTTCTTTAGGTCTTTTAGTTCGGCTAGGATGTTACTGAACATGGCTTGTATGGTCTGATTCGTGTCGGTGTATTCTTCACTGCCGCTGTTCCGTTGGTTCGCCCGTTGTGCAGGTGTATTTCGTGATTTTCTTGCCGCCATTTTGGACGTGCTCCTGGGTTTGTCGCACTTGTGAGGAGGTTCCGCCTAGCGTGTTGTTTAGGGTGGTTGGCTGCCCGCTGCCGTGTGGGCGGTTCCCTTTTAGCACTGTTACTGTGTGGGCGGGCTGACTTCCCGGGTTGGTAGTAATGTCCTCTGTCGCTAGGGCTCGCCCGCTTCGTTATTACTTCTCTTGGTGCTTGTCGCCTTCTGGTGGGGTATCGCTGAACTCGTTCGGTTATTGAGTTGAACTTCCCCTGCGTCACTTCCGGTGTCAGGAGCGCTTGTGTGACTTCCTTCCCTGTGGAGGCACTCTGCGATCTTTTAACCTCACTTAATGTGGCGTTTGTTTTTTCTCTGTCGTGGCTTTTATCCTGCAAGGATGTTGCTACTAACACTCCCCGGCTGTCTCTGAACTATTACTGACCTTTTTGTGGTATTGTGGTTGGTTTGCCGCCCTTTATCTCGCTATTTTTCGCTTGGATAACGCACCACTATAATTCGACTTCTACTAGTAGTCCGCCATCTTACATCGATCCGCAAATACATTATTGGAGCAAAAATTATCATTGTGCTGTAGCACTGTAGCACATAAGGACGGGCCGCCCCTGGTCCACTCTGTGTGCTCTCTGTCCAATCTCTGTCTGCCAGAAATGTATGGAGGAAATGGAAGCATGTGTAAACTGAATAGTAAAGTTGAAAGGATTTAATTTATCCCAAGTTTAACTTACTTTGGAGAAAACGTGTCTAAGGGCCCTTACACACGAGCGACTTTTAGCCGCCAAGGTCGACTCAAAAAGCAGTCGATCTTAGCGGCTTGTCGCGGGGATGCAGTCGGTAATGTATTTAAATGGAAAACGCCCGTTGCTTTACACACGAGCGCTGACCCCGACGGCAGACCGACTGCAGCCGCTGTCTTGCAGTCGGTCCCCGCGATGGGCGGCAGCGTTTTCTGCTTACACACGGACGGCTTTTAGCCGCCAAGGTCGGCGACACGCAATGGTTCAAAACATTACATTTAGCTGGATATAATTAATATCTTTTCTCCTATTTAACAGATTACCATATAACTTTGGACAGTAGTTACAAGTAGTATTTTTTTTGTATACAAACTCTAATAACTTTTGTATAAATGAAACTACCCGCTATAGGGAGTGATTTTAGAGAAAATTAATAACTTTTCATTGATTAAAGTTCTCGTTAACACTTTGTTAAAAACATAAAATGTACACTGTCACAACGTAGATGACATAATAGTCTTATATAATGGAAACAAAAGACAAATAGAAAACCTACATCAACAACTCAACAAAATACACCCCAAATTAAAATATACAGTAGAAATGGAACATAAGCAAGCTATAAACTTCTTAGACATCACCATAACCAAAACAAATAACAGACACGAATTCAAAATATATAGGAAACCCACTACAACCACAACACATATACACAATTCATCAAATCATCCCATACAACATAAACATGCAGCTTTCCGTACAATGACACACAGATTAATTAATATACCAATGAACAAAGACAACTACACGGAAGAATTAAACACAATAAAATATATAGCACAAGACAATGGATACAACCCTAACATAATAGACACACTAATAAAAAAGGCAAAACAAAAACAGACCAAACCAACACAAACAGCACGCGAGAATAAATACATAACATTAACATATCACAATACGAATACCCACAAAATCGCAACTTCATTCAGAAAACTAAAGTACAAAATTGCATACAAAACAAATAATACAACACAGAAATACTTAAATAACCACACTAAACATTCAAATATATATAATTCAACTGGAGTTTATAAATTAAAATGCAATAGTTGCCCACATTTTTACATAGGACAGACAGGAAGATCCTTTCATACAAGATACAACGAACATATTAAAGCTATAACCAAACCTTACATTACATCAAATTATGCAGATCACATTATCGACAATAATAATGACTACAATAATATAGAAACAGATATGGAAATTTTACACATCACACCAAAAAGTTTACAGTTAAATATCCTAGAACAATACGAAATATATAAGAATACAATAGCACACCCACATTACATACATAATACGCAACTACAGTTCAATACGCACACATTGTTTGACATCATAATACGTCATAACATACAGACAGCCAACCCCCACCATAGGAACAACACACCCCCACCCCTACCATCTACAACTGCACATCGCAGAGCCAAAATCAGCAGTGGTTCAAGAGACACTGAAGACGACGACAAATAGCGTCGAAACGGGCCGTCTGTCGAAGGTAAATACCTTTGTAAACAATTTTAACACTTTTAACGTGTGACAGTGTACATTTTATGTTATTAATAACTTTTATTCTATTTAACAGATATTCATGAAACTTTGTACTTTAGTTGCACGTAGTATATTTGTTTTGTATATACAAACTCCGATTACGTTTCTATAAAGGAAACTACCCCTTATAGGGGTTGAATTTATAGAAAAATTAACAACCACTCAATTATTAAATTTTTACCTATTTAACAGATTTTCATGAAACTTTGTACAGTAGTTAGAGGTAGTATATTTGTTTCGTATAGCAACTCTTGTTACATTTGAGGGAAACTACCCCTTATAAGGGGTGCATTTAGAGGAAATTAATAACTTTTCTCCTATTTAACAGATTTTCATCAAAATTTGCACAATAGTTATAGGCAGTATATTTGTTTTGTATACAAACTCTCATTTAGTTGGGAGGCCGAAGGGGAAAAAAAAAACCTTTGGAGAGGCCGAGGCGTAGATGAGAAGATAATATTAATATGGATTTGAGGGAGGTGGGATATGATGGTAGAGACTGGATTAATTTTTCTCAGGATAGGGACCAATGGTGGGCTTATGTGAGGGCGGCAATGAACCTCCGGGTTCCTTGGAAGCCAATAAGTAAGTAAGTAGTATACTAACTCTCATTATACTTGTGTAAAAGAAACTGTCCCATTGTATGGGTGAATTTAGATAAAGTTAGTACTTTTTCTCATACGAAACAGATTTTCATCAAAATTATACGGTAGTTAAGGGTAACATATTTGTTTTGTATACAAGCTCTAATTATATTTGTGTAAAGGAAACTACCCCATTATAGGGATGAATTTAGATTATGATCAAACTTTGTACAGTAGTTAGAGGTAATATATTTATTTTGTAACAAGAGGCAAAGCTTTCTCAGGAGTAAATGGAATAGGCTTTATGACAGCTGAGATGTACGCTCTTTTTTATTTTGTGGCACGTTTCGGTGTAGTAATTGTAATTTCCTTGACAAAATTAGCAGCATCTTTCTTTCCCTGATCTGTCAAGCTTATCTGTGTAAGAAAGAGAAGTTACTCCTCTTTTGAGACTGCAGTGTGTGTGGTAATTTAACGACGCTGTATTAACCACTAAGCAATTTAGCGTCGATGGGATTGGTGATAGCGAGATGTTATTTGACGAGATGATACCGAGGATTCACCATAGATTACCTGACATTTGCCTTACGGTTGAGAAAAACCTAGAAAAAACCCAACCAGGTAATCAGTCCAAGCGGGAATCGAACCCAGGCCTGAGTGCAACTCCGGATCGACAGACTAGCACCTCAGGCGACTGACGCCGGTGGCCTGCAGTATGTTTCAAGCTTTCCTTCTCTCAGACTTTCAAAGATTCAGAAAAAAGTTTCCTAGGTCTGCACCGTCCGTCACTTTTTCCAACAGGTGACCGAATGATAACCCTGACATTCTAAAGTACTGAAGAAAATGATCTTCATGGGCTCGAAGCTCGTGAAAAAGGCAGTGAAATTGGCCATATGTGCTCATTGAATGAGAATCCAATATATCCAATATTTTCTATGTTTAACACGCCTTTTTCTAGGATGGAGAAGAAATGATAAAACTAGTTCTTCCTCGACGTGCATTATTATAATGCGAGTGAAAAATGACACAACTTTTGCAGTTCGAATGCCGCCGGAACCGACGACACACAACGCCCGTATAGACTGCAGAGTCGCCCATGTCGACAGCTTCTGCCGTCGAAGAACCGCTCATGTCGGCGGCAGACCGGCTGCTTTTTGCAGTCGACCTTGGCGGCTAAAAGTCGCTCGTGTGTAAGGGCCCTAAACGATGCAGTATAACTGCCGCCATTTGTTATGTTGAGCCTGAGCTATTGTGAAATGTACCTGCTAAAACGGTTTAAGTACATGTTATTGTTGCTGGACTATCTTTATCTAAGGTGTGGCAGCTCCTTTACTTGTCTGTGTCTTGCGCATGCGCAGTGTCACATCATTGGACTTTGAAAAATTTCTTGCGGGACACTAGGTGCATTTTCTCCCATATTTGCAGTTAATAACAAATCCAACAATATCTAAACAAATGGGAATAACATTTTATACATGGATTTCAAGGATTACCAAATAATTACGCCATTATAAGCATAAAGGAAAAGAGACGTAGGACTAGAGATGGTGCTGAGAAAGAAGTAGAAGAAGAAAAAAGACCCATGTTTGTGAAGTAATCAACTCCTGATGAAGACGATGTGTCCGTGATTGTAGTTTAAGAATTGCTCACATGATGTTTAGTATTTTGAAAACGGTGATACTCAACATTCTTCGAATGAAAATGTTTCCAAACTGAGCATTTAATCATTGCAAAAAAAAAAAAACAAACAATTACATCGCGTGTTGGAGTGCAAAGAACGTGGCTAGATGGCATCACTAGAAAGTGTATATCGTTCGCTTTAGTTAAACCATCAGCCAAGAGAGGACAGCAGCATTATTTAAAGAAGCTGTCAGCTGTCATACGCACGTGCACAAAATTTATTACTAATGGCTATAAATTGCAAAGTCATTAATCTCTGGTGATAATTGATAAATTGACCATGTTATTTAAGAATATGGAATTTAAAAATGAACGTTAAAACTATACTAAACAAACTACTAGCAACTATTGCTTTACGTACTACTACTATTACTACTACATAGGTATTGTGCATTAATAGTAAAAACTTGCGATTTAGTAAGGAAAGTGAACTACCGGCGTACATCGTTTTCCTGCTGATCCGGAGTTGAGCTCGGACGTGTGTTCGATTCCCGCTTCTGCTAATTATCTAGTTGAGTGTTTTACAAGGATTTTTTCAACTATAAGGCGAATGTCAGGTAATCTATGGCGAATCCTCGGCCTCATCTCGCCAAATACCACTTCGCTACCATCAATACCATCGACGCTAAATAATTTAGTAGTTGATACACCGTCGTTAAATAACAAACTAAAAACTTATGCTGCCGTTGAAGTATTCGTGTTTGCACTTCGCTTAAGTCTATGCTTATATTGCTGTTATAGTAAAATGTATCTTTAGCAAACTCTCATAAGAGGAAAATTTATTTCTATTTTACACGGATTTAAGTTATTTATGATTTGTAGGCCTACAAGAGTACAAGTACATATTAGAATGCAGAAAACTACGATGCATAAATTGATTAAAAGAGACGCGCGCTAGCATGGAGCGTAACGCTGCAAAACCGGAAGCTATCGGGTTCGATTCCCGATGGGGTCATGGATTTTTCTCCATTGATCTAATCTTCCCGGTCGCATTATGACTTTGGGGTTTACTAAGCTTCTAACAAAATTGAGTACCAGGGGATATTTTCTAACCTCTCGCTCCCTCGGGGCAATTGATCTGTAATGTGGTTGACTTTACCTTTTTTTTAATGATTAAAAACGAAAAAATACACAATATATTAATAGAGTACTGTAAGGGATACTCTGCTAATTCCGCAATATTAAGAAGTAAATATATAATATTTTTATCAAAATGTTTATTGAAAAATATTATCAAGGTATGTAGACATGGACGAAACCTTTCATTACCAAATGAGGTAGAGAGACCTATTAAAATGCAAATATATTTAGTTGTACATACATTACAGATGAAAAAGAACAACTCGGGTAATTCCACAACAGTTGAGCAAAGTAAACATATTACATTTTGTCCGACAGAACAACAAAAAAGTTTTCCTTCTCATTCTTTACGAAACCACCTCTCACTGCTTGTAGCGACAGAGTTTGTAGAGCGACATGATACCGCCACTGCTTGCGTTCAGTACGTGAATGAAACACACAGCAATGTACAGGAAACTCCTCGTACCCGTTTGAATGTCTGTGATTACACGATGTAATCACGACACGCGCTTTGGTAACCGCTGCTCTAGGAGGAAAACACTGTGCTTGTAGACTCGTCACAGTCAACAGAACATTGTCCTTAGTGTCCCATGCCATGTGGTCATCAGCGCATAGCGAAAACCTACTTTGTCCGCCACAAATTCTCTCACTTGAATTACAACTTTCTGCATAAATTAATAACATATGATATTCCTAAACTGTGAATGACACTGCAAATTCTTTATCGAATATCTGGTAATGAACTGCCATCCGCTCGGCAGTAGACCTATGGACAGGGAGCTTGATCTCACAAGCAAACATTCTGATGGGGCAGATAAAAATGTTAATTTTTTTCTTCCACCATGGTAATAAGTCAAAAGAAGTGCTTATACAAATTTTGGTCACTCGACCGCAATTACGAGGCCGTCCAGAAAGTGATTTTCCCTGAGGCCGTTTACAGAAAAAACACAATAGCATGGATAGATTTATTGAAACATACTGCAGTTGTTGCGGTATTTGTCAACATATCCCCCACTGGACTTGAGACATTTGTTATACCATGGGATCAATTTAAGTATCCTTGTGTCGTAGAAGTCAACCACCTGAGATCGGAACCAGCGTTTGTCAGCACCTTTCTGTGGATCCCATGGTATGACAAATGTCTATATTCCGGTCGGGAATAGGTTGCTGTGTCTGTTCCAATAAATTTTTCCAATGAAATTGTGTTTTCTTTCTGTTAACGGCCCCTGGTGAACTTATTTTTTACGGCCCTCGTAATTGCGGTTGAGTGGTCAAAATTTGTATTAGCACTTCTTTTGACATTATTAACACGGTGAAAGAAAAAAAAATAACTTTTTCATCTGTCCCCATCAGAAGTTTACTTGTCAGCTGACATGTATTGTACGTGCGTCTGTGCCGAGTACTGCCTGCTGAACACGTTGCCACGTCTCTCACGCCAGAATATTAACAAATTTAAGCATATATTTTTATTTAGTTTCATGAAAACTTAATAGAACATATAGATATTAATTTAAAATAATATTAACTCTTTAGCCTACTAGATATACCTACTGATGTAATTGTTTTCGTAATTTTACTAACGATATAGGCAGTATAACGCAAATAAAATAAGAAAAGAAATATTTTTTCTGAGAAAACTATCAAGTTTTGACCCTATGTTGTATGGGCATTTTTTGATCCTGTAGAGTGTAGACCGTCCTCGACGACTGTGAAAATGACGGCACTTATATTCCTTATACCCTGATGATGAGAGAGAGATGGAACGGAGAAAAATTCTCTCCGGCGCCGGGATTTGAACCCGGGTTTTCAGTTCTCCGTGCTGATGCTTTAACCACTAAGCCACGCCGGATACAATCCCGACACCGTTGAGAATCGTCTCAGATTAAGCTCCATCTCTTGGGTTCCCTCTAGTGGCCGCCCTCTGCACAACGTCATAGATGTCTATGCACGCAGGACCGAAGTCCATACATGTGTAGAGGTGCACTCAAATGAGTGACTGGTTGGCCGGGGTCCGACGGTATGGGCGCCGTCTTTAAATCACAAAGTGATTTATTACGTATATCATATTTATTTTGATGTACCGAAGTACATATGATATTTCCCAAGAGATGGAGCTTAATCTGAGACGATTCTCAACGGTGTCGGGATTGTATCCGGCGTGGCTTAGTGGTTAAAGCATCAGCACGGAGAACTGAAAACCCGGGTTCAAATCCCGGCGCCGGAGAGAATTTTTCTCCGTTCCATCTCTCTCTCATCATCTGAGAAAGTAGAATATCTGCATGGAAATATCATATGTACTTCGGTACATCAAAATAAATATTCCTTATACCCTGTATACCAGGCCTGCACAAGGTTTGCGCTCTCCGAGCCGGCTCACAGCTCATGAGCGGAATGCAGATATTAGCTGCGCTCTGTATAAGGGTGGTCTGGAAGAAGGGGTGATCTCGTACAAAATATACACAAAAGGAAGTACTATTACGAGTGTTTATGAAATGAATTCCCGTTCAGTGTTTGCAAAACTATCTTGGACTATTATTAATTAATAAAGAAATATTTATTTTACAGAAATAATAGAAATTCTATAGCTACTTAAATGTACAATATCATTTTGTTATATTTTTATTTATCAGTACATCAAAACGAGGTTTTATGCTGTTGGAAACTGAAAGGAACAGTAGTCTACTAATCGTAATGAAACATCAGTTACAGATTTTCGATGTCTGCCTTTATTAAAGTTGATTATAGAAAACAGTTGCTCACAAATATAAATGTTGAGCCAAACATAGCAATCATTTTCACAGCCAGCCTGTGTAGTCGTGGATATTACTGCTAATGTTTAGTCTTGTAAAACTCAACCAGGCTAGTAATATTATTCAAACGATCTTTAGCCCTTAGGTCACATTGAAGATCAATAAGTTCGAGGTGTAAATCGTTAAATGTTATGTTCAGTCTTTCATATTCCTCCATACTGTACTGTAGCAGTAGGTAAGCAACGTGAGAATAGGCCTACATACTGCACTCCACTAAATAACTGAGTGGTCGTTTCCCTCTCCTCTACCTATAGCAAGTCTATGTCATTCTGACGTATCTTCCTCTCCGTTTCGGCGAGCGGTAAACACGGCTCTCCCGCTCCGAAGGAGCGCGCGCGCTCGTTGAGCGCTGTTTGTGGAGGTATGCGTATGCATTTTGAAAACGGGTAATGTGTTACATATTATAATTAGACGTTGTGATTGAACTCTATTGCAAAGCTCTTGTGATATCTTATGTTTATATTTGAATAACTGACATGCAGTATAAGTTCATCTACACAGAACTGTTTGAGTTCGTAGCCGAACTTCACATCTGTTGTCCAAGAATGCATTTTTCAATTCTTATGGAAAAGAGATCGCCACATGTACGATTTTATAACGTTGACTCAGTCCGTCTGGGGCTTCTGGCTGCCCCCACCAGTGTTGCCAACAGTTGTTCGTATAATCCCGCTAGATAGCTTTCGAAAACCCGCGATTTTCTAACAAATATCTCTAGATTTTAATGTACACTTATTATGCAATAATAATAATAATAATAATAATAATAATAATAATAATAATAATAATAATAATAATAATAATGGTCAAGATAGAGGATCCACCCGCTAATGTAACGACATCCATCCTCCAATGTAACGAATATTGCACAATTCTATCATTCTCAATGTGGCGCTATAGAGCAATTTTAAACACTTTTGTCACAGACACAACATATTTAAATTCTTATTGCATTATATATGTTACCATTAAAACCCAAAATCCAATAAAACCAGTTTTACCAAACAAAAACATAAACGAACCAAACCTAACCTGACATTGACTCTAGGTCATACGAAAACTCACTTTCTATCTATCTTTATTTGCTTAAACTAGTTTTTACTAGTTGAATATGGAATTATCACTAAATTGACACATCCATTATTTCACGAAACTCACACTGAACAAATTAAATGTAATTATGAAGGCCGATTTTAATGCTAATATGCATTTCATTTCAGAAACTTTAAAGATTAAAAATCGCTAGTATTCCCTCTAAGCGGGATAATATACTTTTACCCGCGAGACGGTTATCCAAAAAAGCTAGATTTAGCGGGAAAACTGCTAAATTGGCAACACTGGCCCCCCACTCTCGTATGACTCAATCTTCAAGCCCATGTTTACTGTAATTTATGTAATGGTATCGGATCTCAGGTTGGTTTCTATTGAGCAGCGTGCACACAGCTGTCCTGCTTTCTCCTTTCCACTCTCACTCGGCTAAGACAGATACATAACCTGTAGCTGTCCGACAAACTTGCAGTGAATTCATGTACTTGGAGACCAGTTTACACTGCGTGATCACATGTCTACTCTGCTGGCGATTATGCACTGATTGACTATATAATCAAGACGCCATGTCAACTGCCAAGGTTAATTACTGCCAATGACGCAGGTGATAGTGAATGACATGGTGGGGGACCCCGAGGAAAGCGGCCATTGTTCCTGTGAACCGGCAGGGAATTGAATTGGAGTCCGTGAGGTGAGAGTCTGCGCTCATTATCGAGGCATTTGATCTGCCATTGGCCCGGATTATTACGGCCCAGCGATCTGAGGCTGCGGTGTGCAGGACACTGGCGTGGAAAATGCGTTTGTGAACTATTTAAAATGTAGCTTTTATGATTAGTGCAATTTAGTGTCATGACTTTGGAAGTAGTCTTCCAAAATATCTTTATTAAGGCACGCTCCCACTTATCGGAATCGAACCGAATCGAATCGAAACGAAAAATCTGCTGCCGCTCACATCTAGTGGAATCGAACCGAACAATACTTTTGTGTTTTATGTTTTGTCATACAAAAGATGATAATTCTACACAATATTTATTACTTTTTCTTCTTCATATTAATTTGTGATTTTTGTATCAGCAATAACTTTCAATAGTAAATGAATTAAGACGCCAAGAGTGGATATGGTTCATTTGTTTTTTTTTCACGAGGGTTTACGAGGACTTATGATGTTACCCGAAACAAGAAATTCTGTTCCGGCAGTGGAATAAATATTCTAGCTCTTGAATTACGTTCTGTTCGATTCGATACGACGCGCCGCTTTCTGCTATCTTCCATTTTAATACATTGTGAAGAGAAATTCTGTTCGATTTGATTCCGCTAAGTGGGAGCGGGCCTAACATTACTGTTCAATATTTGGAGAAAATAAATATAAAACCTAAATAAACATATAGCGAATTGTTTCATTATTTTTATTCACATCATATTACAGTCTGATCCGTTTGGGCATGGATAATATTAATTTATTATTATAAAGCTATTATGATAGTAGGAAAAATTTCTTGCTGGTTATATTATGATTAAAAGATGGGAGTTTCCATATATGACAATCAACAATGCATAATCTGAAAGGGCAATTGAAAATCGTAGATTATTAAAATGGCTACTACAAATAAACAGCGGGCACAATGTGCTCTTTGGTATGCTAAATTTGAGAGTGTTAAAAGAGTTCCAAGAGAATTTCGACGTGAGTATGGTGTGTGTAATGTACCTAAATACGATTCCATAATGTTGTGGTATCGAACATTTGTAGAAACAGGTTCTGTGTTAAAAAACATGCAGGAGGTCGCAGGCGAAACCCAGTACGAGAAGCAGCTATCTCTTGGCTTGGTCCCCAATCTCCCCAGATCTAACCCCTCCTGACTTCTTCGTGTGAGGTTTTGTTAAAGATATTGTCTATTCACAGAAACCCAGGAACATTGATGATCTGAGCGTAAAAATTACTCAAGATTTTCAACAAATCACCCCCTTATGTTACAACGGACATGGGCTGAATTGCATCACCGTTATGAGTTGTGCAGAGTGCGCAATGGGAGTCACGTTGAGCTTTGAGGAATCTCCCATCTTTCAGTGTTGTATGCACAAAGTTAAAAAAAAAAAAAAAGGTTCAGTATTAAATTTTTTACGGTGTTTTTATTTTATCCATACCCAAACGGATCAACCTCTATATTCGATGATATAAATATCACCTTCTTATACAGGACTTATAACTTTTAAAAGCTATGAAAGCAAGAGGAGGCAATCGTCCTGGGTTCGTATCGTATAGTGCTGGCCTTCTGTACCGAGGTTGCGGATTCGATCCCGGCACAGGTCGATGACATTTAAGTGTACTTAAATGCGACAGGATCATGTCAGTAGATTTACTAGCATGTAAAAGAACTCCTACGGGACAAAATTCTGGTACACTGATATAGCTTCGGCAGTTGCGAGCGTCGTTAAATAAAATATAATTTAATTTAATTTGACAGGAGGCATAAATCGAGTCTAGAACACTCATTACTCCAAAAACTTACAAGAGTGAATATTTAGAGCAAATTTGAAAGACCGATATTAGGCCTAAACATAATATATTTTATTTTATTTCTGCCTCTGTGCAACATCATAGTTAGTGGTGAGGAGGAAGACAGACGGCAAAAGCTGCAATGTTTTTTAATACCCTGACGACCACGACTGAGTTAAGTCACTTGAAATTTGACGGTTAGATTACTGACCGGCAGAGATATAATGTAGGCCTACTTATGTTCGGACTAGAGGCATAGAGGTGCTTAGTGGGTTGGATATGGAGCATCTCTATGCAATGCAACCGAAAGTCTAAATAAGTTGTTTGTGCACCCGTGGTGGAATGAGTTGCGTTCCGACTGTGCTATTAGGCTAAGCCAGCTCCACCACCCGTCACACTAAGCATTCCTCTCTATCCTTTTAATCCGCATATCTTATCTCTGGTGATGACTCGTCATAAACTCATATGTAAGAGACATCATATCCCCTTCAGGAAACCAGGAACCAGTGGAGGCTTCGGCTTCACTTTATTGAAGAAGTGTCAAGACATAAATGTCGTACAGGACTATGAGACGTCCAGATCATCACTGCCATCTACCAATCTTTGGACAAACCACAAGTAACATCTACTGCTGTGGACGGTACGTGGCTAACGAGAAAGACGGAGAGGGGATTCGATCCGGCATCGGAATGGAATCCGGTGTGGATTATTGGATAAAGCAATAGCACGTAGAACTGAAAACCCGGGTTCGAGTCGCGTGCCGGAGATAATTTTTCTCTGTTCTATCTATCCTCCATCATAAGTTTTATTATAGTTCAGACAGTTATGGAGGAATATGGATAGCACAGTTTCTGCTTTTAAATGGAATTTTAATTTCGTGTGTTAAATAACATCATATATTCTCAAATTTTCTTATCAATAATATTTTCAAGCTTCAGTGTTGAAACTTCGACTTCTCTACCTACAACACTCGTTTACCATTTTTAAATGTATCAACCCACTTACAAAAAATGGTACGATTCATAAAAATGATATGATATGTAAATTTTGTATTTCCGTCTACAAGAAAAATACTATAGATCATTGTGCAATGAGTGTGAAAAATTAAAGTGAACACATTACTATACAGGGTGTAAGGGGTATAAGTACCATTATTTTAACTGATGATTATTCATGTCATAAGGAAGAAAAATGCCCTTACAAATTTTTTCTAATTGCAATATTTAATTAATTATTAAAGTTTACAATATCAGACGTTTTGCAACGTTGCTGGATAGGGAGGAGTGGGTTTATAAGTACGCAGTACAGCTCAAGCGGGTACAGATATACCGGTACAGAAGCTCTGTTCTAATGCAGGAGCGGAACATGAAGATACTGTTGTTTACATAAAACGAGCAGCAAATACAAAGTTTCAATCTAATTAATAGAACATTGTGGTGAATTTACATCTTATGTAACAATATTGCTCCATTCTTTATTGTATGTCTAAAAATAAACAATAATGGCTTACTGCACAAAGTTACACGAACTTTTTTTTTCTATTGAAACATTTTAATTTATCCTACTTCCGTAAAGCAGTATGATTTGTAAACAAATTTCTGGATGTGTGATTTTCGAAACTGAGTAAGGGACTCCTAGTTTCTAAAAATCGTTGAGAACTGCTATAAAATTTCGCCGATTATGCAACCTTCTTTGAGGAAAACGTTGACGGTACATCCTTAGACGACTTTCTCCATAAATTAATAACATATGATATTCCTAAACTGTAAATGACATTGTAAGTTGTTTATTGAATATCCTGTACCGAACTGTCATCCGCTCGGCAGTAGAGCTATGGACAGGGAGCTTGAACTCAGCAGACATATACGGTATGTACGTCTGTGCAGAGTACTGCCTGCTGAACACGTTGCCACGTCTCTCACGCAAGAATATTAACAAATTTAAGCATGTAATTTTATTTAATTTCACGAAAACCTAACAGAACACACAAATATTTATTTAAACTAATAAATAATTATTTTCTAGATTTACCTACTGATGTAATTGCTTTCCTAATTTTACTAACGATATAAGCAGTATAACGTAAATAAAATAAGAAAAGAAATATATATATTTTTTTCTGGGAAAACTATCAAGTTTTGACCCTATGTTGTATAGATATTTTTTGACCCTGTAGACCGTTCCCGACGACTGTGAAAAGGACGGCACTTATACCCCTTACAGCCTGTATAGAATTGAAGAGTGTGATCCATTTTTATGAAACGACCAGGCTAGTTTTTTATCCATCGGTCTACGGACTGAGCGAGTTTTCAAGTGACATGCACAATAACACAAACTTTTAGACAAGGATTGGCTTTGTTTTCAAAGAAAATAAGCATAAAATATAATGATAGATGTCTCAAACATATGTAGGCCTATGTATAAATAATAAAAATGACCAAATGGTCCGAGTGAGTTTTGGAATCATACTTGCCAATTAAAGTAGGATATTTTACATGTATTCTTTAATGTTTTGAGACATCGTGTCACAATGACGAAGATCTGCAATCTATGTCCACATAATATAGCACAGTATTACGTCATAATTCTTTGTCTTTCTAATTATTGCATAATCCACGTACAAATAAAACTAGGTAACGATATTCAGGCGAGGATGTGCGCTTCGTTAATAATTCAACGTATATAAAATTATCCAGAAGTAGGTCTCGGGTATTTTCCTCATATATTCTCAGCCCCGCAACATATTGTAATGTTCATTTTCTAAAGGGCACAGCTTCAGTTCAGCAGACTGTTACGAAGAGTGCAGTAAGAAGGGAACATCCAGACAGCAATTAGTTCCGTCCTGATTCTAGTTTGCATGGTGGAGATGTTACTTGACCCATTTTATGTGTGTGTGGGTTGTCACTGTTGTATACGGCATGTTAACGAAAGTTAAAACCTCACATGGGAACATTTCGCTTACAGTATAATTCAGTCATTTCAGATAACAAAGTTATAGTGTAGTGGTTAAGGTGCTACACCACCACTAAGCTGAAAATCGCGGATTTGATTCCCGATGAGGTTATGGATTTCACTTAACCTAATTTTTACAGTTGTATTATGGGCCTGTGGTCGAATTAGCCAAATATAATAGAAATGAGTGCCATAGACTTTTCTTTAGGTATGGTAGATATTAAAGTCCTGCATAACCGGTTACGAAAGATAGAAAAGACATTGCTACTGAACGCCTGGCGATACAGACAGTATGCGAAGCTCTTATGTCTCGCGGAGTGGGCCAATGTCCGAGTCTCACTCGGGTGGACGGCTCTGGATCATGAAATACAGATAATATTGAGCCATCCAGAAGTTCCAAGAATCGTTGCAAGGACGCGATCATCATCGTGTACCTTTCAATTGATATTTCCTCCTCTCTCCTCATTGATTGAAGCACGCATCATGAGAGTGCTTTTATTTTTGTTAATAATTTTTATCTCCCTAAAAACTACTTATTAGAGAAATAATAATAGTGACTACATCCACTTGGAATAATTAAAAGACATAGGCTATATTAACAACTACTCTTTCAGAGGTAGTCTACATATTTTGAGTTTAAAGTATGAACGTTACAATAGTAAGTGTGTACATATTTGCTCTTCTATTTTGTAAGTAATTGTAATTTATTTTATTCTTACTTACTTATGGCTTTTAAGGAACCCGCAGATTCATTTTTTTTTATTTTATTGGGTTATTTTATGACGCTGTATCAACATCTAGGTTATTTAGCGTCTGAATGAAATGAAGGTGATAATGCCGGTGAAATGAGTCCGGGGTCCAGCACCGCAGGTTCATTACCGCGCTCACATAAGCCCAACATTGGTCCCTATCCTGTGAAAGATTAATCCAGTCTCTATCATCATATCCCACTTCCCTCAAATCCATTTTTATATTATCCTCCCATCTACGTCTCGGCCTCCTCAAAAGTCTTTTTCCTCCGGCCTCCCAACCAATACTCTATATGCATTTCTGGATTCGTCTATACGTGCTACATGTCCTGCTCATCTCAAACATCTGGATTTAATGTTCCTAATTATGTCAGGTGAAGAATACAATGCGTGCAGTTCTGCGTTGTGTAACTTTCTCCATTCTCCTGTAACTTGATCCCTCTTAGCTTCAAATATTTTCCTAAGAATTTCAAGCTAACACTTTTTTTTTTAATTTGTGTAGTTAAAAAATGTCATCAGAGTTCCTGTATGGTGAAATGCGCTTGGTATCCTGCCCTCTATATCTGTGGTTCTGTCTAGCCAGGCGCAACCGCTTCAAGGCCGGATATTCGAACGAATGTCCAACCTCGCCGGTTGATCTACAACCGGTCGAATATAAACCGGTTGTAAGCGCTGTTCTGCAGCATTCTGCTAGATATTACAAACACATAGACTAATATCCCTACCGTCCACCGCTGTGGCTTAACGGTTAGCACCAGCATGTTTTAGCGCGGGCATTTCTAGCCTTTAAATAAGGTGCGGCAGAGACGTAGAATATCTTTTAAGCGCGTATTTGCATGCGATTCTGAGACTTTACGTCACTGTGGCACCTCATTTAAAGGTTAGAAATACCCGCGCTGAGCATGCCTGGATTAGCATGTCTGATCGTGAAACGAGAGGACCTGGGTTCAAATCCCGGTTTGTACAAGTTCTTTTTCTCATGTATGGAGGAGGGACTCAGAGTCTTACAGTGAAGCATGAGACTTATTGTGCTTACTACTCCTATTCTGTAATTGATTGGGTAGCCGAACGGCCGCGCTCTTGTGCAAGTATACAGCTCGCCGTACCGTGAACTTAACCCAGGCTATGGATGATGAAATGTGGATTAATTCTGACGAAATAAGTCCGAGGTCCAACGCCGAAAGTTACCCAGCAATTCCACTTCAATTGGTTCCGTAAAAAAACCCCAACCAGGTAGCTTGTCCCAACCAGGATTTGATCCCGGGCCCGCTCGTTTCACGGTCAGACGCGCTAAGCGTTACTCCACAGCGGTGGACTTGTACAAGTTACCTGGTTGAGGTTTTTTTCCGAGATTTTCCCGAGTCAATTGAAGCAGAATTGCTGGATAACTTTCGGCGTAGGACCTCGGACTCATTGCGCCAAAATTAATTCACATATGATCGTCATCTCCGTTTCTTTCCAATGTTTCAAGCTTGCTATTATGTAGAGACGACTGCGGGCAGCCACCGAACTTGAACTCCGTGGTATGTGGTCATACTAACAATGAACTACATTAAACATTTTCATTAGGCTACTGATATAATGAGTTCGACAAGATGGATGCTGAATAACATTATTGATAATATAGAAAGTTATTTCATTTAAAGAATTGTGTTATTTAAAAATTATGTTTCCTTGTTTAAATGTTCAAATACTAATTTTCATGTTATCTGAAATAAAAAGGTAACCTTCTTAGGTAGGCTCTTTTGGGTATCAGGTATTAAAAGTAGTGCAATAACCTCGAGCGGTCGCGACCGACCGAGTAAACGTTTCAACTGACCGGTTATAAATTCTCGACTGCATGCACTCGAGCGTATTATTTCCCGGCTGCCTTCTTCACAACCGAGAACTGATTGGCGAGTTAGCTAGGCCGTTTTCATGATGATGTAGAGGTCTAGTGTAGTGATGTCAAAGCAAGCGCATTTTCTGACCTTGTCGTCTTGCGCGGGCATCAAGCGCTAAGAATGGAAGGAGTAGTGCTGCTTATGATTAGGTTACCTCCGATTGATGCCGCGCAGGTTGTATATGTGCTGTGGCGCAGACATACACTTTCCGCTGAGCATTCCTTTAATCGGATCAGCTAGTGATTCGAGTCTGCTGACGTCCGCGTATCTTTTAAAATAAGTTGTAATTTGTTGTTGTTTATTCTCTCTTTTATGTTAACCTCTCTCTCTTTCTTCGGCTCTTTTTTGCGTTGCTTAAAGTGCTACGTTAGCTGACAGATTTTTTTTCTAGTTTTGAAATTCATAGTATATGTGGAAAGCCGTATTAGTTTTATGTAATTGATCAAATTAATAACATTCAATCTAACAGCAAAACTAACGCAGAAGTAAAGCTTTTCAGTAGCTAATGTAAACATTTATACTTTAATTCTCCTAGAAACTCTCGTTTAATCGTAAACAGTGTTTGTCAGTTATTATTCTAATCGGTATAGTTAACGTAAAATATATTAAGGGAGCTTCAGAATGGAACAAAAGAAACTTGTACTATCAATGGGATAAAGTTTACTGTCCAACATAATTTATTCAGATTCTTCACCGGAGAGGATTGATTATTGTGTTAAAGGGTGTCAGCATTTGAACTGCCTCTTCTAAAACGCGCCACTCTTGCTCTGTAATAAAAATATAAGTTGCTATCAACTTAAGGATAATTGTAATATTATATTATTACCACATGTTTTTTTAGTTTCATTCAGAAATATTTTAATCCAAACAGTAAAATATAACTCAAGTTGTCTAAACAGCAAAATATAACTCAACTCGTCTTGTAAATATTTCATATGTTTCTTATTGCCTCGAAAGTTACGTTTTAGAGAAATTTCAAGACTTTTTCCTAGACTGTGAGCCTTTCGGAACAATAGCACTAAAACAATTTAAAAAGAAATCGTATCAAATGTTTTGCGTAATTGTTTTCATCAAGTACGCGATTGTATGATTGCTTCAAATGGTCTAACAAATTCGAAGTTCCACCACCCTTAGAGTAAATTCGCCCACAAAGTTTACAGTGTGCGACTTTATTATTACCTTCAACTAAAATAAAGAATTTCCATGCGACGGATATCCGATTTGGTAACATTTTATTCCACCCACAACTACCGTCAGTCCGTACGCGCCGGTCGTCCTTGAGCTAATTGTCGCTTCGCTCCGAACCACCGCATCCCTCCGTATGCCCTCTGTTCCACCTACGGTAGTACCGGAGATCACCGGTGGAGAGCTTTATTCGTAATCTCCGATTCCTCCGCGATAGTAGTCACTCCGATGAGCAGCACTGGGAAGGAGGAAAGGTTGTGTATATGAATAAGCAGCCTGTTGGATTAAGGAAACAGTGGTGCACAAACATCAAACGGAAAGTGACATTTTAAGTCGTTATTTTTATATGGCTTCTTTCTGTTTGATATTATCATTGTCTGTAAAACAAAAGTACTAATACCAATTTCTTAATATTGCAGTTGCGTTTTAAACGTTAATAACGTAATGAAGAGTTAAGAATAAATATTCACATAAATTCCATAGTAGTACAAGTATACTGTACTAAATGAATGAAACACATTATACATAAAGAAAGTTATAAATAAATATATATATATATATATATATATATATATATATATATATAAAGAGTGAGTATGACATGATAAGTTGGAATTTATATTGATGGTATCTTTAGCCTTGTAAAAGTAATCAATAAAGTAATGAAAACAATATTATAATACAAAGCAAGTTACCTACAGTAGATATATGTTTTAACTCTAACTAATATTACATAACAAAACTCTTATCGCATTATGCTTTTAAGGTGATACTGGTGCGCAACTTCCTATCATCAGAATATTAAACTATTTTCTCGAAATCTGCTGAAGCTATAGAGCTGACGTTTTTACAACACATGGGCACATATCTTTTGTTTATGATGTAACAGTAGTTGCTTTATTAATTCATTTCCTTACAAACATTTTTCATGCGAATATTTTCAAAATTTTCAGTACACTATCTCCAGTAATACGTATTTACGGTATATTAGATTTACGAAAATATTGTTTCAGTATCTGTAAGGCTACTAAATAAACATATCTGAAAGTTTCACTTTTCTGTAAAAAAAAAAAGTTGAGATAATATTCCTTTTGAATAAAAGAGCAAACTTGTGAAAAATCAGCATAAAATTAAAACTTACATTCTTATAATGCATTTATACTTCTCAGACAAATATACAAATTAACATGGATACAGTTTTGATAAGTTCTCTTCCCTTTATCTATTGAATCAGTGCTGGCCATCCCAGTATATAGCTCGACCAAGCGGCATATACTACCTCTTTCATCTGTCTTTCCTTTCCGCTGTAAAGCGCTCAGGCTCTCTTGAACTCTAAAGCGCGCGCTTGCGCTTATGGGCATTAGTTGACATGACTGGTGTAGTGTATAGAAAGCGTCTGAGATTGAACAGATCAAAGCTGTATTTTAAAATGCACTACTTAAGTATAATAGCTAAATTAATTAATATTACAAAGGATTACCTATATTAAATGTATGAAAACAAAAATAAATATAAATAGTAATTGAGAGTTAATAGATTTATTTCTGGCTTAGAAGTAGTAGATACGTACCCTTTTTGCATAAACTGGAAAAATAATGGAAATATTGTTCTTTTAAATGTTTGAACTATTTTCCAAAACGTTAATTTATTTTATAAGCTATAGTTAAACTATTCCAATGAATTAATGAGGAAAATGTCTGAATTCAACACTGGATAAGGCTATTTGTTTGGTCAGATAAAAGAGCTTGCTTGCGAACCATTCATAATTTCATCCAGAAAGCTGTATCGGCACATATTCAAGCAGACCTCCAATATTTACATAATAGAGAATCGACTTCTGTTGACGATAAATCGATAATACCTATCTTCGGCATATTTCTGCGCCACATTATAAACCACTTTCTAATTACCACACAGTAATAGCTCAAATCGCATGAGGGCCCAGTCTATTCATGGAACAGATTTATTGTGTGTTCAAATTCCAATACTCGCTTTTGCGTATTGATCTCACAACGTCAACACAAATTACAGTTTTATCTTTACCTGCATTAAACTTAAGCACGCCTAGCGTTGTTACCTAATTACACATACCTGAGACATTTATTTCCTGTAATTGTTAGAGGTCGGTGAAAAATATTAATGCAAGTTTAGATGCGAGTTACTTTTCGACGCATACAATGGACTGTCTATGTAGAGATACTGAAAACAGAGCCTGACGAAACGTATGTCCTGTTCAAGAATAAATTATCTTCAACTGTCTTTTAATTGTTCCGCTCTGAACATTACGTCCTTTGTTGCCATTCTGAGTATTAGCACAGTATACATGTTAATACAGTAATGAAACTGTGTGTTAATAGTAGAGATGAACGAAACTAACTGCCGCTCTCGCTCGCTCGCTGTGTTCGTTGCATTTGTCTTTCGAGTCTCGTCTCGTCATTCTCGTGCGCTTCGAGTCTCGCTCGTCATTCTCGAAACAGCATTTGGTCGGCGTGGAAAGATTTCGTAACTTTGAATAACATACATCATTGAAATAAATAACATAAATGTTTAAATGAGACAAAAAGACAAAACAGAACAGTATCTTAATTATCAACATGTTCTGGTTCTATTATATTATGATATTACCTATGGTTATATAAATAGAAAAAAAAAACAATTCTCAAATAAATTTGCATTTCTGAGAAGCATAAAATATAACGTTAATATTTTTTTACATGAGATTGCACGCTTGATCTCAAATATATGAAAAGAAAATTCCTAGCATTTTATTAAGGACCTAGTACCCATACTTGTGGAGCAACGGTCAGCGCGTCTGGCTGCGAAACTAGGTGGCCCGGGAATCTCGGTCGGGGCAAGTTACCTGGTTGAGGTTTTTTCCGGGGTTTCCCCTCAACAAGCAAATGCTGGGTAACTTTCGGTGTTGAACCCCGGACTCATTTCGCTGGCATTATCACCTTCATATCATTCAGACGCTAAATAACCTCAGATTTGATACAGCTTCGTAAAATAACCCAATAAAATAAAAAAATAAGGACTTAGTAATTAAATAAAGATTGGGGAACGGATTATTATACACTGAAAGGTGGAGATGATGTTTCAAATAGGTTACTTTATTGTTTATACATATAAACAGTTGCCAAAGTAGATAAAAGTTCAGTTAGATATAAACAACTGTGACGATTCAAGGCTGCTTGACGTTCGGGACTTCGGAAGTGATCAATCTCGACGTTTCGAAACACTCATAAGCTGTCTTCACGTCAACGACGCGACGTATAGAACATTGTCGTGCGGGTTTTCGGCTTTGCGGGCGCTGTTAAACTTGCTTTCTCGATCATTGTTCATCTCTACTGGGTGTTCAGTTCAAAATGTGTCATGGCTCGCTGTATGTCGTCATGTGGCTATCCGATGAGCCTAGAGAATTCAATCTTCCTACACTTCCGCAGAGGTGTATTACCTAAATGCGAGAGAAGTTGCCTAGCAAGTACGGCGTTCATTCTGAAGATTACTTACCGATATGTATGGTAACGCCAATAGTGGCAAGAATGTGAACTGTTTGGAAACACGTACTGAAGTGAGTTTTTTTTCTTACTGTCGGGATATGGGGAGAGGGTTAAGACGATTACTTACGTATTTGTTGACATTAACTTCGACGGTCAACATGGCACGGAGCATTTGATTTGTGTTGTGGAATGTTGCCGTATGCAATCGATGATAACAAATACCCTGCGTACGACTTGCCCGCGCAAAACACAGTTCGAAAGAGGTTATGGTAGCACACAGACTTTACAGACCGCCATCTGTTGCTACGACATTAAAGTTATACCGTACACGTTCTCAAGTTCAGATTGAACGCCTTGATTAATAGGCAACTTCTCTGACATAAAAGCTGAAACTCGCTTCAAATCGCTGACTCATAACAGTGACGTCATGACACACTTTGAAATGAACACCCAGTAGTTAATAGTGCTATGACAACTTCTTAGCTGAGCATCACTAGCGTTTCTGGTGGCGAGTAACTACGTGCTTACCAAATCTATTAACTTGAGAAAGTAAATACGCACAAGGAAAAAAATATTAATTAAATAAGAACAATGTACAAATTATTATGTGACATCTTAAATTTAAATACAGGAACAATATGGAAAGAACAGAATTTTACTTCAGAATGGCAATAACTTCAAATGCCACTTAACCTGTAATTATATTTCAGGTCTTATTGTTACAAGTTTATCAACTTCAAAATGATTAAGTGAGAGTAAAGTCACAGAACTAACAAACAAATTCAAACTTGTGTCACAAATACACGAGGGCCAAAAAGATAACTTTACGAATGTGTGTCATACAATGTTTTTATGCGGTACCAGAAATTTACATTAAATAAATGTTTGAAGTGGGAGAGGTTGTAAGATCACAATGTCCATGGCCGTCTAAACTCAGAACCACTAAGAAGTAAGACTTTGATACTCCATCGGCAAGTCTATCGTGCCATCAAAAAGGAGTGCGTTATATGGCAGTAAACATTTTTAATAGCCTCCCTATCGATATAAAACATGAAAATCAAAACATAAGATTATTTAGGGCCAAATTAAAGAAGTACTTAATTTCTCACGCCTTCTATTCTGTAGGTGAATTCATGACATTCAACAACGCTTCATGAAATCGATACTAAAACTCTGTATTGTACTAGTATACTATATTGTAAACCTCGTCTGTTTATATTTCAACTAGACTGTGACTATAAAGTAAGACTTTATGGGCCATATTCATAGACATTCTTAGCGCGGGCTTCCTGTGGATGATCAGTGAAGTAACATTTTTCGTATTCATAAACCAGTGTTAGCGATATGATATGATATGAATTGTGTACAAGTAATCACTCGATAGCCTGGGCTAGTTTAGTATGCTCGTAGCGCGGGATAGCGAAATGTCTATGCATAGCATTGCTGGTAAAATTCATGTTCTGGGAATAATAAGTTAATTAAGTAGTAAAATATCGCTGCAATCGAAACGTATTGGGAATAAATTTGAACAAAAAAAAGTTTCCTTCCCAGGCAGGATTCGAACCACGAAAGTCTTAGTTACCAGTCTATCGTGCTCTGGAGTGAACAAGGCTCTGAAATCAGCTACAAAGGTCGGTCCGGTTTTTTTACCACTACTGTACATTGAATATTACATTTTATTTGGCAGTGCGTAAAGTGAATAGCAGTGCCTAACCTAAAGAGATTACATACTTTTTTGCGGACTAATGTTTTAAAGCTCAGTTTAGGGACTGATAACAGTGAATAAAATGCAACTTTACGCACTATCGTAGAAAAAAATGAATTTAAATGAATCGTTAAAATATGTAAAAAATGAACAGGTTCATATTTTATTTATCTTTATTATAACGGAATTTTAATTTAAGCAGGAATGAAGTAGATTCGTTGCCGCAGGATATTGCCAAGATTCAAAAGTTTCATCGTAGAAAAAATAAATTTCACTATTTCGTTTATATGACGTCATTCCATTTTCGACCAATGAAGTGTAATGAAATTTTGAATTCCAACCAATCACAGTCACACTTTGCGATAATTTTTGCAGCTAGATTTATCGCTATCAATTTATCGCATGGTCGTTCTTTTGTTTAGTCGTTGTCGCCAACTGTTTCCCCGTAAACTGATGATCATGAATACATTAAGATGCAACTACACGGTTAAACTTTTCTTTCAACTTTAAAGCAATTACTGCAAGATTGATATTTAATATTAATTAATATATTTACGCAGTGAAGACGACGTTCAAAACGGCGCACCATGTGGACACAAAATCTTCATGCATCTTAATTGAACGCACCTTTTAAACTTGATTCTTTCGATATTCTTCCCAGATTGCACGCATACGCGATTGGAATATTGAACTGTGTAGATGCAGCTTTAGTTCCGTTACACACTACAGCGAGAATGCGTTTGTCGAGCTATAAAAAATGCTTTCGTGTAGCACTGATTGTAAGTAACAGTCGAAATAAGGCACAGCTGACATTGGTCCTGCTCCCACAGGTTCGAGTTACTTAACCTATAATTGTAGCCTATAAAATTTGTATTTTGTGAATGAAATGAAACAATTAATAGAAAGTCAGATGTTCAAATTTATGTAACATCATCGCATATCAAACCCAAAGACCTTGCACAGTAATAATGTCTTTGATCAAACTGCCTTCCGTATAGCGTAATAAAATTCGTGATTTAATTAGGCCTATCTATACAGAGATGGCTTCACTGTGTAGCAAAATGTCTCGCTGTGAATACATAAGCATTGCTATATAGCTGTCCCCACTGTTACTGTTAAATTAAATTATGATTTCAACAGATAATGACAATGTATTTATGTTATAATAATAAGAGAAAAGTGCAGTATATGTAATTCACATTGTTAAACCTGTATTTTGCTTTTCGCAATTGGCATTACTGAATAATAACATCGAATTTCTTTATTGCAGTAATCGATATTCATCTACGAGTATTTCAACTTCACATTGTCTGAATAGGTTAAGTATTCGTTAATATACAATTATTAACATTTTGTGATCGAATTTTAGGGCTATATTATTTACATTTTTATTTTATTCACGATAAATCGTTAAAGTATGTTAAAAATGAAATAGTTTGTATTTTATTCATTTTTATTATAACGGAATTTTCAGTTTAAGTAGGAATGAAAGAGATTCGTTGTCGCAAGGTATTGCCAAGATTCAAAAGTTTCAAGCATGAATTGCAGGCCTGCAATAGTTTATGCGCGACGTGGCGTCAGAATTGCAAATACTCCTGGCGCTCGCTCTAGTGACTGTGTTACCGAAGCAACGTGGAGTCATTAAGTCGGATGATCCGCGATAAACAGAGACACGCAGTACATGAGGTCACCAAATTATTTATGTGGGGTAGTGCCCTCCAGGCGTGCTCATCAGAAGTCTGGCCACGTTTCAACAACTTGGATGAGGGCGCCTCTAATTGGGTGCACGAGTGTACACACTTTGAGCTGCAGATTCTTCTTCATTCCAGCATCACTTGGTTGCTTTATAAAGTATTCATACGCAACAGACAAGACTAATTTTCTTTCTTTCGTATCTTACTCTCCGTCTCTATCTCTCTCCCTCTTTTCCTACCTCTTCTCAATCATTATGTCTCTTTTCCTATATTCCCCTCTTTATTTCTTACTTTCTTTCCTCTCTGTCCTTACTTAATTGAATCTTTTATGTTTGTTTCTTTTCTTTCTTATCCGTTCCTTCATCTCTTTCCCTAATTTAACCCATGCTTTCTCAGTCCATATATATGAAACAAAAACAAAAACAAATGTGATAGTGCAAAAATAAAGGTTTTGAGATTTTTAAGATTCCTAATTACAAAACAGTTATTTACGATACAAGTGTTAAAAGTTGCATTTTATTTTGTGAGCAGAGATATTTGCGAAACTAGGCTGCAAGCCAAGTGTAGCAAATCTACGAACAAAATAAAACACTTTTCACATAATATGTAGGCTTATCATACACTACTTTTAGACAAACGTTCAGTATTTGTAAATACATTAGATAATTTAATAATTTTTTTCTCTATGAGGCCGGGAGGGGAACATCTCTGTGCACCGCGACCTGAGTCTGTTGTGCGCTTCTGGGATGAGTTGCAAGCGCACCGACCGCACCCACGCCGAACGACCTAACCGCTAACACCCTGACGACCAGTCCCGCCATCCCTCCAAGTCTGAGGTGTAAACCACCCCTACCGTCTCCTCAACGGCCACCATCTACCACGCTTGACATATCCATGGAGGCCGGCCGAGAGTGTCGGCAGCTTCGAAGGGCCGCCGCAGGCGCGATCTGAAAACCAAGGAAGACAACCGGAATGATAAGAAAGGATAATGAGGGGGGGAAAGGAAGTGGCGAAAATGAGGGAGTTCCATACGCTTGATAAAGTTACCTGATATTTATCCATTGGAGTGAGGGAAAAGCTCCGAAAAAACCTCATCCAGGCAACTCGTCCCAAGCGGGGAATCGAACCCCGGCCCACTGGGTTCGGGAGCGAAGACGCTACCACGAGTCCACAGCGGTGGACTAATAATTTATTTACTTGTATTACTTGAAATTGCTGGACCTGCTACCTGGCGATAAATTTATGAACTGCCGTTAGGGTATTGTTTCACATGATTGCTGTGGCACGGAAATGTCATCTGGAAAATTTATCAAACATTATGGCTGCAATTTCAAACTTGCGTTTCAAAGATTAACACAGCTGTAATGGAGATACACCAGGACAGATTGGATGATGTCCAGCGTGAGTTCAGACGGCGTGCTGAAGCGTGTGTTTGTGCGAGAGGAGGACATTTTGAGCATCTGCTCTAGACAACTGACAATTAGCCTACCTTCTCTCAAGCAGACAGGTCCATTAGGTATGGAATCAAATGAGGATAGATACGGTACGTGATATTATTGTAACTCGGAAACGGGGCTGAATATTGAAAAAGTGTATTAGGATTTTTTTTTTTGCAAATAAGGTCCTAAATCACCTCCTTAAGGGTTGACCTGACCTTTTGATACACTCTGTATAATGTTTGCAAACTCATTAACTTTAATGAATATATAAGTATTGTTCGAGAAGTGACCATTAATGTTTTATTTGCTATTGCTCTTAAAACTATTACTTCAGATGTTTCTAAAAAATCCTGGTTAATGTGAGTCGGGTCTGATCTCTGCTGGATACAAAATAATTTGTCTAACAAATTGATTTGCATATTTTTATTTTTTAAATTAAATCTTGTACGTATATTTTTACAGATTGTTTATCTTGAACAGCTGCAATCCATTCTATTGATCTTAAGTTTGGTTAAATAATTCCGCCTTCAAGCTTGCATAACTACTAACGCTGAATTTTGACACTTGTGCAATAATGTTTGGGACAGCAAATAAATAAACTGATAATAAAAATAACAACAATAAAAATCTCTCGTATCACAGGGTCTAAGACTCACTTTGCACCTTATCGTTTCTTTGTTATCCATCATCATCAATCACACTCGATTTCGTTAGCGTGTGTATTTTTAAAGACCCTTGTGCAGGCCATTAAAATACTTCATATCCATTTCTGTACAGAGGGCAGGAAAAGAAAAAAGTCCAGAGAGGTGTGTGATAATGCTAAATAACAGGAGCATTGGGCCTCATCTGTCAATGTCACGGTAACCAGGTAACCACTCCATTCTCGCTTTCTGCGAGATACTGCGACATGCATGAAGGCACGTACCGCTGCCTGCCATAGCGTGCAGATTAGACCTACTCCAGCACGCAAGAGTTCATGAAGAGGCGGAGCGACCATGATAGCTGTCAACTGCTGCTTGTTACACTGTTACCGCCGCGCCGTGCCTTATGGTAATATTTTTTCAAGACGTTAAAATATTCGATAACAGTTATTAAACTTTTATATTCCAGAAAGACTGTTAGATAATTCTCCTGTGAGATTCCAAGAAAAATTTAAAGCTTAATTAAAATGAATATTAACAGCGCGTTCTTAGAATTGCACGGACTGTTTATAGCTTAGAACGTTTGATTCATCTAAATTGTGTAAACATATTGCTGCGTTTTAAAATAAACGAAGCCATGCAAATGCTACACGTGTACATCGCACACAAGTCGAACAAGTTTCTAGGTAAACGAGAGAGTGACGCATGCGCTTCGCAATGTGGTCAACAGAATTATGCGAGACACAGGAAGAGAAATAGTGATCTATGCACATTACACTGCCGTCAGCAGAATTACGTGAGACAGAGATGCATGCGCACTGCATTGTGGTCAACAGAATTACGCGAGACTCAAGAAGAGGAACAGTGAAATATTCGCGCTACACTGCAGTCAGCAGAATTACGTGGAGACAAAGACGCATGCGCATTGCACTGTAGTCAATAGAACTACGCGAGACGGAGGAAGAGAAACAGTGAACTATGCGCACTACACTGCAGTCAGGAGAATTACATGAGACAGAGACGCATGCGCACTGCACTGTAGTCTACAGAATTACGAGAGACATAGGAAGAGGAACAGTGAACTATGCGCACTACACTGCAGTCAGTAGAATTACGTGGAGACAGAGACGCATGCGCACTGCACTGTAGTCTACAGAATTACGAGAGACGTAGAAAGAGGAACACTGAACTATGCGCACTACACTGTAGTCTACAGAATTACGCGAGACGGAGGAAGAGAAACAGTGAACTATGCGCACTACACTGCAGTCAGGAGAATTACATGAGACAGAGACGCATGCGCACTGCACTGTAGTCAACAGAATTACGAGAGACGCAGGAAGAGGAACACTGAACTATGCGCACTACACTGCAGTCAGCAGAATTACATGAGACAGAGACGCATGCGCACTGCACTGTAGTCTACAGAATTACGAGAGACGTAGGAAGAGGAACACTGAACTATGCGCACTACATTGCAGTCAGTAGAATTACGTGGAGACAGAGACGCATGCGCACTGCACTGTAGTCTACAGAATTACGAGAGACGTAGGAAGAGGAACACTGAACTATGAGCACTACATTGCAGTCAGTAGAATTACGTGGAGACAGAGACGCATGCGCACTGCACTGTAGTCTACAGAATTACGAGAGACGTAGGAAGAGGAACACTGAACTATGCGCACTACATTGCAGTCAGTAGAATTACGTGGAGACAGAGACGCATGCGCACTGCACTGTAGTCTACAGAATTACGAGAGACGTAGGAAGAGGAACACTGAACTATGAGCACTACATTGCAGTCAGTAGAATTACGTGGAGACAGAGACGCATGCGCACTGCACTGTAGTCTACAGAATTACGAGAGACGTAGGAAGAGGAACACTGAACTATGCGCACTACATTGCAGTCAGTAGAATTACGTGGAGACAGAGACGCATGCGCACTGCACTGTAGTCTACAGAATTACGAGAGACGTAGGAAGAGGAACACTGAACTATGCGCACTACATTGCAGTCAGTAGAATTACGTGGAGACAGAGGCGCATGCGCACTGCACTGTAGTCTACAGAATTACGAGAGACGTAGGAAGAGGAACACTGAACTATGCGCACTACACTGCAGTCAGTAGAATTACGTGGAGACAGAGACGCATGCGCACTGCACTTTGATGAACACAATTACACGAGGCGCAGGAAGAGGAACAGTGACCTACGCGCGCTACTTTACAGTCAGCAGAATTACATGAGACAGAGACGCATGCGCACTACACTTTAATCAACAGAATTACGAGAGCCGCAGGAAGAGGAACAGTGACCTACGCGCGCTACTTTACAGTCAGCAGAATTACATGAGACAGAGACGCATGCACACTACACTTTAATCAACAGAATTACGAGAGACGCAGGAAGAGGAACAGTGACCTATGCGCGCTACTTTACAGTCAGCAGAATTACATGAGACAGATACGCATGCGCACTACACTTTAATCAACAGAATTACGAGAGCCGCAGGAAGAGGAACAGTGACCTACGCGCGCTACTTTACAGTCAGCAGAATTACATGAGACAGAGACGCATGCACACTACACTTTAATCAACAGAATTACGAGAGACGCAGGAAGAGGAACAGTGACCTATGCGCGCTACTCTGCAGTCAGCAGAATTACATGAGACAGAGACGCATGCGCACTACACTTTAATCAACAGAATTACGAGAGCCACAGGAAGAGGAACAGTGACCTATGCGCTATAGAATTATGTGAGACAGATACGCATGCGCACTGAACTGTACTCAACAGAATTACTCGAGACGCAGGAAGCGGAACAGTGTACTTTGCGCACTACACTGCAGTCAGCAGAATTACGTGATGTGTAATGTACTGTGTGGTCAACTACACTCAACTGCGGTGTATAATTTATTTGTAGTTGAACGGAGTGAGAATGATGCACTGCACTATGGTCAACAAAATTATTCCTGTTTGATAAATATCTGCCTACGATAAATTAAGTAGCATGGGTTTTAAAAATAAAGCATCTTTGTGTTGCAACAATACTGTAATAACTGTAACATATTTGTATTTTGGGGACCTAAAAGTCAAGGAACCAAGTTACATCAAGAATTGTTTCTGAATGAATGGCACACTGTTTACGAAGCTACTGGAAATAATAGAATAAAAAATTGGAAAATAGAATATTGCCATGAGAGAGACGCACTAAGTACTGAGGAAAGACGGGCTGTGTGTGACTTTAAGATACCTGGCTACCGGAAGTAGCTACGAAGATTTAAAATTGTCTAAGTTATATATATATATATATATATATATATATATATATATATATATATATATATATATATATATAGAATACAAAATCAGATGTCACATGTGAAAATACTAATAACTACTAGACTGACCAAATATTGTTGATATAAGATAAAAACAGAAGAAACAGCAGGATACAGAGAAGGTATGAATAATAAAAACTTTTTGTCACAGGGAAGATGGAGAAGATGGAAGAGAGGAGAAAATGGAAAAAAATCAACACAGAAGAAGGTAGAAGACACTATAGGAAACTAAACAACGATAAGGCGTAGGAAGAGATTGGATGAAACAGAAATGTAAAGAAATAGATGATTTAAGGAAAAGGAAAATATGATCTAGAGAACCACAAAGTAAAATGTTTTGGACTTCACAAATAAGAAGAGGAAATTCATGTGGTTGATAGAAGACGAAATTGTAAATGAAATAACAAACAAACAAGACATATTAAACAGATGGACGAAATATATACACGAGCTATATGAGACAGGGAACCGTTCAGATAATTTAGCTATAGAAGATGAAGCAGCCGTATCAGAACACGAAAAAGAATTTTCTACGCTAAGACAAGAAGTTGAGTTAGTCCTTTGGGGAATGAAGAAAGGGAAAGCAAAAGGAGTTGATGGAATCTCCATTGAATTAGTGAAATGCTTGGGTGAAGACAAGAAGGAAATTCTATCATTATGCAACGAAAAATATGAGAAAAGCCAATGGCCTGAAGATTTCATAGAGACAGTGTTGACGCCAATACGGAAGAAAAATAATGCCAAGGAATGTAATGAGAATAGGCCTATCAGCCTCATATCGTACTCGACGAAGATTCTCCTGCGAATACTGAATCAGCGTTTATATTCTAAGAAGAAGAGCAATTTACCTTCAGGAGGGCAAAAGGTAGCAGAGATGTAATTGGACTGCTGTGAAAAATCGGCGAAAAATACCTAGATAAAAATAAGAAAATGTATGTAGTATTTGTGATTTAGAAAAGGCTTTTGACAGAGTGGATCGGAATAAACGTATGGGGATATTGAAGAAAATAGGTGTGAATTGGAAAGAGAGGAGGTTATTCAGTAATCCTTATAAGGAACGAGTCGAAATTAGGAGAGGAGAAGAAATGTCAGAGGAAAGTAGAATAGGTAGAGGAACACGACAAGGATGCCCTTTATCACCTACCCGATCAACATCTACTTAGAGAATTTAATGAAGAACTGTTTTCAGAACATAGGAGAGGTGATAGGAGAAAGTAGAAAAAAGTACATCAGATTTGCTGATGATATGGCGTTGTTAGCAGAAGAGGAGATGATACTAAGGGATATGCTATTGAAGCTAATGACTAACGTGAGCAGTATGGAATGAAGATAAAAGAAAACAAGACGAAGACCATGGTTATCGGAAGAAAACTAAAGAAGATAACCTTGCGAATTTGAAACGAGGCAATAGTACTTAGTGTACTATAAGTAGTAACGTAAGGTGGTCCCAGGAAGTGAAAAGTATAGCAATGACAAAGGAAGATTTTACAGCATCTTCTGCGGATCTCTGAAAAAAGAACTAAGGAAGAGACTAGTGAAGTGGTTTGTGTGGAGTGTGGTTTTGTATGGGAAAGGATCATGGATATTACGACAAAGTGAAGAGGAACCACTAGAAGGATTTGAAATGTGGATATGGAGAAGAATGGAGGGTGTGAAATGCGCTAGAAAGAGTGGATGAAGAAAGAATAATGCTGAAACTGATCAGGAAAAGAAAAATACATTGTCTGAGACACTGGCTAAGAAGAAACTGTCTACTGGAAGGAATGGTATAAGGGAGAAAAGTTCAGGCAGAAGAAGATATCAAATGATGAACAACGTTAAGAGTGTGGATCATATGCGAAGACTAAGAGGAATGCGGAAAATAGGGAAGATTGGAGAATGCTTGGTTTGGAGTGAAAGACCCGCACTTCGGCAGAAAACTATGAATGAATGAATGATCGGAAGATGCTCCATTCTTCAATGAAGTTATAACTTTCGTAGTTCTCGTCGGAAAGTACAACGGAAAATTTATTTATATTTTTTAGGTATAGTACGATCCGTACTGTTATTGCTATTAGTGTGAGTAGTCTTTCGACGACGAATTTCACAAACGCAGACATGACTTCAACATATTGAAGAACTTCCGAAACTCCTGACCTGCAGACATCGTTCAAAATTTGAAATTAAACTTTAGTATGATGAAGAATGAGTGGAACGGAAAAAAAATTCTCTCCGGCACCCGGGTTTTCAGCTCTACGTGCTGACGCTCTATCCACTAAGCCATATCGGATTCCCATCCCGATGTCGGATTGAATCCCCTGTGCCGGAGAGAATTTTTCTCTGTTCCATTCATCCTTCATTATACGATGACTCAGAATTTCTGCACGGAAATATCATATGTACTTCGGCACATCGTAATAATATATTAACTTTAGTAGTTAGCTAGAGAATACCGTCAGATTAGGGTTGCCAACCCTCCCGTATTTCCCGGGTTCTTCCGTATTTGCCCCTAATTTTTAACAGTCTCCCTGCTCCCGTATTATTCTTCTCTTCGAGCATTTTTGTCGTTTATTTTTGCATAATGTAAAATTGTTTACTCTAAACATTTGATTTTGCCGTGAATGATGATCGATTATATGATTAATTTTGTTATTCAAGATATGGATTACAATATGCAGCCCTTATAGAACGTAATGCTTAGTCTACCATAAATGGGTTGAGTGCTCACTCTTTTAAAATCAAACCGTGTTAATGTTATAAATTTGGAAAAACTGGCTAGTTTTATTCTAAGCATACCAAGTAGTAATGTTCATACAAAGAGGGTGTACAATCTCATGAACAATAATTGGGCAGATGTTCGAAACATGAGCACGACACATTTAATGAAATCAGAGCTGAAAATTGCAATCGACTTCAACTATTACACGAGACAAAATGTGTCTCAAAATACTCTTAATTTAAGCCTAGCTGTCAAAGTGTAGAATAAAGCTGTTTTTCAATAACTGAACCGAATAATTTATCTATTTTATATGTGAAATTTTGTCGATTCCTTACTTTCCCGTATTTTCTTCAAAAAAGTTGGCAACCGCACGTCACAAAAGTTATACGTTGAAACGAGTAAATATTTGTACCTGTTGGATATGCCAGGTATCGCAGTTTCTCGACATTTCTCGGCTAATAGCTGATGCTGATACACCGATACACAGATGTGCTGAGACAGTTCCAGCTAAGTAAACATTGCGATTAGTATCGCGATACCGATATTTGCAATATGTATCGATATAAATCTCAACGTGAAGGGGAGGCCAGCGAATAGGGATTATACAGAATGGACACTCAGCGAATTTTCCTGTTTTGTTTCTCTGTGAGCCGGCGTTTAGTTCCACTTTCAATCGCTTGAGGTTAGTGTAATCGAGCACACGCTAAGAAAATAATTGAATATAAGAGTTGAGACACAGGGTCCAAACATCGCCTAACTTATTGCATAATCCAGTAACTCTTTGCGTCATATAAATTCAAGTTAACAGCTTCTCCTTATTTCTCAGTGATAAACTACTTGTAATAATTAAATTACATAAGTTAGGTCAGATGCGACAGTGTTCATGAGTAGAATAGTTATATACAATAAAAGTAATTTGATACAGTTGTATGAACACTTTTTATACAACTGTATCAAATTACTTTTATTGTATATAACTATACTTGTAATAATATTTTTTTATGTTTTATATGTATAATAAATTATATTATAAAATAATATAATACATTATAAAATTATGTATCAAATTCGTTTAGTATTTGTATAAAATATATAGGGATATGGTTTTACTTCTCATAGGAGTTTTGTTTTCCCATTTTCAGTGCTATCAAATCGTTACATATTTTAATTGTTGATGGGGTCAACGTCTCAACTCTTATTATAAAGGAACTCTAGAGTCTAGACATTACAGATAATGACGGATTCATTATTTAATCGGTGTTATTTTAGTTGAGTACAAAATGTACCTAGATGTATTAATTGTATGACTGTTATATTCCACTGTGTCGACTGCTAACTGATGTGATGTCAGCGCCAACTCTAGGGAAAAAGCAGAATCTCACGCTCAAGCTGGTTTGAAGGTTATTAAAATCAGTCCTGTTACATCAAAGGTACCGACGCGAAGTGTCCATACTTGTAATTCCCTATGCGCTGGGGAGGCCTTTACTGTTAACAGTGTTTTGTTTACAATGTCGTGGCAACTCTCCAGCGCTGTCCCATTTCTACGAAACAGAAGAACATAGAGTAATTTAGTTAGCTCGAGCACACAAATCAAGCCAGTAGTGTGCTGTTGTGTTTTGCGGACTTTCTTACTATGTATAACTTTAAGTAATGCGCATACATATTGTAGTGTACGTCGTGTAAATTCATCTTAGCAATTAGGGCAGACAATATGAGATTTGAGATGGTCATATTTGTCACTGACTTGTGCTTGTTGGCATCGCCACAAAGACCTGTCAAAGCTGTTTTCCTGGCTACCCCGCTCTGTGAAATTGTCACTATCTTGAGTAAGAGCTTAGAAAATAAATTATCTATGATCAAATTTTGATAGATTTGTTTATATTTTCTTCCGTTTTTATATTCTTTCAATCTCTACTCAAGTCTCAATTATCATTATTAAAAAAAACGTACCTATATGGCGGCACACTATCCAGTAGACAGTTAGATGTAAGAAAAACTGATGAGAATCTAATATAAAGCAGAAATGAGTGCAAGTGAGTGACTATAGCCTCATTGCTGTTATTTCCGGCAGCTGATCACGTTGCAGCTCGGGTACGTTTAAATATGTACGTCTTGTCATTGGCCACTGATGAAGTTATGCACTTCCACTGGTGCCACATTTAACAAACTACTGAATTAATATACTGTGCTGATAGGCGGCAAGCAGGTATACAGAATGTGCAACAACGCGACCAGCTTAAGACGTAAATAAAGAGAAGGAGCCACGCCGGAAATAACAGACTATAATTGAAGCGGTGAGATCAATAACCATTCAAGACCACTTCTGGCCATTCATTTTTTTGCAATTTTGAAATTAAATTTGGAATATTTCCACAAGTGTTACGACTTTAAAAGCTGGTATACTACTTTGTCTTGATTTGTAAAATAACCAGAAATATCACGTGCAAAATATAATAATTAGGTAAGAAATAAAAAAAGGGTTTTTGCATTTTTCTCGAAACTTGTGTAAATGGACTTGAATGGTTATTGATCTCACCGCTTCAATTATGCCATGCAGAAGAGGGCAAACGTTCCGACATCATTGAATAAGTCTTGCAAAAGTACTTTTCCAAATTTCGGAAGTTAAATGAAAAGTGTTTGGCTTTGAATCGTTGTGAATTGCTGTATATTTTCGTTCTAGGTAAAGTATTATTTAACTGAAGCTATCGTATAATGAAATATGGTGTGCGGTTGTTTAGAGTAGGCTATAGATTTGCTGTTGAAATCAGAACGTTTATCTATGTCTTACACTAATAATAAACAAATATTTCTGAAGAATAATTTTTCATTGGAATTCCCAATTTGCCTGGAATGGCTGTATATCTTTCTCACTCCTTCATTATTTATTCTTTCTATTTTCTTCCATAACTCTTGCACTGAAGATCCTTTTCTCCATAAGAATTATGTAATAGTTACGATTTGTACTTCGTTTAATTCAGAAAATCGAGTTTTACAGTGGCCATGTATAAAACAGAATGTAATAAGTTAAGTCAATGGTGTGCAGAATAGAACTCTAAGCCTTCCGTATGGTAACAAACTTTGGAAAGCTATTAATTAAATTTTTAATATAATTTTCCACCCTCCCTGATTTTGACGTGTCACGTGGTTGAGCGATTGAATCGGCTCGTCTGTGTAGCGGGTAGCCTCCCCTCCCAGTTGATGTGCAAAGTATGTAGCCCGCAGGAGAAGTCAGCCCCGCACGTGGGGAGACGCCAGCTCAGAAGTGAACTCCAAAGTTTCGAATTTAGCATTCGGCTTCAGAAAGAACTCACTTAACACTTTGGTGTGAGAAGTGGACAGACACGATCGTTCAGAAACTTGAATTTTTTTTTACACAGTTTCTATATTTCTGAGCGTCACTTTGACTAAAAGCAAAGTACAAAATATAGTAACTTTCGTTAAATGTGAAAGTCAGTTGTCACTATTTCAAATACTTCTAGAACACAAAACTGAAAATAAAATTCCTACAGGTCAAAGTTTCATCACACGTGGGGGAGGGACAGAAAAGTGATCTCTGGAATAGCTGGACTTTCACAATCTTAAAAAAAGCAGCAGTGGAACCAACGTTCCGATATAATATATTGACGCAAATATGTTTCTGTTATTACGTTAATTTAAAAACACAAGTTAACAGTGATAGCCATAGAATGCAACACTTAACATACATTACGGATAAACTGGGAATTCCAATGAAAAAGTCTTTTTCAGAAATATTTGTTCATTATTTGTGTAAGACATAGATAAGACTCTACATTGAAATATTATAATGTTTTATTTTCAAAAGGAAAATATTTTACAAGTTTTATGGGCACGGAATCTAAGAGATCTTGGCTGGGTAATAGGTACTGTTTTGTTTCCCTAAATTTCCAGCACTTACTCACAGACAGATCAGCTGTTAATGTACTTTTTCAAGGAGCTATTGTTGAATAAATATTTTGAGAGTCTGCACTGTTAATTCCATAGCTCCAGCATCAAGAAACCTTTTGCTCTGTACAAAATTATTGTGCCATTTATTTGAAGTATTTTGGATTAACAATTAATCTTACAGTTCAAGTGAATATTTTGACTTAGAAAATAATGTCACAGCTGTTTTGAAACTCGAAAAATGAAGGACATTAACTCATCTGTAACATTCGTGCCAAATGTGTGTAATATCCGTGACATGGAATAAACAGCTATAAAATATTTACCGGTTATGTTTTTGTGAACTAATTGGATGCCATGAGATTTGCATAGCTTTCACATAAACACTATAAGAATTAATCTCTTTTTGAATGAGGCAGAGACCTGAGTTTTACACTTTTTGTTAATAACGTGTGAAGTGAATTCACAAATCTTGTAACATCGTGACGGAATCTTTTATTTATTTTCTGCAATAATAATAAATTTTATTCAACAACTTTTTTCTGTAAAATGGTACTGATCTACTAAATTAATTCTAATAATAAAAGTTGACAAAAATCATATATATGAATTACTGCACCCCAAACGTTGAGACAGAACCTCTGTTAATGTTTGTCCTGTCGTACTTCATTAGTGTTTTCATAGGCCAAGTTATGACTGTAATGAAAATTGAAGATATCGTCGCGAGTAAACCCAGCCTCTTCAGTGAAAAAGGTAAATGTTAAGAAATGCATGAACATAGCACACTGATACAGTATAACATGCATTAACAGAAAGTTCTTCTTGGCTCAAAGTCCGCCACATTTAATCCTTGCTTCCGTTGAAGATGATAAGGATACAGAAAACCATCATGCAGAATTCTCCAGACAGTCATGTGACTAAAGCCTTCCCTTACTGCAATGCGTCTTATGCTATCTGGTGGGTTTGCGTCCACATCACGAAGAACTCGTTCTTCAAGCTCAACGCTTCGTACCTCTCTTGGTCTTCCAACATCCGAGACACTCCTCACAAATAAGCCAGTCTCTCTCAAGCGTTGGTGAATTCTTGAGAATGTTCGTAAACAAGGTAACTGCCTGTCAGGGTACCTTTCTGCATAAAGTTCACGTGCTCATGACGCATTCCCATCTGCAAAGCCATAGATGTAGTGCATATCGGTCTGTTCACTCACATAATATATTTGCTTCTGATTTCTTTAGTCTACAGCAAACAATCAGCGGTCAATGAAGGGACAAATCCTTTAATAACTCCCTAACGAATAATTTTCAGACCCATGCTCATATTAACTTTTTTTTACTGTTTTGATGTTAGGAACACGTATTATAAATATTGGAGAAAATATATGAATTATTTATTTTCTAATCTATTCAATTTTAACTTTAACAATCATTACAACTGTTAGATCACATCAAATTTCATTTATTAACCAAACACTTTTAATAGGAAGTGAAATGTCTACAGTAAAATTCCGAAAAATTTGACACCAATTTAGATACACTCTGTATTTTTAGTGAACATTTTCAGGAAAATTAAAAAAATATATATATACTACTTTCGCTGCAAGTAATTTAATGATACTGACTCACATTGTTGCTGCAACCTTCTGGAATTGGCTGGATAAAAGATATTTAAAATATTTTTAAACTTGTGGAAGGCAGGAGGAAAACGGTGATTGATTGTAGAAAAATTGTCAAAATTTCGGAAATTTAAGATATGGCAAACAAATTTAATCCAACCAGTCAGTGGTTCTTGTAAATGAGGATATGAATAATAATCTCGTACATTTTCAACTTAATTCAGTAGGGAGACTTGAAAAAATGAAGTAAGAAAGGTTTTCACGTATTTAAGTTGGATGTACCCACCATTTATGCACGCTTTAACATCTAGGTCATACCGCGTATGTAGGATCTTTTGGTATATTAGTAGGCAGTGGACTATTGCGATTCTGTTTCTATTATCGTATGTTATAATAATAATAATAATAATGATAATAATAATAATAATGTATTCATTTTAAATTATTTCAATTTTATTAATTATGATGTGATTAAGACGGTGATGAATCATGGTATGCAAATTTACAATCTGACATTTATCTTTGTGACTGAAGGAAGTTAGATAATCATCACTGTTGATATTAATTAATTAATAAATTCATTCATAATCTTCTGCCCAAGGGCAAGTCTTTCACTACAAACCCAGCATTCTCCAGTCTTTCCTATTTCTGTCTTCCTCTTTGTCTCCTCATATGATCCATATATCTTAAGGTCGTCTATCATCTGATATCTTCTTCTGCCCCGAACTCTTTTCCTGTTCACCATTCCTTCCATTGCATTCTTCAGTAGGCAGTTTCTTCTCAGCCAGTGACCCAAGCAATTCCCTTTCCTCTTTATGATCAGTTTCAACATTATTCTTTCTTCATCCACTCTTTCCAAAGCAGCTTCGTTTCTTATTCTGTCTGTCCATTTCAAACGTTACATCCTTCTCCATATCCACATTTCAAATGCTTCTAGTCGCTTCTCTTCATTTCATCGTAATGGCCATGTTTCTGCCTCTTACAAAGCACTTCACGAATCTCTTCCTTAGTTCTTTCTCCAGAGGCCCGCAGAAGATGCTCCTTTCTCTGTTAAAAGCTTTCTTTGTCATTGTTATTCTCCTTTTGACTTCTTGGCAGCAGCTCATATTACTGCTTATAGTACACCCCAAGTATTTGAAGCTGTCCACTTACTCTACTGCCTCATTTAGAATTTGCAGGTTTACTATCTTTACTTTTTTTCCTATGACCATGGTATTCGTCTTGTTGGCATTTATCTTCATTGCTTAATGTCGTAAAATAAACCAATTAAAAACTATTCCAACAGTGTTGTGGTGATACTTATAATAAATTGTAACACTTTTGGAAGTTTTAATCCTATCAGTGCTGGTAGTTATTTATTTCTTTCTCGAATTTTCCTGTCTTTCTTCATTTTTATTTCTTTCTGTCTATATTTCATCACTTCCTTCCTTTTATCTCCTGTATTACCTACTTATTTACTTATAAGTGTGCATGACACTACCAGCTTTTGAAACAACAATCTTTAGAATTAACCCTTACGCAGTTTTAAAGAACATATCGGCAATAACTCCAATGTGACATATTTATCAATTTTCAGATTTTTGCTCTATTAAATAACTTAAATAGTGATACAGCAATTAATAAAATCTCATATATGTAATTATATTTCTTTCTTCCGAAAATGTAAGAATTCACAATCTCCTTTGTACTACTGCCATAGAAGAATAAATGTGTGTTTTCTTTTCCTACTGAAAAATTTCATATTTTGCATATAGGAGTCATTGCAGGAACAATGACGATATGACAGACTTAATGGCATGTGGCCAACACGATACCCCACTTTCATCCAAGATGAGATAGGATATGGCAATGACATTAAAGAAACTCTCATTGCTTGTGTTACAAATCAAATCCATGAGCTCTTCTGCCTTCGCTTAAAATGCGGCCGCATTTCCCTCCCACATACGCGAAGGATTCGAGACAAGAATCCACGCTAGAGGCAAATTCCCCCTTTTTCCTCTTCCGATTCAAACATGCGATAGTATCGATTATTTTGGAATCAGAAGAATTCCTCAGAAGTGGCTATAGTTCTGTTATCTAGCATAAGTTCCTCGTTCCGTACTTTTATCTGGTATGTCATGCTATTTGACAAATTTTCTTTGATAGGGGTAGAAGCTTTTATGTGTAATTGTTACATTGAAATATAATGTAAGCCTATTTCTGTGACGGACGATTGGGGAAGGAGGAAAAGTAAAGGCATGGACAAAAGACAAGGGTTAATTCAAGCACAAGCGTCCTGACTATGTGTTGTTAAACAAATTCTCGTTTGTATGGAAGTTACAACACGGAATAGAGTATTATACCTGTACTGATTGTGGGATTACATATAAAATTGATCAGCCTGTGTGTCTTTGGGTGACGAAATGTCTGAATGGTATGCAATGAGAGGTCAAAATTGGGATAGTTATCAATCCCATCTCTCTTCCTGTTTAAATTACTTATTACATAAATTCCATGTATTGTGGGTCCCTATCACCACGGCATGGCGCGTCCTCATGTTGCGGATAGAGGAGGCGGCCTTCAGGTATGGACGGTGGCTGCGAATATATTGAATAAGGAGTCGTGGACAGCCGATAAGGGGTGGTCCTCTAGCTTGGGGGGTTGAGCGAAGGGCTAACAACCCATCACCGTAAGAAACAGCTTGTTACGAATCCATACAATAAGCCTCGGAATGGGACTGATTCTCTGGCACGACCACAGCAAAGTTGAGATGAGCAGGGCATGTAGCACGTATGGGCGAATCCAGAAATGCATATAGAGTGTTAGTTGGGAGACCGGAGGGAAAAAAGACCATTGGGGAGGCCGAGACGTAGATGGGAGGATAATATTAAAATGGATTTGAGGGAGGTAGGATATGATGATAGAGACTGAATTAATCTTGCACAGGATAGGGACCGATGGCGGTCTTATGTGAGGGCGGCAATGAACCTTCGGGTTCCTTAAAAGCCATTTGTAAGAAAATATTACATAAATTCCAGCGGCCCAAAGATTTACCGTTGCATAATTTGTAGAAACCTTATTTTGTCCCAGGACGTACTGAGATAAAGTTAGTTGTTCATAGAATATAGTGGAGTAACGTCATATTTGGCGCGTGGCACAGGTACTATAAGGGAACATCTTGTTTGTTTTGCAATTAACGTTCTATTAATGATTGATTCAAAACTTCACCTTGGAGACTACTGGAAATGAATTCTAGTGATAAAGATTGATACTACAATGACCTTTTCTACAATTTAAATTATTTATTCATTTATTTATTGATTTATTTTTACTAGTACTGGCAGAGTTAAGTCCTTAAGGCTTTCTCTTCCACTCAACTGGTATAAATTACGTATCAAATATAAATTACATCATTAAGAAAACAATATAATAATAATAATAATAATAATGATAATAATAATAATAATACTAATAATAATAATAATAATAGGCCTAATAATAATAGTAATAACAATAGTAAAAGCAAAATGTAGATGTATTCAGTTAGGCCCTACATGTAACTGTAAGAATTAAACAAGTGCAATTTAATGTTAAATAAGACAATTTTGCTCGAAGGAATGATTAACATACTGAGGGAAAATTCATAGACGGTATTAAAAATAAATATTCTACAAAAGTAATGTTTGATAATTGATTATATTCTTGAGACGAAAAGCAGCTTTTATGACAATCGCCTTTTGAAAGTAGTCAATGTCCGACAGCACTTTACACTATGCACATTAAAATACGCTATTTTCACTATTACACTATCATAAGAAATGCAGGCTCACATGATCAAACACTATTATACACAATTTATAAAATAAGTAGGCTATAGTATTATGAAATAATATACCTTACATTACAATACATAACACTATGCATAAGCATAGTGACATCATTCCAAAAATAATTACTTCAACCATTAAAGGGTCTGTGGCAATTCTGAAAAATCATTTATACGGAATATCATAATCCCCCCCCCTTTACTATTCGTTAGTATGTGATTGTTACATATATATGTACAAATTTATTATTTCTTAAATTTAAGCTCCTAGTTCACATTTCAATTTGACTCATCTATCTTACTGTAATCGTTACTATTCTTATATGTGTGTTATTCTGTGTTTTTGGCAACCCAGGATGTCTGGGCAGACTATCTTTTGGAAATAAATTATATATATAGACTAATATTTGAACAATGTAGTTTATTATTATTATTATTATTATTATTATTATTATTATTATTATTATTATTATAGTTTAAGTCGAAAAAATAGCGTAGTTTAGTGTACATAATTTAAATAATTCAAATTGTAAATATTACTGTAATATTGTCAAAGTAGTCCATGTTTTATTCTGCCCCACTTGACAAAACAAGAGTAGCGTAAGCCGTCAGTCAAATACTTCGCTTGCTAGACGCAAGCACATCGTTCATTTAAAAACTCCAGTAATACTTAATCTACGGTCCCTAATAATTTTCTTATGATATCGCGCTACTCTTTACCGACAGAAACAATGATTTTGCAGTAAAACGACTAAAGCATCATTTAGACTAAATACAAGGCTGGATTGAGAAATTATTAATAATAAATGGTCGAACAAATTCAATCATGTTTACAAGGAAAAGAACCATAACCAATAGATGAATAAACGATTAAGTTATAAGAATGGACCGCTACAATATCTGCTTCTCTTCTCTTTTACCGATTTACAAGCCTATGCAGTGTAGGGATGGTATTCTGTGAATGCACACACCGTAGACCACTCTTGGATGTGCGATTCGCACGACTTAGGGTCACCGCAAAGAAACACAGGATAAGTACAATACAACGGACAACCGTCACTGCAATAGACGTAAGATGAATTTCCTCCAGTGCTTACCTGGGTAATCGAACCACGGACCGCTTAAATTGGTAGTGTGTACACCGCACTAGACTTTAGAACAGTCTACTACTGCGAAGTGCTTTGGGGTCATATTACATACCGTACCAAATTAAATTCGAAAACTGACATAGATTCAGTAATTCGAAGAACACTTGCAGCATTTATTACAATGCATTCTATCTCCGAAACAGATGCCCTGTCAACACAAAGTAAATGCATACAAGATACTTCTTCGGCCCAAATTATTACAGTTGAAATTCTGTATCTCAAATTTTCGATATCTCGAGGTAATTTTAATTTCCCGGCTGTATAGTATACAGATTGAACCGTAAAAAATGTCATTAATTTCAGGGGGTTATTCTTTGAGACATTTCAAACAAATAAGTTTAATACAATTTTGCTTGTTTTTGCTTACTTTTCGAGATAAAAATTGTTTTATATGAAATATTTCATAGCGTGTTTTGGGAAAGCCATTGATTTAATTCCCAATATGCTCAGTCAGTTTAAGAGAGCATTGTACAGACCAAGGCCTGCCTTGCACAAATCTCGACTATACGAGAGATAGTAGTGGTTTCTATAACTGCGAGATGCGAGATCTGCGTACTTCGCAGCTATAGAAACCACTCACTATCTTTCGTGTAGTCCGGATTTGTGCGAGACGGGCCTCTCACCTCGCACGTCTTATGTGTCGTTTCAGAAAACTCAAGGCTTAAGCAAGGACGAGCGATGGGACTGGTTGAAATCACAGATAATGGCAATAAATAGAGCTCGGAAGTTGATGACTTAAAAATCACAGAAAAATGACCTATAAAATGACTTTAAATTTATGAAAATATATTAAACTTGAAAAAGATGCCCATGATTTTAATAATAATAATAATAATAATAATAATAATAATAATAATAATAATAATAATAATAACAACAACAATATTGGATGTCTCCGAAATTACACCCATGCACATTTAAATATCAGGAGGAACTGAAATTCCCAGACATCTTCTTCAGCATTACAGTAAAGAGTCGTCATCATTCGTAAGGTGTCGGGTTTGAAGGATCGGCAGTTGCTTTACTTTAGGCATTTTTACGTCTTCACTTGTGAGATACAATATGCTGACTGCGGACACTACGGCTTCAGTATTTGTTGTTCTGCTGCGCTGAATTGAGGGAGGCACGTAACACACATGATCAGGAATCGAGGCTGATGCAACCGTAAGGGAAATTCCTGTATGACGCAATCGAATTACGTAAGCAATCTCCGGTAGATTCTCGAATACAGACTATGATTACACCGTAAAAAAAAGTCCTTTCAAAACCAGAAAAGGGCAAAAAATGCAACAAAAAGTAGAACATTTCTTAAAATATGACCAATATATAAGAACATACTGAAAAATACAAAATAAAAGTAGGCTATATTGGTTCCTGTTGAAGTGAAACGAGTTTATATTACATCCTGCATTGTCTGTGATGTCTCAGAAAAAAGTTGATACTAATTCAACTTCCGAGAACTAGCAATAATAAATGCAACAGATTCTTCTTCTCTTCCGCTCGGTGTACACGATTCAATGTACAAAAATATGCGACTTGTATCGATCTTCATTTCAAAGCTTCTACCTTCACGGAAGAGAATACATAATTATTTTCCTACTATGACGTCAAAACCAAACTTGAAGTCAATGTTTCTCGTGTTAGGGGAGGGAAGGAGCATTGTTGTGAATTTTCACTTGTTCTTGTAATAACCTAGCCTGCATTTGACGATCTGTCAACCCAACACAGTATGTCTTGTTCTTTCCTGTTAATAGCTCGTTTCTCAAGTGGACTGTGACAAAAAATCTGAATTCATTGAGGAGATTGGAAAGCGCAAGTGCAAGTACATTACTATTGTATGTGTAGGTGCGTGGTGCGCCTGTATTGTGTGTAAGCACGTGACTCGGACGTAGCTCTGTAAGCTAATGTTTTCTAACGGACGGGACCGGAACTGTTTACCCAGAAATTCTTGTGATTCAGATTTCCTTCGAAGAGTTTTGTTTCTGTTTATACAAGGTCAGTAAAAAGTATAGAACACTGTTTTTAGCTTTCCTATTTTTAATATTATCAAGAAACTCTATATATGAAAGTTATAGGGGATGGAACTTGTTTTCGAAAATTAAGTTTTGAAATGCTCCAGTAGGCCTACTAAGCTGCTGTCCCAGACAGTCGACTGATACATTTTCAGACGAGCTTTGTCGCACCTGTAATCTCTAAACTACAGAAAAATTCCAATGAAGTAAGCAGCGATCGGCAGATGAAAGATTATTGTATCCAATGTGGCTTTGAGTGGGATCGTGGCTAACGAGAAAGACAGGCTACGGCGCGAATCGGAGTCACGTGGTTATCATTGTCTATTCATGGCCATCTTGACAATCGCCTAACGTAAATACATGTTCAAAGTTCTAAAAAACAAAGGAATAGCTACATTAAACTCATGTTAAATGTGCATTTATGTATACCTACATTTGTTCAATATTGGCCATGTTATGACTAAGAATGTGACGTCGCAACGTAACCTGTCTTAAGGCTCATTCACAATGAAAATTAAACATAACCGTAACATAAATACAGAAGTTTGCGCCCAGGCTACCAAATGGGATCATTCACAATGATTCACATAAGCACTGACATAAACATTACCGTAAGAAGTTAACATGAAAGTTTGCAAACTCCAAACTTTCATGCTTATGCTCACGTGATTTGCAAACAGAACACAATCGTGGAGCGCTGAAGTATACCACAGAATATGAGGAAATGGCGCCGTTGTTATGTTTCCATAGTTACCAAGTATGTTTGCTGTTACGTTTATGTTCCCATCGTGAATGATGGTATGACTTCTTGATTTTACCATAACGTTTATATTCTTAAGTTAACGCTTACGTTATGTTTAATTTTCATTGTGAATGAGCCTTTACTCGTTAGCCACGGAGTGGGATCAGGTGACATCATCTTGCGATACGGGGGAGAGAGAAATTTGAGGCACGAATTATCTGGTCGCTCGGCAGTCAAGGCAGTATAATTCGAGAATGCGAAGTGATAGAACGTTTACAGTAGTGTTAAACGATTCGTAATGAACCAGGCTAGAACATCAATTGACCAACAATCAACAGTCGACAAATTAAATTGGAAAAATTCCCGAGTGACTTGAGTGAATAGAGAAAATTTTCAATGTCGAGGCATATCCAGCGCAAATATGAGTAGGCTATAAGCAACGGATAGCAAACGATAGAGTACAGTAGTTACTATAGCAACCGACTTGTTTATTCTGAATGCGTACATGATGGCGACTTGTTATAAATAAAATTATACTCGACTTCTAAACGTGAGTGTGTTTCTTCATTCTTAAACCTTACATTCAGCATCCCATACCGAGAAACGTATTCACGTATAAAATTTGCGTTTGTATTTCTGATATAGCCCACACTGATTGTTTTTTTTATTTAGAGAGCGTGTGTCAAGAAGTTTTTTCTTTCAATGGCACCATGTACTTATTTTTACAATTTTTGATTCTTCATATCCCAAAACGTAAAAATACAAAACTTTTTACTAAATAAAGTAACATAAATACATTGGCAGCTAAGAAAATGGATATTTACTAATTAAATTTAACTATAATATTAATAGACCTGAAAGGCATAGACATTAAAGAAAGAGAAGTCAATAAAAACAATTTTAATAATGTTCTAATAACTATGACATATCAGTTCAAAATAGCCCTCATTCACTGTTGGCGAAGCATGTTGGTGTAAGTATGGCTTCTTTAGTTACTACTTCTATAAATAGACGGCGAAGGTAATAGTCAATGTTGCCAATCGTACATAAATATACCCTCATTAAGGAATTCAATGTTTCATCCCCCTCTACTGATTGTAAAACAACACTGCGTTCAGCTGGAAACCGCTGATAGTGTCAATTATGAGAATAATTTATGCTCAATCTACATCATCATTATCCCTGACACTTTTTTAACCGTCCCAAAAATTATGCCACCTATTGAGAACTAGAACTTTCAAAAGTTTATCAATTATTTTAATATCTTTACTTCTGACTTATCCCATGGTTGGAAAGTTCGCTTACACGATCATAAAATCGTAGGTCAGATATCTTTGAACGTCAGCCAGAACCTCAATCAGAGGTAAGTGACGATGGTGGTAATAATAATAATAATAATAATAATAATAATAATAATAATAATAATAATAATAATAATAATAAAAAATTGGTTTCTAGCTCCAATTTAGGCAAATGTGTAGTGACATTAAGCATTATCAATTAACAAGAAGAATGGAAGATATTCATCTACTGAGATGTAAGTGAATTGAAATTGTCATATAAAGTGCTCCTCTATACAGGGTGTTTCCGGGCTGGTGTTACAAACTTTCAGGGATGATGGGGAAGGGCACATGTACTGTATCAATTTGAGATAAGGAACCCTGGTCCGGAAATGATTGAGACGAAAGTTATAAGCAAACATAGTTGATTGGAAATGGAATTGTAATTTCGCACCACGTGCCCTCCTTCCCTTAACCTTTAGAACAGTCGTGGAAAGATGGTATGGGCCGGATGTCTCCTACGTGGGTACTTGTCCCGATACAATCTGTGAGCTTGCCTACTGTTCCCATTGCCTCATCCTTATTCGAAGATGAGGTCTGCATATTCCGCTCTCGTGTACTTCTCCAATTTCACTAGGACTGATCGAATGGATACTGCAGTTTCTACACATACACTCATGTCTACAGACGTGCATATCAGGACCGACCATGTCCGTTACACATTACGCTATCTGCATTGCTTTAGTGTAGTTTCCTGTCCCCATCCCTCAGACAGCGCACTGAATGGAATATTGTGAGTAGACAACGTAAACAACGTCAGATGAATACAGTATGTGTGAGGTGTACAGATAAATACACATAAATAAGGTGTATAGAGGAATAAAATTATTTCATTTCTACACAAATATTTTTGCTTGTAACTTTCGACTCGATCATTTCCGGACCAGGGATACTTATCTCAAATTGATACATGTTCCCTTCCCCATCATCCCTGAAAGTTTGCAACACTAGCCCGGAAACACTCTGTATATGCAGATTTTTAGATCACTTGTGTAGAGGTTACTTATTTCCTGTGCATAAAATTCTAGTACAAGTGTAGTTTTGTATGTTTCAGTTTAGAGAACTGCTACGTTGATTGTTACATGGAAACCGCCGGCTGTAATCGGAATGCGTATCAGAAACAGCGCACTGAACAAAATAAAGAATGAAGTTAAATTCCCGTGGTTACCGCAAGTGACGCTGAAAGTGCTATTGTATGAAACTGCAAACCTTTGTTTTACGTCCTTTTTCATTTTCTCCTTTATTTTCACTCTTTTCGTCTGGTGTAATAATGCACGTTTTATTCCAGCTCTACACAGGATGTAAATGAATAGCGTGCACATAATAGTAAGAATTTTGCGGACGTCAAGGTAAACAATCTTACATAAGAAACACACTGTCAAGAACTCCTCGTCAAGGCGCTAAATCCACTTGGCACTTGAAGTTAGGCAATATATTGCTTTTGCTTCGTTTTGCTAGTTGTTGTTTTAATTTTTTCATTTAATGGAGTATAAAAAGATAATATGGTAATTCTCCGAAAACTAGATTTCAAAATGTTTACGTTTCATCTTTTATGTTTTCCTGACATAAAAAGGAAAAATTTGCGCATGTCATCTTTGTACAGCGATATCTCATACACTTGTAAATCTAATGTAGATACAATAAATAATGTTAAAATGTTCAATCTCATGTCTTATCAATTTAATATTACTTACTTACAAATGGCTTTTAAGGAACTCGGAGGTTCATTGACGCCCTCACATAAGCCCGCCATTGGCCCCTATCCTGTGTAAGATTAATCCACTCTCTATCATCATATCCCACCTCCTCAGATCCATTTTAATATTATCTTCCCATCTACGTCTCGGCCTCCCCAAAGGTCTTTTTCCCTCCGGCCTCCAAACTAACACTCTACATGCATTTCTGGATTCTCCCATACGTGCTACATGCTCTGCCCATCTCAAACGTATGGATTTAATGTTCATAATTATGTCAGGTGAAGAATACAATGCGTGCAGTTCTGCGTTGTGTAACTTTCTCCATTATCCTGTAACTTCATCCCTTGTAGCCCCAAATATTTTCCTAAGAAACTTATTCTCAAACACCCTTAATCTCTGTTCCTCTCTCAAAGTGAGAGTCCAAGTTTCACAACCATACAAAACAACCGGTAATATAACTGTTTTATAAATTCTAACTTTAAGATTTTTTGACAATAGTCGAGATGAAAAAGCTTCTCAACCGAATAATAACAGGCATTTCCCACATTTATTCTGCGTTTAATTTTCACCCGAGTGTAATTTATATTTTGTTACTGTTGGTCCAAGATATTTGAATTTTTCCACCTCTTCGAAGAAAATCTCCAATTTGTATATTTCCATTTCGTACAATATTCTGGTCACCGGACATAATCATATACTTTGTTTTTTCGGGATTTACTTCCAAACCTATTGCTCTACTTGCTTCAAGTAAAATTTCCGTGTTTTCCCTAATCGTTTGTGGATTTTCTCCTAACATATTCACTCATCCGCATATACAGGTAGCTGAAGTAACCCGTTCAATTCCAAACCCTGTCTGTCATCCTGAACTTTCCTATGGCATATTCTAGAGCGAATTTTAAAAGTAAAGGTGATAATGCATCTACTTGCTTTAGCCCGCAGTAAATTCGAATTTAATATTAATATTTGTTAAAACAAATATAAACAAATGTTAATATTAAATTGATGTCATAAAATTGAACATTTTAACATTATTTATTGTGTTTAATAACTGACTTAACTGATAATCAAAACATGAATTGTAAACTTATGTAGATAACCCAGAAGATAATGATAAATCATTAAATAACTCATTAAAACCTGTTGTGAATAATATTGCGATTGATGAATGTCATTTCAAGTGTTTGAAGTTATTTAACCGAACTTCAGCTTTTTTCCCCCTTCCTTTCAAACAGAATACAAAGTCAAAATTCACTAAAGACAGGCATGGTGAACATCTTACAAATCTCATTCTATTATTCGAAAACTGGCATGATACAGACTTAAATTTTCACTTCCATACTAACTTTATAGGCTATTGTTAGGGACCGTATTCTGTTCCAGTGCGTAAGGAAATAAGGTTAGTTGTTCATAGACTATGTTGGAGTAACGTCATATTTGGCGCGTAGCACAGGTACTATGTGGAAACACTTGCATAATGTTTGGGCTTGAATTGATGTTCAATTCATGATTCAAAACTTGACCTCGAAGACTGTTGAATTTGCATTCTAGAGACAAAGATTGATATCATGATGACCTTTCCTACAATTTCAATTATTTGCTCGTTTATTTGATTTATGTTAACTGGTACTGATAGGGTTAAGGCCATAAGGCCTTACAAGTAAATATTAAATGACATCAATATAGTAAACAACTAAGGAAGAGACTAGTGAAATGCTTTGTGTTTAGTGTAGCATTGTATGGGGCAGAAAAATGGACATTACGACGAAGTGAAAGGAAGCGACTACAAGCATTTATATGGATATAGAGAAGGATGGAGCGTGTGAAATGTACAGACAGAATAAGAAACGAAGCTGTGTTGAAAGGAATGGATGAAGAAAGAATGATGCTGAAACTGATCAGAAAGAGAAATAGGAATTGGCTGGGTCACTGGTTGAGAAGGAACTGCCTTCTGAAGGATGCACTGGAAGAAATGGTGAACGGGAGAAGAGTTCGGGGCAGAAGAAGATGTCAGATGGTAGACGACATTAAGATATGTGGATCATATGTCATGAGTTGCGTTTCGACTGTGCTGTCCTGCTGAGCCTACCTACACATTCTCCAGCTTTAATATCCGTATACCATACCTCCATAGAGTATTTCAGCTTAAGAAAAAAGGATGGGTCATATGGGTCTTGGCTAGTACACTGTTGCCGCAAGATGCCTCCGTTAGTAGAACGAGTGAGGTATAGTATCTCTCTCTCACTCTCTGCCTAACACGTACAGCATTCTAACAAGTTTATCGCACAAGATAGGTACGTTGAGTACGCTCTAATTATATTAAAAAACTATTAGTGCCATAATGATGCCTGCAAAAAGATACATTATATTTTATATACATTATAACTAGACTTTGGACATTTAGGCCATTAACCAACTTTCAGACATCTGAACTAGGCTCCATAAAGATGGAAAGTAGGCATCAAAGTACAGTTTCAGACACCTACAAAGTTACAATTACAAATAATAATAATAATAATAATAATAATAATAATAATAATAATAATAATAATAATAAAACTGTGTTAAATATCAATATAGTTATTTTATTGGGTTAACAAGTACTTTTTAATAGGCCTACAGATTTAAGATTATATACAGCACACGTTTTCCATTATTAAATGTTACGAAGCGCTTATAATATAAATTTAGAATTATGTACAGCACACGTTTTTCGTTATTAAATGTATGGAAGTGCTTACAATACAAATTTAGGATTATGTGCAGCACAAGTTTTCTGTTATAAAATGTTAAGGAGCGCTTATAATACCAATTTAAGATTATGTGCAGAATACGTTTTCCATTATTAAATGTTAAGAAGTTGTTTCAATACAAATTTAGGATTATGTGCAGCACACGTTTTCCGTTATTAAATGTTAAGAAGCGCTTATAATACAAATTTAGGATTATGTGCAGCACACGTTTTTCATTATTAAATGTTAAGAAATTCTTATAATACAAATGTAGGATTATGTACAGCACACGTTTTTCATTATTAAATGTTAAGAAGTTCTTATAATACAAATTTAGGATTATGTGCAGCACATGTTTTTCATTATTAAATGTTAAGAAGTTCTTATAATACAAATTTAGGATTATGTACAGCACACGTTTTCCGTTATTAACTTCGGACTACAATCAAACAAGAACCTAAGTTACATATCTAATGCCTTTGTTGTTTTGCTGAAAGTTAAATTTTGTGTACTTTATATAATAAGCGCAGACGGCCTCAACTGTACCACTCTTACTTGTCTGTTAAATTTATCAGCGGGTATGTTTGGCAAGAAAGTGGAACGCTATTCCACCACTTTAGCTGTTACTCCGTTATTCGTAAATTAAATATAGCCTATGGTAATTTTAGAGGTGTAACACAATTTTAGCACATGAAATCGATCTAGTTCTCAATTGAATTATGTTCTATGAATTAAAGGAAACTAATTAATTCCCAGTTCTCAAGAAAAATACTGATAAATAGTTGACGGAACAGCCTCCATATGTTCAATGCTACGTGTATTTTCATTACGTGGAATCCTCTGTAGCGGTGATTTGCCTTTCCTCGTTATATCTCCCTTCAGGCAAACAGGAATGCATTATGCAATAGTAGTGGGCGTGGGTTATTTATTACTTTTAAATAAAAAAATTTTCCATCTAGAAAGATTGCACGGGATTCGTAGAATTCGTTGAACGTTTAAGTGGTTTTGTGATTTCAGTTAATAGTAGGTCGCCACTTGATCAGTAGCCTATCATCTTAGCATAATCATAAAACGAAGAACTTGGACTCTTGATTAATATTGTAACCAGTTCAAGGAAATAAATGCAGCAATCGCTGCGCAAGCCACTAATAATATCTTGAATGTAATGCATAATACGAAGATATTGGACTTCATTTATTTTTCCAATTATGATATGTTGCGGTTGTAAGGAGCAAGATACTCGAAGAGTGTTACAGAAATGGCAAATAACATTTTTCCCTAATATGTGCCCACTTAAACGTACCGCGTAAAAAAAGATAGAAGGTACAGTACATAACATATATGTAAGTTACACTCACTTTAAACTTAGGAAAATGTGGTGCAGCATCACAAAGTGAACAAAATATATAAACAAATTGAGCATTTATCTATTCTCTTTACCAATATACATACACATTTAAAGTTATCATCTAATGCAGTGTATTTTTAAAAACATGATTTTTCATGAACTTCCACATTTCAAAATTAAAGTTAAATTATGGTTTATTTAACGACGCTGGCAACTGCCTAGGTTATAACAGTGTCGCCGTGTGCCGGAATTTTGTCCCGCAGAAGTTCTTTTACATGCCAGTAAATTTACTGACATGAGCCTGTCGCACTAAGCCTGTCACCAAGCCCTTCAATTGTGATTAAACGCAGGTTTCATTAGTTTATAAATTCAGATATATACTATCTTTAGCTGCAATACATCGGGAATTTAGACATTAAGGGCCGTATTCATAGACATTTTTAGCACGGGCTTTCGGTGGATTATCAGCGTTTTTCGTATTCATAAACCAGTGTTAGCGATAGGATATGATTTGAATTCTGTACTAGTAACCATTGGATAGCCGGGGCTAGCTTAGTACGCTCGTAGAGCGTGCTGCGAAATGTCTATGAATACCACCCAAAGAAAGCAACACGACGACGGGGGGAATATCTTTTAATTAGATAGCACAACATTAATTTAAAATGAAATAGCATATTTAAAAGTTAGAAGGGAAGTAAGTTTCTTTGTAGCTAATAATCTCCAGGAGTGATTTACTTGTGTCTAGCGTTTTCTGACCACAAAGTATTAAAAAAGAAAAACTTGAATACAAAGAAATGAAAAGTAAGATGTGAAATTATATCATTAAGTAGCACAGGGCGGAAATTTGAAAGAAGTTACACCACGCAAGCAGGGGAAGAAAGAATCCACGATGAATAAAAGAGGGCTCCTCCCTACTTCATTAGAATTCAATTAATACTTAATGAAAGCAAAGGGTCCCTTCAGAATACCAACTCACCAATTCTCAACGCTTTCTTCGGTCCGTGACCTATATATATCTTTAGTCGTTCCCATGGTTACTGGTAAATGAACTCGTCCATATCAAGCTATGTATGCTTTTAAACTATGTAGTTTCGGCAATAAATATTTTAGAATTCTTTCATATCTCAGTTAAAAAATTAAATAAGCGAATACTTTAATATTACGGTATGTTTTATTTTAAATCGAGTTGCATGAAGTTTATATTGCTGTACATAAGGGTTTAATTTATGTACATAAGAAAAGTAATATTAACATAAGACATATCCTTTCTTTTATATGTATTTAAAATTCATTTTCCTTGAACTTTTTCTTCTGTTATGATTTGGAGTCACTTACTAAGAAAGTAACTTTTTGTGGTCAAGAAACAGCTGTAAACTTAATTCAAATTACAAGTTATTATGTGTAATAAAAATGGAGGTCAGATAAACAGTGAGTTCCACCGAACGTTCCCAGTATTACTGTCTGTCGACCTGTAACAGGTCCCCACAAGTTACAGAGCTGCGGATTCACGACGCTTCAAAGCACTGAAACCTACATCCTATGTTATATTAATAACTTTCGGTACTCACCCTCCTCACAGTAGCTGCTAGCACTGTTTCCCATATTGTGTGATACATAGGCCCAATTCACATCACATCATTTACAGAACATGTTTTATTAAACCTATTCACTAAATTTAGTGTTGTTTTTCTATACGGAACTGGCCTGCCAGAAAATTTACGTCTAAAGTTTTCCATTTTTCATATATTCGTTTTCAAAATGTGTACATGTTCGTGCATCTGAATAAGACACCATAGCAAAACGCAATACAATGTAATAAACTAGACTTATTCTCAGCTGAGTCATTGCATGCATTTAAGGCCTTCTGTCGGCTGTCATGAACTGACTACAATTGGCACAGCTAATTTCGGAGGACTGGAATTCATCAACTATGTAACTTTCACGCGATGATCCCCTTTCTTTCCTTCATCTCTTCTTCCTTGGCATATAAACAAAAAGAGTTGATGCCTGATGGCTAACATAAACACCAATCAGGAGTGATGAAAGTGCCGTGAGTTTGAGATGCAAGCAGCGGCCGCTAGTTGGCCGACGGAAACACTGGGAACGTTCATTGGGACTCATTGTATAATAAACTTTTATAAAGCTACTTTTCTGTCCCACAATGGCGAAGGAAATTTGAAAAAGATTTTGAAAATGTTACAGAAGATTATCTCACGCCGTTGATCTGTGATAACAGACGTAGGTATTAACTCAACGTACTCAGATTCAGATATACAGAGTGGAAGTGAAATAATCCTGCAGATTGAAAGGTACGATGGGATACACTTAAATGAAAAGAAACCTATATTACGTTGTGTGATTAAATGCATGGTTAATTAGAAAATTGAGTTGGATGTTTCAGCAATTTGGCATCGCCGCTAGCACACTGCTCTTTCTTCTCGTAATACATAATATGTAAGGGGTCAATGAATTCAGATCTGTCTGCTTTAGTGAACTACCTTCCATCTTCCTCTCTGGCTACAATATTGCAAGCCGGTCGCATCTGAAAATTAGTGGTTTTAAAATCAAACATACACGAAATTCGTTCACTTTATTAAAATATATCAGGGGAATAAATGATGATTATATTTTCTACATGGACAAAAATCACGATCATACTCGTAATAGTTACCGAAAAAAAAACATTTGGGGAAAAACAGTTTTTTCTCAGAAAACTATGGACTTTTCACCAATATATTATTACACATTTTTGTTACATATAACATGAGGAATTCGCTCTGAAAATCTGCAAGGTTATATTTATATAACCACTATATTTATTTATTTCTTACAAAATATTCTAGTTTGCTGGATACCAAGGTCAAAATTCCCCACGATGCTGGGTGCACATAGATCCCATAAATTAACTGAGATTTCACAAATAAAATTTCTCGAACCAGCGTTCATTTCGCATCAATAGTCCAAAGCATGACGCCTTTGACCACGTGACTGTGATTGAAGACTTTAATAGTATTTCAGGATAATAACTCTGATTGAGATTCTGACTAATACGAGGCAATAGACCTATATCTCACTTGAGGAAGAACAATAGATTGTATACATCTGAAGTCTGATTAGTAAAGTATGTATCTAGTCAGCGATGTATGCAATGGAGAGGGAAAGGAACTGGCCACCGTACCCCATTATATCCTGGCTTATTTGCCTCAATAGTGATGCCTTATTGGTGTGACTTATGAGGTTCAAACCTGTCTTCGGACAGATGACTAAAAGATAAACGTGTTTTGAAATATTTCATAATACAGCATGTTGTAAATATTGGTATTATAATAAATCCAGATTATAAAAAGCATGATAACGATTCTCATTTTTTAGGAACTAGATTCCACACATGCATGTTTCTTACAGGAAAATATTAGGGTTCGATGGTATTCAATCAACATTTATTTCTGTTTTTAAAAATTACAGAATATTATGTTCTACTGCCATATTGAGGCGATAATAATTCACGGACAACTGTTTCGGAGTAGTTAAATATTGACCTCTTTCAGTTAGTCGGTACGCGATGCTAATCACCGTGAAATTGGTTTAGAATCAATCAATTGCCAAAGGCAGCGACCTGTGTCGGCATGCATCACTGTTGTAATAAAACTATCTCTTTAATTATTGTAATAGAGGGGAACCATGACGACTTCTTCAAGCGACCAGCGCACAGTGGAGCAAAATAAGACTTCTAAGTGGGCAGAAATAGAAAGACGAAAGTAGCGGTTTCAATGATAAAATCATTGTACAACTCTTCTATAATAATCTGGTTATTAGACTATACAAAAAATATTACTATTAAAATCCATTCTCGAAGTCTCTGATAATATTGTGAAGTTACGGAAACTTTTTTGCCAATATATTCCCATCTTGTCAGTAGAATTTTTACTCTCAGTTTAAGTAGGTTTGATTCATCTTGCAGAAGCGTACTGTGAATTTTTATAATGGAAATTAATCCTTAAGTTATGTATTTTCACAGTCTGCTATATTTGTTCGCAAATTTCTATTTTTAACTTCAGAATTAAAAAAAAAAACAATTACACGTTACATAATTAATCAGTATTGGAGAATTTACGTTCCATTCTCTTGAGTTGCACATTTATAATCAGAGGGAGATATAGGGTTCGAGTTTATACAATTTTTATATGCCTCTACGTGGCTCAGCTTCTATTTTTCCTATTCGAGAGAAAATTGTTGATGCAGATGATGACGTGGGAGGATACTGGATCTGTTATGGAAAGCAATCAAATGACTTTTAACAGATTGTGGAAAATCATACTCATATACATATTTCAACAAGTAACTGAGATTACATCATAATATTAAAATACACATTCTTATTGAAACAAACATGGTAATAAATCATTATAAATATACAATATTTTATTTTAACAAATAAAACATATTATTTAAACAAGCTTTGGGTTCCTACGTCGTTTTGGTATTATTTCCACTTCTCTGACATAGTCTCCATCCTCTGGGGCAATTGCAGACTTAGAATATTTACCAACTGTCACTCTTTTCGCTCTCAATAGAAATATCATACCAATTCCAGCTGCCGTTGTGAGGAAAATAAGAATTGACACACAAGCAGCAATGACAATCCACGTTGGTGGTGAATCATCCACATAAAATATGGCCGACTCTGCCCTTCCATCAATGTTAATATCAGACATATATCTCTCCGACTTTGGAGTCCGACTTGATCCACAGTTCGATTCTTTCACATATTTTGCCCACGTTCTATTTGCATGTAAATCTTTTACTCTAATTCTTGATGGCGTTTTTGGGGATGGGATACTGTTGGCGTCATATGCACAAAACAGTTCTTTCTTCCGTTTACCACTTCCGGTAGTGACATCTTCAGGCGAAGTAGTAGATCCAACAAGAACAGCCAAATTTCCTTTTGTTACAGACGCCCATTCCCACATCTCAAATATTTTACAGTCACATTTCCAAGGATTTCCGGTTAGTTTTAGAGACGTGATGTTTGGAGTATTCGAAAACACGTCTGATGATAAGTGTTTAAACCTGCAGTTACTAATGTCTAAGCTTTCAAGATGGGGTAATTGTTCGATAAATTCTAGATCACTAGACACTGCACCAATTTCATTTCCAGACAGCTTGAGGTTAGTTATTTTTGGAGTATTCTTGAACGCTTCCTTTGTTAAAGTTTTCAAATTACAATTACTCATATCCAATAGATGCACATTTGACAACTGACGTGGAAGTAATAGTTGTGAATCGCTGATAACAAGAGGATTTCCAGCTAAACGAAGTTCTTGGAAGTCTTCGTATACAGCACTGTTAAAAACATCTTCTTCAGGTGGTTGACTGAGACCGCAATGATTCAGTTCTAAAGTTCTCAATTGTGTCAGATTCTGGAATAATCCTGATTCAAGGTCTGTTAGATGATTTCCAGAAAGCACTAATCGTTTTAAGTGAGTCATTTTCGAGAATGTGCCACGTGATATATGAGATAAGTTACTGTAACTCATATCAAGTATTTCCAAAGACTCCAAAGGAGACAGTATTCCAGTGAAGGCATCGTTCAGAGGATTTCTAGAGATGTCTAATTCTTCCAATTCTGTCAGCCTATGGAAGGTGTTTGGTGGAAGACGAGTTAGTCCACAGTTCTTTAACGATAATGTGTGAAGACGTGCCAGTGGTGCCAAAGCTACTGATAAGTCCAAAGCCGACAAGAAATTACCAGAAAGTTTCAGTGTTCGAAGCTTTGTAGCATTAGCAAATGCATCTTCGGAAAGGGGTCCTTTCAAGTGACAGTTCGACAAATCCAGTGTGTCAAGTTGGCGCAGATTCTGACCCAATGTAGTGGCAACATCCAAGTCATGTAATTCGTTCTCTGCGAGGACTAAGCTCCTGAGCCAATTATTGCCATCGAAGGCATTTTCAGGCAGGTTAATCAATGCAGATTTTCTGAGATCTAAATATTCGAGATGCACAAGAGGGCCAAGCACAGCTGTCCACTGTACAGTAGTTAGATAGTTTTCGGATAGTTCCAAATATTTCAGATTTGTGACGTTTATAAAGGCAGTGTCAGCAATATGACTTAAATTGCACCGATTCAGCTTCAAGCTTTCCAGACTCGTAAGTGGATCAAGTATTCCTGAATCTATTGAACGCAGAGGATTTCCAGATAGATCAAGTTTGTTGAGAGAGGAAGAGTGAATAAAAAACTGGGAAGACAATCTTGTGAGATGGCAGTCGCTTAGATCCAGATACAAGAGCGATCTGCTGGATAGGAAGGGTCCATCAACTGGCTCTAATGGATTCTCTTGAAGTTCCAGGGTTAGAAGTCCTGGACTATCTCTGAAACATACCAGAACGAAAACGATATAGCGAAAGTACTCCCTAATAACACATGTCTTATCATATCAACTTCATGCAAGCTTTCTCACTCTTTACTTCATTATTTTTGACTCACATCGAATGACTTACGAACTGTGCATAATAAGCATAAAAATTATGGTAATAAACTCGAACTTGTAAAAAAAATAAATATGACCCCCACAATAAAAAACCACCATTGTAAGTATTATATCTTGTGATATCGATATATAAGATTGTTCCAGAAAATGAAACAGAAAATTACCTATAAAACATTTAAAAATAACTACTTTCATTATCGATTTTGCACACCCATACAATTGTAACACTAATAAAGTAGAAGCAAAAAAGTTATAGAATTATAGGTCATTCGTTTCTCGTGAAATCAAATGCTTGTGTGCGCCGTAGCTTATAATAAGAATCTTATGGTGGAAGTTGGCGAACTATCTGCACGTGAAAGTATAGTGAAAGAGGGAAGCTTCCCAGTCCACTTCTTCTTTCCTCTTACGTGCAGGTAGTTTTCACGAGATACCGAATGGCCTATAGGCCTACAACCCTCTCTCACAATATAAATGAATGAATAAATGCATAAATAGATAGATAGATAGATAGATAGATAGATAGATAGATAGATAGATAGATAGACAGACAGACAGACAGACAGACAGACAGACAGACAGACAGACAGACAGACAGACAGACAGACAGACAGACAGACAGACAGACAGACAGACAGACAGACAGACAGACAGACAGACAGATAGATAGATAGATAGATAGATAGATAGATAGATAGATATGAATGTGTGAATAAGTAAATAAATAAATAAATAGATCTCCAGTTTCCTAAATAGTGGTCTGTAAGACTAAGAATAGTGTCAATCATAAGTGGATTAATTATAGCATGTTTAAGTTTATCTTGCAACTTTTGCACGGACTCTCACCATATTCCTTCCCATATGGAATATTTAAATCAGAAGTAGAGAGCACAAGGAGCTAACCTGAAGGCATCCTCGTCCACGTGAGTGATCTGATTTCCTGAGAAGTCCGCGTCGATGAGGTAGTTGAGGCCTGCGAAGGACTCCCTGCTCAGCCTGTTGAGTTGGTTGTCCGCGATCTGCAGACGTCTGAGCTTGATGTTCTCCGGGAAGGGCCGCACCTCTGTCACGTTGTTGCTGTTCATGTTGAGGATGTACACGTTGAGGCTCAGGCCGTCGTGGGGAATCTCTGTGAAGTTACTCTCAGAGCAATCAGTTACCCAGTTGATCCGGAAGTAGTGGCAATCGCAGTCTTCCGGGCACTCCAGCTCCGGCAGAGTGGCTATGCAAGCACCCACGCCGAGCAACACCACCAGCACTCTGCTAGCCCACATGTTCGCAATAGTTCTTTGGTTTCAGTTTTAAAACAGCTTCAACTTCGACGATTATCTGCAAAAGAAATATAACGAACTTGTTAACTTTTAAAAATAACAAGCATATCTGTATTTAAAAAGTCAGCCTTCAAAAATTATTATGCCAAAAGCATTCTATTCCTGAATGGTCGTACATTGCTAGGTACAGTGATAGACAGCTTAAATAAAATAAAGAATAGCTGTTAATACCAACCACAAATCACATAAGAGTAAACAGTTTCCAAAATGAGCTCAAGATATGCATTTCAGTACCCAGTCCAGGTTGTTTGAGCATATTTGCCCCTCTACTTCTAATCAGCTACATCTGTATATTTACTAACTTACAAATGTCTTTTAGAGAACCCAGAAGTTCATTGCCGCCCTCACATAAGCCAGACATCTGTCCATATCCTGAACAACATTAATCCAATCCCTATCATCATATCCTTCCTCCCTAAAATCCATTTCAATATTATCCTTCCACCTACGTCTCGAATTCCCCAAAAGTCTTTTATTTCTCACGTCTTCCAACTAACACTCCATACGAATTTCTGGATTTACCCATACGTGCTTCACGCCCTGTCCATCTCAAACGTCTGGATTTAATGTTCCTAATTACGTTAGGTCAAGAATAGAATGCGTTCAGTTCTGCGTTATGTAACTTTCTCCATTCTGTTCGAACTTAATCCATCTTAGCCTCAAATATTTTTCTAAGCACCTCATTTTCGAACACCCTTAACCTCCGTTCCTTTTTCAAAGTGGGAATTCGAGTTTCACATGCATACAGAACAACCGGTAATATAACTGTTTTGTAAATTCTGACTTTGTTTTTTTGGAAGACTGTATGATAAATATTTCCAAACCGAATATTAACAGGCATTTCGTATATTTAATCTGCGTTTAATTTCCTCTCCAGTGTCATTTATATTTGAAGAGTCCACTGCAAGAATGATGGAGGTCACTTTCTTTTCGAAAATGAACCAAGATTGTCAATGCTTAGCTTAAGACATATAGAATGTACATAGACAGTTATATGGCATTAACACTAATAGTCATTGTCCAGTAATGATCGGAAAATCACAATTAAGCTTTGAGCGCTAAGCATTTCAAAATTTCAATTGCTTCTCCTGCAAAATGTATTCCAAATGACATCCATCATTCTTGCAGTGGACTCTTCATTTGCTACTGCTGCTCCAACGTTTAAAAATTTTTCCACCTTTTCAAAGGGTAAATTTCCAGTTTTTATATTTCCATTTCGTAATGCCTCAATCATTCTTCGAAATTTTTACCTTCTTTCTTTATTCTACTCACAGTTCTTTTACCTTTCATTTTATTTTCCTTTTGCAGAACTGCTGCTGCACGATCATCACTTTATTGAAAGGTATAGTTAAACCGTCAGGCTTCTCTGCGTCACAGAATTGCATCACACTTAATTAACACGTCTGTCGTGTCGATTTGCTAATACGTTATTCTTTATCGACATGACGCATAGACATGACATGTATTACTCTCGTCATAACCGAGAATAATAACGATTCCTTACGACTATTAATTCAGGTTTTCTTCACAAATCTACTTCGCAATGTCTGATTATTGGAATTCCAGAGTTACTGTAAGTCCACAAATTCTCCGAACTAATGATGGTTAAATTATTAGCATCCCAGAGTCGAAGAAAAATACAATGGCTTTCCGAGGAAAATATCCTGTCAGAATAAACATTTTAAATCCATAAAATTAATCAGAAAACAAATGTCATATTCTTATTGCCAATAAGGTTGCATCAACAGCTCGATATACGTTAGACTATTTGTCTTGTGTTATCTATAATAAAAATGATATGAACTAAGAAATCAATAATTTAATATTGTTATTGAACCTAACAAATTTACAATAATCCTACTGCACATAAGATATATTAGGTTTGTACTTTAGAATAATAAACTAAACATAAGATGCGTTAAAAATCTTAAAAATACGACAAGTGGAACTAAGAAACTATTTATAACAGCAAGTCCAACAATACTTTGAAAAGAGCAGGAATAGGCATAGTCTAAACTAGAAGATGCTGCTTTCTTGGCAAGCTGGTCAGGCCTTTCATCAGTGACGAAGAAATAGAACGCTTTAAGTCATGCAAAATCACATGATGTCATCGATCAGTAAGTTGTGAGACGCATCACCGTGCCGTGCCAAGGCCGTCACCCGGTGTATGCACTGCACAGTTAAATTAAATGTGCGTGTTCACACATCACCGCGCAGTGCCCGCACGCCGAGCCGAGCAGCAACTGTTTTGTTTACTTTTTCACGGTGACGCGACGGCCCGATTTCGGCTGGAGTCTAGATTTGTTTTCAATCAACTTGCAACATTTGGAGGTTTGTATCTGCGCGTATTTTGACAGTAGCTTTTCAAATTACCGAAATTTTATTCATAATCTTTGACAAGAATATGGATAACTGTGTAATCACTGTATTTTCATCACTTCCTGCCTACTTCTTACTACTTTCTCTTTTTCTACCTCTAACGCGAATGCTGTAGTTCATAATTACGAAAATCAGCGAACATCTTTCCCGTTCCGCCACATCACGATTTCGAAGCAGATTGGCAAAACTTCTGCAATCAGTCACTGAATGTGTGTCCCGACCTTTGTAGAATTGGTTTTATTACATAAAACAGTTAATAATAATTATAATACAGAGTGTATAAAATGTTACGCTCGATTTTGAATGCAAGAAGTGTTCTTTATTTGTTTCAACAACATGATTACCTGAAACAAACCATAACCATAACCAATAATTTTACTCACACTCAACAACAGCTCCACAAAATAATAACAATAATTTGAATAATTTCGAGGGAAAACTTGTTCCGGGGCCGGGCATCGAACCCGGGACCTTTGGTTAAACGTATCAACGCTCTACCAACTGAGCTACGCGGGAACTCTATCAGACAGCGACCCAATTTTTCCCTTCTATATCCACAGATCTCAAAGTGGGCTGACAACAGTCAAGCAACCAACACTGAGTGCACACTAACTCTGTGTGACTTAAATTGTGGTTTTCTGTTTACGAACAGTGACGTGTATTATGCCCGGCCCCGGAAAAATTTTTCCCTCGAAATTATTCAAATCAACTTTACAGGGAGTTATACCTGAAAGCTTGATTTGCATAATACACGTCACTGTTCGTTAACAGAAAACCACAATTTAGTCACACAGAGTTAGTGTGCACTCAATGTTTGTTGCTTGACTGTTGTCAGCCCACTTTGAGGTCTGTGGATATAGAGGGGAAAAACTGGATCGGTGCCTATTAGAGTTCTCGGGTAGCTCAGTTGGTACGTTTAACCAAAGGTCCCGGGTTCGACGCCCGGCCCCGGAACAATTTTCCCTTCGAAATTATTCAAATCAACTTACAGGGAGTTATACCTGAAAGCTTGATTTGAATAACAATAATACTAATTCTTGTACATGGAGTATGTTTGCATGAGCAGAAATTGAGCGTAACTTTGTACATATCCGGTACTATAGAAACAAATAATACAGTATATAAAGCAATAATAGAGCACAGTTTAACTGGTGTGGCTACTTAGGTATCCAAACATCGAGTAAACTTGATTAGCTCATGATTCTTGTAACAGTATATGTGCAGAAGAAGTGTGAACTACATAACCTTCAGAAATGATGGTTGTTATAACTTGCTGTATGGCAGTGAAAGTTAGGTAATCAATATGAAACAATGAAGCTCGTTGGCAGTAGCAGTAGCAGAAATTCAATTTCTAATGTGTCAAGGCCTGCTGCAGGAATTATAATGCAGTAGTTAGGATGTACTGGATCAGAACTCTTGTCATGTCTTCCCACACTTGCTCAAATCTGTGCACTAAGAGAAGACATTAAATTACTAAGAAATTCCAGAAGGCTGGAATGAAAAAAGAGTTATGAAACAGGCCAATTTAATCACTGAGCGCCCACGGCTGACCTTAATAAATCTCTTCTATCATTGGTGGAATGTGTTTGATTACGTTGTAAAAGGTTACTGACAGACCAATGTGCCCTGAAGAGATACAGAGGTAGGTGATGTAAGAATGAAGGAGAAACTTGCTCATCCGCTTACATTGGCGAAAATACTGTAGGTGCAAGCAACTACTGAAGACTGGAAGGGAATTAAAATAGTCAACTTGCACAGGTTTAATTAATAGACTTATTTTTCGCTCCAGCTGTCTGTTTAATTCTTACTGATGGAGAGCACGATATGTGAAATAATGGACATATGTCAGTAGGTCGTATTCTATGGTTAGGAGAAGAATAAGAAATGTTACCCGAAAGTCAGAAAGAATATTATCACGCCACAGCCAGATTCAAATCTCAGAGTTCAAAATTTGCAATGGATAAAGCAGATTTTGTGACAGCAACGTGAAAATATGCTATGTAATGTAAATAGATTTAGTAGTAATTGAAAATTCACTATATCTCTTCATATATAAGCTATACTGAGTGATCAAATAAAAAGCCACTAGATCAAAAAACAGTGTAACAATATACTTATACATGATGTCTCAGGAGGAATGTCAAATACTTCAGGACAACGTAGTTTGGGGTTAACCTACATCGATTTATCCTGATATACATATGTCCAAAGTCTAAAGGTTGGCGAGAAATTAAGGGGGAGAAATACTGGAACGTGTTGCGGTTCCGTGTACTATACTTGACGTGTTACGCCAGATCTTTTGCACACAGCAGCATCTGAGCACCGCAACATCTGCGCAAAACACAGAACTGAATACACGTTAACTTGATATATTGATTCGTGTATTCGCATAGTAGCAATACGTCTATAATACTTCTCTCCATTTAAAAGTTCGCCCATCAATAACTTAATAGGCGGTGAAATTTCTTTGAATGTCTTGCAAAGAGGTGGTGGTTTTTTAAATGCTTTTTTCATGTTCGAAATAAAATGCATCCACATTAGACTACTGAACATGTATTTCTTCACATTCAATAATTCTCTGAAGTGCATGTCCCAAACATGTTAAGTGAATAATTTTTGGGTATAGAACTTTAAGTCTCGATCCTGCTTTGACCATATAAGGCGCTGCGTCTGTAACAAACAACAAAATATTTCCGCGTTTTATACGGTTTATAAATAGAATATTCATGAAATTTTCAGAACAATGGGCAATGGTGGAATAATTTGCTCTTTCTACCTCTTGAACATTCACTAAAAGCATCTCCCCAGCTTTTTATGCCTCTAAAATACCAACAATCATATTCACAATACAACGGTGACAAGCACCTGTCGTTTCATCCACAACAAAGATTATTGTCTTTAATTTTTAATTTGGATTTTTTCAATGATATCTTTGTAAATATTTCAAACATACGTTTTCCTGAGAGTTGATTGCTCAGATATTTTTCTATTGCAGTATTTTTCAGGAACTTCCATAATTTTGGATTGTTCATTTTCCACAAAGGAATATCTGCTGCAATTAATGCCTACAAATGTTTAGAAAATTCTGAAAGTTTATTTTCAGAAGATGTGCCAACATTAGACAACAATAGCACAGGGTGTCAATATTGGCCGGCTCGGTCATTGTGAATATCTGAATTTATCATATGAATTCTTATTGGAAATTAGGGACTTATGCTAAAATAATGTACCGTTATCGTTTTTCCAGAATATAGATGTAAACGACAGAAAAGTTATTAAATGTCGAAAAGATCCAAATGAATGGAACATATTATGCAATAGTATACGATACAAGGTTGGGTAGTGATTTTTACAAAATCGAGGACAAGTTTGAAAAACGTGCAAACGTGTATTGTACAACATTATCTGTATGACCATATTTTTTAAATTATTACAAGTACAACATATTTTGCATTGCAAATTTAGAGCAATCTTATTCCAAAGACTTCGCAAAACTATACTGTAATGGTAACTAAGCAACAATAAGTGTACTGTAATGAGTCTATTTCAGTATAGTTTTATGTTATGAAGAATGGTTTCCCTAGCAACAAGTTTCTGTGTGGGAATTCTAACTTTCAAGGTCTATCAACAATAACTATAAATACAACAAAATATACGAACATGCAAAAATATATCTACCAGTTCAGAAATATAGAAAATATGATGCTGTGGAGAAAATGTGTATAAATATGCACTAATATGCCACATAAAGTAACCATTTTTAGACGCACAGAGTCCTAATTCATGCATATATTCCAAGAGCATGGGATGAAATCAACTATAAAATATATGATTTTGCATTAACTTCGTATCTTTAGTGATTACTAGGGATGGAAGGTCGGACACCGCACCTATGAAGTTAACTACGTCACGTAGGCTATTATACAAGTCGTGTTGTTTATATCAACTCAGCGTAGTACAGGAACTTGTACAGAGCACTCCTGTGCTTGAATCAAAACATGGCTCGGTATAATCAGGTGACCGATAGCGACTTACTTCATTCTCTTCTTTGTAGAAAATGGTGATACATTTTAAATAAAAATAATGTAGTTTAAGTGCCACTAATTTCGTTGCAATGTACAAGTGTGTATAGGCCATTCGGTATCTCGTGAAACTTACTGCGCGTGAGGAGAAGGAAAAAGTGGACTGGGAAGCTTCCTTCACTCGCTACGCTTCAACTAGCAGCTAACTAGCTCGCTTACCCCCACCATAAGGTTCTTACTATAAGCTACAGCGCACGCATCCATTTGAATGACCTATACATTCGTAAAATGTCAAATATAAACCTGTTTTGATTGTCACGCAAACAAGAAAATCTTTCGACATCGGACGATGTTATTGCTGCAAATTTGAAATAGTTTTATTTAACATAATATTGTACCTGTTCACTATTTAGTTCGTATTGTACTTCAGAGTTTTCGAATATGCAGGATTTTTTCAAGAACACTCATAAGTTTTAGTTTAACCCTTTCATTGTAGCTTCCAACATAATACGTAAGTTTCGTATATACTAAAATTGTTTTGAAACAGCAATAACTACCGGTTACAGTTAAACGTAATAGTAATTTATTTTGTTTGATTCTTTTCGTTTGAATATTTGCAGTTATATATGGCCTGGTTGAACCACACACCATGGAACGATCTTCCTTATAGAAGAATTTGTCACTAACTTTAGTCACAAAAATCAACAAATAGTACCACGAAAACAGCTAAAAACAATGCAAATTGTAATACCACACATTAATTTTCTTAATTGTTTTATTGTTACATTTTAAATTTACCACAAATTATTTTATATATTTAAATATTTTATATGTTAACTGATTTTAACCTTGACATTGTTCGTACTCTGACCTTGTGAAGTGTTCATACTGTATATTGTAACATTCACAACTCAATGATCTGAAGATGGAAAATCATTGCCGAAAACGTTCATCGATTTAACATCGCCTTACAAGTTATGCTAACTTAGTGAATAAATTTTCACTTAGCATTTGATAAGCTATCTAAGACGGCAAATACATAATGTTAATTTAATTCCTTTTATTGTTACCAACAGCTGATCGCACAGAATTAAAAGTTAAATATTGTGTACGCATGGTTGTTGGAGTCGGCAATTTTCTAAACGCATACTTTTCAATGAAGCGTTTAAAATGTGCTTTCTGAAGTTTATAGAAGTGAATATTCCCACATATCAGCATCAGACACAAGTCATAATAAAATGTGGACTGGTACGAAATTGAATCACTAAACAATTTCAGATGTTTGTTGTTATTTTAGAGTTGCAATGTTTTTGTAAATCATGACGCTTATTAACTTTTATGTCTAACCACTTTATATCATAACATAATGTCGTGCTTGACTGAAAAATAATCATCTCCGAAATCTTTTATAGGCACAGGCAAAGATGCAGATTTTTTGACAGAATTTCAATACATCTTCACAGTACCTTTGCTAGATCACAACTAAACTCCCTATGAAATGTTTACTTTTTAGAAGTTAATAGGCGTGCTGTGTCGAAACAGTCTATTATAATGCAGTACAAAACCCACATTCATTAAACTACGAATGAATAGAACTCTCTTCACGCGACGTCTTTCATTTTGCATACGAACCTGAAGGCACATCAGTAAAGTAAACAACTAACGTCATCCTAAACCAGTGTTTCTTAAACGTGTAGCCGGCCCTACCCAATGTTTTGGTGTCCAGACTTCATTCCTTATTGATTACTGTACTTTAATATTTATTTCAGTTGACAATAGTCAATATTCCCTTGACAATGTAGTTTCGGACTAAAAATCCTCTCTCTAGTCATGTTATGGTGTTTTTTAGTTATTTTACGACGCTTTATCAACATCTTAGGTTATTTAGCGTCTGAATGAGCTGAAGGTGATAATGCCCGTGAAATGAGTCCGGGGTCCAGCACCGAAAGTTACCCAACATTTGCTCATATTGGGTTGAGGGAAATCCCCGGAAATATTATGGTGTAATGTACCATATACAACAGGGGTTCTCAATTTTTGAAGATTGTGAGCACCGGCCCAATGTAATACTAAATGAGAGAGCACCATGAAATCGAATAGGTTCAATAGGCCTATATGAGTACAGAAATAAAATAAAAAAATTTATTTTTTAAAACACTCACCAGTATAATGATATATTTGAACTTTAATGTTATTAAAAATTTCAATGATATCCGAGAAGTTCTATGTGAATTAGTTATTCGCGATCTTGCCTTGTCCTTGAGGTATTTCATAAGTGAGAAAGTTTTTCATTTAGGTACGTTGTAACGAACACGGTCAAACATTTCAGAGAAACAGTCCGCAGTATTTGGAGCCGTTTTGTTTATCTTCTGCTCTCCCAAAGCTATGAATTTCTCCATTTAAGGCAAATATTTTATCGCTAAGGAAGACTGGAGATGTAAGTATCAGTTGAAATTCCACACGAGCAACCATATTATTCTTTTGAATGATTTTGATTTTTCTGATCAAGTCCACACTGTATTTAAAAGGGTTATACACCATGAAATACGAGAAGGCCTATCAGGTCTGTAACATATTACAATTGATAGATAGAAACACTATTTAATCCAGTGAATACTACAAAGTTTGAATTGAGAACCGAATCTCAGAGGCTCGCGTAAACATTTTAACTCGCATGACGAGAGCACCAAATGTCATTAAAAGAGCATAGGTTGAGAACGCCTGATATAAAATAATTCAAACTATTCATTTAAAGCAGTTCGTAAATTTCATATGTTTTTATTTGTTTTACACTATAGGTATTTGAGGTATTTATATTCAGAAAGAGAGCTAGACAATCTCCCTTTTAATTTTATGTAGTTATCAATCTTGAAATACGGAGCAAATGAAATTTTTAAAACCACTTAAGAGAGATTCAATGTACACATTGTACAAATCTATTGACAATAACTAGTTCCTCTTTTACTACAGGATCTTTGGTTTTTAAATTCTAGAACAATTATACAGTATACAGACGTTGAATGATCATTTGTTTTACTACCCACTAGAATTCAACTTTGACTTGCCCAAATACTTCCGCTGAAAATTCGAATTAAATTTTACATTTAAAAATCGATTTAAAGAGAATTCTGAAGAAAAGTAATAAATAGATTTGATTACCCAATAATTCGAATGAATGAACGTCAAATTAAGCAGTCTGTATTACATTATAATATTTTCTGTTAGATTTGCAGCTTAAACCGCAAATCACGGAAGAGAATGGTAGAACATTGCAGAGCATGAGGAAGTATAAAACATTTAAATAGCTTCCAGGTGCAATTGTTGTTACAATTCCGTTAGTAGCACATATTTTGAGACAGCCTTTAATCAGTAACACAACTTTCCACATGTAACTTCCAATCTGCATGCGTTGCAGAGATCTTTTTGTTTGAACCAGAGTAGGCAGCCTGCAGCCAGACTGGTGCGCTACGCGATACTTCAGGAATAATTGGTTGAGGTCAACAACCTGCATAACAGCGTAGGTTACAACTGGCCGTTCAGCTCACTTTATAGTAATGCACGGAACGTCAACATAAGGTACCTTCCGTTACAGCTGCGTGCAGGAATCATAGCTTACTTGGTATTTCGATAGGGCAACAGATAAACTACATAACCAACTAGAAATGACTAAAAACAAGCAGCTGAACCGAATGCGAAACTAAGTTGGCGAGCCGACAATGACACTAAATGGCTAATCCGAAATCGAAACTAAGCTGCTAAACCAACAATTAAACAAACAGCTAATCAGACATCGAAACTAAGCTGCAAAACCAACAATTAAATAATCAGTTAATCCGAAATATAAACTAAGCTGCTAAACCAGAAATTGAACAAACAGCTAATCCGAAATCGAAACTAAGCTGCTAAACTGACAATGAAACTAATAGCTAATCCAAAATCGAAACTAAGCTTCTAAACCAACTATTAAACAGTTAATCCGAAATCGAAACTAAGCTGCTAAATCAACAATTAAATAAACAGCTAATCCAAAATCGAAACTAAGCTGCTAAACCAACTATTAAACAGTTAATCCGAAATCGAAACTAAGCTGCTAAATCAACAATTAAATAAACAGCTAATCCAAAATCGAAACTAAGCTTCTAAACCAACTATTAAACAGTTAATCCGAAATCGAAACTAAGCTGCTAAATCAACAATTAAATAAACAGCTAATCCAAAATCGAAACTAAGCTGCTAAACCAATAATTAAACAACTAATCCGAAATCGAAACTAAGCTACTAAACCAACTATTAAACAGTTAATCCGAAATCGAAACTAAGCTGCTAAACCAACAATTAAATAAACAGCTAATCCAAAATCGAAACTAAGCTGCTAAACCGAAAATTAAACAAACAGCTAATCCGAAACCGGAACTAAGCTGCTAAACCAACAGTTAACAAACAGCTAATCCGAAATCGAAATTAAGCTGCTAAACCAATAATTAAATAAACAGCTAATTCAAAATCGAAACTAAGCTGCTAAATCAACAATTAAACAAACAGCTAATCCGAAATCGAAATTAAGCTGCTAAACCAACAATTAAACAAACAGCTAATCCGAAATCGGAACTAAGCTGCTAAACCAACAATTAAACAAACAGCTAATCCGAAATCGAAACTAAGCTGCTAAACCAACAATTAAACAAACAGCTAATCCGAAATCGGAACTAAGCTGCTAAACCAACAATTAAACAAACAGCTAATGCGAAATCGAAACTAAGCTGCTAAACCAACAATTAAACAAACAGCTAATCCGAAATCGGAAGTAAGCTGCTAAACCAACAATTAAACAAACAGCTAATCCGAAATCGGAACTAAGCTGCTAAACCAACAATTAAATAAACAGCTAATCCGAAATCGAAACTAAGCTGCTAAACCAATAATTAAATAAACAGCTAATCCAAAATCGAAACTAAGCTGCTAAACCAACAATTAAACAAACAGCTAATCCGAAATCGAAAATAAGCTGCTAAACCAACAATTAAACAAACAGCTAATCCGAAATCGAAACTAAGCTGCTAAACCAACAATTAAACAAACAGCTAATCCGAAATCGGAACTAAGCTGCTAAACCAACAATTAAACAAACAGCTAATCCGAAATCGAAACTAAGCTGCTTAACCAATAATTAAATAAACAGCTAATTCAAAATCGAAACTAAGCTGCTAAATCAAAAATTAAACAAACAGCTAATCCGAAATCGAAAATAAATAAGGTATAAACCTAAAAGTCGAAACTAAACAGCTCTAAACAAAAGCCAAAACTAAATGGAACCGGTTCAAATATACGTAAGTCTGTAGGAAAAATTCCTACACTCATTGTAGGTACACTCCGAAATTGAATCTGAGTAATTTCTGCAGTTCAAAACTTGGTTAAATAAAATATCACCATCATCACCAAGACCGCCACCAAAACCACAGCGTTCAGAACGACCACCACCACTTAAAAATTTATTCTTTAATTATTTTACTAACGTAATGGAGAATGGAGATAATCAAGGATAGAAATCCATAATAATTGAATATTAATCGTGTTTGAATGGATCAACAACGGTGCGTTTAGAAATTTCATTAATAAGCACTCTCTTCTTTTTTCCTTGACGCGACAGCCCATGAAGGGCCAAGGCCGACTAGCCGATTGCTGACCTTACGTCTGCAGAGGTGAACGATTATCATGCGGTTAACTGGGTTTTGAAACCACATTTCGCCACCTAGCGTAACTCCCAAAATTCATCACGATGCAGAGTGGGCACCATTCCCATACACTGGCCAAAATTTCATGAGAGAATTGCTAACCCATGAGGACTCGAAACAGCTCTCTTTCCGTAACGCGAGTTGAGGCCTGATGCCTTTTAGAATAACCGGGGACATTAATTATACTAGCTCTTACGTGAATTTAAAATATTTGCATGTTCGCTCTAAGTGTTAACATAAACACCTACTCGTACTCCTCACAATTCACTTATCCACTGTGTGTTCTTGGGAGTGATTTGCACTGCTGCTTGGTTGGCACAGGCAGGAAACTCGTGAGTCATGAACTTGTTTCGTGTTCGAAGGACGCATAATTAATTAGGTGTTGAAGTAACAATTCAGACATTTAAAGTATAACAGGTGGATACTGAAATATTACTGTAATTTACACTTTATTTTATAGCAACATACTCGTAGCACAGTCTAGTATATACAATCACGAACCTTGAGTTGTGAGGGTGCTAGAAACAATATACTGTGCCGATACTATTTCGCATTATCTGTAACGAGGCGATAGTAGGGATCCTAGTGGTTAGCAACTATCCATGGATGCACATTTACTACGTATTGAGCTTCGTGACTGTATATACTAGACTGTGCTCGTAGCTTAAACTGAGGACTGAAAAGTAAGAGAGGAGGACAGCGAACGACACATTTCTTTCCTGATAAATATAAATATAAATATTCAAAATATAAGAAAAATTTGAAAGTCTCGTAATTTTCTTAAAATGCGAGTTTACGGAGAAATAAGAATACATTTTGGCTTAGCGCACCAACGCTCTACCGACTGAGCTCCCCAGCAACTACACCCGACACCGTCTCAATTTTTCCCTTTATATCCACACACCTCAAATGGGCTGACAAGATGCCAGAAACCCAACTCTGAGTGCACTAAAACTCCGTGTGACTTGAAATTGTAGTTTTCTGTAAACGTACCTACAGTAACGTATATTACGCAAATCTGAATTTCAGATATAGCTCCCTTGAAGCAGACTTGAATAATTTCAAGGGAAAATTTTGAATCAATTTGCTGTTACTGTGCAAGCTTGTAAAAACATTTGAACATTAAAAAAAATTGTAGTACAGCAACATCCGTAGAAAACAACGTGAAACCTGCATTGGTTTTATAAGTCCAAGAAGTTAGACAAAATTCAGGATATGGAACATGTAGTGTGAATCAAGTTGCAAGGTAACAGATGGGCTGCTCATCAGTATGGCGTATTCTAAAAAATTAGTTTATAGGACCTTCACTCTTTTATATAAGAAAATGTACCAGTATTACTGTTTTATAAAGTTACTTTTTAACAAATACAGAGGACTTTCAAATCTTTCGTGATTTTTGAGTAACCCTATCGATCTGGTAAGAGAGATTAGTATTTATTAGTTCTAAACTCTCTTCTTATGAGTAATCGAATGTCAACAGAAGCAATTAATTTTACAAATTCCCCATTGATGGTCTAGTATGACAGCATTTCTGGATATTTCATAAGAAAGATATTATAGCAGTATCTCACTACAGCTTTTCTTTCTTTTGAAAAGCTATGTTCTTAAGTGTGGAAATAATGTTGGATATTGTTTAAAATATGCAAATACAGGAGGCAATCAATAAGTTTCCGGACTGCCCTGAATGTAGGCAACACACCGGATATAGAAAACGGAGAAGTTATCTAGAAACAAGGATCTATACCAAATGCATCACTTGAAAGGCAGGGAAGAAGACGAGCCATGAGGCTTATATTAGGGATGTCAAAGCGCCTGTATTACGTGCTCATACTACAAGTATTACAAATCCAACAAGGTCCGCTTTTTAGGAAGATAAAGTACAAACATCGCTCTTAAGGAAATGTTGTGCGGGTTCTTGAGAACACTCAGTGTAGGCATTTATGGAGAGATTCCAGGAGAAATCGCAATAGGTTCTTGACATGTTTGCACAAAATCATGTGTAGAAGCTCAGTTCTTAAAGACAATCTGACACTGTTTGTTGGACTAACTACATTGCAAACACGCTGCCATTTCAGTAACAAACCAGAGTAAGTTCTTTTATATTTTCTAGCAATGAATCGCACACAGTCGATTCCTTTCACAAAGTGCCTCTATATTACAATCATGGTATATTAGTGCTCCTCATTGGTCAAAAGATGACAGTTTCGTCGACAACAGTGGATTCGATTTCCTCTCGTTTACTCTTATCCTGATCTCATAAATAACAGGTATGATGTAAGAATTGTATTTAAAAATAAATGAAATGAAATATGATTCATTTCGGGCATTTAAACGAAATTCTGACAAAATTACAAGAAAGAAAAAAAACGAATTAATGTAGTCAGAGCGTATCAAATAATTTTGACAAAATATCGAAGAACGTAGCGGAAAATAAAGTGCGTAATTCTGAATGAAAAGCCCTGCCTAGAAAGATATTATTTAAAAAATATAGAGGCAAATAAGTAGCTCCCCTAAGAACTCACTGAGCATCACGGATTAAAATATACCGCATCAATCCAGGTCACTTTCTCTATACCGTTCCAGAAAGTGTTGCATCGCTTCGCGTTACGAACTCTCGGTCATAAACACAACCTGCTCTCACCATGAGGTTGTGTAACGTTTGTAGCACACAGTCTTTCGTTTTCTTTAGCCAAGTGGAGAAAAGTCATTGCCTCTCAGATGCTGATATTCTGTGTTAGCCTAGGTCCGCAATGGTATCGTGGGATGACATACTGTACCCTAGAGTTACTGCTACTAAAAGCAGAAAGGTTAGTGTAGCTGGGGATAAAAGTATTTAGAGTGCTTTGTTCATCTGGTTGATGGTTCAGTCTTTGTCATAGTTAAGTGATGAACTGTTCATGAAATATTACTTACCCCCACAGTACCCCTCGCGTATCAAACGGACGCTATCGTGTACGAGAGTTCTTTGATTTAAGTGATCACTCTACTTTATAATAAATTACACAGAGTGTATCTCTTGAAGTTATACAGTGCGATCGAGAAGTCTCTCCGCAGTGCTTGTGTAGCCACGTGTAGCCGAGAATCCACTAGGCAGAGAATTCAAGTGGCAGCACTGGCCGCTAAGCATATGATGGACTGGGGATGTGAGGTTGTCAAACCGAGATGAATGAGGAAGTGCCAACTTTCTACAGCATTACTAGAACTAATGGAGCTGCGGAGGGACTTTTCAATCGCACTGTATAATTCCGCACAATAATAATTGGAAATTCCGTAAATGCGTCTTCACTTTCCTTCTGACGTGAGATAACCACTCTACAAGAGGACACAATTCCATTGCTTCATTTGTTTGCACTACAAATTACAAGGAATTATTCTATGCGCGCAGCAAAAGGGGGGATAAGTCATGAATTGCAAGTTTTCAGTAGAGAAAAAAAAACCAAGTTTGAAATGAGACCAATACCATCATTACAATGGGCTGGAAATCCGACGCTTTACATGATTATGGAGGAAGATATACATATGTCCATTATACCATCTGAAGAAGATGTTGGTTAGTGCTTCAGTCCTGAAACTGATCCGCCTCAATATGGGCCTAGAGTGTTCTTCATGTAACCCTGTCGTTGGGCTTTTGTTTCAAGTGTTGATAGTTGATACATCCTGCGTCTTCCATCAGTTTTTCTATCCAACTGCTCCGAGGGCGTCCTGTAGGTCGTGTCCCTTCTATTCGATCTTTCATAACATCGCCTAACAAACCTCAGTGTTGAATTTGTGGCCAAGCCATCTTAGTTTCCTGTTTCTAATAGTTTGGATAATATGTCGTTTTGAAGTATATGATTATGTCTCGTGATCAGAATATTGTACGAAATGAAAATAGAAAAATTGGAGATTTATCCTTCGAAGAGGTGGAAAAATTCAATTATCTTGAAGCAACAGTAACAAATATAAATGACACTCGGGAGGAAATTAAACGCAGAATGAATATGGGAAATACCTGTTATTATTCGGTTGAGAAGCTTTTGTCATCTAGTCTGCTGTCAAAAAATGTGAACGTTAGAATTTATAAAACAGTTATATTACCGGTTGTTCTGTATGGTTGTGAAACTTGGACTCTCACTTTGAGAGAGGAACAGAGATTAAGGGTGTTTGAGAATAAGGTTCTTAGGAAAATATTTGGGGCTAAGAGGGATGAAATTACAGGAGAATGGAGAAAGTTACACAACGCAGAACTGCATGTATTCTTCAATTGACATAATTAGGAACATTAAATCCAAACGTTTGAGATGAACAGGGTATGTAGCACGTATGGACGAATCCAGAAATGCATATAGAGTGTTAGTTGGGATACTGTAGGGAAATAGACCTTTGGGGAGGCGAGACGTAGTTGGGAAGATAATATTAAAATGGATTTGAGGGAGGTAGGATATGATGATAGAGAGTATATTAATCTTGCACAGGATAGGGACCGATGGCGTGCTTATGTGAGGGTGGCAATGAAACTTCGGGTTTCTTAAAAAGCCATTTGAAAGTAAGTAATATGTCGTTTTCATTTACACTCTGAAGAACAACTCGTAAATTTTTCGTATTCACATGGCGATCATAACTAGAGTCCAGCGTTTGGTTACTCTGAATACAAGTTAGGAGTACATCGATCATACTAGCTTCCCTTGATATGGAGAGCAAGTTGCGAGTCAACAGTTCGCACTACAGTTTAGTTGTCTTCTCACATGCTCCAGTACTGTGTCTTTACATTTTATTTATTCGCGTGTGTTTAAGCCGGTGAACAATAGGAAGAATACTCATGTACAAAATACCACTTGGATTTAATAACAATAATACTTATTTACTTACTGGCTTTTAAGGCACCAGGAGGTTCATTGCCGCCTTCACATAAGCCCGCCATTGGTTCCTATCCTGAGCAAGATTAATCCAGTCTCTATCATCATGGTCACCTCATATCATCATTCAATATCATGGTCATCATCATCGTCAGTATCAGTTATCAGCCACAATATAGTCGATATCATAGTAATCATTTTCAGTATCATACTCATTATGTTGCTAATCAGCGGTGTATGAATGGAGGAAAATATAACTGGCAACCCCATTATCTTCTGGCTTAGATGCCTCATAAGTAATGCCTTATTGGTGTCACTTATGAGGTCCCAGGATCCTAAGCCTGATGATAAGATACAGTTCAAGATACTCGGTACACGCTATGCACTATCACCCTAGGGGGAAATGAACTGGCCACCCTATCCCATTACCTCCTGGCGTAGTTGCCTCAAAAGTGATGTCTTTTTAGTACCACTTGTGAGGTTCAGATCTGTCTTCGGACAGTTGACTAAACAACAGCTATCATCCTTCATTGTACCCCTCAGCCTGGCGTTATAAAAAAAATCCGCCTTAGGTGGGATTCGGACCCAAACTGTTCGGTTAGGAACACAGCGCTTTAGTCTCCGCGACACCAAGATATATAGTTTATTTCATACAGTTTATTAGTACTCATGTTAGCATGTAACCGCTCCTTATACGAATGTTGTCAACAACCAGACGACTAGGGGCAATACATGTAAAGTATACGCGCTATATAGGCCTACAGAAAAACTTACACACTCCATTAACACATCTTCTGTTTGAAAGCAAAACGCATTAAGTAAAAAATATTACTTCTGGGAAAAAGGCGTATATAATGTACATAATGTTTGTGTATAAACTTGGAATTACAAAATGAAATACACATAAAGGGAAACAACTAACTAAAAATAATATTTTGAGGATTCAGTTTCGTCAAGAGCTTTTAAAACGCCTTTTTTCAGAGATAATAGCAGTAAAAGATAGACTAACCGTAAAGAATTATGAACCATCATACATATCCACGCAATTTATGATTGGACACGGAAAATTTAATTCATATTTTGAACTTTTCAAAATTGGCAACCCAAACGGGTCTTCATGTTCGTGTGAACACCCCACACAAACAGTCTACCACCTGTTATTTGAGTGCCCGCTATAAGAACGCAAGAGATACCGGCTAGAAACCCACCTTAGCATGTGCGATACAACTTTCTCACCACCAATAATACAAATTCTTCTGAAACAATGTTGCTTAAAGGAATTTCACAGATTCATTACAGGTGTATTTAAGACCTTGTAGAAAATAACAGTATTTAGTAATAGTGTCCTATTTATTCTTCTTGGAGCCAAATTTGTAACTCTTAAAAGTGTGGTTACTATGTTGAAGTGTATGTGTGGTAGCGGATGCTTGATTTGATATGTATGTGAATCATAGTTATGGGATGCTTGATGTCGTCGCAATGTCTTAATTATAGTATGATTGTGTTTGTGTCACTATTGTATATTAATTTATGATGTATGGTACGGAACGCTGCATACTTGTGTTATAGAGAACGACTTTTAAGAAGTGTTACGTATGTGTGGCGTAACTGATTTTTGTATGTCTCAAATTGATGACTGATGTTTGCTTTGTAATCGCAATGTCTAAATTACGGATTGTTATATGTTTTGTTTACATTGTGTAAGCTAATTTATTTTATCTTTTCCATTTGTCTTTATGCTTTTTTATGTAAAACTATAACCCTAGCATACATATGTAAAGTAGGGCTACCCCCCTTTGGAGATACAATAATAATAATATTTTTGACTTGCTGTGTTTTGCTTGTAAGCCGACGACATATTAGTATCATTATTCCGTACAGAAATGAAACGATTTAAATTCATATGAAATCAGACATCTTCCATTCCTTTCGTAATGTACACAGTATAATTGAGAGTGTTCAAAGAACAACTTTCTAGTGTTCTCAGAATACATAAAACTAGACGAATGATTACGTATGGCAAGTATGACTTTACGTCGTCAGGAATGTCATAAGACAATACCTCGAAGCGTTGAAGAAAATTTTTACACATGCATCTTTGTAAGTTCTTATAGATAGAGCATCAAAGCTGTATATGAGGTAACCATAATAGTTCTTGCAGTTAATAGAACCAAGTCATGACATGAAGCTATCGTCTTCCTATTGCGTTTTATCGTACAAAAATTAGTAAGCATCACGACACGAAAGGGACAGAAACCTTATAATTATTTGTTTCACGCTTATCGCAACAATTCAATTCATTTATCTCGTTGAGTTGGCTTTATCGTTTAGCTATAATTTATTTTCTTGATTATATTTTAAAAGGCACACATAATTTACCAAGCATACTTGAAGATAAACTTTTGTTTTCTGTAATACACATACAAGCAATTCTATATAATCCTTGAAGTAAGAAAGCATTTCGATGGTTCAGAATGACAAGGTTCTATCTAGTGTTTAGTAAATTTTTCAGGAGAGCATTTTAAAAGTTTGGTTAATAAAATAAATGCAGATAAGAACCTTTTCAAACTAACTTCATCACGAACAATAATTGGGATATCAACATACTATTTATATGGTAGATAGCTGTGAAGTAGCAGAATTCAATGCAACGAAAGTCTCAATTTTGTTAAAAATGTCAGATACAACCTTGTCATTCTGAGCCCGCGATTTGACTTCATTCACAAATTAAACGGTTTAAATATATATAATTAATTTGCACAAACTCACATAAGTTAAAACAAATATAATTACGTACAGTGTAAGATTTCTAATATTATTTCCCGATTTCATCATCATCATCATCATCATCATCATCATCATCATCATCATCATCATCATCATCATCATCATCATCATCATCATCATGAGCTGGAGGGATTAGTTTTTTTAAGACTGTTTCGTCTTCAAGTATTGAAAACTGCTCTCTCCATCTTTTCTCTGGACGGCCTCTGTCTCTCTTCCCCTCAGCTCTGTAGTTGGAGAATAATTTCGGGAATCTGCCACTGTCTATTTGTTCTAGACGTTACATTCACTTTTGTTGGTGTTTTGTTACTTCGTCTACCGGACTATATATGTTTAATTTTTGTCTTATTTCTTTATTTTTCATTCGATCAGTATATCCCAAAATTTACCTCAAGAATCTTATCTCTGCTGTTAGCATCCTATTGTTTTGGTGTTGTGTTAGGATTCAGCGCTCAGTTCCAAAAGTATTATGGGGACTGCCATTACTTTATAAACCTTGAAATTGTGTCAATATTAACTTTACCATCTAAAACTATTTTAATTGTGTCTAAAAATATTGAATTTGTTAAACTTTCTAGCGAATATCTTTAAAAATGTTTAAACTTAAAATATAACGAAGGCATTTAAAATCTCTTATCTGTTGTATAGTGGCGTCTGCTATTAAGATTTTTGTTCTCATCTTAGAAAGCATGTTGAAATGTTCAGATAGTCAATATAATATGATATAATATAATATAATACTGTTTTATTAATTCAGTCTAATTGACATATCACAAATATAAAAAGTCAATGACACTTACCCATGTATGTGATCATTGTGTACCTTACAAATATATAAAAAAATTAAAATTGAGCAAACTTTTTCCTTCGGGCACATTTGTATAGTACATAATGATCACTTACATGGGTAAGTGTCATTGACTTTTTATATTTGTGATATGTCAGACTGAATTAATAAAACAATATTATATTATAGTGTATTATATCATTTTTGTTCTTATTGATATTTTCCTTTAACTGCTTGTATGTTTCGTCTTTTTGCTGATATTTCAAGGTTCTACCTTTTTGTTATTAAATTCATGAATAATTTGATATCTGTGAAATATCGCCTGTCTGTGTAATCATAACTTGATCATCTGCAAGTAGCGGATTTATCGTCGGTAATTATTTATTATATTTTAGAAACAAATTTTTTTCCAATTGAAATAAAATTATTAAAGTAAAAATTAAATAATGCGGGGGATAATGGGTACCTTTTCCTACCTCCATGGTTAACAGTTACTTTTTCGTTTCTATACTTTTATCAGAATTGAAATTGTATAGATATCAAAACATCGTCGACGTCATTGCAGGCAGTAGACTATGCTGTCTGTTCCAACGCCACAGGTCACTCCATCTTTTCCTTGGCTTGCCACACTAGTACTCGAGTGGGCAACGTAAAGAAAGGGTTAAATAAAAATAAGTCTCCATAGGAACTTCAAGGCGCAAAAAAAGCTTAAAATAACTTGGAACCTGCATTAGAGTAATTTATTTTTGTCATACTTTGGAACTTACATATTTGAAAGTGTTCTCTGTGATCCAGCAGTTCTCATCCAATAGTTTTAGATCTCCTATATCGCACTGCATTTCTATTGACAGATAAGCGGGCAATTCCTTAAAAGTGTTCACACACGGAAGTAGTTAAACTGTGATTTATAGGTTACAGCATATTAATATGCATCTATTGCAGCATAAAGTATGATCTCATTAGTGACAATTAGAAGGTTTATTAAAGTAGACCTACTAGTGGACAAGAAAAAAAAGCATAAACCCTACCAGTTTTCAAATATATTTTTAGACAGTCATGCCTAAAGGTACGAATATATCTTCACCGCTAGGTAGGCATGTTAAAAATGCAATATTATACGGTATCATGCGAAAAGTACTTTTATCACGAGTTCGAGAAACAATTTTTAACACCGACTTTCAACTGTTTGCGACGACTGTCGATTGTTTCCCACCAGATGCCACACGGCAGCAATCGCAAACCGATCAATAAAACGGTCCAAACATTTATATATGTACTTAATGACTGTTTTTGTTTAAGAAATATATAATAATAATAATAATAATAATAATAATCCGAGATACGACAGCCCATGAAGGAACATGACCGACCAACCGGCTGCTGGCCTCACGGCCACATGCCGAAGCAGAGATGGACGATCATCCAACCAGAATGGAGGAAGAAATATATACAAATTAAATAAATTACTTCAACAACTATTTTATCGACATTATATGAAATAATTAAGAATTAAGTTTAATAAAATTATGAAAGAAATCAGATGGTACCAAGGTTTAATCAGGAGACCTTTCATTTTGCAATCCAACGCTCCATCACTGAGCTATAACACCACTTAATTGAAACATATTTAAGTTTCACTATTATAGTGAGAATAGTGGAGATGTCGTGAGAATTATATCTATATTAGCAGGAACGAATGGTGTCTAAAAATAGTGTACGATACAAATGAAGAGTCCACTGCAAGAATGATGGATGTCACTTTCTTGTCGAAAATGAACCAAGACTGTCAATGCATAGCTTAAGACATATAGAATGTACTGTACATAGAGGGTTATATGGCATTAACACTGATAGTCATTGTCCAATAATGATCGGAAAATCTCAGTTAAGCTTTGAGCTCTAAGCATTTCAAACTTTCAATTGTCTCTCCTGCAAAATGTATTCCAAATGACATCCATCATCCTCGCAGTGGACTCTTCAAATGTTAAAAATTATTTCAATTTTGTTCATAAGGACTGACTTACTTCTCACAGAACGAAATGCCAATTTTAACACTTGTAAGCTTGTTATGAAACCCTAACATAAGAAACGGGAATTTTACTTAAAGCAAGTAAAGAGACACAGCTACCGGTCAAAAGTTTTCGATCAGCTATGAAAACAATTATACACTTTATTTCAAAGTACAAACACATCGGAAAAACTAAATAGACCAACAAAGTAAATATTTTCTCTCTCTAGCATTATGATATGATAGAATAATTAAAACGAAATCCCTCTTTGAACCACAAGTCCATAGTTCTGATAGGTGATCGAAAACTTTTGACCGGTAGTGTAGGTTTGAAAGTAACTCCCGAAAATACAAAGTATATGATTATGTCTCATGATCAGAATATAGTACAAAATGGAAATATAAAAATTGGATATTTATCTTTTGAGGAAGTGGAAAAATTCAAGTACCTTGGAGCAACAGTAACAAATATAAATGACACTGGGGAGGAAATTAAACGCAGAATAAATGTGGGGAATGCCTGTTATTCGGTTGAGAAGCTTTTATCATCCAGTCTGCACTCGAAAAAGCTAAACAGCATACAGAACAACCGGAATGGTCGTGAAACTTGGACTCCCACATTGAGAGAGGAACAGAGATTAAGGATGTTCGAGAATAAGGTGCTTAGATAACTATTTGGGGCTAATAAGAGGGACGATGTTACAGCAGAATGGAGAAAGTTACACAACGCATAACTGCACGCAATGTATTCTTTACCTAACATAGTTAGGAAAATTAAATCTAGACGTTGGAGATGAGCAGGTAATATGAATTCAGAAATGCGTATAGATTGCTGGTTGGGAGGCTTGTAGAGAAAAAGTCTTTGAGGAGGCGAGACGTAGATGGGAGGATAATATTGAAATGGATTTTAGAGAATTTGGATATGATGATAGAAAGTGAATTAATCTTGGTCAGAATATGGACCGATGACGGGTTTGCGTGAGGGCGGCAATGAACCTCCGGGTTCTGAAAGGCCCGATCCAGACTAGCGTTACAGCGTCCCATTGATGCGCGGTTTAGAAGTAAATTGTTCTAAGTGACCATTACACACGTGGTTCCCAGGACGCGGCGTCAGGTAAAGACAGACGGCGGTGACGCAGCGTTAATTATCTAGTTGCGTGTTCTGCCAGAACGCGGCGTCACTGCTGGCTGCTGCGTTCTGGCACTTCATTGTTGCCTGTTGTTCAGTACACACTGGACGCGCATCTTTATGACGCTAGTTTGCATCGGGCCGTATGGACAGCGAAATCGACGTAGAATAATGCGTCATTATGACGCTACGTGTGGACGGGTGGACACAGGGACGCAGCGTTAACCAAATAATTGGACGCGCGTCTTTATGACGCTAGTCTGCATCGGGCCTAAGAGTCACATGTAAGTAAGGCCTGTCGTAAATAACCAACTACCGTTGTCTTAAAATTTGTATTAGAAACTAGATTTCACACGTTACTATTTCTTCACAGTATTTAAACCTGATGTTCTGGAGTGCCTTCTCAGATAATTGTGAAGGAATAAATAAATCGAAACGCAGATCGTCAGATATAAGAAATCACGGTAACGCTCCGCCATCACTTTCACACAGTGGTGCACGTACTGATTCGTTTGAACGAGAAGTGATAAACGGTGAAACTCTCTTATGAAACCATATTCGTGCATTGCCAAATTCGAGGCCATTGGCCTAAGGTTGTTTAGCTCCACAGTTATCATCAGAATTACGCAACCTGGTGCATTTGCACCTTACTCAGTACTCTTAGTAGCTACAAAGTTCCTGGCGGCTGTATTCACTACTTTTCGCTCTTCCGAGTTCTGTTTCCGACAGGGTGATGTCAGATATAGCTGACGCATTTCGTCAAAGTTATGTCAAGGATATTTATGAGCAGACTTTGGCAGTTTGGCAAACACAAATAAAGTACTATTCAGGATTAATAAAGCTGTCTTTTAAACATAAACCATACAAGAATTACATAGGTCTAACATGATTTCGTATAAACATTTTATTTTTTATCACGTTATGTTTGGACAGAGTTACGTAAAAATAGACAAACCGACAATTTGAAAAAAAAGAGATATCTGCACAAATCTGGTGATGGCAGGCTAATTCAACTCGGAAAAAATTAAGAATATGATATCTGAATTTATTTATAAGCAAAAATTAGTTTGTTGCATAAAATTAATTAATTAATTTATTTTTCTTTGAAATATTAATTCAACAACTGCTGGTCTCTTATTTGGTATTATTTGTGCTATTTTTTTGTAATGGTCTGAATGTTATAATACTTCTTACATAAAATGTTTATAAAAAACTGATTTATGTCAATGGCCAATATCTCGAAACAGGTTTTTGGCGCTTGGTCTCTTATTGCATAACTCCGTCCATTTATTATTTTACTTATTTATCCAAAGAAATTTAAAGGCTCACATGATATTTAATAAGGCTATTTCGGGAATAGAGTAATAAATAAATAATTAATAAAAGAAAGAAAACCATAATAAACTATTCAGATTAGAATTCCTGGCCTATTCCGGTTTCACAAGTTTTATTTAATTTTGAAATTCTTCTCTCTAGCGTTTTTAGGTTCGTAACTTTTATTTTCCATTAAGTTTATAAGTGTTATTCTAAATGATTCAAACACAAACATACAGTATGTGTAAGCTAATTGTTTCTATATTTTACAATTATATCTGTTATATTATTAACTTCTAGTTCATTTCTTATGTCTACTCTTACTTACAAATGGCTTTTAAGGAACCCGGAGTTCATTGCCGCCCTCACATAAGCCCGCCATCGGTCCCTATCCTGTGCAAGATTAATCCAGTCTCTACCATCATATCCCACCTCACTCAAATCCATTTTAACATTATCCTCCCATCTACGTCTCGGCTTCCCCAAAGGTCTTTTTCCCTCCGGCCTCCCAACTAACACTCTAGGCCTATATGAATTTCTGGATTCGCCCATATGTGCTACATGCCCTGCCGATCTCAAACGTTTGGATTTAATGTTCCTAATTATGTCAGGTGAAGAATACAATGCGTGTAGTTCTGCGTTGTGTAACTTTCTCCATTCTCTTGTAACTTCATCACTCTTATCCCCAAATATTTTCTTGTGTCTACTCTACATTTCTTTTGTAAGCCAACATGGTGTATCCTGCTAAAGGTCGAAGTAATCTCATCTCTGTTGCTTCTATTTGTTGAAATTTTTTTCAGGTTAATTGTCCATATTTTAGACTTATGTGCTGGCACTGGAATAACAATAACCTCATAACATTTTAAATTGTTCCAGGACGCACATTTTAAACAGTGTTATTTTAAGATTGTCTACTAATTGCTTAAATTTAATTAAAAGGTGGCATTGCACCTTTAAGTACTTTTAAGTAGTCTACTGAAAAATCAGTGAAATTCTGTGTGTTTTTCCTCAGCAATTAATAAATGTATAAACTTGAAATTCTATATAATATGCTGAATATACACTACTCTTTCAATAGTACACTATTTTCACATTTAGTGAAATTATTACTGTTACGTGTTATTAGAAACACAAAATGGAGTACGTAACTTTTTGTTTATTTAAACAGTTTGCCTAATAACGCAATGAGTTTTTAAGATATTGCAGTGAACATTTGCATGGAATTGTATTTTATACTTGTGAACTATTATAACTATTGGTTTAATTAATTAAAATATATATTTTTGATCTAATACAATTTGAAAAAAATTTAAAATATAAATTAAAATGAAAAATATTTGTATTAAAGCTCTTTTAAATATTCTAGGTCATAATCTTCATATGGAATTCAGGAATAACTAGAAAAAAAAAGAATCACACAGAAATATTGATATATTTGTGGAAATTATCAGGGAAACGGCATTTAAATGGACAAAATGCAGCTGCCATTTTGAATTGCTAATTATTATTCGTAATGACAATAGTTGTTATACTAAACATGAAAATAGTATACAGTTACAGAAATAGAATATAGCCTACTGAGCATATGAAATTTCAAGGTTAGAGATTTATTCATTGATGAAAAAAAAATTGAATTTCACCAATTTTTTAGTACTTCAAGATGTATTTATTTATTTTATTTGGTAGAGATAAGGCCATCAGGCCTTCTCTTCCCCTCTAATAGGGGATTACAACTACAATATTAAGAATACAATTACAATTATAATTACAATTAATATTAAATTTACAAATACAATAAAAATCAAAGTACTAAAAGATTAACTGATTAATAAAAGCTAGACAGTTTATTGTAAAAGGTGCATGTCCCCCTTGAGTTATTTGCTATATCATTACAGTAATTTTCATGTATTGGTAAGACTCCTATGCGTCCTAAATAATTAAAACTTGAGATTTGCTCAATTACTTTTTCTTCTATTTCAATGTTTGCTCTTTCATGTGAGGTGCGTGCTTTATTAGCAGAAATTTTTAAGACTATTTTTTGCTGTATCGTATAATTTAAATACTTCCTTTTGTACGAAACTCCCATTGACTTATCGTGCTTTAAAAGAACATAAATGACAACGAATGATTAATTTTTGGACCAAATTCGTCGTAAAATAAATGTTTTAACTGAAACTGGATGATGATGATGATGATGATGATAGTCGTTAATGTTAACATAATTTTGTATAATTTTTAAATGTACTTAAGACAGGAGCTTATCTTAAGAATATTTTCATATTATATTTGAATGAACTAATTGGACGGAGTTACGCAATAACAGATCAACCGACAATTTAAAAAAAAAGATATTTGTACAAATCTGTTGATGGCAGGCTAATTTAACTCGAAAAAAATCAAGAATCCGATATCTGAATTTTGCTACTATTTATATGCAAAAATTAATTTATTGCATAAAATTCATTTATTTATTTTGCTGTGAAATATTAATTCAACTGCTGGTCTCTTATTAAAAATCGGTTAGTCTTTTTCAGTATTATTTGTGCTATTTTTTTGTAATAGTATGAATTTTATAATACTTCTTGCATAAAATATTTTATAAAAGAAACAGATTTATTTCAATGGCCAATATCTCGAAACAGGTTTTTGTCGCTTGAATCACTATTGCTAATCACCGTCCAATTGGCGAAGAAAAATTCTGTGACTATTTTCAACAGAATAATGAAGTGCAAAATGTCAGTTATTCTATGAATGTGTTGGAACGTTTTATAACCTGATAATAAACAGCCATTTATGTCCACTTCAAACACGACATCTTCAATCACGTGTTTTTTGCTATTGGCACATACAAGCACGTGATGAGTTAGTAGTCTACAGCGTGTCGCATAGTTAATTCAAGAGATAGGAGATAATATGTGCGACAGGATATAGGAAATTTCCGACAGCCATAAATGTAGGCTTTTAATTAAAATAGATTCCTCTGGTGTCTGGGACCGTATATCTTATTTCTGAAGCTTCCTGGAATTTTTAATGATTCATATTCCTACTCGATCAATGGAAAATCTGTTAATTTTAAGAACTAAAGTAATCCTTTCACCGCTATAGCAAATAGCAGCCGTGAGAGATGGCCAACGCATCCATATACAGTGGCCACAGGATATCTCCGAGCCTGAAAACTATCATAAAAACTATTTCGATTCCTGAAAGCGGGTTTGCGGGAAAAAGGGAAGGATGTGGCGACATTATCGGTATAAAAACATCAGCTCACTGTCACTGTGGGAATTATATACTTCACTGAGATAGAGAAATAACATAGTAGCCTAGCAAGTAATCGATGTTTTCATTATTAACATACACACTTAACAATCCGTATTACAGAACCATTTGTTTATTTCTCCTTATCTCGCTCTCCTTTCTCTGTGACGTAGGCCAAGCTAGGAGTTGACGGGATAGTTTGAAGACATCACGGACATTAATCTTCTACAAACATTTACAAAACGCAAGTTATTCTTCAGTAATTTATTTTAGAAGAAGAATTTTGAATATTCAACCATGTGTTGACTTAAAATCTCCGATGTTTCAGAATGTTGTGTAGATTTCATAGTCAGGTTCGTATTTCTTGAGACCTGAACTGTATACGGTGCTCCGTCGATATAGGAGAAAGTCAGTGTTTACCTACTTAGCTAGAACAAGCGGAGCAAGTTCCCTGCAATCGGCAAGCATCGAGTTTAGGTGGAACCAATACCATAGTCTCGTCTGGGTACAGCACGAAAGTCGATGAATATTATGGAGAGGAAAACATCGATCATATGGGAATGGACATTTAAGAGATGTTAATTCATTACAAAAACTGTATCTGATACAAGGTTAATACAAATTAATGTTATTTCCTAGAATATTTATCTATCTATAAAATAAATAAATAAATAAATAAATAAATAAATAAATAAATAAATAAATAAATAAATAAATAAATAAATAAATAAATAAATAAATAAATAAATAAATAAATAAATAAATAGGTAGATAGATTAGATTACATTAGAATAGATAGACAGATAGATAGATAGATAGATAGATAGATAGATAGATAGATAGATAGATAGATAGATAGATAGATAGAGACAGACAGACAGACAGACAGACAGACAGACAGACAGATAGATAGATAGATAGATAGATAGATAGATAGATAGATAGATAGATAGATAGATAGATAGATAGATAGATAGATAGATAGATAGATAGATAGATAGATAGATAGATAGATATCTCCAGCAGTATCCTTAATATTTGCGCCGTCTTCTAGGCGTTGAATAATGTTTACTTTGTCAGAAATACTCATACGTGAACGTTTTGTGACATGATGCGGGGGCTTGGATTCTCACCACAACATACCACGTTGTACTGTTTTCTGCTTTCTTTAGATTCAAACATATTCTACTAAATCGACGGAGCAGTGTACTGTATTTGGTACGTTACATCCGGATCAATTGTAAGGTATAGCGAATCCAACAGACTGGGAAACCTTTCAGTTTTTAGGTAGTACGAACTTGAGTGTAGAACCTGAAGCAGTTTTGGAAGTATCCAAGATATTAAATTTGAACACAGAATTGAAAACCAAATATTCTTTTTCTGGGTACAGCACTGTAAAAGCCTAAAAAGGTCATAACTCTGTTTCACTCCTTGAAATATGTTTTCATGTATGTACATACAGGGCTTTCATTTCAGAACTTCCCAGTCTAAATAGCTAATTATTTAAATTGAATTCAATAAAAAAAACATGTCAATTGGATATTGAGGGGGAGGTCTGAAACCAAACTTAATTGCATTTTAGATTTCGCCCCCCACCCCAGACAACCCCACTTTGAAATTCCAAACGACACCCCTATATTTTTATACTTACATCTGAAAGAGCATTCAATTGTTTATACATCTCATTCGTTTTCGGGTCTTTTGTTTCCTATCGTCGTCTGGCAACCTGGATTGTTATTTTTAGTAGGTTATTTTACGACGCTTTATCAACATCTGAGGTTATTTAGCGTCTGAATGAGGTGAAGGTGATAATGTCGGTGAAATGAGTCCGGGGTCCAAGGATTGTTGTTATTGTTGATTGGAGCTGAAGAGAGAATAAAGCTACAAAAACTTATTGAGCATTTCATGCAATAGTTGTGTTTGTGTATTAAATTATTTTAAAATGGTGTGTACTCTTCAAGAGAGAACAGAAATCATCCTTATTGATTAAATTTAGGAAATTACACAAAATAATCTGTACTTTCATCTTATAATCAACTGAAAAACAAATAAATGAGGTGTATAAATAATTGGATGCTCTTTGATATGTAAGTATAAAAATATAAGGGTGCCATTTGAAATTTAAAGGTCGGGTGGCTGGGGGTAGGGGGTGAAACCTAAAATTCAATTAAGCCTGGTTTCATTCTTCCCCCTTAATATTTAAATTGACGTGTTTTTTGTTTAACCCCTTCAGACCCGAATTTATATTAAAAAAAACTGGTCACATAATCATTCTGGGGATCCAAAAATCCCAAATAAAGTCTTCGCAGCAAATCAAAACTTGGGGGAAATTTTAACCCCTGGGGCCCCAAAATTTTAAATTTTATTTTTAATTCAGGTATAGAAATGTTTAAAAAATAATACTCCCCATTTCTATAACACTGAATTTTTCATAATAGTTAAAAGTATCGAAGACATTCCAAAAAAGAAAAAAGAAACACTATAATGTACATCAGGCCTGAAGGGGTTAAATTGAATTCAATTTAAATAATTAGTTATTTAGACTGGGAAGTTTCGAATGAAAGACCTATATATCTTCAACATATAACACGCACCTTATCTGGGAGCTGAGAGTCAGCTGGAAATACGTAAGCAGAGACAGTTCGGAAGCCAGCCTGCGAACCAGAACGTGAACTGTTTGTAAATTGAGTACTTACTACTTGCCTCGGTGACTGTCCGACGTGTATTTCTCAATGCCCACACGTTTCTGTGAATTGACTCCTATTAACATGGTTACAGCTCACTATCGTACTTGACGAATGCAAGACTGCAGTTGCCAAGTTCTTTACGCCCTGCATAATGGCCTTTGACAAACCAGCAGATAAACCAGGAAGAGTTGTCGCTTGCAACAACTTGCGAGGAAGTAATACGAAACTGATAAGTTAAGTGATAACTTATCTTTAGTCGCTGTAGTAGATACAATAAATTAAGTCGCCTGTTCAATGATCCCAGGTTTACGTTATCTACAAGATGTTCAAGTTCAGTCTGTGGGTTGCGAATCATCTGCCTGTAATCACAGTGGCGCTGCTGATGTGCTTACGTACATTGTGTAGTCGCCGCGGTGACTTAGTTCCCTAGCGGCAAGCTTTGTGTTGCATACATCCTTTTTAGACGCATCGATACTTGCAATGTCAAGCGGTCTTGTCACTTTTTGTTATAAAGATTATCTTTAGTTTTAAAGAGAATATAAACCTACTATTATACAATTAATTACAGATAGTCTATCAATTAACCCTACATTGACTGATTTCTATCACCACCATCCACAGTGAATACAATTTTAAGCTATAAGATATTAATAATTTTTTAGTAGTCATCAGTCAAGTCGAGATATTACAAAGGTGTTTTATACTCCACGTGGCGTTAACATGCACATGCCAATTGAAAATTCTAACACATCTTTGGTAGATAATATGAGGTGCTGACAACAAGAGTGGACCAAGTCCACCAGTGATCAGTTTGTGGATTAATACAATCTCGGATGAAGAAAACTTAGATTTATTCATTGCCATAACAAACAAAGTCCATAATTCATTTGTTACTCCACAGAGGGCAGCATTTCCTATGGAAGATGAAGGTTGCTAAGCGTGAGCCAGGATCTTTAAGACTCAATATCTCAGAACTATTCCAGATGGACTTGGTACACTATGGTTGTGAACCCCTCATATGTGTTACCGCTTCTCGTGAAGTGGTGTCTGACAAAGCCTAACCAGTAAACAAACTCTAATCTTATCCCTTTAAAGGAAAGCAGCAGCTGGACGAAATTATGCAAAAGGGATTTAACCCATAGAGAGTAGGAACTGATATATTTAAATTGAAAGTTTTCTTTTTATATATATAAAATTAATGTACCAAAATTTAAAGTAGATTTATTTTTCTACAGCCGTATCAGGAGATACGTTGCATGATTTTCGTAAAAAGAAAATGATTCTTCCCCTGCTTTCTGGTAACATTATCTAAATCACGATTTTTTGGGTTGCTCCCTAGATCATATATGTAACAGATAACTCATCGCTATGTTAAAATCGGTAGCACTTTGAAGAGAACAACCTCCAGAATCGCCACCCGTCTGCCATAAACGAACACGAGACGGCAGTACAGTCGCTAATGTAAGTCAAATGGGAATTATGACGTGACTCCTTATGTAACAACTAGATGGCAGTGTAGTAAACCTGACAAAGTTGTTAACCTCAAAGCCTATAAGGCCGACCTATCTGGGTATATATGATCTAGGGTTGCTGTTACAAATCTAAGTATTACTGAAAATGCCACGCAGTGATCTGCACTGATTATGCAAACTAATGACCATTTTGACATGAAATAGTTACTTACTGGTATGAGAAATAAATCCCAATGCTTATTGCGCAATTATTTTCGCAGAATTCTTGAATTTTATTTTTACTTGTGCAAAAATGACGATATTTTCTCTTCATTTTAGTGTAAATTCTTCAGATTCTTCATAGCACAATTTGGTAATATATTTGTTACATATATTTTCAAAAGAAGGAAGTTAAATAAAATTTTATTTTTCAATATGTTGAACGTCTTTTGCACTTATGTACAGGTGATTTATAAAGTTCGACGCCAACTTGGGTAGCTTATTCATCTGGTAATATCCAATCCCTGATCATCTAGACCAGTGGTCGTCAGCACTCGCTGAAATGTGCAAAGGGTAAGCGGAGCCGTCCCGTGTGCACTGTAGTGCAGCAGGAAGAGGTAGAGAGCATACCCGCTAGCAGCTACGAGTGCACCATGGTGCACTGTGTTCTCCGCTAACCCCAGGGTGCTCTGTGCTGACGACCGCTGATCTAGACCATCAACCCGCCACGCAGGCTTTCCAGGTTCGAGTTCCAGTCAGTTTTGGTATTTTTCATTGAAACATCCATACCGGTAGTGACACTTGTGGCGAAAGGTCACAGTTGGGGGTTTCCCTGGAGTTCTCCCGTTTCCCCAATACAGACATCGACGTCATTCCGTCAACATCTTCATATTTCATTAAAATTTCTCCGATTACTGGTTGGCAATGCGCGAAGGTTATTGCAGAAGACATGTGGGGTTTACTATGGATACGTATCGAGCTTTAGCGTATTCAGCGGTGTGAGAGAATGCTTCTAGCATATAATATGCTAATGTATGCAGACACGTCCGTGCAAAAGCAGTAGACTCATCGTCGTATTCAGAAAGAAAGTAATTTTCAGTGATAAAGTTCGTAAGAGTTCCGACTTAAAATTATTACGCATTGGTTTGTCATTTTGAGAAGTGTATCTTTTGAACCAGGCTTCTGTAGGTCAACTAAGTTTTGGTTACCCACGAAAGGAAAACCAGCCTCTGTTATCGTTACAGTGCCACATAATCCACCCAAAAACAATCACACTGCTACGTATAGCCGATTGTCAATATGCTAGCAGCGATTTCAATCACAATGTTGGTCTTCAATTGTCTCTGCGTAAGTAGCCTTATCAAATGTATCCTGACCAGACACTGGCGCGCTTTACGATCAGCAGCTTGGGACGCTCGATTCACACTAGCGTGCCCAGCTGTATCGCAGCGGGAGTAAAGTTATTGAAAATCTATAACTATAACACAATACCTTACCTGGCTCAAACACTATATATTATACAGATAAAATAGAGATAATAGATAAAGTCAATGCGAAAAACCTTTGTCAAATAAGTTTTTTGATATGTTTAATAGTTTTGAGAATATGAAATTCAACGTGTTGCAACACTGCAAAGAGTACCAGTGCTCCTTGAGATCATTGCTCCGTAGTGGGGATGAGTAACTCCTCTCTTCAAGACTTACGAGAGGGGAATGTAAACAAAAGTCTCATCAGATACGTTTCGATCAAATTACTGTAGATCAGGCCGTCAGGCCTTCTCTGCCCCTCTACCAGGAGATTCCAACTATAATATGAAGAATAAAATTACAATTTCATACCGTGAAACTTATTTAACATTCACAGCATCTGTTTATTTCTTTGCTTTTTCCGTAATTACAAAATAGTAAAAAATATATACATTCTTGTAAAATAAAACCATTTCAACTAAAGATTCCTTTATATTTGTGTAAACTCATATACCATTGTTACGAATACATATTCTCTAACTCAGTCTCTATTTAAGTTAATATCTGTGAATAAATTAAAGATAAATTTGAAAAATAAATTAAGTTTACAGTAACGTTAAGTAATGTGTTAAGTGATACGAACGTAAAGTAATTTGATCGAAACATATTTGATGAGACGCTTTTGTTTACATTCTCTTTTTGCAAGTTTTGCGGAGTGGATGATTACAGACGCACGTATATGTAGAGAATACAGAAATATGAAATTATAAGTGTAGAGTACAAATAGAAAAATACAGATATGGAGAGAAATATAGAATAATTGTGATTATATACTATGTATGTAGGAAAAATAAACATGGACATAAAATGGAATGTTTTGTTGTCTCTCAGATTCTAGTCTAAATGTTGTCTGTAACTCAACATATGAAACTGACAATATGAGCTAAAACCTATAAAGCGAACAATTAATTGTAACATGAAGTATAATTGCTCCTGTGCATCAGTTTCTATTTATTGTAATTTCAGTAAATTGTATTAATAAACAATTAACTTTGCAGTCTTGTTATACTAATGAATTCACAAAGCTATTCTACTGAGAACTCTTCTCACAAAAAATAATAATAAACCCACTTAAATATTGTAATATTTACACGGTGCAAGTCATTAGAGACTATCATATGAAATGTATATGTACATCATCACAGTTTCCAACAAATTATATTATCTTTTTACTGTAGTAGCATTTAAAGAGGATCACCATATACACTTTGAGCGGTATCTGCAAAATATAACTTAAAAATAGTATATGTACGAATAAGAGAAAGAAGAAGAGTTTTAAAGAGGAATGTCACATTGTATGGTACCGGCACTTTAATCAATAAAATTAAATCATCATCACCATCACAATCATCATATTTTTCTACGTTAAGATTAATTTTTTTGGTCTTATAGAATTATCTGTTATATTATTGGTTAATAATGGAGAAAAATTCGCTCGGTGCTGTGGATTTAGCCTTGTCGTAGCTCAGTGGTCAGAGCACCTAGTACGTGGAACTGGAGGTCCTGGGTTCGATCCCTGGCGCTGTAGCGAATTTTTCTACATTAATAACCAATCATATTTTTCACATCCTTTTCCAATTATTCTGCCTTTAGAAAATCTCGTATCTACTTGAACTAGGATTATGAACAAACATTTGATATTCAGAACTAGTGTAACGTCCTGTCTATGTGGTCAGCATAACGGAATCAGCGCTTACGATAACGTACAATAAACACAAGAAATATATTCGATACCTGGGGGAATTTTCTGAAGATTGTGATATATAACTAAAAGTGCGTCCACTTGTGTAGAAAGATATTATTCACGAGCATATTTCATTTCTTTAACTTTAGCCATACCAAGATCAAGTGTTCGAGAAGTTTATAACATGGATTTAAGAAACAGGAAATTATATAATACAATATTTGTTGTTTTTTGTACCATCATAGATAAATAATACAGCTTGGAGTGAAATATTCTACTAAAGGGGACTAAGTTGTAAAAAATATTTTACGTTTGAACTCTTTTGGCGCGAACAGCCCACAGAGGGCTAAGCCGAATTGTCGACAGATCTTACGTCCCCATGCCTCAGCAGAGGTGACTAATCATCCAACCAGAACGAAGATGTCGTATGGTCAGCACGATGATCTTCCAAGCAGTTAAAGCTGGCTTTCATAACCGGATTTCGCTACCTAAAGCAGCTATCCAAATTCATCACGATGCTGGATGGTCACCGGTCCCATTGTATACTGGACGAAATTCATAAGAGAATTCCTAGCAAACATTCCATAACGCGAGTTCTAGCCTTATCTATGAAACGGCGCGGGACCTTGGTTGAGCTAAAAGGCTCTAGTGATTTCTTTGCGAATTTCTCCTCGTATGTTTGAAATTTTAATAAGTACAATTGGACGTAAAAAAACAAATAAATAAAATAAATAAACAAGTAAATAAATAAATAAATAAATAAATAAATAAATAAATAAATAAATAAATAAATAAATAAATAAATGTAAAATAGACAAATAAAATAAATAAATAAATAAATAAATAAATGGAAGATTAAATAAGTAATTAATTTAATATCTATATATGAATTTCGTAAATAAATAAATAAATAAATAAATAAATAAATAAATAAATAACTAAATAAATAAATAACGAATTAGGCTAAACAAATAACGATATATAGGCCTACATAAATCGCAAAAAATATTTTAATGTGAGGTCTATAGGTTGTACCTTCGACACTTATAAGTAGTTCCTGATTCATATACATCTCTTGTGGACCATCGTTCGAATGCATTTTCCTCTCTTTTCACGGAGAAAGGGTCCGAAAGCTTATACCGAACTCCAATAGTTGATTGTTGAAATTCGTAGGACCGCATTTCCGTAAGTATCGTGATTCACTAATTTGTTGCCATCTATCGATCTTACACAACACTCAGTTCCACATTTAACGCTGTTCCCTTGTCCTAAGAGATTTTCAACTCCCTCAGTACAATGCCATGTGTGAGAAGGTAATGTTACTACGGTCTGCTGTATCTTTTTCATCTGAAATTGTCGAATAATGGTAAATGAAGTTAAAATTAATGTCGGTGAAATGAAACCAAGCGTCGAACGTTGAAAATTTTCGAGCTTTTGTTTGAAATTGGTTGAAGACAAACCAAGGAAAAACCCCAATCAAGCAACCTAGATTTGAACCCGTGCTCACTACTTCGTAGTCAGACATGCTGGCCCTTATTCCCTAACGGTGGACTTGAATTTATTTGTGTTATTACACTTAAATTATTGTACAAGCTAATTGTAGACACTTTTTCTTTTACTATTTCTGAATTTATTTTTGATGTCCATAGACCGATGAAACAGGGTAAATTTTATACCAGTCAAATAATTGCATAACAGTTCGACTGTTGTTACAGTCCATGATGATAAAATAACTATACACTAACAACAACTTTTGTGTTCTGTCAGCTTGCGCATATTGAAATAGTCTGATTCAACCAGGTCATAAAAATGGATAATAATCAATGATCGACAGTAATCGGTATAAATATGATACTGTTTGTTACTGTACACGCACAGTTGGAGAAGTTAATACATTTTGCTAACGTTAATGAACTCGTGATTTTACTAATAAACGTCGAAAAACGCTCATGTACATGAATTATCCAAAATTAACGAAAATTTTCCGGTGTAGACACACTCTTGTTCCAAAAGGCGATGTTTAGGAGCTATCTTACAAAGCATGACAAAAATAAAGAGAACACGATTAAAAGTTGTAATACACATAAGCTTACATGACACGATGTGGTAAAGGAATACAGACCAGAAATTTGAACATTATCAGCGGCACAAAAAAAAAAAACACTAAGATTTATTACAAAGTATAAAATAGGAGGCCTACTGACTATCCACATAATTCAAGTAGATAAAACGATAAGAACTGTAATTTATTTTCTACGGAACTCAAGAGTTCTCGAGAAGTTTAGTGTTTAGTCCATACATTTTACATTTTTGGACGGATATATATGGAAAGACTCCGATCTCCGATGGCCATTACGACGATGGATCTTCATAGAAAACAACACAGGACATCACACTAACAAGTGGAAAAACATCTATATTAGAGGCGGGATTCGAATGCAAGACTGTGACTTTAACATAACGTCAAAAGTGTCTCTTCATTTTTGACTAGGTTACGGGCTGATAATAATGAAGTCATCACTTAATTTAGATCTCTACATATTTATCACACATGTCCATCCAACTGGCCAAATGAAAATCCATCCATCCATCCATCCATTCTCTCAACCCACTACCTAACCATCCACTCACCCAAGCAACCATCTATCCACTCACCCAACCAATTATCCACTCACCCAACAATTATTCAATCACCTAACCAATTATCCACTCACCCAACCAATTAACCACTCACCTAACAATTACCCACTCACCCAACCAATTATCCACTCACCCAACAATTATTCTATCACCCAACCAATTATCCACTCACCCAACTAATTATCCACTCACCCAACAAATATCCACCCACCTAACAATTATCCACTCACCCAACAATTATCCACTAACTCAATAAATTATCCACTCACCCAACAATTATCCATTCACTCAACCAACCATCCATCCCCTTACCCAACCAACCACCCACTCACTCAACCAAATCATTCACTCACACATCAAATCATTCCACTCACCCAAAAAACCACTCACGCACCCAAAAAATCACCCACTCACCCAACGAACCATCCACCCACTCACTCAACCATCCATCCATCCATCCATCCATCCATCCATCCATCCATCCATCCATCCATCCATCCATCCATCCATCCATCCATCCATCCGTCCATCCATCCACTCACCCAACCAACCAACAACCAACCCAATTCAACCAACCGGACAACCTACCTACAGGCGAACCGACCAACATCATCCGTTTACATAGCCTACTAAATCATCCATCCATCCATCCATCCATCCATCCATCCATCCATCCATCCAGTCGGCCTGGTTGGCGCAGTTGATATCGCGCTAGCCTTCTATGCCCGAGGTTGCGGGTTCGATCCCGGACCAGGTTGATGGCATTTAAGTGCGCTTAATTGCAACAGGCTCATGTCAGTAGATTTACTGGCATGTAAAAGAACTCCTGCGGGACAAAATTCCAGAACACCGGCGACGCTGATATAACCACGAGCGTCGTTAAATAAAACATAACATTTAACATTCCATCCATCCATCCATCCCCTCAACCAACAATTCCCCTATGCTCAACTAACCACTCACCCAAGAAATCAATGTCTATCCATCTAGTCATATGCTGGTATACATTTTTACATTCGTCATCTATCCACCCATCCATACATCCATCCATTACTCATTTATCCTTCCTTCCATTCATACTCCATTAATCCATCAGTCCACTCATCTGTCTGTTCGTCCATCCAAAAATTCACATTTATTTTTTTAATTTTCTTAGGAGTTAATTACATTTGAAGTCCAGTATAAATTTATCAAGTTACAAAATAAATTAGCTAATAAAAGTAAAATATTTAGTTAGAGAGGCGATGGAAATATCACTCCTGATTAACAGAGGGCGGCAGTCTCTCTCTATAGACTTGGCCGTAACCTTGGACGGGTCGCATATTTAAGTTTTAATAGCACTAAAATCCAGAGATCTGCTTAGTGGCGTCCAATAAAATTTCGACTCCGTGTAATTAAATGAACGCAATCATCACACACCAAGCGAATTTTACGAGGCAAGGTCTACTCAAAGAGAGCGCAGGACGTCTGGAAGTAGGGTTTGCAACCGCCAACTTACGAAGTTTAGCAGTCCTCCTCTGAAGTATTTCCATAATCCCAGGGAGTAGGCTACACAAGCCGAAGTCTACTCGGAACTCAAGCACAGACGTCAAGTCCAGGCGGAGACTTAAACCTCATAAATCCTCAATTATTTGCCATAACAAACACTCTTCACAACAGGAATGCATTGTCCTGCGGTTCAGAGGAACGTACAAGAGTACAGACGGACATACGAAGACGTATACGGATACACAGATCGATAGAGATAGGCAGAGACAAAGACAAATAATTATAACTGACCGATAGACAGGCAGACAGATGACTAGATAGGATAGATGTGATAGATCGTATTATACAGAGATAGATAGATAGATAGATAGATAGATAGATAGATAGATAGATAGATAGATAGATAGATAGATAGATAGATAGATAGATAGATAGATAGATAGATAGATAGATAGATAGATAGACAGACAGATAATAATAATAATAATAATAATAATAATAATAATGGTTAATTTAACGACGCTCGCAACTGCAGAGGTTATATCAGCGTCGCCGATGTGCCGGAAATTTTGTCCTGTAGGAGCTCTTTTACATGCCAGTAAATCTACTGACATGAGCCTGTCGCATTTAAACACACTTAAATGCCACCGACCTCAACCGGGATCAAACCCGCAACCTCGAGCATAGAAGGCCAGCGCTATACCAACTACGCTACTGAGGGCGACTAGATAGATAGATAGATAGATAGATAGATAGATAGATAGATAGATAGATAGATAGATAGATAGATAGATAGATCCACCGGCGTGGCTCAGTCGGTTAAGGCGCTTGCCTGCCGGTCCGAAGTAGCGCTCGGGCGCGGGTTCGATTCCCGCTTGGGCTGATTATCTGGTTGTGTTTTCTCCGAGGTTTTCCCAACCTAAAGTGAATGCCAGGTAATCTATGGCGAATCCTCGGCCTCATCTAGCCAAATACCATCTCGCTATCACCAATCTCATAGACGCTAAATCACCTAGTAGTTGATACAGCGTCGTTAAATAACCAAATAAAAAATATATCTAGATAGATTAGGCAAACAAGCGGATAAACGGACTGACGGACGGACGGACAGACAGACAGATAGGTAGGTAGATAGACACAGACAGAAGGAAATTAGATAGACAGACAAATAGATAGTGGCAGATAGACAGACAGATTAATAGAAACTGGAAGGGAGATGGTTTCAGAAAATGATATTTTCAAATTGACAACAAACATAGGCCTACAATGTTAATGAACAACTACTAAAACTTGGAATGAAAATAACTTAATTTTCTTAAAGACAAGCTGTTAATACTTTTCCAGAAACTTAACTGGGATGAACAAGACTTGACACAGCAGAAGTGTTCAGCATGCAGAATCTTGAGCGTAAGTCTGATAGAATTTCCTATTTTAGTGGGTTCTTTGAAAGAGGTGGGTACAACTGCTCTATTTACAAGATCTGGATCAAGGGCGATGAACTAACGCCCTTTAATGACGGGGAACTCCATGTGATTATCTCAACATAATACGAAGGTCAATGTTCTGGGTTAATGCCGCCGATCCAAGGCCTGAACTGCAGAAATTTTTGCTAATGCAGATCCGGTATTGCTCATATCTTTATCGAACGTGACATGTTTTACTTGGACGATTGGTACATACAATGACTAGAGTTCCTGTATTGTAAAGAGTATGTATTATAAACTTGATTCTATGTAACAGTTGAAGCGCTTCGTGTGAAAGTGGCGCAACTGTAAGGGTTTGTTATGAGAGAAACGGAATTTAATTTCTGTATAAATTGAAATAAAGCAGTAGGAAATCTGCTGAAGAAGACGATGCATTATGTCGAAACTAGTCATTAAGGTAAAATTATTTATAATAATCTCAGACGTGGAATGAATATTTATTAGAACTATTTCGTGAATAAAATAAAAATGCAAATAATATATCCCTAAAATTCGCTTACAAAATGTTAATAATTGTATATTTTTGAATAATTAACCTATTCAGACATTGTGAAGTTGAAATAGATGAATTGAAATAGATGAACATCGATTACTGCACTAAAGAAATAGGATGTTATTTAAGAGAAATATTAGTAGTAGAAATAAGACAAGTGATAGATGTAGCACGAGTAAGAGGAATATTAGTAATAAGATTAAGAGAAATGGCAGAGATAGCATGAATAAGAGGATTATTACTAGTAGGAGTAAGAGAAATAGCAACTGTACCACGATTAAGAAGAATATTATTAGTAGGAGTAAGAGAAAAGTCAGATATACCACGAGTAAAATATGTTAGTAGCGGGAGTAAAAACAATTGTAGAAGTATGAGGAGTAAGAGAAACTGTAGAAGTAGCAGGAGCAAGAGAAATTTGTAAAAGTAGCAGAACCATATAAAATTGTAGCAGTAGCAGGAGCAAGAGAAATTTGTAAAAGTAGCAGGACCAAAGACAAATGTAGAAGTAGCAGGAGCAAGAGAAATTTGTAAAAGTAGCAGGACCAAAGAAAAATGTAGAAGAAGCAGGAGCAAGAGAAATTTGTAAAAGTAGCAGGACCAAAGAAAAATGTACTAGTAGCAGGAGGAAGAGAAATTTGTAAAAGTAGCAGAACCAAAGAAAAATGTAGAAGTAGCAGGAGTAAGAGAAATTTGTAAAAGTAGCAGGACCAAAGAAAAATGTAGAAGTAGCAGGAGCAAGAGAAATTTGTAAAAGTATCAGGACCAAAGAAAAATGTAGAAGTAGCAGGAGCAAGAGAAATTTGTAAAAGTAGCAGGACCAAAGAAAATGTAGAAGTAGCAGGAGCAAGAGAAATTTGTAAAAGTATCAGGACCAAAGAAAAATGTAGAAGTAGCAGGAGCAAGAGAAATTTGTAAAAGTAGCAGGACCAAAGAAAATGTAGAAGTAGCAGGAGTAAGAGAAATTTGTAAAAGTAGCAGGACCAAAGAAAAATGTAGAAGTAGCAGGAGCAAGAGAAATTTGTAAAAGTAGAAAGAAAATTGTAGAAGTAGCAGGAGCAAGAGAAATTTGTAAAAGTAGCAGGACCAAAGAAAATGAAGAAGTAGCAGGAGCAAGAGAAATTTATAAAAGTATCATGACCAAAGAAAAATGTAGAAGTAGCAGGAGTAAAAGGAATTGTAATAGTAGAAGTTAGAGAAATTGGAGAAACACGGGAGTAAGACGAATTGTAGAAGCAGGAAAAGTGAGAGGGATAGAGAAAGAGAAGATATAAAAGAAGTAGAAAAAAAGAGAGAAAATAAGAGGGATAGACGAAGGAAGTGAGGATAACAGAAATTGGAGGAGCATTAAGAAGAGAAGAGTAAAGTAGAAAATAAAAAAAGATGTAAGAGGAGTAGAATGATGAAGATTAGGAGCAGTAAGTGAAGAAGAAACGGTAAAAGATAACAAGTAGAAAGAAAAGGACAGAAGAGATGGAAGAGGATAAGAATGGATAGATATGTAGAGGAGAGGAGAAGTGAAGAAAGAGAAGAAGGGAGGAAAGAAGGTATAAAATGAGAAAACTGAGGAGAAGGAAAGGATGACAAATTGGGGAGAACACTAGTGAGGAGAAAAGCGGAAGACGAAGTGGAAAAAAGGATGAAGATTGGAAGAAGAAATAGTAAGAAGCGAAGAAAGGTAGAAGTTCTCGACACTCGTTAAATAAATATTTCAAATAACCGCCTTCAGACTCGTTCTGCTAGCAAACTAACTTTGCTTTCTCGCTATGCTGGAAGTCTTATAACTCAGATAAAAATCTCCCCTCCCCTACTAGTAATTTTCTAACCTATCGCTTAACGAACCCCTTCCAACCGTTTTATTTATATACTTTCCACATATAGCGGTGATATTAGTTTAAGTGCTTGTTGTAAACAAGTGAGAGGTTTGCAAGTATATGAATACGTATAAAAATATTTTAAACTTGCTGCGTGTAATAAACTTACTGCGTGCAATAAAATTCCGCGTTCCTTCACCTCTATCTCTCAGAAGACTATCTTAATGACTTCTGAGCAGCTTTCACTACATGTTTTTCTTTATTGCTGATTAGTGTTGCTATTCTGTTACACTAAGGTCCCTCTGCTTACTATAAAGAATTTTCGCACCTTGTCTTTTGATAAACGGTTAACTCTATGTTGACGTTATTGTTGAAAGAGCCAATCAGAGCCACGCAACTCACGTTATTGCAACGCTAGGTGGATAACGTGGACGTGAACGAAGTTTACCATAGGCCTAATTCGGTATTAAAATATACTTGTCGTTTGAGATTTACCACTGTGGACGATATTCATCTACTTAGAACAGATCAAGATGGATAAATTCAGACCGAACTGAGATTAATTCATACAAATACACAAACATTCTCTGTATATTAATATTGACTATTACACTCTTACTACGTCATACTACTTTTGACCAATAAAACGGTACGAAAGGACGTATTTCAACCAATCATGGCTGCTTATCGCACTATTTTATCGCGTCCCTAGCATTTGTTTAATTTTATCGCGTCCCTAGCATTTGTTTCTTTGTTTGCCAACATTTGAAACTGCGCTGGTCTGGACGTAAAATATATATATATATATATATATATATATATATATATAATTGTGGTTTGTAATTTTATATATATATATATATATATATATATATATATATATATATATATATATATATATAATTACAAACCACTCCAGTCGATGCACAGCAGTTTCAAATATGACTCGCATTGGCATTCAAGAACAAGAATTAATAAAAATCACTGATCATACCTATGCATCTTCTGAAATCCGATTTACAAATAAATGAAGAGCACCATTCGGAAATCCTGAATAAGTTGAATACACCATGTAGGCCTAAATCAACGAGTTCCACTTCTATTACGCACACGTCCAATATAACATCAATTGAACCACCAACCACATTCAAATTTGAAAATTGTACATTCAATAATTATTCCTTTTAAAATTATTCTTGTTTATTTTTTATGTCATCGTCGTTAATTAAAACTTTTCTAACACTTGTGTATATTAGTTAGGTTATGTTATAGCTTCTGCTATATGATATTATGAATAGTCACGTATCAGAGATTGTTTAATATTAAGATTTATTGAAAATCAGCTGTCAAGTGACGTTGATTACTGGGGTAATTGAAGTGGAATGTTGCATTTTAATAAAAATGAAACTGAATCAACAAAGCCTTCTTGACTAGTAACATTGCCATCGTGTATAATAGATCGAGAACTTCTCAACGAGAAGGCATTGCTCACTACTGCCATCTAGCATGCATCTAGCGTAATATTTGTAATGTTGAGATGGTACAATAATATATTTGAAGACAGCTGTATTTTCGTAAGTCAATTAATATTTTATTGTATTGGAGTACTTCGTTACTTCTAATCTTTATATACTTTCTTCTAATCGTGTAATAGTCAATTAAATCCCACTCGAGTTTTGATTTTCTCTAGATAAATCAAAACGTCTAGTGAGATTACTCTTGATAAACATAATTATATATTCCCATCATAAAACACAAACATACAGGGTGGAAGGTAACCTTTTACAATCCTTCTGGGATATGATATCTCGAATTATGACAAAGAAGAAAGTCTAATAATATTTTGTTCCCAGAAGGACGGTTTTCGAAAAAAAAAAAAAAAAAAAAAAAAAAAAAAAAAAAAAAAAAAAAAAGGGTCTTTTGTAACGTGAAATTTTGATTAAGTTTTTCATGAAACTGCTCAAAATTATATTTTTATCTTATGTAGGATGATAGAGTAAGCTATGTATGGCCATGTTACAGTAGTATTTGCATGGAAAATAACACAGATTTTGAATAAATCGCGTTAATAGTCTTGTACACATTGCATGGGAACAGGGTTGTGACACGCTGGTAACAATGTTTCTTACGTACGCAAACCATGTGGCTAAGCTAGGTGTACGGGGCAGACGATGCGCTTACATTCACTTCGTCATTAGTTGCAGGCTACGTACAGTTCGAAGCAGTTGAAACACAACGAGATGCCACAGTTTTATAATCGAGAGTATCTGGGCATGTTATTAATTTATGGCGAAACTGTTCACAATGCCGCTGCAGCTGCTTGCTTATATTGTGACAGATAACTGGATCAAGAGTGTGAAAGTTGTAGACACGCAACTGGTGGACACTTTGAACAATATCTTTGAATGACACTGTAGAGAATAGTGGAAAAAATTTGACAGTGTACCCCACATTACTGTGTATCATTTTCATTTAGTTTCAAAGTTGTTTATTTCTTCCAAACATTGTATTGTAATTGAGTTGGAGTGACATGAACTTTGTGATCCTCAATGTAAAATCATATTGTACTTAAAGGATTAATTTTGTTTCTTGCATAATTTTTCTTTCTACTGTATTATTGATGAAATTGCCTTAAAATGTAACGGGAACTACGTGTTTGTTCGTACTAAATTTAGTGCTGAAACGGTACAATAACGAATGTTTCATCATAGATAACGAATAACATAGTTCATGTGTAAAGATTATCTTGCAGAACTTTACACAGGATCACTCAGACTAGGACACACACCAAAGCGCTGGAAACACTCTCACATTCTTCTATTTCCTAAACCAGGCAAAGACGCGTCTGACCCACAAAACTACCGACCGATCAGTTTGACATCAACATTAGCCAAATTAATGGAGAAAGTTCTCGTGTCACGACTACACGTCTATATGCGCAACCGCAATCTACTCCCGACCACTCAAGCCGGATTCCGACCGGGAGCGCAGCTACACGACCAGCTGATACGAGTGCTCACTCCCATTGAAGAGGCTTATACACGCAGACACTACAGTATCCTTATTGCCTTAGACGCCAAGAGAGCCTTTGACACAGTTTGGATAGACGCCCTAAAATATAAACTCACATCCTTAAACCTGCCACACGAAATCACACGTTGGCTCTCCAGCTTCATATCGAACCGAATAGGACAGGTGAGACTCGGAAGGAACGAACTTTCTCGGACCTTCCGAATAGAAGCTGGGGTCCCCCAAGGCAGTGTCATATCTCCCACTCTGTATAACATCTATGTGGCAGATATTCCCCTACCTAATAACCCGCTAGTAGGACTGGCACAATATGCAGACGACGTCGCATATTGGGCAACACACCCCCGACTCCCATCCGCTAGGAAGTTACTAAACGCAACACTCAGGCAGTATCTAAATTGGACCAACACGTGGCGGATCACAGTCAACACAGACAAAACATAGATATGCGTCTTCCGCCCAAAACTCCGGACTCGGGTCCTCCAGAACAACCCAATCACAATAGCCAACACTCAACTTCCACTCCAGCGGAATCTCACATATCTAGGAATACCCCTCACCTCCAAACTCTCCTGGACCGAAGTAGCTAAAGAAACCTGGAGGAAATATAACGCAGCCACCAGAGCAATAAGCTACCTAAGTGGCATCAATCGACCCGGTTGTATAACCGAAAAACTCCTCCACCTATACAAAGCATTGGTTAGATCCCTATGCATATATCCCTCCATTTTCCTCGCACAAGCCCCTCCAACGACCCAATTGAAATTTGAAGCACGCGAAAGAAGAATTCTCCGCCAAATCTTCCACCTGCACAGACGCACCAGAAATAACACAGTTTACACTACCACAAAAACAAAGCCACTCTTCACACACCTAAACAACATAAACAGGAAATACACACATTCGGCAGTAAATCGCGTATATACACAACACATCTTCGCAAATCCCCCGAACACAAACAACAGAACAACACTGGAGAAACTCCTCTACAACTACCACCAGCCCCCACCACCAAACTAAAACACACAAACAAAACCACAAACACGTGTTGGAAATTTGAATACTGTCTGAGAGGACACACGACAGCAACAGAGAGGCAGATGAATAAAATAACACCACACCATGAAAGTCTCCATAACGATTCAGACGCTTCTGCCACCGGAAGGGGAAACTCAAAAATGTATGTATGTATGCACAGTGTTCTGCCCAAGAGCAGGTCTTTAACTGCAAACCCAGCATTTCCCTTTCTTGCTTCCCTCTTAATCTCCCCATATAATACTTTAATGCTGTCTATCAACTGATATCTTTTACCCCGAACTCTTGTCCCGTTCACCATTCCTTAAGCATTCCAAATTAACAAATTAGGCCTACACCAAAATAATTAAAACAAAAAAAAAATAAAGTAAAAAATAAAATAAATAAAAAGCCAATCACCGCACTCACACACCTACTGGCACTTAAGCCAGAAATAGTGTATAAGTATGTAAATATATATTTATTGTTATTAATGTACAATGGCTGGAGAGGGCATCCTGCGCGTATAAGACCCTAAAACGGCCTCTGGCTCAAAGCCAGTAAAGTCAATAAACATCACAACATCACATCTCGCGAAGAAACGCTGCTACTGTCTACAACGCTGCAACATTCGTTTTCTCGAAATATTACAGAAACTATTGGTCATATGAAAAAAAAATATTATTTGACAAAACGTTCCCAAATGACATGACCTGTTATGTGTGTGAAGGATCGTAAAGAGTTACCTTCTACCCTGTATAGGTATAAAAATAGTGTCAAATGAATAATATTCTCCGTTTGTTGTATGTACGGTCGCCTTAAATAGACCGAGTCATTTTTTGTTTTCATTTCATTATAGCCATTAGTCTGAGGCGGCGGTGATAAAAAGTATTGTTATTTTAAGACTTGCGTATCTCGTTAAATATCAATCCTATCAATTTTTGTTATAGAATATAGCTTATCGGAAATCGTTTTTAAAGAAACTTTTGTTATGTGACATTTTCATGATAATCGATAATAAGAGAGACATTTCGATTTATATAATTCAGACCCTCTCACACCTCTCCTTTTAAATAAAGTATTTTGAATGTATTATAGCCTAAAACCTAAGTTAGAACGAACTTAATTCATATTCATATTTTCATAGAAATCAGTTCAGCCATTAAAGCGTGAAAAGGAGACATACATACATACATACATACATACATACAAAAATTTCAAAAATGCTATTTTCGGTCTCAGAATAATTAATTATACATGTTAACATTAGTTCCCGTATACTGGGATCAACTCTTCCAAACAAACTGGTATAATTTAATTAAAGCTTCGCTTTTTCTATTTCAGATGCTTAAAGTAAGCAATGTGAACAAGAAGTTAATGTTCAAAGGAAACATTCGCCTTTTACATATGCCACCAGCAGACAGCGGACTTTCGGTTCAGATACTGAACGTTAGGTGTACGTGAGTTGCAGGGAGGTCATTGAAATCATTGCTACACTCTCTCCGTACGCCAAGGGACGTGATGTAGGTCGCTGTGTAGAGACCGAAAATCCTCTGTTGGCCATCACACACTGTCAGTAATGCCACAGTCTACTATATACAGTCGCGAAGCTCAATATGTAGTAAAAATGCAAACATGGTTAGTTGCCCACCACTAGGATCGCTACTATCGCCTCATCATCGCAGATCTCTCTCCTAGTAGACGACAAAATATGTTACACTTTCGTTGTGTTCTTTTGGAAAAATTAACACCTTCCTTCCATTATTGAAATATTAAATGCATAAAGTTAATTTATTATTTTAATGAAGTATATTAAATTCCACCTTAAACTCGGAGATACCTGCAAGAAATAGGTTAATATTATTTTTGTTTGTGCAAAACGAAATGAAATTTACTATAATAGCTTCACTCATTCAAGATTATAGCGATAATTAACTATGAAACCAATAAATATTAATTTGCATTTCCCTTTACAACAATAATAATGGAAATATGAATTAATGGAGTAACTTACGTGTACCGGTACTTGTAGTGTAGGCTTACGCAGTTAACAAAGTGGGATGAGGTTAAGCAATAATAATCACACCAGAATTGGAAATAAAACGTGATCAATAAATTTTATTGTAACAGACTTTTTCTACGCCTCTAGTAAAGTAACAAATAAAAATAACAACAAAATTAACAGCTATAATTAAAAACATAATCCTTTGAAGAAAAAAAAGTAGGCCTAAGCAATAATAATCCCACCAGAATTGAAAATAAAACGTGATAAATAAAATTCGTTAAAACATCTTAATTTTTCTACGTCTCTAGTAAAATATTATTATTCCAATTATTGTATTTTAGCCATTAACATTTTCATTACAACCAATAACGAACATTTCACAAGCATCAATGTGAAATACGCAACGAGCTAGCATTCGATGGAAATACAACACAGTCCAAAGTCGACAGTGGACAGTCTATTGTTTCTAGTTGCTAACCGCTTGGAGCGCTTTATCATGAGATTTGCAAAAAATCACCTCAAGCTTCGCGACTGTATATAGTAGACTGTGGTAATACTAAAATTAAATGTAATCGTATCTTCTCAGTTTCTTATTACTTAAAAAAAGTAAAGTATCGTAAAATCATAACATTTATTACCATTTTCTTCTTTTCTTCAACCATTATGTTCCCAATTTCGGTTGTCACATCGTATTTTCGGTTGCACCATTCTTATTTTTTCATGCAATAGGTTCCAGGTCGTTGCAGTTACTAATTCCGTGTTTTCATCACATTTTCAGTTGCATCATGCTATTCCTCCTTGTTATAGGAATTCGTTCTTCCTTTGAACGTGAGATACCACTTGGAGAGATTGCCGTCTTCGTTTCCAAGGAAATAATTTGTTCTACAGTATAAGACCATTTTCGTCGTTCAGCCACGTTCCTCAGAAATGCCATTCATCCCAGCTGCTTCAATTTGGCTATTATGTCTGCTTCTTATTATTATAGTTCCCTTGACACAGGGCTACTGTTGCTGAACTTTAATATATCAATGCTACTTTATTTTGCAGTTGCAAGCACGCTAAAATTTAGCGTCGGCCTGGATAGCGTAATCGGTATAGCGCTGGCCTTATGTGCTCGAGGTTGCGGGTTCGATGACATTTAAGTGTGTTTAAAGCGACAGGTTCATGTCAGTAGATTTACTGGCATGTAAAATAACTACTGAGGGACAAAATTCCGGCATACTGGCGACGCTGATATAACCTCTGCAGTTGCGAACGTCGTTAAATAAACTATAATTTAGAATTTTTAAAGTTTAGCACATACAGTTCAATCTGAGTGTTTACTAGTCAGCACACGCTTAAAGGTCATGCTAGTAAATTATAGTTTCTACTACCAGATTCATTCATTCATTCATTTATTTTATTCCATAGATCTTACATGAGCAATGAAGCTTTAAGATGTGGAACAAGTCAACATTTTACAATATTACAATTACAATTTTTACAAATTTTTATAGTTTTACAACTTAGTAATTTTCTACAATTTTTACAATTTTGTGCAATTTTTTACATTTTTTTTTTTTTTTTGGCGAGATGTAGTGAGATGAGATGAGGTCCGAGGATTCGCCAAAATATTACTCGGCATTTGCCTTTTGGTGGGGGAAACCTCGGAAAAACCCAACCAGGTAATCAAATCAAAGGGGGGTAATCAAATCAAAGGGGTTGATGCCAAGGACTCGCCATAGACTCGCCATAGACCATCCGGCTTCAGTCCCACGGCTGGGGAAAACGTCGGAAGAAACCAAAGACCAAAGGGGGATCCAACCCAAGCCCGAACGCAGCTCCGGATAAGCAGCCCAGCGAGTCTGCCGACTGAGCTACATCGATGGCTCTACTAAAAGTATACAATACATAGCCAATCAGATTATTAAATTTACAAACGCAAACGATCATTCATAAGTTGAGCTATATGTATAATACAAAACAAGTTAATTAAATTTAAGGCATAAACAATTCAACCAGTTGTGATATACAGAAATTGATAATACATATCATGCAAACTACTTCAAATTACAAACACAAACAATTTATCAGTAGAGCTATATGGATTACTATTCAATTTAAAGCATATACAATTCATCGGCCAAAACTATACAAATATATACAATACAAAGTAGCATACTTTCATTAAGCTATACAAATTTGTGCAATTAATATCAGAAGTGACTTACTTACTTACTTGCTGGCTTTTAAGGAACCCGGAGGTTCATTGCAGCCCTCACATAAGCCCGCCACTGTTTCCTATCCTGAGCAAGATTAATCCAGCCTCTATCATCATATCCCACCTCCCTCAAATCAATTTTAATATTATCTTCCCATCTACGTCTCGGCCTCCCCAAAGGTATTTTTCCCTCCGGCCTCCCAACTAACACTCTATATGCATTTCTGGATTCCCTCATACGTGCTACATGCCCTGCCCATCTCAAACGTCTGGATTTGATGTTCCTAATTATGTCAGGTGAAGAATACACAGCGTGCAGTTCTGTGTTGTGTAACTTTCTCCATTCTCCTGTAACTTCATCCCTCTTAGCCCCAAATATTTTCCTAAGCACCTTATTCTCAAACACCCTTAACCTATGTTCCTCTCTCAAAGTGAGAGTCCAAGTTTCACAACCATAAAGAACAACGGTAATATAACTGTTTTATAAATTCTAACTTTCAGATTTTTTGACAACAGACTGGATGATAAAAGCTTCTCAACCGAATAATAACAGGCATTTCCCATATTTATTCTGTGTTTAATTTCCTCCCGAGTATCATTTATATTTACTCCCAGGTATTTGAATTTTTCCACCTCTTCAAAGGATAAATCTCCAATTTTTATATTTTCATTTCGTACAGTATTCTCGTCACAAGACATATACTTTGTCTTTTCGGGATTTACTTCCAAACCTATTTCTTTACTTGCTTCAAGTAAAATTCCCGTATTTTCCCTAATCGTTTGTGGATTTTCTCAAACTATTTATATGGTTTACCCCTACAAATAGCTGGAGAGAGAAAGAAAGATTGAGGAAAGTTGGGTGCCTTAAAAATGTGGCGTTTTGACTAGAGGGAAGAGTATGAATACAATACAATAGAAAGCAAACATAAAACAATGGAGAGGGGACTATAAAGTGTGGTAATTTTTATTTCTAGAAGGAACAATCCTGAGATAAAATTCAAGTTTCCAGGAATAGAAATTGTATATAAAGATACAAATTTAGAATCAAGTATGTAGTTCTGGATTCACCCATACATACAAACAAAATGATAGCCAAAATAATAGGACCTACAATCAACAATAATGAAGTATTAGCTAAACGCATAGGACAGAGGATTGCTGGGGTCCAAAAATAAGATGAGAAGGAAAAATATTTATCTAATGCTTGGAGTGAAGGACAAGACTTCGACAAAACAAACTTGAAATGTTTCGATTTTAAGTTTGAAGTCTTGTAGAAGGATGCATCAGCATGTATGTTCTTGCCTGTCAACACATTGTAATATATTCTTAGGCGATAATTTACAAATTTGCTTATAGGCTGCTCAATCAACTGATCTGCGAACGCATTACTATGTTCAACAAGCGCCTTTCTTTCTGTCGGTGAAACCAGTTCCGTTAGCATGCGACGCACAAGGCTGTCCAGAAGTTTCTGGAATATAAAAGCGCATTCCTGCAGAGCTCAGTTGCCAATTATTGCAAGTGTCACAAACTTGCTTGCATGAATTAAGCCTCATTCACACGGGGGTAGTTTACAGGAGTCAAGTGCTTGAAGCCTCTAAACTTGACACCATATTTGTGATCACACGGAGACACTGAACTTGAAACCATGCTCACACGTAAAAAACGCGCGCTGAATGTTGTATGCTTACAGATACACTGTTTAAGATCTTTTTTTACCTTTTTGCTAACCACTTCTACATTTGTTTTGGACACCTTGTTCCTTAAGTTTCGTAACAAGTTTCTGAAATAATTGCCTCTTGTTTAATTTTAATTTTTATTATTATTAAAGTTTTCTCGTGCCGTAACCTATATTCCACGGAAGTTCGTACATCTCATGTACTTCTAAAATAGGGTCTATATATTTATTTTTATTTATTTACTAGCCGTACCCGTGCGCTCCGCTGCACCTGTTGGAAATAAATATAAAGCAATTACATAATTAAAATAGGACATTTGATCCAGGGAACATTCGTGTTTGATAGAAGGATAAATCGTTTATTATGTTACTTAAATTGTATTAAAAATTAAAATGCGATCATTTTGATCCAGAGACCACTCATTTGGTCATAAAAATTATTTTTGGAAATACAGGAAACGAATGCCTATCAGTTTTCTGTGCATAAGAAGCTATTTTAATCTTACTTGTCCTCGATTCACTCAGAAGTTACTGTAATAACATTATAGCATTATGTCCATCTAGAGAAACTACACTTTCCAATTGTGAATTAATAATTAATTATACAAATCGGTTATTTAGCTTCCGATATTACTTCATACAACACAGAAACATTCTCTGTAGGCTATGTTTCATAGCTTTCGATTGTTGTTGTCCAAGGCCCCTTATAGACGAAGTCATTTGTTTTTTATTTCATTACACTGCCTTAGATGGCGTTATTATTGTAATTTGGAAACTCATTTATCTCATTAAATATCACTCCTATAAAAATTTTGCATGGAATAAAACTTATCGGAAATTATTGTTAAAGAAACTTTTGTTATGTAATATTTTTCACGAAAATTAGTAATAAGGGAGATATTTCAATTTATTTAATTCAAGCCCCCTTATAACCCCCCTTTTAAATAAAATATTTTGAATGCCATATAGCCTAAATTCTAAGTTATAACGAACTTAAATTATATTCCAATTTTCATATAAATCGGTTCAGCCATTATCACGTGAAAAGGTAACAAACATTCAGACAGACAGACAGACAGACAGACAGACAGACAGACAGACAGACATACAAACAAAAATTTCAAAAAAGCTATTTTCGGTTTCAGGGCGGTTAATTATATATGTTAGGACCAATTATTTTTGAAAAATCGAAAATTACCAGAAAAATTTCGGCTACAGATTTATTATTAGTATAGATTATGACTTACAGGAAAGTAGGTACACGGGCTAGATGCCTACAAATTTAATTTATAATTATTGATAATGATTCACATGGACAGCAGTTATAAAATAGGTACTAATATATGCAACTCATTAGCAATAGAAAGAAATAACAGAAATGAAAACATGAAACAGATGTTTCTTATTATGATTAAAAAATAAGAAATTTAATACATCGATAATAAATTACAGGGCCAAACAAGGAAAAAGTTTTTATATTTGTCTCGATCTAGAGATATTTATTTATTTGGAGGGATATAAAATGGAATTAGTTTCAGTATTTCAGCGTAATCAGTATTATTTTTGTTCATATTTTTCTGAAAAATATCGAGTAAGTCGTTCTTGTGTCATTGAGCGTATGGAAACCAAAAATCCATCTCAATAAACTAGTTAGGAACTGGAATGGACAAGATATTTTGAATATCGTCGCTTAAGAACCAATACCGCGTAACTGACATTTTTGGTCAAAACTGTTTTTTTGCACAGATGGTACCTCCACTGTCATCTGTATGCATTGACAAGCGCGGGAATTTGATTGCATGAATGGCCTGCGTGCGAAGGAGGGGGGTACAATACCGCGTATCTGAAGTCACGAGAAGTCTGTAGGAAATACCGCGTATCTGACAACAGATAGCTGTTATGTCTACTCCCTGCGCGCCGTCAGTACGGAAGCTGGTTCTCGTTACTGCCTTGTAAAATTGTATCAACAGTGTGTAATATTCTGAGAAGATTAAAGAAGTGTTCAGTTTCAATTATTTAAAAGATAAATATAATAGAAGTATTTCACTAATGTCAATTGAATGTTAATTGAGCTGAATTCCCGCAGAATCTTATTGCAAGTTCATTCACTGAAATATAGTACATTTAATATTTTATTATATAGGCCTACAGATACAAGAAAAGAAATGGACAATGAATCAGACGAAGGTCAGTTTAGCGAGAACGAAATCCTATCTGTGCTATGTTCTGCATTCAAGACGGGAGAAACTTCTTTGAACATTAACAAAGGTGTGGCATAAGAAGTATCACAGTTATTAAAGATTTATTTTTCTTCAGTTACGGAATCATTTTAATTTAAGTAGCCTAATATAAATAATCATGAATGGGCCGCTAAAATAATTTGCGCTACATTCAGTGGTCCTAAGCTTGGTCCCTTCCATTTCCTCCGGTAGGAGGAAGATCTAAATTGATGATAATATTTACTACACATGTTTTTAATCAATTTATATCACATTTATAAACACTAGTAATCTCATCTTATTCGTAGGTGTACTGCCTGATAATTCAAATGCAAAAGAAAACCGTCCTTCTGAAAATGGGTTGCTGCAGATCAGGCATTGTCCGTCCAGTGTTACCGGTAAGGTTATGATCACATTATGCAGTCTGGTATAATTTAAAGCAACACTATTAAAATAATACCGCTAGAAATAGGATAGGACAGAAACTGAAGACAATACCTCGTCAATGAAGGATCTACACTAAATTTCGGATGCGTCTTCAAATGTAGACGACCCCGAAGAATTTGTGAGTGCTACTTATTCTACATCTTTACATTCGTCAGAAAAAGGTAAAGAGAAGAATCTTCAAGCGTTTCATGGAAATGTGACAGAAAAGAGAAAAATAAATTCAAAGCCACACAAGGTTAAGTGGAAGAAAATGAAAAATAGAAAAACTTGGAATGGAAGAGGAAGCTTATCTTAGCTACAAGAGGTCGAAAGATGGCAAAGTGACACATGATACGGAAAGAGATGCAAGGAATTTGGGGCCAGAGTGTAGTTATAAAATGTGCCAAAATTCGAAAGTAAGGGCTGTAATTTAATTTCTAATGAGAGAAGACACATCTTTCAGGCATTCTGGAAAACTATGACTTGGGGACAGAGGACCGTTCACGTATCAAATCTTGTGAATTTCACTCCTACTAAAAGACCTGGCAGTACAAATTCTGAATCTAGAAGAAAGAGAACATTTGTCTACAATCTAGAAGTTGATGAAAAAAAAATTCAGGTTTGCAAAATGATGTTTCTGTGTACATTGGGAATTAAAGAATGAACTGTGCGATATTGGTTAGCTAATAGTACTGATGGCGTCCCTTCAGTAAAAAGAAGTCATGTTCTCGTGCAAAAGCACAGAAAAAAAAGCATCAGTAGCCTGTCTAAATTACCGTCACATTACTGTATGTAGAACCGATTGTGCCATAGTTTTTATGATAAGTTAGTATTCCACACTAGGGTTACTCAAGGATTACTTTTTGTGATTTCAGCATAGCCCTATAATTATTTATTGTGTTTAACGAATATTGTGCCTGAAAAGTTATCATCATTATTATATTTTTATATGATTTTCTTTTCATTATTCGCAAGTCAGTCAAGTCCAATGTCAATAATAATAATAATAATAATAATAATAATAATAATAATAATATTATTATTATTATTAATTATTTTATTATAAAATTATACTTGTGAGCAACGTTTTAGTAACAATTCTACTTATCTATTCAAATACATAGTGTGAAAATAAAGTACCTAGTAATAGATTATTATTATTATTATTATTATTATTATTATTATTATTATTATTATTATTATAACAATAAACATTGAACTGTGTCTTCGTTTTTCCTTTCCCATAGTTTCAGCATTTGACTGACTAAGGCCCAATTGTATAAAACTCCCCGACTAAAGATCAACTTTGATCGAAGATCGAAAAGTAAACCGAGTTCAGACACTTCTTGTATTGTATAAAACTTTTCTGCGATCAAATTACCTTGGTTCAAATGCAATCTAAGTTCACGTGAAAATGATTTGGCAACATCGCATAAACAGGTGAAATGCGTGATGCGCGGACCATGTTATACAGGTTTGTTCAGTGTTGCCAATCTAGCGATTTTAACTCTTTTTCAACAACAATTTCTTTTAGCTTTTACATTGCTTAAATAGGGATTTAGTGACCTTTCTTTGTTGATAATGAGAAATCTAGCGACTTTACAACTACTTTTTGGCGACTTTCCGTATTACACTCTGTTGGAGACACTGGTTTTTTTTTTGCAATGTAAATAATGGCGGACAATAAGAAGGTTGACTGTTCTCCAAGTTGTTATCATGTTATGGTGTTTGATACTGCTAAACATAATAAAGCTTTATAAAACGAAAATTTTCTTTTAGTAATACAGTTAATTGAACATTTATGAATGTACCTATCATATCCATTAATAATTAATGGTTGTTATAAACATAATATAATTATAGGTTATGTTATTTGATACTGCTGAACACGATAGAGCCTTATAAAATATAAGAATGTTTGTGTATTAAGGCAAGAAATTGAAAGAAATATATATAAATGTACCTAACATATCTATTAATATTAATAATAATGGATATTTTATTTGCACAATCTGTCACTCGTATATTTCAAACAGAAAAGAAATAACTGAATTTGGATCATCTAACTTAATCGGAGAAATTTCTTCAGTCAAAGTTGACTTTAGTTTGAGACAAATTAATCTCAGATTAGACTTTATACAACACAAAATTCCAAGTTCAGCTGAAACAAGGATCAATTTAACCTCTGATCTAAGATTAAATAGTTTATACAATCGGGCCTAAGAATGCAGCAATCATTGTCTGGAACGTAATCTAGTGCTGATTCAAGCTACAGCCTACCGACCTTGACCTCAAGTCAGACGGTAGGAGAACAATTCAGATAACACATTGACATATACAAGAGCACAAATAATATTTCCAGAAGGCAGTTTTCACGCAAAGAAAACGCTTGTCAACATGTATCTTGAAGCTGCTAAAGTTGTCTCACAATACCGAGTAACTAACAAAATGTAGTCAACGGCAGAGTTCCAATACCGCGTAAGTGACATGGCCAAATGTCTACAGCCATGATCATCCATTTTCACTTAGTTATAAATTAGTTAAGCTATTTCATAGCCATACACCACTTTTCAAGACTATTCCGTTATTTTTATGGTTTTTATTCAGTTTTTTCCTTCTCCTGTAAAATTTACATTTTGTCAGTTACGCGGTATTGGTTCTTAAGCGACGATATCTTATAATATAGGAACCTAAGGAATTTATTCTGTATCAACTGTATCTGTGTATCTCGCAGTTATACAAACCACTCACTATCTCTCGTGTAGTCCGTATTTGTGCGAGGCCACCCTCGCACCTCGCATGTCGCATGCGTCGGTTCAGAAAAACCAAGCCTTGTTTAATAGTAGCAGTGGTGGTGTTGGTGGTTGTAACGACAGTGATGGTAGTTGTTGTGAGGACAGTAGAGGTAGTGTTGGCGGTTGTGGAGACAGTGGCGGTGGTCGTGGCGGTGGTTGTGACGACGGTTGTGGTGATGTTGGTGGTTGCGGTGACTATGGTGGTGTTGGTGATTGTAACGATAGTGGTGTTGGTGTTGGTGGCAGTGAGGACAGTGGTAGTGGTGTTGGCGATTGTGGAGACAGTGGCAGTGGTGGAATTGGTGGTGTTCGTGACGACAGCGGTGGAGTTGGTGTTGGTCGTGACGACAGCGGTGGTTGTGATGACAAAGGCAATGGTATTGGAGATTGTGACGACAGTGCAGTTGGTGGTGGTTATGACTGTGACAAAAGTGGCGGTGGAGTTGGTGGTTGTGACGACAGTGTCGGTGATGTTGTTCGTAGTCGTGATGAGTGAATTAAGAGAATAGCATACTTTAACGTTTGTTGTAGGTTGTCTCAATGACATAGGAGATTCTCTGTTCTTGTAGAACTTTTATGAAAAGGATAACATGCTGCTAGTGGTCTATCGTGGTTTCTTTTAATTCTTCGTTAAATCCCCGACGAGTCCTTAAAACAGTGCCCAGTCGCTTTCTCGCGAGCACTTTCACCATTCATAATAAATTAACGTTCCATTTCATAATTGATGGCAAATAGCTCAGAACTTGGAAACTCGACCCAATGCAAAATTAAGAAGCTCGTTCGCTCCCAAGCTAGCTGCAGACGGTCCAAATATGCGATAAGTTGGCTTTAATTACATTCAGCTCCTTATTGAGAGTTCCAGCAATAAACCGTAGGTAACAGTTCTTTATATCTTGGCAAAGTTTGCAAATACACAGTAAACTAAACGTCTCTATTGAAATATATTTCGGGAGGCCATGAGGAAAGGAATTAAGATGAAATAGTATATTACGATACAAGGTTGGGAAGTGCTTTTTACAAAATCGAGAAAAAGTTTGAAAAAACGAGTAGAACGAGTTTTTCAATTTCCGAGATTTTGTAATGCACTTCACAAACTTGTATTTTACAACATTTTTTTGCACGATCATATTTTTTTTTAATTGTAAATACAATATATTTTACATTGAACATTTAGAGCAATATTATTCCAAAGCCTTCACAAAACTGCACTGTAATGGTAACTAGATAACAATAAGTGCACTGTATATTTCAGTATAGTTTTATGTTATGAAGAATGGTTTTCCTAGGAACAAGTTTCTGTCTGGGAATTATAACTTTCAGGGCCTAACAACAATAGCTGTAAATACAAAAAAAAAAAAAAAAAAAACACGATCATATAAAAACGTATGTTACCATATAATTATCTATACTAATAATAAATCTGTAGCCGACATTTTTCTGGTAATTTTCGATTTTCCAAAAATAATTGGTCCTAACATATACAATTAACCACCCTGAAACCGAAAATAGCTTTTTTGAAATTTTTGTTTGTATGTTTGTATGTCTGTCTGTCTGTCTGTCTGTATGTTTGTTTGTTAACTTTTCACGCGATAATGGCTGAACGGATTTCGATGAAAATTGGAATATAAATTAAGTTCGTTGTAACTTAGATTTTACGCTATATGGCATTCAAAATACATTATTTAAAAGGGGGGTTATAAGGAGGGCCTGAATTAAATAAATCGAAATATTTCGCTTAGTATTGATTTTTATGAAAAATGTTACATAACAAGAGTTTCTTTAAAACTAATTTCCGATAAGTTTTATTCCTTAAAGAATTTTGATAGGACTGATATTTAATGAGATAAATGAGTTTTAAAATTAAAATAACTGCCATCTAAGGCCGTGCAATGAATTAAAAAACAAATGACTTCGTCTATAAGGGGCCTTGGACAGCAACAATCGAAAGCTATGAAAGATAGCCTACAGAGAATGTTTCTGTGTTTGTATGAAGTAATATCAGAAGCTAAATTAACCGATTTGTATAATTAATTATTAATTCACCATTGGAAAGTGTAGTTTCTCTAGATGGACATAATGCTATAAAGTTATTACAGTAACTTCTGAGTGAATCGAGGACAGGTAAGATTAAAATAGCTTCCTATGCACAGAAAACTTGATAGGCTATTCTGTACATTCGTTTCCTGTATTTCCTAAAATAATTTTTATGACCAAATGAGTGGTCTCTGGATCAAAATGATCGCATTTTAATTATGCAAATACAATTTCAATTAAGTAACATAATAAACGATTTATCCTTATATCAAACACTAAATGTTCCCTGGATCAAAAGTCCTATTTTAATTATGTAATTACTTTATATTTATTTCTAACGGGTGCAGCGGAGCGCACGGGTACGGCTAGTATCTAAATAAAGGTTCTTGTACAAAAATTCTTCTAATAGGAAACGACTGTCACGTGGTGAGCATAGTGCACCACACCACCACCACCACCACCACCACCACCACCACCACCACCACCACCACCACCACCACCACCACCACCACGCAGCTTACATGGAATTGATCTGCTCAGTCTCACTTTTCCAAATGTCGTTTCATTGGATTTCTTAGTCTTGTTCCTTTTTAGTACATAACAATCCGTGGCGCTACAGCCCGTGAAGGGCTAGACTAGACTGACCAGCCGGCTGCTGGCCTCACGCCCACATGCCGAAGCAGAGGTGGACTGTCATCCAACCAGAATGGAGGTATCGTGTAGTTAGCACGATGATCCTCCCAACCGGATTTCGCTACCTATCGTAGCTCCTCAAGTGCATCACGATGCTGGGTGGGCACCGGTCCCATACATTGGAAATTTCTTCTCCTATGAGGACTCGAACCAGCGCGCATTCCGTAACGCGAGTCCTAGGCAGGATGCCTTACACAACGATGCCACGGCGCGGGACTTTTTCGTACATAGTTTTTTTTTTTTTAATTTTTTTTAAAGATTATGGGTACTCTGTTTCTCATCATTCAATGCATATGTTAGAACTAGTTTTTTTATAATCATAAATTGTTCCAATACTGGAAAGTATTTTCATTTAAATAAATAAATATATGGTTTATTGAACGACGTTCGCAACTGCCGAGGTTATATCAGCTTCGCCAGTGTGCCGGAATTTTGTCCCTCAGGAGTTCTTTTACATGCCAGTAAATCTACTGACATGATCCTGTCGCATTTTACCGACTATGCTGCCCACGCCGACTACTTTCATTTATAATCTGCCCAACTTGGTTTATTTCAACATATGAAAGTGGTTACATTAACTATATTCCTAAGTAAATAAATGTCTAAATAAATTAATAAGTTTAATTGGAAGATTTAGTGAGGCTCACGTGGATCTTTTAGATTAAGCCATTTGTTGAGTAGGATTTACTGCACCAACAACTGGATTGCCAGGTCATAAAATGTCATGGGATCGGGCGTAAGGAAGAGGAGGGCAAGAGTCATCAGAAGAAGAGTTCAACATTATTCTTCAGGAAATCTGAACGTGCGCAACAAGCCTATAGCTCGCCGACTATCTACTAAGACTGTACCTGAAATAATTAAAATATGTAATTTTTGTATTATTTTCAAGACAACTGTTCGATGGAAATTACCAAACATCAGTTAAGGTTATGTTTCGTGACTGCCTATAAATAAAAAGAGTTGGCAAGCCTAAACCAATAATTATAACCAATTATTACGTCTAGTAACAGATAATAAAACAACACCGAAAGGCGAACAAAGCTCTACGGTTACGTGAATATATGCAATTTATCTTTCCGAACTTGAAATCTCCCGTTGTTTCTTTCTGATAATACTGTGAATATTGTGTTCAGTATATATATTTTTAATAACCCCGTGGTAACAGTGGTGAATTCATATAGGTATCCTAGTTATGTGACATGCAAAGAGTTAAGTAGACTGTGTTTACATGCTACAGAAGTATTATGTAAAGTTTTGTCCATCATGTGAAAACCGTTGCTGATTGCGTGTTAATATAACAAGGACAAGTCAATATTCGAAAACAAAATATAGACAGACGCTATCCTTTAATGGATACAATAGATGCTGTGTCTGAGTGTGTCTCTTTGTGTACTGTCCTGTGTTGTCTCAACGGTCGCCCTATGCTGTGCTCACCACACGATCAGCGAGGTCCGCAATACGAGCTTGTCCGTCAGATTATGTACTGTACTCTAATGCAGTGGTTTCCAAACTTTTTGAAGGCGCGACCCACTTTTAAGCGAGACTTCTGTTGGTACCCCCAACTACCGTACCGGTTCTTGACCCCATTCGAAAAATACAAATCCCTGTCAAATTGCGAGCAATTATAATTTTACTCGAAATCAGTGGGTACCAACCAAATTACGATTTAAAACAACTTTCTGAGTATTTTCCGGAAGCAACTCAAAACAACTACAAGAGTCACAGCTGGATAATGAATTGTTTTTGGACAACTGTTTTCAACTGTTTTTTTATTTAAGTGAGTTATTTTACGACGCTGTATCAACATCTCAGGTTAAGTAGCGTCTGAATGAGGAGAAGATAATAATGCCGGTGAAATGAGTCCGGGATCCAGCACCGAAAGTTACCCAGCATTTGCTCAAATTGGGTTGAAGGAAACCTCCGGAAAAACCTTAACCAGGTAACTTGTCCCGACCGGGATTCGAACCCGTGCCACCTGGTTTCGCGGTTAGACGCGCTAACCGTTACTCCACAGCTGTGGACTTTTCAACTGGTTAAAAAATGAAGGAAAACCTCATTGAAATATGTACCTGCAATCATGAGCACAACCTACAATAGCAGGAAACCAGAAGACAGCGCGATAACTACTAGAATTCAGCAGATGAAAAAACGTCGAAACTAGTCAATCAGCTAAAATAACATTACTATTTAAAATATTGTCCATCCGATTAACTTAACTTCGGTTTAGAATATGCCATTAGGAAAGTTCAGGATAACAGACAAGGTTTGGAATTGAATGGGTTACATCAGCTTCTTGTCTATGCGGATGACGTCAATATGTTAGGAGAAAATCCACAAACAATTAGGGAAAACAAGGAAATTTTACTTGAAGCAAGTAAAGCGATAGGTTTGGAAGTAAATCCCGAAAAGACAAAGTATATGATTATGTCTCGTGACCAGAATATTGTACGAAATGGAAATATAAAAACTGGAGATTTATCCTTCGAAGAGCTGGAAAAATTCAAATATCTTGGAGCAACAGTAACAAATATAAATGACACTCGGGAGGAAATTAAACGCAGAATAAATATGGGAAATGCCTGTTATTATTCGGTTGAGAAGCTCGTCATCCAGTCTGCTGTCAAAAAATGTGAAAGTTAGAATTTATAAAACAGCTACATTACCGGTTGTTCTGTATGGTTGTGAAACTTGGACTCTTACTTTGAGAGAGGAACAGAGATTAAGGGTGTTTGAGAATAATGTTCTTAGGAAAATATTTGGGGCTATGAGGGATGAAGTTACAGGAGAATGGAGAAAGTTACACAACGCAGAACTTCACGCATTGTATTCTTCACCTGACATAATTAGGACCATTAAATCCAGACGTTTGAGATGGGCAGGGCATGTAGCACGTATGGGCGAATCCAGAAATCCATATAGTGTGTTAGTTGGGAGGCCGGAAAAAGATCTTTGGGGAGGCCGAGACGTAGATGGGAGGATAATATTAAAATGGATTTGAGGGAGATGGGATATGATGATAGAGAGTGGATTAATCTTGTACGATGGCGGGCTTATGTGAGGGCGGCAATGAACCTTCGGGTTCCTTAAAAGCCATTTGTATGTAAGTAAGTATTTAAAATATTAACACGGTAAAGTCGTTATTCATTAATTGAAATAAATTAATAGTTAATCAGTGAGTATTTATTTTATCTTTAGTATCGAACTATTTCTCGTGCGATATTTAATTATGAAGAAATTGTATTGTGTTAATATTAACCATGGCAATACACTGAAGCTGTGAGGTCTTAATTATTTCTTTTGCAAGGGATGAAGAAGGGACTAATACACCACCTTGATAGTGAGGGATATTTACGAGTGTGACATGCTGCACCCTCCTAGAATGCAATTTGGACGTGACAGTTTTATCGGCTAAAATATGCTCTCCTGCTCCCCGCTAATGCCTAACAAGAACTTTCTTTATCAAGCAGACGTGGGGGAGGGAAAAATGCCACTTCCACGATAGCAAGTGGGCACGTTGAGTTATTTTGCAGGAAAGGAACGCGTTCAAGTTCGTGTGCAATTAAAAATCTGAGCATTTGTATTTTAATGCACACCGTAAATTTAAAGCAGACTCATGACTATTTTTCAAAATTATCTTAGTATCTACAGTTAACGTTCTAACTTGAAGAGTGCGATGTACACTTCTAAGACAATTTTGAGACTAAACTTGACGCTTTAATCAATATTTAGGGAAGGAGAAAGAAAGTTACAAAACAGCACATGAAAAGTTTTACTTACTTACTTATGGCTTTTAAGGAACTCGCAGGTTCATTGCCGCCCTCAAATAAGCCCACCATCGGTCCCTATCCTGTGCAAGATTAATCCAGTCTCTATCATCATATCCCACTTCCCTCAAATCCATCTACGTCTCGGCCTCCCCAAAGGTCTTTTTCCCTCCGGCCTCCCAACTAACACTCTACATATCTAGATTCATTTTCCGGTCTGAGAGGCCGTGGTCTGTTGGTTGATTTTCTACCAGACGTTTCGTCTGCTCCTGCGGCAGACATCATCAGTGGTGTTGTATTCGAGGTCGCAAAACTCTTCTCGGCGTACCTGAGGCAACTGATCCTGTGAACTGCATTTTACATGAAAGAGTGAGCTATCAGAAAGCCCTATTCGTGCTTCCATTTCTTTTACTTTCAGTCTCCTGCCACACAGCATCTCCTCCTCGATAGAAATGGATTTTGGTACCAGCGTCTCTTACTGGTGACCTCACATACAGTAGCTCATCTTCAATGTCGTCTCGTTCTAAACAAAATTGCTTAATCTAGTTCCTTCACTGTCGAATATAAAGGTGTAACTTCACCATACACATCCCTAAGCGGCCTTTAATTTCTTTGGACTTAAACCCTTTTCAGTGAGAAAATTTATCATTGTACTATGCTATTGCACAAAGTTATCAGGAGTTATAAATTTATTAAAGAACTTAGTAACTTGTGTTTCCCAAAATTATTTAAGATGTGCCTACTTTTAGTTCTTTCAGTCGATAATCCGGTATGCCTTAATTTTCTGGAGAGATGGTAGCAAAATTAGGAGTGTCTTGATTTTGCAAAAGAAAGCAATTAGAATTCTATGTCAATCAAATTGTCTTGAACATTTTCGACCACTTTTCAAACAATCACAGGTATTAACAGTCATAAATTTATATATATATATATATATATATATATATATATATATATATATATATATATATATATAGGACCTAGTCCTTTACACTTGTCATAATATCGACTCATTAGTAGTCAATACACATGATCATGAAATTAGAAAGAGTGAACAAATTAATATTCCACACTGTAGATTACATGAAACTAGTACAAATGTTTTTGTTATGGGGATGAAATTATATAATAAGCTTCCCAGTCAATACTGTAAGTTACCAACTAATAGTTTCAAAACTAGATTTTATAATTGACTTTTAATTAATCCTTTTTATCCTGTAGATGAGTTTCTTAACATAAATTAAAATGAAATTGTTTTTTAATAAATTAAGTTATTTAGTTATAAATAATACATTAAGAGTAAAGTGTTTTCATTAATTTTTAGAGTTTCAAAATGTTTTGTGTTTTCATTCTGATTAAACTTCACTGTTTTCAATTATATATGTATTTTCAAATGTATGTTTTTTTCCCTTCCGTATTTATGCTGAAGCCTATCACTGTGTGTTTAATGGCTTAATAAATTGAATTGAATTTGATAGATTGCGAAATCTCACTACACATGTACAATTCAAACCACTCTCACCAAGAAACCGAGCTAGATGAGGGTGGCGAATTTATGGCATTATAATAAAGATAAGATTTCTCCCCTCTAAAAGACTCTCTGAGTCGTGCCGGAAAATTCTGGATCCAACTCCGTAGACAAATATTAAAAAAATCAGTTAATTGTCCATACCAACAACAAAGATGAAGAAACTTACTTGGAATGTTGCAATAAGAAAGAGAGCGTTTTTGACAGATTAGTTGAATTGCAACCCTCCTTGAATTCATATCTTACCATGTGGCATTCGAAGAAGGGCCGCACACACACACACACGCACGCACGCACGCACGCGCACGAGCACACGCACGCGCACGAGCACGCACACGCACAGTGGGCAATTACATTTTCGATAATAACACAGGCCCACAATGAAAAAAAAAACATTTTAGATAATTTTAGCTCTCCTTCATGTATTTTTGTGTGCTGAAGCCAGAAATGACATCAAAAATGGCACATCACGCACCATTTTTACACAAAACTATATTTTAAGTTTCATAATATTAATATACTAGTGATTTTGCTGCATCCATAACCCAGTGCTCTAATGTAAAATTTTTTACGAACCAGTTGATGAACATCAGAAACATAATCCAGAAGGCTGTGTGATACAGAAAGTAGAAGTCCTGAAGAATTTACCAGTTTGAACTCAATGATTTAAGAAGAGATTTAAGATTACCGTCATTTCCCATAACTATGGTGCTGGAACACAACTATGGTTCATTCAAATTTTGTACTCCATAACGTAGTACCTCATTTATCTATATTTTTGCTGAACTGTAGTTCGAAGTCAAGTCACTGCAGCTATCTACGAATGGTCTATGTTACTTCTACAATGTTTTTTGAATAGTTGTATCGTGGACCATAGTTGTGTTCCAGGACCATAGTTATGGGAAATGATGGTACCCAAGGAAAAAGCTGAGCTCTTACGTTCCAGATTAAAATAAATTAATTTTCTGATACCAGGGACATTTCTTCGTGGCTGTAGGAGTAGAGAACAGGAATTTACTCCCTACTTTTCACAAAGGGTGCCTTAGTATACTGCAGTGATATTCTTGGTTTGATACAAAAGTTTAATGTTCAGTACGAAGTGGATGAATGGAGACTTTTATCGACTTTTCCAAAAGAAGTCTGAAGGCAGTGATGCGGGCTTTTGCACAATGGCAACAAATATTCTTCGTTACCTGTTGGTAATTCGGTACACCTTAAACTTATGAGAATCTTGAACTGGTTCTTATAAAAATCACAACTGGATGATCAGTGGAGATGTGAGGGAATTATGCATGTTTCTTTGTCAGAAGGCTGGGTATAGGCTACTAAATTTACATATTTCCTCTGTGAATGAATAGCAGAGCAAAAAGCAGTCATTGGGAAGAAAAACATTGGCCACAAAGAACATCTCTTGAACCTCACACAAGAGGAAAAGCAACAAACGCAAGTTCAGAGAAAAGGGCGGTATAAAGAGATATGACGAAATGTGAGCTGTTAATTATAACAATTTAAGAGTGTTTGTAAAATATACATTTAATATTTGCCAGAGGACATTTTCGCTTCATCACTTTTCCACATGAAATTCAATAACGCTACATTCACTTTTGCTGAAAGTGCCAATGCATGTTGCGGAAAAATGGTACGTGATAGAGAAAATCTGTGCTCAGTTTTGTATTCAGCACCCAAAGAAACCATAAATTTAGCATACATTGTAAATCAAGCTTTCAGGTATAACTTCCTGTAAAGTTGATTTGAATAATTTTGTGGGAAAAATTTTCCGGGGTCTGGTATCGAACCGGGATCTTTGGTTAAACATACCAATGCTCTACCAACTGAGCTACCCGGGAACCCTACCAGACACCGATCAAATTTTTCCCTCTATATCCACAGACTTCAAAGTGGGCTGACAACCGTCAAGCAACCAACACTGATTGCACACTAACTCTGTGTGACTTAAATTGTAGTTTTCTGTTAACGAACAGTGGCGTGTATTATGCAAATCAAGCTGTAGCATACTTTTTGAAAAGTTTTTATGATTTTTAATTTTGTAGGCCTGTGTAATTTATCCATGGTTCAATTTCGTAATCTCATACTTACTACATAGGCAACTCATTTCTTCATTTTATCTGTTGTGAAGACCTGTATGTGCAATTTTTGTAGATATCAACATAAGCTCATTAACAGTTCTCTTGTTAGATGATCAAGCAAACTATCAACATAAGCACTTTAACATTTCCGAATAAATTTGTGTAGTGGTCGCCATGCTGCTGTCACTACGCCGCAAGCACCGAATGTACCGTGGAGAGGATTGTATTATTAAATTACTCAAGTGATGTACTAATTATTGCCACTCAAACTTGTTTTTTATCTCAATAATTAGATAGGCACTTATCAAATCAAGTTATGTCATAGAGAGCTTCAAGTACCTATATTAGATTATTTCCAATATTACACACGCTTTAATTGGACATTCCTATATTCGAGTTGTCCATTTGCTCCCGTTTGTACTTAGTGGCTAGTATGCGTTCAGAAAACATATTCTGTCGCAGTATTATTCATTAACATTAATTTACTTAACAATATTCATTTATAATGTCAAGATTTCAATGCAACAGTCTTCAATCAAATAACAAGAAATAACTGTAGAAATCATACTGTACTGCATCAACGCATGTAAACAATACACTACAAAACGAATAGGAGTGACTAATGCGATTGCTGGATGATTCTATCACTGGTAAAGTTAGCATATTCTCTTACACCCGAACTACAGGGTTGTTTCCGATCTCTGATAACGAATTTGAATGACGTCATGTGCGTCAGGAATCACACCGACAGCTGAATTGCTACGACAGGTGACAGACCAGTAGTGAGTGCACGGTGTATCACAGTAGCAATGCCCAAGAAAATCAAGCCTTTTTGGGAGAGGTACATAACAACACTTTCCGATGCAAGTACAATTACGTGAAAATCACAGGAGCCAGCGAAAAAAAAAAAACGTGGTTTCGTTATTTCCAAGAAAGACATCTTGTGTATACCTAATAAGACTGGCAAAGCTCGGATGGGATTAATTCCAGAGTGGAAAAAGCAAGCAAATCCACCCCCATCACAAGTCGCCGCACCCCAAGAGATGATACAAATTAATTCCATTCGAGCTTTACCAATCTTATTAAATACACAGAAGATGCCTTTCTTGGAAATAACGAAACCTCGTTAATTGCAGGCTTTTTTATTTTCACTTAACTGTGCTTGGAATTTTGAAGGGTTGTTATGTACTCCTCCCAAAAGGCTCGATTTTCTTCTGCTGTGAGTCGCCGTGCACTCTGACTACACTGGCCAACAAAAAAAAGTTTTTTTGAATGTTTCCTGCACTGTATGAGTCAATTCTTACTAATTTTGGGTTGAGAAAAACGAATATGACAATGAAAAATTTTTCTTAGCTCTAGTTTCTGTGATGCACAATAGGTGGAAGTATTTCAGTTTAACAGATTAAGAGAAAACGATACATTTTAATTACATATGCCAACAGCATTGGAAGTGAATTTACATTTTTTAAAATGGCAGTTACATTTTAAGAGTTCTAAATTTATGGAAGAATACCTGGCAGATGGTTGGGTCTGAAGAGAATCATGTGTGGCTTCATGAGATCGTCGTCTTTTAGCTTGCCTCTTGTGAGTTCCGGAGCATCCCTACGCAAAGACCAGCAGCAATCCGCAAGCATTGTTTCATTCCAACGGCCCTGATATGTTTGTTCCATACCAGAAATATCGTGATGGAACCTTCCTCCGTGTTCATCACTGAAAGCTCCACTACTAGGAGTGGAGAAAATGGATTTTAAGGGACATGTTGCATCCGAGTTTATGGTATTTTTGCAGGAGCACTGTCACCAACTGAGTGTAGTTATCATTTCTTTTGTTGCCTAAAAATCCATGAATAACTCCCTTGAAGGCTTTCCAAACTTCCTTTCCTTTCCCCTCCAAAACTTGGTCAAATGCAGGATCCTTTACAAGTTCTCGAATTTGTGGCCCGACAAAAATACCTTCCTTGACTTTGGCGTCACTTAATTTCGGAAATTTCTATCTTACGTTCTTAAAGGCCTGTCCTTCTTGGTTCATACCTGTGACAAAATTTTTATCAAACCCAGATTAATATGCAGGGGTGGAAGAAGAACATCTTTTGGGTCCACGAGAAACTCGGCAACAACATTTTTCTCGCTAGGGTTATTATTCCTTGCAGGCCAGTCTGCTTGAATATAATGTGATTTCCTATCCCTGCTGTCCCACATACATAAAAAGCAGCAATATTTTGCGTACCCCAGTTGCATTCCTAAAAGTACAGCAATGACTTTTAGATCACCACAGATTTTCCACTTGTGTTCATGATATTTGATTGAGTCGAAGAGGGCTGTCATATTTGCATAAATCTCCTTCATTTGAACTCCATGACCAACAGGAATAGAAGGAAGACGATTGCCATTGTGAAGTAATACAGGTCTCAAACTAAGCTTGGAGGAGTCTATGAATAGCCTCCATTCAGTTGGATCATGGTTCAAATTCAAACATTTCATCAAGCCATTAATGTCGCAGCAAACAAGATTGTTTTTCTTCTAAAAAAAAGGGAAGCAGATCCCTGTGACGTTGTCTGTACTGTGAGACCCTGACATCACGTTCGAGAAGATTCCATTGCTGTAATCTAGACCCTAGAATTTCTGCCTTCTCCTTTGACAGGTCAAGGTCTCTAATGAGATCACTCAATTCCGCTTGACTCAGTCTGTGCGGTTTATCATCTTTTTTCCTCAAAATCGGAGTCATGGTATGTGGAAGACTTGTTAGGTTCTTCTTCTTGTTCCACACTGTCTTCATTTTCTACTTCAAACACACAATTTTCGTGGCATTTTTACAAATTTTACACTTTAAAAACACTTCCAAACCAGAAATTCTGCATTAATTACAGCAGAAAAAATATGAAATTCATAGTCACAGTAACAATATCTATGTTTGTAACTTACAAACAACTGAAGAACATTTGTGTTTCGTTATTTGACAGGTGTGCCAACTCCCAAAACAAAATTTCCCCCAAATTTCCCCCAAACTAAAAATGTTGACTCTAAAAAATGAAATGTCACTTTATGTCCAAAGCAAGAGCTAATCTGTCATTTTTATGGTGATTTTTGAATTCAGCAGGTGGAAATACATAAGAATTAGCTATTTTTGAGCCCGAAACATTTTCATTGTTGACCAGTGCTATGAGATCACTGACTACTCGTCTGTCACCTATCGCCACAGTTCAGCTGTCATGTGACTCCTGACGCACATGATGTCATTCAAATTCGTTATCAAAGTCCGGAAACAACCCTGTAGTGATCTCTTCAGCTTCCAGCAATGGTGAACACTCAGCCAATTTAGTAAATCTTGGATATCATGATCCTAATATCAAACCAATAGATATTGCATTTCCTAAATGATTGAGATGTTATGTCTCAGCACACAGTTTGACATCAAACATTCTTTTTACAAACACAATAACCGTGAAAGCCTACACTCTCAAAACATTTTAAAATTGAAATTCATTGTATTAAAGCTTTAAAATGTACAATACTGCCAGACATGCATTTATTTAGGTTTCTGGAGGTTTCGTTTCAGAAAGCATCAGCCAAATGACGTGATGAATTTGGGGAGCTACAGTGATTGGCGAAATCAGGTTTCATAAGCCAGTTATAACTGTTGGGGAATAGCGTAATCACACGTTACCCCATACTCGTTGGATGTAAGGTAACGTAATATATTATAATATGCTACGGTATGGTTTGGTATGATACGATAATATAATATAATATAATTCATTATCATCATATCATCATCATCATCATCATGGATTGGGCCAAATGGTTGATCCGTTCTGGTCTCAGTTGTCCAATAGTTCAATGGTCGTACATGGCATCTTGTTGGTAACTTTTCATTATTCTTGGGAGACGATCTCGTGGCTTCTGTTGGATGTGTTCAAACCAGTTATTTTTGTATTTCATCTAATCCAGACATAACTTTTAGTTTATTTAAAATTTCTTCTTCTGATGTAACAAAATAAATTACGCAGTTTTTCTCATGAATTTCATATCAGCCGCTCTAATTCTTGATTTATCAGATGTTTTTAGAGTCCATATCTCACTGCCATACATTAACATTGGAAGTGTCAAAGTATTATACATTTTTATTCTATTTCTCCTTGCAGGTTTAAAAATATTATTCAGCAGCCCCTTTATTTTTAGGAACTTTGAACTTAATTTTGAATATATTTTCATTTTCATAAGAGAATAAACATCCCAAATAGCTAAATGACTTAATTTGCTCAATGATTTTATTATTGATTAGATAACTATTTTACTTCTTACTGGAACAAGGGCAGACCTTCTTTATGAATATCCTTTGCTGTCAGAAATTTTGTCCAGAAGAATTGCATAACGAAGCACTCTACAATGGTACACTCGTCCATATGTGCAGCCATTTTGCGACTGCTGCTTCTTTGTTTCGCTTGTGCGCACATCGATCACCTTGATACCTGGATAATACTGCCATTTAACATTGATACTTTTAGACGCCCATTAAAAATGTGGAGCCCTACTTCTATTTGTGACGTACTTAGTAACTTCCTGACTCGCTTGAGTTGCATGAAACAGTGAAATTTTAAAATGTGTTATTTAACGGGACTCTAAATACCTGCGGTATTATTTAACCCTGACGTAATTGCTGATAAATTAATTACATTTTGGAATGATGAGTCGGAGGACTCAGCAGGACTTAATTATGTTTTATTTTACGATGCTTGCAACTGCCGAGGTTATATCAGCGTCGCCGGAATTTTGTCCCGCATTTAAGCCATCAACCTGGGCCGGGATCGAACCGGCAACCTCAGGCACAGAAGGCCAGCGCACTACAAACTAGCATGAGTTAAGTTAACGTTAACTTCACAGCTGGGTAAGACTATGGAAGCTAGGAAATCAGCCCAAGTGGGGTACGAATTCACGGACGAGCGCGTCTCGGAATACGGCTGAAGATCGCTAACCTCTAAGGGCCGTATTCATAGACATTCTTAGCGCGGGCTTTCGGTGGATGATCAGCGAACTAAGGTTTTTCGTATTCATAAACCAGAGTCAGCGATATAATATGATATGAATCCTGTTTAGCACGCTCGTAGCCCGGGCTAGCGAAATGTCTATGAATAACACCCTAAGCTACGGCGGTGGCTATTAGTCGTCTGCAGCTATATGCGTTGAATAAATTACAATTACGCACATACACGATATGTATAGTTTAGAATGCGTGATGTAAGAACTGTTCTTGAATTGTGAGTGCTTACCTCCCGTGTTATTGTTCCACGCCTTGCATTTAACTGTTGACAATCAAACCGGAAGTTGTGTTGTTATTCTGTCATGCACCTGCAATGCTTGTACTTTATATAGGCCTACTACAAGGCTCGGGAATAAGATTTGAAGGCCGTATAGAGGTCGTAAACAAGTGTATTGTGCTTCCTGAACGAATCCTTAAAGAATTGTCAGAAATAATCCGATATGCAAGCAGCTCACGTTTGGACTGATAGGCTACCTTCAGAACTATGGCACACGTGAGTAATTATAACTGGATATTCTCTGAGTAATTATATTTGCAATTTGTTACGTATACAGTATGTATTCCGCCAAGATATATGACTATCTTTTACGAATGTGATCGGTTCAATAACTTTCTAGGTATATATGCAATACTGAAACAAATACACATAAAATAGTGATTTCCTTACCTATCTGTCCTCATGATGGACCCTGTATGCAGTTTCTAAACGTTGGAAATGTCAAGTTCCAGAATACGTGAAATGCTCAAAAGTTTATTTCTGATCAGTTGATCGCATTCACAGTAAAAGCCTGAAAACATCTTTTTATGGAAATGTTGGATTAAGTGAATTGTGCTACAGTGGTAGAATATTTTTGAGTTCATTATGCGAGCATCTGAATAGCGTACTGCTATCTAATTTTATAAAATGTTACGAAAAACTTTACCACAAACTGAGAGGATATTACCACAGTCTAGTATATACAGTCACGAAGCTTGAGTTTATGAGGGTACTAGGAACAATAGACTGTGCAGGTATTATTTCGCATCGTCTGTAATGAGGCGATAGTAGCGATCTTAGTGGTTAGCAACTATCTATGGATGCATATTTACCACGTATTGAGCTTCGTGACTGTATATACTAGACTGTCATATTACAATACATTTATGAGGAAAAACAATAGACCGTAATGCAATATTTAAGTGATACGAATATTTCACGGACAGCAGAAACAGTCTATTGTACATTTTCGTCAACACGACAAAATCTGCAAAGTATTTCCTTCGATCGATTTGAAATAACGTCTTCCAGAAATTAACTTGAAGATGGACATGAATAATGTCATTTAGGTACACAGGAGCAGCTTTAGAAAAATATGTTTTCGACTGTTTGTCAAGAATTGTGCCAACCTTGGCAGAAGTGTATTTCAGTTAGAAGATAGACTACTGTTTTGAAGATTGGCATATGATACCTTAAGTACGTCACTGGTATTCACAATGGTAGATTTCGAATAAAAATAATGTTCAGTACAGTTTCCATCAAAATCTTATTGTATTGTATATATTTGCATTACATGGTATTCGTACATCGTTTCACAGAGGAATATGTCAAAAAAAAATCTTAATAGTCTATAAAGTTTTAATCATAATCACAAGCTAGTTGAAATATATACAGAAGAGTTTTACAATATAGTCTATCAATACAACACAAAGGTTTAGTATCAATACTTAATACAAGACAGAAATATTCATGAAGCGTTGTTGAATGTCATAAATTCACTTACAGAATAAAAGACGTGAGAAATTAGGTACTTATTTAATTTGGCCCTAAATAATCTTGTGTTTTGAATTTGATTTTTTATGTCCATAGAGAGACTATTAAACATTTTTACTGACACATAACGCACTCCTTTTTGTTAACACGATAGACTTGCCGATGGAGTATGAAAGTCGTTTTTACGCGTATTTATGCTATGAACTATTGAATTAGTTACAAAGTTTCCGTGATTACATATGAGGAAGTTTATTAATTAAAAAAAGTATACTGAAAAAGCCATGGGCATTGTTTATAGTTTTTTTAAATCATCTTACACGATTTCCTAGATTTGGCACCTACTATTATTCTAATTATTCTTTTTTGTAATAGGAATGTACTGTTACTGTCTGTAGAATTTTCCCAGAATATTTTTCCAAAACTCATTACCGAGTGGAAGTATGCAAAGTATATTATTTTTAAGGTATTGATATTTACTATCTCTTGCATAAATCTAATAGCAAAACATACTGAATTTATTAATAAGTATTTAATGAATTTCAATCTTAAGGCATATAAACTTGCAAATGTTTATTTGCTATTTAATAACAATATATGAACGTTTTCGCCGTTTAGGGCATCTTCAGATATAACAAAACATGTTATCTGGACCTATAATAGTATATTATGCAAATAACAAGGAGAATAGAGAACAATATATGTGATACATGAAATTCATGAGCTTTATGTAGATATAACATGATACAGGATGAATATTGAGATAATCTTTGAATTTGAATTTAGACTGGACGAATGTTTTATTTTATACATATAGCTCATGTTACAATTAATATGCAATGTTTAAAATTTGTCAATGATGTTATTTTTAAAATTTACAATGATGATAATAAAATATTTAAAGTAATCATGGCTGAAAGTTGTCGTAAGTTACAAGATAGGATGCTTAGTTAAAGTTCGTGTGTATTGTAATTATTTCACTTAGAGAGGCCGTTGGCATTTGAATGAATGTTGTTTGACGTTGATGACTACTTTACAATTGACATACAGTGATTAAATTAGTCAATGTTAAAATTTAAATTTTATAATGAAGATAATAAAATATTTAGAGTAATCATGGCTGAGAATTGTCGTAAGTTCAAGATAGTTTTCGTAGTTGATGTTGTATGTTTTGTAATTGTTTCACCTGAAAATAGAGATTAAGAGATAATAATAAATGCAAAATATAGACAAGTTATTATATAGAGACGCAGATAACTATTATTATAAGATTACTTGTTAAAAATGTTGTTTGTGTTAAAGAATTACTGTTGGGTGTAATTAGTTGAGATATTGAATAAATGCTCGTTGATTGTGAATGTAGTGGAATATACGATAAATTTCGTAATAGATAAATCATGAGTTAGGTATGACTTTTAATCATTCATTGAAAATTAATAGAAAGATCAATATTATAATTCGTAATAATTAGTAATAATTAGATGGGCTATAATACCAAATATATGTAAAAGATTTTACGGCAGCAGTAATAATTATTATAAGATTACTTACTTAGAGGTCATTGACTTTGAAATGGCTACTCCGATGTGATGACATCCTATTACGTGTTCTCAGGTTTATTGAAGTATATAAATGAAGAAGCTCTATAACTGAAAGAATATTAACTATTAATTTACTTTCAATTTTGATATGGGGATATAATTGTTTTAATGAATTTTGACGGCATTCGAATACTTACATTTGTATGTACTGGTGTTGGTGTGTTGGAGGTTTTAAGAGAACTGAGGCCTAGATAATCGTCTGTATTGAGGCATGTAGCGGCGCAAGAATATGAAAGGAACTGTTTGAATGGCGTATCAAGATCAATGTGAATAGGTCTGTTTTAAATTGCATACAGTGGATTTTTAAAGTTTAATAAATTTTCGTTGATTATATTTTGATCTTTATTATGGTAGTAGGCAATGAAGAATTCTTCTGCTGCATTTATGAATTTATTGTCATTGTATGTTTTTGGGATACTTAATGTGTTCTGGTGATGACCTAATTCATGTCCAGTATTAATTAAGTGTGTTGCATATTTTGATTTTTCTCTATTATTTTTGAAATCGTTGACATGTTCCTTATATCTTGTTTTTATATTGCGTTTAGTTTGGCCTATGTATTTCTTATTGCATGTGTGACATTTAAGCATATATATGCCTTTACTATTTAATTTATCTATAGGATTTATTGTGTTATGGATCTTATTGTTTAACTTATTATTTGTTTTGAATGCTATGTTTATGTTTTCTTTATTAAAGAAGTTTTTTAATTTGTTAGATATGTATTTATTGTAAGTGAGTGTTGACCAAAATTTTGATTTATTATTGTTTGTTTTTGTTAAGGTAGTGTTTGTCTGTCGTTGTCTATTGTTTTCTTTTTTCCGAATTAATTTTCGAATAAGGGTTTTACTGTATCCATTATCATTTGCAATGTCTAAAATTCTTTGTACTTCTTTTTTATATTTATTTTTGGATAATGGTATTTGTGTTAATCTATTTATTAGGTAATTAAACATACTTTGTTTTTGGTTTTGGGGATGTATTGAATCTGCGGGTATACTACGTGTTGTGTGTGTTGGTTTTCTATAGATATCGTATTTCAATTCAAATTTATGCTTTATTATTTTTAAATCTAAAAATGGAATCGAGTTGTTTGTTTCATGTTCAACTGTAAATTTTAGATTTTTATGTAGTTTATTAAATGAATCAAGAATGGAATTGTCTATTGTAGTGTTCTCATAAATTATGATTGTATCATCTACATATCTATAGTAAGATTTAATGTTATGTTTATTTAGAAATTCATTGATTTTGTTATCCTCTATGTTTTGTAAAAAGATTTCGGTAAGAGCTCCTGATAAAGGGTTGCCCATAGCTAGGCCAATATTTTGTTTATATATTTTCTGATTAAAGATGAAGTAATTTTGAGATGTAACTGTGTTTAACAATCGTGTTATTTGCTGAATTATATTTTCTGCTATTTGTAAATTTTGTAATTTTTCTTTAACGATAAGTATGGTTTCTTGAATTGGGATATTTGTATACAAATTCTCTATATCTAAAGACATCAATTTTGATTCATTGCTGATTTTTACTTTATTCAAATTGTCTATTAAATGCTTTGTATTTTTAATGGTGTATTGATTTTTTAATTGTAATGTTTGTTTTAGCCATTTGTCTAAGAATTTACTTAATTTATAGTTCGGAGCGTTTTGTTATATCTGAAGATGCCCTAAACGGCGAAAACGTTCATATATTGTTATTAAATAGCAAATAAACATTTGCAAGTTTATATGCCTTAAGATTGAAATTCATTAAATACTTATTAATAATTTACCAGGCATATTGATATATTAAAATGAATTGTAAAATACTGAATTTAGTCTGGGGGTGATTTCTTTAATATGATTTAACACATTATCGTTTTTTAAGCCAAGAAACTTGGTTATTGTTGTTTCTATTAGTGATCTGTTGTTAATTATTGGGCTTGAAATTTACGAGGTTGAATTTTGGCAGGATTTAAATTGTCTTATGTTAGTTTTTGTTATAATTTAATACTAATTTACTAACTGAGAACCAATCACATGTTTTAAGGGGAAATGCCTCTCTTGAAGATTGGGATGTGTTGGAATTATTGGCTGTAATTACTATACTCGTGTCATATACACACAACATCTTTTAGTAAGAGGACAAGATCATTTATGAACACTAGAAAAAGTAGAAGACCTAATATTGATCCTTGAGGAATTCCATTATTGTTAGTTCCCCATGTCGAGGTAGATTTCATAGTTGCATTGATTTCGACTTTCTGTTTCCTACTGTAACTCCGGTAGAAGAACATTGAAGCTGGAAGAGAATATATTGAAGGCAGGTTTGGAAAAAGGGCCACCAACTATATCATTGTTGTTCAAAGTAACCATAGTCCACAAAATTGTAGCATGAAATATGATATAACGGCAAGAAAGGTCAAAGTAGCCAAGGGAAAAGGTGCCTTACAATCCGTTTTTCACTACATATACTATCTGCCATATTCAAAGTCCGAATCCCTCGGTGAGAACTAATCATGTGCATTTTACAGATCAATCTTAAGACAGTAGATTTATTAATGATGTCATATGCGAAGCATTCGATGATTTGACTTTGGCAAAGTTCCATTATTCATAATGCAGTGAAAGGTAGTTTCACACCTTGAACTAAATCATGGCCACTCGCTCCTGGTTCGTAATCCATCTGCAGCTGGCACGTGTCAGAAAACTTGAGGACTGTTCACACGTAGTTAAACGCCATCGCGTCTGAGGATAGCATAGACCTACATGCATTACACTGCCCTGTACTCGTACATCGCTACCTAGCCATTATAACGGTCACCAACAGCAAACAAAAAAGAGGCATTTTTATGGTAACATCTGCTTCATAGACTGTATTACTCGACCAAGGCCAGTGGAGTCCTGCAGCCTGGAGCACCACTTGTACTTCTGTGTTCGTATAGCGTAATCGCCCGCGTCTCCACTCTCCTCGGTCGAGTTATACATATAGTTTGCTCACTTTCAGCTATTTACAAAGACGTTTTAGAGTTTAAAATTACTTAAATTTAACTCTAAACTTTCATAACGAAGTTTCAGTACATGCACGGGCTTATATAAAGTATGGTCAAAGAAGAACAGAATCTGCAAATTAGTTACTCTTCAAAAGTTCTTGAGAATAGGAGTAAAATTTGTCATTGGCATGCGTAAAATTTAACAAATAAACATAAAATATCTACAATAACTATGAAATTTGCTCCACTTGAGAAGAATTATTAAAAGTTCTTGACATTACAATATTATACTCGTAAAAGGTGTTCTTTTGAAGAACAGAAACGTTACTGAAACACAAGAAAGTGACACGGCTGAGATCACATTGTGTGTGTGTGTGTACAAAGGATTTTAACATGACGTGAATGGTTTCAGAGGGGAGCAAAAATCTAGATGAAGCATCATAACATTTAATAATAAAAATAAATTAAATCAAGTATTCATTCAACTTCAGTAATTTGGGTTGTAGTAGTTGGTATGTATATAGGGTTAGTATGTTTAAAACAAAACGTTTAAAAAAAGTGTTCTAAATTATTTAAAACAATATCCGTTGATTAAAACGTTTGAAACATAATGTTTAAAACTGTATGATGATACTAATTTTTAAGCCAACAGAATTCTCTGTTATGTGTTTTATTTATTTCTCCGTTAATAACAAACAGTGTTTAAAACTGTATCATCAAGACATGCCCTTTTTTCCTCATCTTCCATACAAGTTACTTCTCTCGTTTTCTGGTTGTTTTATTTTATCCTACTTGTTTACAATATAAAATCATGTTTTCCTTCTATTCAGATATTTATAAAATGTACAGTTATGAATTTACAGTGGTGCTCCTGACTTTATGGAGCCAAAATTTAACTTTTTTCCAGACGCACATCATTATTAATAAGGAATTTTTTTGGATATACAGTGCAAACAATCTGAATGCTGATATCTGCATATAGGCCTATCATCTGAAGCAGGTTTTCTTTTATGTATAATAAATCCACTGAAAAATGATTTTAGGATGCTTAAATTACAAAATATTCTAGTCTTTTTACTTTTCTACAAACTTAGCCTCAAATTTCAAAATAAAAAACTGAGCTATGAAATAACATTTTTAAATTACACCACAGGGTACCAATTTTTCTGTTGTATCACTAAGTCATTAAACCACCAAACACCACTTCTACTTCAGGAAAAATTTTGATTCTTGATTGCAGGAAAAAGACATGCAAGTTTGACAGCATTCTCTGTGGTACAAGTAATCATTCGATCATGATCGATCACTAATCGATAATCAACAATGACATCATAAGAAAGCAGAAATCCGGATATTCAGTTTGATTGGAAATGTGTCTTTGTGTTACTGTTGTGTGGTCTAAGTAATAAATGGTGTTTTAAATATGCTGTCTAAATATTTAGAAAAGCGAAATTCTGATGATGAGGAACCTCCATTAAAAAACAAGTTTATTTATGAATGAAATGGAACGCGCACAATGTGCATAGGATTTGTAGTTTAGCCTTTTCAGAAGTTTGTGAGTGAGGTTTTCCTTTCGCGGCAGTTTTCAACGTGATATCGTCCACACGGCTTCCGACATAGTTCGCACACGCACTCGTGGTTGGGTTCGTAGTATCTCTTGAAAAAGTTTATTTAAAGAAGTGGAAATTATGTGTACAATTTGCTTGTGCCCACGTGGAATAATCCCTCTTAAGTTCACAATGAACCACAATTAGTCATACAGCAGAAACAGATGCCCCATTGTTTCAATGAAATCAGAATTATAACTTTGTACAAATTCAAAACTGGACTGTCAAGCTTTTTTATAATGTTGCAGAAAATAATTTCTCACTGTTAATAGATGATAGATTTTCAGAGAAATATAACAATCAAACTGAGGTAAATTTAAAACTATTTTTTTTTGTGTTATTCACCATTAAAGTTTCATAAAATATATTTTTTTTTAGTTAGTAGGAAAAATCTTCAACCAGGTAACTTGTCCCAACCTGGATTTGAACCCGGGTCCGCTCGTTTCACGATCAGACATGCTAACCGTTACTCTACAGCGGTAGACCAGAATGTCTTCTAATGTTTTTGGTTGATAAATTCTGCAATTTTAATATGTTCACGCAGCTGAAATTATTACATGTTCAATATCTTTTCTTGTTAGGTGGGAGGGAACATCCCACGCACTACGACCCTAGGTCTATTGTACATCCCCCCTATATGGGATGAGTTGCGTGCCCACCGATCCTCTACGCGCACCGACCTAACCACTTGACCCTCTTAACGACCAGTCTCTACAGCCAACAGAGTCCATTTACCACTCCTACTTCCGCAACTCCCCCCCCCCAAGGCTACCTTAACGGTCCGAGGCGGAAGTCCTCCCCCGAGAAGGTCTGCCCCGGGTTCCGTTGCAGAAGGTATCCATCATCACTTGAATACAATCCATGGAGGCCGGTCGAGAGAGCCAGCAGCTTCGGAGGGTCGCCTGTAGAGCGAAGAAGAAGTAACGGGATGATGAATGAAAGGATAACAGGGGAGGAAAAGAAGTAGCGAAGGTGAATGGGGTTCCAAACGCCTGATAAATTTACCTGATATAGGAGTGAGGGAAAAACCACGAAAAAACCTCACCCAGGCAACTCGTCCTGACCGGAAATCGAACCTGGGCTCGCTGGGTTCAGAGTTAGACTCGCTAACCCCTCAGTCACAACATCTATACTTACATACATATATACTTTGTTTTTTTTTCGGAATTTACTTCCAAACCTATTTCTTTACTTTCTTTAAGTAAAATTCCCGTGTTTTACCTAATAGTATAGTTACCTATAAACAAGTAGCTGATGTAACCCTTTCAATTCCAAGCTCTCTGTGTTATATTACATGCGTCCAGACAAAATATTGCAGCCACGAAGAATATGATAGGTATGAACTAAGTCGAGTGAAAAGCATTATAATAGTAGCCATTATATAATGACATTAGATGCTTATGATACGGTAAATATTCAGTTAGAATGAAGTCATATGGGTTTTCAACGTAAATGCTCACATCATATAAATTATGAATAGTTCAGCAAAATCTGAAGAATGTGATTTTTTCATGCACCGTCACTTTAAAGCAAATGCCCATTCTTCCTCTCCGATTCTCCTGCGTTTGGCGGGTTGCATTCAATGATATCACAACTCATCATATTTGGACATCATTTTGCGGAACTCTGATCCAATTGATTCGACCGGTTTTGTGAAGATGTTTCTTTTTACGGAATTACTTTATCTACAAGGTGGTTTACTTTTCGTTTCGGTGTTTATTTGTTAAAAATTATAGAGTCTAAGCAATTAAAATGTAACACTTTTTCTTTTACTTCGTTACCGAGAGGTTGACAACCTGCCGTGCCGAATACTAAGAAGTGGTTCTGCTTAAAATAAAACATACAGCCGTCCATTAAACAGAAATGAAATGTAGAACGAATGGTTTATTATATCCAAGCCTTACAAACAATCACTATCTGTCTGTGTAAATTACCATGACAACTGAAATATTTTTCATGGCGAGGTACAAGTTCTTTAAGGAAACTTGTCTCCAACAATGATGGCTAATTCTTCATCGCTGTTTCTTGTCTCTCTTGTCCACGAAACGCTGCGAGCATAATCGTAGAAGTAGAAACTGGTTGAAGTGCAAAATAGGTGGAAAGCACAGACAGCCAGTCAAACGAGTCCAGCTTGAAACGTGGAAGCAAATCAAGAATGCAGTGTGAGTTGTGAAGGTGTGTGTTATGCAATATAGGACGACACCAGAAGTTAACAGATCACGTCTTTATCTTGGGATTACCAGTCGTAATTGTTTAAAAACAGGTTGTAAGCCTCCACAGTAACGACCGATGACACATTTACCCCATTATTCCACCAAGAGTGACGTTACTGGCAAATGATTGTGATTTTACGTTCTCATTAGAGAAAGTATACATTTTGAGATTTTGGTGGAAATGCAAATTCCCTGCATTCCTGATATGGGAAAAATAGTATTGGGATGTCTCTGTCCGTCGGTCCATCTGACTGTGTACTGTGATTTATTCTGAACTTATGGCTGGATTTCGATCATAATGAATACCTATGAATCAATTTGCCTGAGAACTGTGTGCATGAAACAACAGTCTTTACTTACTTACTTACTTATTTACTGGATTTTAAGGAACCCTGAGGTTCATTGCCGCCCTCACATAAACCCGCCATTGGTCCCTATCTTGAGCAAGATTAATCCAGTTTCTATCATCATATCCCACCTCCCTGAAATCCACTGAAAATTAAATTTTTTGATGTGACAAAGTTGACTAACCTAACTCCATTGTCATTACTAGTTACGTGTAGGCTCTCTTTTCCAATAGTCTGTTTAAAAATATCCTCCCGTCCTACTTTAGCATTGAAATCCCCCAATAAAATTTTCATGTGGTATCTAGGTAACTGATCAAAAGTCTGTTCCAATTCCTCATAGAAGCTATCCTTTATATGGTCGTCTTTCTTTTCTGTAGGAGCGTGAGCATTTATAACTACGATATCGCACCAACTACCCTTAAGTACCAAATGCGATAACCTATCACTGATAAATTCGACCATTTTTACTAATGATTTTATTCTTTTATGAATAAAGAATCCTGTTCCTTATTGGTGATTATCGTTTCCTTCCCCATAATACAACAAGTAATGTCCTATTTGTATTATGCCGTTCCCATCTAACCTCCTGTACTCCCACAAAGTATATCTAGCTAGTTAAAACAACAATCTTTAGTAAAAAAAAAGCCAAGAGTTCTTTATTTGAAATAAAAGACACAATGATCCTCCACTTCAAGAATCGCCAGAAGATTATCTTCATTATCTTTTATTTTTTAAACGGTCACTTAATGATGCTGTAACAACTACAAAGGTGATCAAATTATTAGACTAAAGTGATTACATGTGCAACAAAGTGGTATTCATCGGCAGAAATAATGAACAAAAATATATTTTTCACAGAAATAATGAACAGAAAATTGAGTCTTGAGGTTACTAATATTTTGTGAACATTCCCTTATTCTTCATTAACACACTGATTTTGTTGGGGATGCTGGGAACCAAGGTATGACACATACTGAATATCAGAATCATTTAGCCAAATATCAGACAGTGCTTCAATGAGTCCAAGTTTTGTTACAAGCTTCTTTTTTGTTCAGTTTCTTCTTCAGTATAGACCACATATTTTCAATTTGGTTCATATCCAGCCTTTTTTGCAAGCCATGGGAGAACTGACTGTTGAATATCTTCTAACATATCCAACTCGTGGAAGAATATACCAGAAGATGTAACAATCATATTTACAACAATATAGACTCTATATGGGTCATATGCGGAGACAAAGAGGAAGGCAGAAAATAGGAAAGACTGGACAATGCTGGGTTTGCAGTGAAAGACCTGCCCTTGGGCAGAACACTATGTATGAATAGACTCTGTGAATTATACTGACGATTGACATGATGAATTTTATTACGTTTCAAAGAAAAACGTTTTAGTCTAATAATTTGTCCACCCCTGGACAAAGTCAGGATAGGAGAAGAAATGTCAGAAGAAAGTGAAATTGGGAGAGAAGTGCGTCAAGGATGTCCTTTATCACCTACTCTATTCAAAATATACGTGGAGAATTTAGTAAAGAACTGTTTTCAGAACATGGGAGGAGTGATAGTAGGAGGACAAATAAAGTGCATAAGATTTGCTGATGATATGGCGTTGTTAGCAGAAGAGGAAATGACACTAAGGGTTATGCTACTGGAGCTAAGTGACAGTTGTGAGCAGTATGGGATGAAGATAAATTCAAATAAGACGAAGACTATGGTCAAAGGAAGAAAAATAAAGAAGGTAAACTTGCGAATTATAAATGAGGCAGTAGAGTAAGTGGACAGCTTCAGATACTTGGGGTGTATTATAAGCAGTAACATATGCTGCTGCCAGGAAGTCAAAAGGATAGCAATGACCAAGGAAGCTTTATAATAGAAAAAGGAGCATCTTCTGCGAACCTCTGGAAAAAGAACTAAGGAAGAGACTAGTGAAGTGTTTTGTGTGAAGTGTGGCATTGTATAGGGCAGAAACGTGGACATTACGACGAAGTGAAGAGAAGTGTATAGAAGCATTTGAAATGTGGATATGGAGAAGAATGTAACATGTGAAGTGGACAGACAGAATAAGAAATGAATGTGTGTTGGAAAGAGGGGTGAAGAAAGAATGATGCTGAAACTGATCAGGGAGAGGAAAAGGAATTGGTTGGGTCACTGGCTGAGAAGAAACTGTCTACTGAAGGATGCATTGGAAGGAATGGTGAACGGGAAAATAATTCGGGGTAGAAGGAGATATCAGATGATAGACGACATTAAGATATATGGATCATATGAGGAGACAAAGAGGAAGGCAGAAAATAGGAAAGACTGGAGAAAGCTAGGTTTGCGGTGAAAGACCTGCCCTTGGGCTGAAGACTGAATGAATTAATGAATGAACTAGGTAAGCGCCGGTTCAATTGGTGATAACGAGATGTTATTTGGCGAGGTGAGATCGAGGACTCGCCATGAATTACTTGACATTCGCATTACAGTTGAGGAAATCCTCGGATAAAACTAAACCAAATATTCAGATAAAGCGGGAATCGAACCCACCTATGGGTGCAACTCCTGAACGGCAAGAAAAAGTGCGACCGCCTTAGCAACGCCGAATTCAATTTTTGTTTAAAGAATAAACTGACAAATGAGATGATCACTTAATATCAGCTACAGTGTACACGCTGAACCTACGGGGTTTTAATATCAAATTAAAATTCAGCTAATGTATACCCAAGCCGTTGTAACTATGCATCTGACACCTTTGCATAACGTTGTAGCGAGAGATGCGACATTGCATCAGTGACCATTACACAACAGCTGATGAGCCCTCCATACCAATTGAAGGGTTCAGAACCATAGTGGGCCAAGCGCCATTTACTAAAACCGTAGAAAACAAGGGTTAAAATGAAGTTATTACCATAATCCAATGGAAACTTATATCAAATAATATAAAGTATACACATTCAAACTAAATGATATGTCAATGTTCATTAAACTATGGCATTCACGTAAGTTTAACCCTTGCTTTCTCCGTTTTTAATAAATGGCGTTTGGCCCACTATGGCTCTGAACCCTGTTCTAATGTCTGACTAATGCAGGGCTGGGCAGCAAGAGCGGATTCTACTCTCTCACGGGGAGACATACGATTTCTCTTCAACCCCTTTCTTCCCCGCCGAGCACCGCGCAGAGTTGATGCCGTACCTGATGGATATTAAGCGTCCCCGTTTAGAGTCTGTATCCGCTCCCGATGCCCTGCCTGATTTAATGCATCGCCTTTACACAAAGGATTCGCAATCTGTGAGCTATTATTCTCGGAAAGAAGTAATCTATGATTACAATCCAACCACTCTCTATAAAAAAACACATTAATATTCAAGTTGACCTATACAGGGTGTAAGGGGTATAAGTGCCATTATTTTAACTGATAATTATTCATGTCATAAGGAAGAAAAAATGTCCTTACAATTGCAATATTTGACTAATTATTAAATTTTACAATATTAGACGTTTTACAACGTTGCTGGATGGAGAGGAGTGGGTTTAGAAGTATACAGTACAGCTCAAGCAGGGAGGAGGGGGTTTAGAATTACAAAGTACAGATCAAGCGGGTGCAGCCATACCGGCACAAAACAGACGCTTTGTTCTAATGCAGGAGCGGACCATGACAATACTTATGTTTACATAACACGAGCAGCAAATACAAACTTTCAATCTCATTAATAGAACATTATGGTAAATTTACATTTTATATGACAATATTGCTTCATTTTTAATTGTATGTCTAAAAAATAAACAATAATGGTTTTCTGCACAAAATCACACACACTTTTTTTTTCTAATGCAACATTTTAATCTCTCCCGCTTCCGTAAAGCAGTGTCATCTTTAAACAAATTTCTAGTTGTGTGATTTTCGAAACGAGGTAAGAGACTTCTGGTTTATAATAATCCTTGAGAAACTGCTACAAAAGTTCGACGATTAGGTAACCAACTTTGTGGAAAACGTTGACGGTACATCCTTCTTGCCTCACTTGAATTACGATGACTTTCTCCATAAATTAATAACATATGATATTCCTAAACTGTGAATGATATTGTAAGTTTCTTTTATCGAATACCCTGTACTGAAGTGTCATCAGCTCGGCAGTAGAGCTATGGACAGGGAGCTTGAACTCAGCTGACTTGTACTTACGTCTGTGCGGAATAATGCCTGCTGAACTTTGCCATGTCTCTCACGCCAAAATATATGCAAATTTAAGCATGCATTTTTATTTAATTTCACGAAAACGTAATAGAATACACAAATATTTATTTAAATTAATATTAACTCTTTGCTAGATATACCTACTGATGTAATTATTTTCGTAATTTTACTAACGATATAAGCAGTATAACGAGAATAAAATAAGAGAAGAAATGTTTTTTTCTGGGAAAACTATGAAGTTTCGTTCCTATGTTGTATGGACATTTTTTGATCCTGTAGACCGTCCTCGACGACTGTCAAAAGAACGGTACTTATACCCCTTACACTCTGTATAATATATCCTACCTTAACTTATTATAGACATAAAAATGTATAATTCAATATTTAGCTTATCCCTTTGTCAGTTCGGATAATAAACTTCAACAGCTGATGTTCTAATCTATCTCACTTTGAAGAAGAACAATCCAGTCATTTGTTCCTATTCTCTATTCTCCATGAGGTCAAGAAATGCAAGCGAATCTCTAATCCGTCCTAGTATCGAGGGTGGTGGATATTTTCTTCGGAAATTCTCTGTTTCTTTACAGTGTTTTAGAATGAGCTCCCATGATTCCTTTTCCACATATAATGGATAGATTCTGTCTCCTATTTCGGTGGAAATTTTATGACCCTTCCATGCATCAAATCTTAGCCACGCCAAATCCGCTCTTATATCTTTGCTACAAGAATTTATATACTCACCCCTACTAAAATTAAGCATAAAATAATAATAATAATAATAATAATAATAATAATAATAATAATAATAATAATAATAATAATATATGAAGAAAATGAGAATTTAAGCCTACTAGACTGTCGCATTGTTTCGAGCGTCCCTTATGGAGTTAAACCAATTCCAGTGCCATACAAGAAGACATTTCATACTTTCTGCAGCCTAATGTAAATTAAATACTTGCAACTAAAGCTTAACGACGAATTTATCGTGTACACTGTAGTACGCATTTTCTACTAGCAGACACGTTCTGTATACACCGGTGGAAACGCAGTTTGGAAGACAAGATCTAGAATAGACTGATCTGTGTCACTCAAGTAGGTTTAATCATTTCTAACAGCCACAAACAAGTATTTCTTTTATCATCGCCCCATTTTATTCGAAGATTAAGGTTAGTTTTAATCTACGAGATTTTTTATTTTATATTTTATCAGAAATTTTTAAAGTCCAATATAAAATTGTTAGAAACAGTAGGACATTGTTCCCGTAACCATTTAATGCAACTCAGAAAAATAAATTCAGCGGTTGTAGTAGTAATGGTAACAGTAGGCTATTAGTACAAATAGCCCTAGCGGTACTGAAAGCAATAAATGAGCTTTATATTGTCAAATTTGTGATAAATTATCCTCCTTTTTGGTGGTATACGGTCCCAAATTAATAAATGTTTATTTCATTAACATGCTTTATGTGGGGCGTTTATAAAACTCTGAACAAATTCTGAAAATAATTCGTTAAGCATATTTTCATTTATTAAGTCGATATTTCGCAATTATTCTTACTCGTTTAGTTACTTGCCGGACTAGCAAATCTTCTCGTATCTGTAACCCTTGAAATATTATTTCATGTTTCAATTAAATTTTAAATACATTTCAGAGTCATTGCTAGACGATTTCGTATGAAATAACAACAATTCGTTGGTATAAAATCAGTTTCTCATATTTTTTTTCACAAAGATGTTCATTATACAACTCTATAATAAGTAACAAAACTTACCTGTTTAAAATCTGTGCGATGTTCCGTTGCCAAGGTAACGATACACACAGACACAGCACCATCCTAGCCGCTACCACGGTCACTGCTACACTGGCCTCTACTGGACACACGAAGCGATCATCAACATGGCGGAACAAGGCCTGCCAAGGTCACACGCAGAGTGCGCTTACGTTGGGCCCTCAAGGAAGTAATAATTGTTTTCTAGTGGTGTGACGCAAATTTCTGCAGTGTTTTATTGCATACCGGAAGGAAATTCCTGCAAAAGACATGTCTATACAAAGGCTGCTTTCTGCCCACACAAAAACAAGTCGAACATCTGTCCTTTGATCTACAATAAACTTTGCGGTTGAATTCACCTTGGTTATGTGCGACCGCTTTGTCTGGTGTACGCGACAGTGTCCACGCGACTAACTTTTTGAAGTCCATGACTTCTAGAGAAAGGGGAAGTTCTGCACTTTTAAGTAAAAAAGCAAAACTTGTTAGAACTACTTCGCTGACCGCACAACAAGGTCGAAAAATAGGGCTTCCAAGAATAATATTATGAAAGCTACAAGAAATCTCTTTGTTATCTTACTATGGAAACTGCTGTTAATTTCATAGGAGAACATACTTTAACTCCAAGGAAATTCACGCTGACCTATTCAACGATCTACACAAGAAAATTGTTTAAAACAAAATGTAAATAAATTCAGCTTTGTGTTAACATTTCAGTGAATATTAGGCCTACCTGCATGTACCAGGAATGGTAAAGAGACAGATTGAACGTATAATAACAGCTCAAGCTGAAGTCTAGTTAATGGCGGATTTTTTTTCTCGTCATAAATTTCAGAACGTGTCCTATAAAATTTAATATTTCCTGTGATAAACGGCGGCCGAAGCATGGTGTGGACCAGATCACTAAATTTAAAAAAGCATAGGAACTTTATTTCTTATATGCCTCAATGGTGTGTATATAGACATTCTTACCTTTATCATGGAATATGCAATAGAAAAATCGTTAGTCCAGAATTGGTTTATACTATTTTCACTTTTCATAATTTTTAACTATATTCATGGTTATGTTAAGTACATTTTTCTCCACCACTCAAACCATACATTATTAGAATTGGTTGGGTCACTGAGGAGAAACTGCTTACTGAAGGATGCACTGAAAGGAATGGTTAACGGGAGAAGAGTTCGGGGTAGAAGAAGATATTAGAAGATAGACGACATTAAGATACTGTATATGGATCATATAAGGAAACATAGAGGAAGGCAGAAAATAGAAAAGACTGGGGAAAGCTGAGTTTGCAGTGAAAGACCTGCCTTTGGGCAGAACTATAAATGAAATGAATGAAATGTACTTTGTACTATATTAGTATGTTTGTCATTTTTCAGAGTTGGTTTGAACTACGTCCAGATAACCAATAATATGCACTGATTTTATTATTTTCAATCAGTTGCAAACGTAAAGATTTTTAGTATTGCATTTCTGTAAGACTATAAAATACTACATAACTCTGGACAAACGTTTTTTTAGTAGATTATAACACCAACTTGTTCCGAGACTATACCAATATTTCTTTACTAATATACCCTCTAGGCTACAAGGAAGGATACTACATCCACAATCGTAGCAATGTCCAAAAGGATTACTGAAAATATCATTATTTCTTCAGAAAGGAGAATGACATATATTTAAGTACTGTACAGATATGGAATGAAATTTGGAGCGAGTCTTGAAGGGAGTCTACCTATATTTAGGTAACAATTTCGCACGACTGTTCACAAGTAGCATATATACAGGTATTCTTGTTGCTGCACATGCACAGTGTGTTGTAAGCGAAACTTACACAATAAGGGAGCTCCAAATTTTATTTCCGTATCTCTGCATGTTAAAATCATTCATGAATCTTAAACTGTATGAGCATGATAAATGTGAAAAAAATTGTGGTGATTTTTAGTTTCAATAAACATATTATTTTCCTCTGATTGAGCTTCTGGCTGATATGTACATCTATTGTCAGGCAGTACACCTAACTTGACGATATGCGTCAGAGGAAGAACAATTGTTTGTATAGTACATCTGAAGTGTGATTATGTAATAGTTTACTAGTCAGCGATGTATGTAATTTAGGGGGAAAGGAACTGAGTATCCTACCCCATTATCTCTGGGTTAGTTGCCTCATGAGTGATGCCTTATTGGTGTCACTTATGAGGTTCAAATCTGTCTTCGGACAGTTGACTGAACAACAAATATTTGTTATTAGAAGAGGAAAATTCGCTCCGGCGCCGGGGATCAATCTCGGGTCCTTGGTTCTACGTACCAGGCGCTCTAACCACTGAGCTACGCCGAAGTTCATCTACGGCACCGGATCGAATCCCTCTCCTCCAATGTTTTTCCCTTTGTGGCCTTACACCACATTCGACATATACATAAGTATGTTGACATATATTGAGTCAACTGCCATTATGCAAGAAGCGCACTCAGTTGAGTGACTTGGTGGCCGGGATTCCACAGTATATTGCACTATTGGGCGAAGAATCTAAGTAAGGATTAATTTTTGTTCCCACAGAATTTATCTCCAGCGCCGGAGTGAATTTTTCTCCTCTAATAACAATTATTACCGTAATAGAAAAAATTCTGTAGGACCAAAAATTAATCTTTACTAGAACAACAAAATATATTAAGCCTATTATATTCTTAAACACTTTTTAAGTTGATATACTGGACAATACAAACAAGTCATAACATTTGCTGTAAGTTAAGTTAATTTTGTACCACTCCAATTGCGTATTTAATTAATTTGATTAAACACGAGGATACTTCTGCCTCCCTATTCTTATCAAGAGCTCCAAGAAGTGCCACTTTATTACACGAGAGTAAAGCTAATACAGTACGTTCAATGTTTATGATTAGGCCTACAGAATATTTTAAACATAAAATTAGCCAATTCTCTGGAGATGAAATCCTACACTTTGAAGTCGCCTTGCTATTTTAGGGACACGTTTCTATGAGATGAATCACAATCAGATCTTGTACTACCAAGAAGATGGAGGCACACATATTAAACTTTTGCAAAAGTTAAAGAAATAATGCTGTGAAAACGAAATGTGACTATAATGCAGCAATTTTAACATAACAAAATATTTAATTTACCTTGCAGGATCCTTAGTAGATGAGATTGAAATAGTATACTTGTGTGAACTTGCACTGTAACAAACTGGCACAATGCAATAAAACCACCATTACTTCTTACAGCTGCGGTAAAGGAAAACAGATAGATCTCTGATGAAACTAAATAAAATGCTTGTATACGTGTTTCACCTTCATGCTGGAGAATTCCTGGTGAAAGCCGCATGTGCCAACCAGTCCGTGGTCACGTATACAGTGGGCAGATTTAAGTAAAGCGCGCTACTCACTACTAAAATAATGGCTGCGTCTGCACCTATTGGATGCTGTTTCTCTAATTCTTATTTCCTATCTTTACCTCAGATAAATCTACAAGAAAGGAAGCATGAAAACAAACGATTTTATCTTTATTGTTATATGGAAGCCAAAACTAATGTGAAACTAAACAGATGAATTGTGTTATTGGACAAGGGTTCTCAGTATCACCTGCACTCTTTCATATATTTATTCACGAAATTGTAAATAAAAAAAAGAACTAACTGGGGATTTATGAACTCATTTGGATTACGACAAACATCTTACTTTTGGTATGGTAAATTTTAGGTTAGGTAAGGTTGAATTTAAATATTTAATAAATAATATCCCAAGTGTGAGGTGTATACACCAGCCAATAATTGAGGCTTTCTCTGGAACGAGAACTTAACTGCAAAATCTTAAATTTTGAGATATAGAGCATAAAATATTTTAGAATTCTTTTAACAGCATTGCGCAGAATGACGTCAAATGTACAATCTGATCCGTTTGGGTATGGATAATATTAATTTATTATTATAAAGCTATTATCATAGTAGGAAAAATTTCTTGCTGGTTATATTATGATTAAAACATGGCAGTTTCCATGTATGGCAATCAACAATGCATAATCTGAAAGGACAAATGATAATCATAGATGATTAAAATGGCTACTACAAATCAACAGCGGGCACAATGTGTTCTTTGGTATGCTAAATTTGAGAGTGTTGAAAGAGTTCAAAGGGAATTTCGACGTGAGTATGGTGTGCGTAATGTACCTAAATATGATTCCATAATGTTGTGGTATCGAACATTTGTAGAAACAGGTTCTGTGTTAAAAAAAAACATGCAGGAGGTCGAAGACGAAACCCAGTACGAGAAGCAGCTGTCTCTTGGCTTGACCCTCAAACTCCCCAGATCTAACTCCTCGTGATTTCTTCGTGTGGGGTTTTGTTAAAGACATTATTTATTCACAGAAACCCAGGAACATTGATGATCTGAGAGTAAAAATTACTGAAGCTTTTCAACAAATCACCCCTCTTATGTTACAACGGACATGGGCTGAATTGCATCACCGTTGTGAGTTGTACAGGGTGCGCAATGGGGATCATGTTGAGCTCTGAGAAATCTCCCATCTTTCAATGTTGTATGCACAAAGGTTTCAACAAATAAAGTTCAATAGTAAATATTTTACGGTGTTTTTATTTTATCCATACCCAAACGGATTACCCTGTATATTGGATATTATTGAAGGAGCAGATACGACACGAAAAATCTATAGAAATTAAATTACATAGAAGACAGAGAATAGACTATAAGGAAAGAACTATATTGCACAAGTATAATCGAAACAATAAAAATGTGTACTATAAAATTATTCAAGACTATCGATCGCATGCCAGCTAAATGATCAGTGTAACTTATTATAACCTTCAAAGAAAAAAGCTATAAGGAAAGAACTAAATGTTACAAGCATCATCGAAGTAATAAAAATGTATGGAATAAATCTGAGAGACCAGCCGATCGCATGCTGTTATACCAGCTAAACGAACAATATAGCCTATTACAAGAAGAAAAATACTATTGAGAAGACTGAATAAAATTTGTGGGAGCGATATTAAAGAAATGTCAGCCATTGCGAAATTTCTTACGTTCACAATGATTATTTATATAATGATCTCTAGCAATTTTCAAGACATTCATGTTAGCAAAGTCCAGTCCTTGCATGTCTGTTTTCTGGAAATCGAAGAGGAAATTGAGAGTAACTTCAACGGATAGACGCAACTCGAAGTCGTGGTTAAGGCAATATCTATAGGGGATGATAACTTTACGAAAGCACTCCACAAATTTAGAGGCAGAGAAGTAGGATCCCTACCATCGAAGTACTTTTAGTAACGCTCGTAACGCGAACGGGAGAAATTTTATTTATTATAAGTCTTGAAAAAGAATTTTCGTGCAATAAATTTTATTAAATTCGTTAACGGGATAAACATGTTTTATAAAAGAAATAACGTATAACAAAGGGGATACACATACACATTTTTCACTGTACTTTGTAAATTTTTCTCAACAATTCAATTTCTTATAATAAAAGTGAATAGCCTACTCGTGATTATAATTTATTTATTTGAAAAGACAGATATCCCTGAAATAATTTACCATACACGCAGATATAAATATAGAATAATTATTTTCTGTATTATACGTAACAAACTTTCTCATAATCTCAAAAAGTAAGATATCTGAATTAATTTACAAATTGGTAGGTTTAAGTAGCTTATATGTAGACTATACATATATCACTAATTTATCATTTTTCGGATTAAGTAGCTTATATGAATTCTATAGATTCAAAATTCCCTACCTATTTCCATTTCACAAATTGAAGAATTTTGACAGCAACTTCTGGCAATTACTGTAGAGGGAGTTTTCAACCTGATAGTGATTTTTAACAAACCTTTTGCTTTAAATTTAGAGGCTTTTTGAATTCAAACTACATAAATTATTATAATTCATTCATTGCAAGCAATATGTCGGCGTAACTCAATCATGAACAAGATGGTCTTTAGGGGGTTTTGAATCTGAAGGATTCATATGTAGGCTGTATGTCGTTAATTGATCAACTTTCCGGCTTAAGTAGCTCATATTATGTATACTGTATCTCAATTTATAAAGTTTTCGTCTTAAGTAGCTTATATGTAGATTGTATGTCAATTTATAAAGTTTTCGTTTTAAGTAACTTATATGTAGAATGTATGTCACGTCATAATTTTTTCAGTAGACTGTATGCCATTAATTTATACATTTTTCGGCTTAAGTGGCTTATATGTAGACTATATGTCAATTTATAAATTTTTCGGCTTAAGTAGCTTCATTTAGCCTATATGGCATTAATAAATTTTTCGGTGTAAGTAGGTTATACGTGTCCTAAATGTCATTAATTTATGTTTTTCGGGTTAAGTAGCTTATAAGTAGCTGGTATTCCAGTAATTTATACATATTTCCGCTTAAGTAGCTGTATATAATTAATTATTTCTTTTGGCTCAAATAGCTCATATGTAAATGTATTTGATTAATTTATAAATATTTCGGGTTAAGTAGATTATATATGGAATACTGTATATGCTATTTATATATTTTCTTCAGTTCAAGTGTCCCAGTGGTGATATTCAAGAAGTTTAACAATCAATTCTCTCATGTGTACTTATGTTAAACATATATGGTATATGTCCATGGTAATTGAAAATATTACCTAGAAATAATTTAACAACCGGTTCGTCCGGACCGGCCGAATATCACCAATGAAGTATCCTATATGTAGAATTTATATTATCACTAATTTATAAATGGTTCGGCTTAAGTAGCATGTAGACTGCATATCATGACCATGTCTGGAAAAAAATTAAATATTGTGAAAAGACCTAATAGCAAACCGCATAAGTACAAAGGAAGGTCACAGGCGTTCGAAGAAAGCCTTCCGATCTTGACTTCCAATATCAGAGAAATAAATCTTACAGGAATGCTCCTTACTTTGATTATGATGATATGCCGGTGATGCTGACTGTCTTCAAAATAATGATGACTCAACAGCGACTTCATCGGTTAGAATTGTTTCACTCCACGTCCGGAGTGCTAAAAATGATTTCATCCGCTTTATATCTTTTGATCCTGCACTTCCATGAACTTTCGTCATTGGTCTCTATTTCTGACTATCTGTCACACTTCTAGTCCTTGCCTCCTTATTTCATACATGGCTGTTCTCCGGTCAAATTTTATTGATCTCTTTCTTGTTTTTACTTCCTACGGATTCCACTACAGTCTTATTTCCTTTATTGCGCCATCTCGTTTGCTCAGAGTGTTCTTGACTCTGAAAAATTCCGTTTCCAAATTTTGCTTTGAGATGTCTCATAATTATCCGTTATCACAGTTCCTCACATCTTATCTCTTTGGAGTTTAGCAGCCTTCTATTGAGGATCCATCGTAAGCATCAGTGTGTAAACGTTTGTGGCTGGGTTACTGAGAAGGTTTCCTTGCAAGTCATAGGCATAGAGAAGCCCAGATTACACATTGCTGTTGACTGTTACTTTCTTATTCAGATACGGTACAATTGTTTGAATACACTGTTTGCATTTGTAATCATAGACCTACTACTGACACCCGTCGTTTGTCTACCACTCCTGCCCACAGTCCTAATAAGATGCATAACTTGCTTAACTAAACTCAATTAACTGGTCATATAGAGTTTGTAGTCCTTGAGCTGTGGAGTTCATAATATCGGTATCTTCTTTGCATTTGAGAACTTTGTCTTTAACACGACCTTCGAGATCTAATAGTTCTTTTTATGTCCTGGAAGTGCTAAACGAGAGAGCAAAGTAGAATTATCCTAGGCGACCTACAAACACCATTCATACATCCCCACTTGTCATTTGTAACCTTTACCATGAAAAAATTACTTTAATGTACGAATTGCATACAATATGATAAATCTTTTAAAGAATGTTCTCATTCCAGAAATTAAAAGAAGTGTCAAACAAATAACTTTACATTCGCATATTTTATTAAGGTAGTATCTTACGTAACAAAGTTGCCCCAAGAAATAAGAAATTACAAACTACGACACTACGACATTATTGAACCATCTTCAAATCCATCAGCATTATGGCGAGACTTGAAAACAATGGGCATAGGGAAGCAGAAAGACCAGGCATTGTAAACGACTTTTCTATTTCACTGGATGCTCTTAATGACAACTTTACCACAATACACTCACAAGCAATCCTCAAGGAAAAAGAACACATAATACATGAACTACTGCAAGCGACCTGTCAAACGAGCGAGAAACAGACTTACAAGCAAAAATTCTGAAGGAGGCAGATAAAAAAGTTAAATTTCTTTCTTTCACCATGTTAATAATGTCAGAAGAAGTGCTTATACAAATTTTGGCCACTCGATCGCAATTACGAGAGCCGTAAAAAATGTTCTCTAGGGGCCGTTAACAGAAAGAAAACACAATTTCATTGAAAAAATTATTGGAATAAACGCAGCACGTTATTTTTGTGCCATTGCTTCATAATATAATCTCTTAAATAAAGATTCGCTCTTCTAATGCCACGAAATATATTGAACTTCACTGAACAGAAATCCTCTGTGTGCTGATGCCCGAACCTTGAGTCTGTCTGACTCTGACGGCTTTTACCTGTATCCTGGTGAATATTTTGAGCATCCAATCACTATTAATATATGCAATGATGTGCTCATTTTTCCCTCACTTGGCAGCAATTTTCTCCTCGAATGCAGTGGCGTAGATACGCAGAATTTTGTCAAGGGGGGAGTCATTATTAAAATTGTTTACAACTTACATGATCGACATTTTAAATTATGTGTATATTAATATTAATATTATTATTATTATTATTATTATTATTATTATTATTATTATTATTGTTATTATTCGTAGTATTCTGCCCAAGGGCAGGTCTTTCACTGTAAACCCAGCATTCTCCAGTCTTTCCTATTTTCTGCCTTCCTTTTTGTCTCTTCATATGACCCATATATCTTAAAGTCGTCTATTATCTCATATCTTCTTCTGCCCCGAACTCTTCTCCCGTTCACCATTCCTTCCAGTGCATCCTTCAGAAGGCAGTTTCTTCTCAACCAGTGACCCAGCCAATTTTTTTTTCCTCTTTATGATCATTTCAGCATCATTTTTTCTTCATCCACTCTTTCCAACACAGCTTCGTTTCTTATCCTGTCTGTCCATTTCACATACTCCATCCTTCTCCATATTATTATTATTATTATTATTATTATTATTATTATTATTAGTATTATTATTATTATTATTATTATTATTAATATTAAAAATACGAATTCCCAAATGCACAAAACGTCAAACGAAAGTTTCACAATAAACTCAAACTAAGGGACGAGTGACTACCGCTCTTAAAATGAGTTCAAAATCGACAATGCACATCTGCACTACAGAACTGTCAAAACCTTTTCAATTTGTTTCATTTTATTACAAGGTCAGTACTAAGCAGTAGGTCTCTCTATAATAAAGATAGCATTGTTATAATTCGAACGTGTCGTAATACCAAGCACAGGGATTACCTATACTGAAGAAGTAGTAGAGGACTGTGTCTTATATGTATGTAATTTTGTTAGGCTACTCTAACAGTCAAAAATTACAGAAGGAAGAAAGATTACGGATACAAAAAATATTCAAATCTAAATATGCCATTTAAAAAAATAGTTCAAGGGGGTTGCGTGTGCCCCTGCTCGAATATACTTATTATGTCTCCATAACGAAAGAACTTCAGGTTGTGGTAACTATCCAGCCATTTATCATTAATGGCTGTAACTTGTGCGTTGATAAGTAAACTTTATTGGGTAATAATACCCAAAATCTTCAGGGTAAATAGCTTCATCTGTGTATTCATTCGCATTGTACGTGGTTGAAAAGCCAATGCTAATAAATACAGTTTACCACCTCCTGTGATTGGCCTCTTGCGTCATCTCAGGCTGGAGTGAGTACCGAGTTCACCTTGCTGGCCATATGGTGTCGCTGTCGTCGCGTGATTCGCAGTACTTCTCAGAAATATTAATTAAAAATCAAGTACCTCCGACATACAACACATCGTTATCTACATAACAATTATAACAATTAGCAAAGGCAATTTATTTCATTGTAATCTAACTATGAACACGAGGCAAGCAAGATGTTATGCACTTACTTACTTACTGGCTTTTAAGGAACCCGTAGGTTCATTGCCGCCCTCACATAAGCCCGCCATTGGTCCCTATCCTGAGCAAGATTAATCCAGTCTCTACCATCATATCCTACCTCCCTCAAATCCATTTTAATATTATCTTCCCATCTACGTCTCGGCCTCCCCAAAGGTCTTTTTCCCTCCGGCCTCCCAACTAACACTCTATATGCATTTCTGGATTCGCCCATACGTGCTACATGTCCTGCCCATCTCAAACGTCTGGATTTTATGTTCCTAATTATGTCAGGTGAAGTATACAATGCGTGCAGCTCTGCGTTGTGTAACTTTCTCCATTCTCCTGTAATTTCATCCCTCTTAGCCCCAAATATTTTCCTAAGAACCTTATTCTCAAACACCCTTAATCTCTGTTCCTCTCTCAAAGTGAGAGTCCAAGTTTCACAACCATACAGAACAACCGGTAATATAACTGTTTTATAAATTCTAACTTTCAGACTTTTTGACAGAAGACTAGATGACAAAAGCTTCTCAACCGAATAATAACAGGCATTTCCCATATTTATTCTGCGTTTAATTTCCTCCCGAGTGTCATTTAGATTTGTTACTGTTGCTCCAAGATATTTGAATTTTTCCACCTCTTCGAAGGATAAATCTCCAATTTTTATATTTCCATTTCGTACAATATTCTGGTCACGAGACATAATCATATACTTAGTCTTTTCGGGATTTACTTCCAACCTATCGCTCTACTTGCTTCAACAAGAATTTCCGCGTTTTCCCTAATTGTTTGTGGATTTTCTCCTAACATATTCACGTCATCCGCATAGACAAGAAGCTGATGTAACCCGTTCAATTCCAAACCCTCTGTGTTATCCTGAACTTTCCTAATGGCATATTCTAGAGCGAAGTTAAAAAGTAAAGGTGATAGTGCATCTCCCTGCTTTAGCCCGCAGTGAATTGGAAAAGCATCAGATAGAAAATGGCCTATACGGACTCCTTTTTCCTTTGCTGTGGTCGTGCCGGAGAATCAGGCCCATTCCGAGGCTTACTGTTAGGTTTCGTAACAAGCTGTTTTTTACGGTGATGGGTTGTTAGCCCTTCGCCCAACCCCCAAGCTGGAGGACCACCCCTTATCGGCTGTCCACGACTGCTTATTCTATATTCGCAGCTACCCTCCATATCTGGAGGCCGTCTCCTCTATCCGCAACCTCAGGACGCGCCATGCCGTGGTGATAGGGACCCACAATACATGGAGATGTTATGCACACTACTCGTTATTCAAGAGTTAATTTTTGCGAACGCCTTAAATGATCTGTTGTAATGTGTATTAAGCGTCATGTATGTTTGTATTTATTTACATTGCAAGTGGGTAAACACCCGGTGGCAGTGGTAACTTAATTACACAGAATAAAAATATTACACAATACAATTAAAATACACAATACAAATAATATACAATAATTAAATTTATAATACATAAAATAACCTAATTAATGAGTGAACCTAATTTTCTATTGCAACCCATATATGTATAAGCCCTACATAAGTTTCACATTGATACTGATAACCTTTCACTTCATTCTCATCTCACTCACTGTACTGGCACTATGACACATTTCACTGACACTATATAACAAATTTCACTGACACTATAGAACACACTATAACTTATCACTGATCGAAACTATTCACTGTCATTGTAAACCATAACTTCACTGACTCACCACGCTTCACTGATACTACAGTTCAATTAAGACAAACAATTACACCCTTATTTATACTTATAAACAGAATTATATTAAACTGAACATTTGCAGTCTAAGACCTTCTTACAAGCTATTTTAAAATAAGTTACAATTCAAACCAAGAGAATAACTCGTCAGGCTAAGTAAATACATGTCACCTTAAGTAATGTAACACTTTATATAGGCTACAACTTTTTAATTTATTTTTAAATCTCCTTAAGGAAGGACAGCCCTCAAAGACCGCTGCAGGTAGGTCATTCAAATAATTTATAGTTCTATTTAAAAATGAGAATTTATCTACATCCGTTTTCTTTTTTCTACATTTGATTTTAAACTCATGATCGTTCCTACCATAGTACGTTGGCTTCTCTAACCGAGCCGTTATGTCTACCCATGCTTTTTGACCTAGATGTGCTCTGTACATTGATGTTATTCTAGTTTTTATACGTCTGTTTTCCAATGTTTCCCACTTAAGTTCTTTTATCGTATCATTCCCGTCTTCTCTTTTATGTGTAACAAATTTAACTGGATTCTTTCTAAGGAATTTATCTGATATATTCTATAGGGATCCCAACATGTAGTTCTGTTTTTCATTAATTGTCGCACTAACATGACATATGTTATTTCCCTCGATTTGGGGCTAGCCTTCTTCAAGATTTTCATAATAAAGTGAAGTGCCCTCCATGCTTTACCCGTAACATTATCAACTTGGTCTCCTCAAGAAAGTATGGAGTTTAAATATACTCCTAGGTATTTACAACATTGTTCTTGCGGAATTACAACACCATTGAATTCGTAGTTTAGACTAGTTTCCTCTCGGGTTTCACAAAATGTTACAGATTTACTTTTAGAACCATAACAAGAAACTTCTTAATAGTCAGCTTGGAGTTTTTTCAGTGTCATTTTGCACATGTCTGAATAAACATTGAATAATTTGTTACCTAGCGCTATTATATTTCTCTGAAGCTAATAAAGCCTCATTTCTACCAGCAGAAGAATTTATAATTATTTCAGGTTTAATAATATATTGATTACACTGCGACGAATACGCGATTATTATGTCTCCTTTTTTAAGTCTGTTCGGTTATGTAGACTTGCTACTATTCTATTCCATTAGTCCCCTTATAGAGCAGGCCACGGACGGGGACTGTTCTCACACGCAGGCCGCTCCTGTGGGCCCATTGTACTATTCGCGACGTGGTGGAAAGACTGACAGGTGGACCTATGCGCATGTTCTCCATCTCTTTCCACTAGCTATTACGTCATCTGGATTGCAAGCTGAGTGGCGGGCGTTTGTTTTGCATTTCTGCAGAATCTTATAAGCTGATTCATTACCACAGGTAGGAAGTTCGTAACAAAACAGTAGATTTCAGTTGAGTGACAGCGAGCAATATAGATGTCACCCGCGCCTCGCCCTGCTCCCGTCTCGCTACAGATGATACGTAGTTCACATAAACAACGCACAGTATCATTTTGTGGAGCTGTGTACAGTCGTGAATAGTTTGTAAATTATTCTTAATTTATATTAATAATTTAGGTTTTGAACAAAATGAGCTATTCTGTTATTATTGTATTATTTGCGTAATGTCAATATTATGCATGATTTAAAAAAAGTAAACTCATCTGTTAGTAAATGATTATGCAAACAGGAGTGTGTAACACGTTTATTCTTCGTTAAATGTTGGTTGAAAGACAAGTTTATTTACCAGCCGTCAATACTTGTTTGTTTGCTGGTTTGTTGACGTCTCGTGTTGCTGTGCTACTATGCATTCGGTTGCGTTACACTCAACATCAGAATTACGATACGAACTTCCTAGCTGCCATTACAATAGAAATTTAAAATGTTCTTGAAAACAATTATGGGTTTAATATTATGTGCCATACGAGATACACTATTAGATTTACAAAGTAGTTGTTCACCTGATGATAGTAAGAAATAATGTAGCATATTTTAGATTTGCTCTAGTAACGTTTAGTGACGTAGAACGAATATTTTCAGAGTACAAATGTTGTTTTTTTTAACATAAAAGGAGTATTTCTTTTGGTAAAATGAAAATGTTCATTGTTATTTGTTATAATGAGGTTAAAATCGTAATTGAGGACCGTTTTTGCAAACTTGCTAACTGTAAAATTTGCAAAATTGAGATTTTGATGGATTCGTTAACATAAGGCAGGCCTCTACATGATGTTCAAAGCGTCTTAATGAAATTGGGTTATTTCTCTTCATTGTAGTGTGTCAAAGTGTGTTCGTTTTTTCAAAACTTGCTTTCTGCTATAAGGAAGACATACAGCAAAACTTGCATACTATAGTGTTTTTTCTCGCCTGTAAAATTTAGTTTTTTCAGTTAGCAAGTTTTGCAAAAACAGTCCTCAATTGCATACTTTATATGTTATTTTTATATGTATGGGTAGATTGGGAGTTACGAAGCTCATAATTGAGGACCTAACATTCTAAATGTTCTAAGTGCCAAAAACAACTTTCTGAGATATTGATGAAAAACACACTGCGCAATATATGTAGAGAGCTACGACAACCACAATTTAGTGTGATATTCTCATATGAATATTCCTCCCTTAGAATGAATAAAATTAAATTTAAAAAATGGCACTTAGCACATTTAGAATGTTAGGACTTCAATTACAAATTACATTTTTTTATTATTCTTTTATTCTTTTCTTGTTCTAAGGCCGTGGACGATTAGAGCACATGTTTGTCGTTCTGGTTCATTGACATTGAGAGCTGCGCGCTATTTTCATTCGGTAGAGATGTAGTCCAAGCTCACACAACAGTTTCGGTACTAACTTCCTAGCGATAACTAAAGAAGCCACAATCACATCAACAAATTATCGATCACTATCAATTAGTAGGGTCAGGTATCTTTGAACGCCAGTGAAGTGCAGCACGCCACATCGTGCACTTAACCCGGGCTATTGTATGGATGATGATGATGATGATGATGATGATGATGATGATGATGATATGTGAAGTCCCACTTGTTACCATGAGCCCAGTGAAAAGCCCACGGTGCATAGCGCTACCACCAACAATGAATGACCATATATCCATGGGGTCCAAATTTGTCGGCGGCCCGTAGAAAATTCTACGTTGGAGCAAGCCCTAAACCTAGGAAAGAAACGGAGATGATGATGAAAGAAGGGAAGTGGAATTATGACCATATGAATCCGAGGTCCAACGCTGAAAGTCACCCAGCAATTCTGCTTCAATTGATTGAGGGAAAACCTCGGAAAAATCTCAATCAAGTAACTTGCCCTAACCAGGATTTTAACCTGGACCCGCTCTTTCATGGTCAGACGTGCTAACCATTACTTCATAGCGGTGGACCAGACTTGCTACGAAAATATTTTATGCTTTTGTAACGTTTGTTCGATAACAATTATGTAGATGTACCAGCAACATTCTATATCTATTATTTCAATATATATAGGGAACAAGAAAAATACTTCTAGAGTCCACACCTGTGGACTGTCTGGCCGCGAAACCAGATGGCCCGGGTTCGATTCCCGGTCGGGGAAAGTTACCTGGTTGAGGTTTTTTCCGGGGTTTTCCCTCAACCCAATATGAGCAAATGCTGGGTAACTTTCGGTGCTGGACCCCGGACTTATTTCACCGGCATTATCACCTTCATTTCATTCAGACGCTAAATAACCTAAGCTGTTGATAAAGCGTCTTAAAATAACCTACTAAATAAATAAATACTTCTAGATTACCGTGGGTAATGTCAAAAGCGATCTGAATTTATGTAAAGGAAATTAAAATTTCGCGTGATATTAAATAAGACTATTTCGCAAACACGCATACCATTTACACATTAACACGGTATACCAAGGTTGGTACGTAATGCGCATGCATTGTATTGATTTATACAATGTAGCTACAATGAATCAGTTGTATCAGATGAGTATGTAATCAGTTCATGAAGTTTGCTGTATAAAAGCGCTAGTTCTTACTTTAATTCTAACGTACATTGACATTAATTAATTAATTAATTAATTCATAGTTTTCCGCCCAAGAGTAAGTCTTTCACTGCAAACTCTGTATTGTCCAATCTTTCCCATTTTGTGCCTTCCTTTTTTCTCTCCATATTCATTTTCATTCATAATGTTCTGCCCAAGAACAGGTCTTTCACTGCAAACCCAGCATTCTCCAGTCTTTCCTATTTTCTGCCATTCTCTTTGTCTCCGCATATGATCCATATATCTTAATGTTGTCTATCATTTGATTTCTTCTGCCCCGAACTTTTCTCCCGTTCACCATTCCTTCCAGTGCATCCTTCAGTAGGCAGTTTCTTCTCAGCCAGTGACCCAGCGAATTCCTTTTCCTCTTTCTGATCAGTTTGAGCATCATTATTTTTTTCATCTACTTTTTCCAACACAGCTTCGTGCAGTTTTTTCTTGGGAAAGATAGATGTGGAAGCTTCCCATTGCTTTCCGCACACCACTCTCTCTTCCGCATCTTAAAAGATCCCAGGGAGCCCCAGCGTGGAGGTGAGGAGAATGGATTTGAGTAATTAGGTCCTTCGGACTTCGCCGAAATTCGCCGCAAGAGTTAAATATGAGTTCTATCTAGGTTTTTGACCCGATCAAAGACCGGGAAATGTCTCATAATGATTCATATAATATATCTGAATGTCATCTATCATCTGATATCTTCTTCTGCCACGAATTCTTCTCCCGTTCACCATTTCTTCTAGTGTATCCTTCAGCAGACAGTTTCTCCTCAGCCAGTGACTCAACCAATTCCTTTTTCTTTTCCTGATCAGTTCCAGTATCACTCTTTACAATACAGCTTCATTTCTTATTCTGTCTATCCTTTTCTCACGCTCCAGTAATATCGATGTTTCTGCCCTCATAAAATGCCATATTCCACACAAAGCACTTCACTAGTCTCTTCCTTAGTTTCTTTCAGAAGAGATATCATTCAGTTCCCTAAATATCCTGCGGCAAGTGTGCTTATATCGCATCATATTCCACTCACATTCCTAAATAAAAAATGAAAATATTTGTTTATAAATGCAAGAGCCATCTAGTACTAATATAATTGCACATGAATATAAGGAATAACAGAATAAACACAGCGAAATTTAAAAAGCTGTAAATTTAATTAAATGTATTAATAATGAAGTAGCGAAAAGTTAACTGAGTTGTTACAGCAACTGGATACTGTCTAGAAGGTCCGAATTCGTTGCCAAACTTCCAGAACGGCTCCAGGATCTACTCAACCTCCTATCAAATTGAGTACCGGGTCTTTCTCGCGGGTAAAAGGCGGTCGGAGCGTGGTGCCGACCACACCACCTCATCCTAGTGGAGCTCTACATTCCCGTTCTCTCGAGGCTTCATGGTGTTTAAAGGCGTTATAAGGAATAGGCCTACGTAATAATAATAATAATAATAATAATAATAATAATAATAATAATAATAATAATAATAATAATAATTAGAGACTGAATTTTATAGGGGAAAAATGACAAAAAATGGGAAAGTTATAGTAAAAAAAGGACTTGAAAAAGGACTATATTACTCCCCAAAATACACTTCAGCACATTCATGGATATAGGCTACACGGCACACACATCTTACATTTATCTCTTCACAACATAAGGAAAGTGTTGTATTTGATATAGTCAAAAAAGGACTTCAAAAAGGACTGTATTACTCCCTCAAAAGGGTGTTATTTTAATTGAAAACACACTTCAGCACATTCATGGATACACATAGCCCACACGAGCATATATTTATCGCTTCATAACATAAGGAAAGTGTTGTGTTTGAACACATTCAACATTTCCATATGATTCTGCCTCTTCGAATGCTGAATGTCTTTATAAACAGAAAATGACCCTCAACATCAACTGAAACCAGAGATGAAAATGTTCTTTTCATCCTGAACTCTAAATCAGCACACTTTATTAGTTTTTCAATGTCTGGAATCAGAAGAAGAACGATGTTTATTTTCGCTTGCTCAGGAAGTTATATGTCTATCGAAAAAAACAGTATAGGAAAATTATCTAAACGTTTGCGATATTGTCAAAAAAAAGGACCAAAATAAGATATGTTTTTAAAAAAGTTGAAAAAAGGCAATATGGACTAAAAAAAGGGGGAAAAAGGAGGGAAGTCAAAGCCACATAATTTGGTCGGTGGAAGATAGTTTTGAACATCGTAATAATTATTTCATGTTTCGTGTTGAAATAAAAAAAGAGATTCCCTTTAAAATCCGGTCTCTAGTACTACTACTTCTACTACTAGTAGTAGTAGTAGTAGTAGTAGTTGTAGTAGTAGTAGTAGTAGTAGTAGTAGTAGTAGTAGTAGTAATAATAATAATAATAATAATAATAATAATAATAATAATAATACTTGCTTACTGGCTTTTAAGGAACCGGAGGTTCATTGCCGCCCTCACACAAGCCCGCTATAAGTCACTATCCTGTGCAATATTAATCCACTCCCTATCATCATATCTCGCCTTCCACAAATCCATTTTAATATTATCCTCCCATTTACGTCTCGGCCTCCCCAAAGGTCTTTTTTCCTTCGGTCTCCCTACTAACACTGTATATGCATTTCTGGATTCGTCCATACGTGTCACATGTTCTGCCCAACTCAAACGATTGGATTTAATATTCCTAATTATGTCAGGCGAAGAAAACAGTGCATGCAGTTCTGCGTTGTATAACTTTTTCCATTCTCCTGTAACTTCATCCCTCTTAGCCCCAAATATTTTCCTAAGAACCTTATTCTCAAACACCCTTATCTCTGTTCCTCTGTCAAAGTGAGAGTCCAAGTTTCACAACCATACAGAACAACCGGTAATATAACTGTTTTATAATTTGTAACTTTCAGATTTTTAACAGAAGACTAGACGACAAAACCTTCTCAACCGAATAATAACACGCATTCACCATATTTATTCTGCGATTAATTTCCTCCCGAGTGTCATTTATATTTGTTACTGTTGCTCCAAGATATTTGAATTTTTCCACTTCTTCGTAGGATAAATCTCTAAATTTTCTGTTTCCATTTCGTACAATATTCTGGTCACGAGACATAATCATATACTTCGTATTTTCGGTATTTACTTCCAAATCTATGGCTTTACTTGCTTCAAGTAAAATTTCCGTATTTTCCCTAATCGTTTGTAGATTTTCTCCTAACATATTCACGTCATCCGCATAAACAAGAACCTGAGTAATAATAATAATAATACATTTCAACATCTCACGTATTAAGCAGTCCACACTTGTGGAGTAACGGTCAGCGGGTCTGGCCGCGAAACCAGGTGGCCCGGGTTCGAATCCTGGTCGGGACAAGTTACCTCGTTGAGGTTTTTTCCGGGATTTTCCCTCAACCCAATACGAGCAAATGCTGGGTAACTTTCGGTGCTGGACCCAACTCATTTCACCGGCATTATCACCTTCATTTCATTCAGACTCTAAATAACCTAGATGTTGATACAGCGTCGTAAAATAACCCAATAAAATGAAACGTATTAAGCCAAAAACTTATTACATTTTAAGTGGCACTGACGGAATATATCGAATCAGGTCATTCTTTGGACATTCTGTTTCCAATTGTTTCTACATGAGTCGATATATATTCCATAACAGATCTACAAGTTTTATTTTATAAGTACAATGACATATATACAGGAACATGAATAATCTAGGAACATAAGTAGACCCCTGATAGAAAGGGAATTAAAGCTGCCAAACTATGTATCTTATTGGAAAGTTAAATTTAAGCCTCGTAAAAAGCGCTTGTAATTCTGTTATTTCGTGTCTCTCTGTGGGGCGTGGCCCTAGTGTGATGAACTGGCAGCAGCAATAACCATGGTGACACACACAGTGCCAGCTAAATAAATGAACAGCGAAAACAAAATGGATTGCTTTTGGGCGTATGTAATTGCAACATTAAACGTGTGAGTGGCATATTAACGGAGTGGGTTCCGAATCCTCTCTTTTATCTCATAGTACGCAGCTTTCCTATTTACAATTCAACTAAATAGATTGTCTGAAACTAGACCACGACCATAATAGCATTTGTAATAATTATCTAATTTTGGATTAAATCCAGCCTCTCTTTATGTAGTGTTGTTCAATTATATAGCAAGTTATTGAATTATAAGGAACGCATACTGGACTCGCCAAATATTTGCATGCTCAAAATCCCGTGAAGTTTTGGTTATGGAACAATTTTGTCTCTTGGCGGAGGCGGTACAAAATATATCCTTTATTTTGTTTAACTTCATACAGACGTGGACAAATTATTAGACTAAATTAATTACATGTGCAACGAAACTGTATTTATTGGTAAAAATAACGAACAAAAATGTATTTTTTTCAGATATAATGAACAGAAAATTGAGTCTTGAGGTTACTAATATTTTGTGAACATGCTCTTATTCTTTTTTAACACTTTGATTTTCTCAGGGATGCTGGAAACCAAAGTTTGACACTTTCTTTGAATATCAGCATAATTTAGCCAGATATCAGACATTGCTTAAATGAGTCCATGTTTTGTTGTAAGCCTCTTTTTGTTCACTTTCTTCTTCAGTATAGATCACAGATTTTCAAATTCGTTCATGTCCGGTCTTCTTGCAGGCCACGGGAGAATATCTTCTGCAGTATATAATTAAAACACCAGTAGTACCAACATAGCCAGAAAAAATATACTTAATCATTGGAAAAAATATACCAGAAGATGTAAACAATCATATTTACAACAATAGAGACTCTGTGAATTATACTGATAGTTGATATGACGAATTATATTATGTTTCCAAGAAAAATGTTTCAGTCTAATAATTTGTTCATGTCTGTAGTTTAACGCCAAAGACTTCGAATCGTAGGTGAGAGACATTAAGTATACTTTACTATTTTTCAGTTTGAACATAATACCAATATCAGTTCTTACAAAAATAACATATGCTGCCAGAAATATGGTATGAAAATATCAACCTGAGAAACGAAATCTTTGATTGTAAGTTAATTTAACTTTGAGAAGTAAGTTGGAACTGCAAGGCAGCTCTATGGAACAGGTTATGTTGTTCAACTATCTAGGTACTTAGATAACTATGCTTGTCGGCCTCGATAGCGTAGTCGGTATAACGCTGGCCTTCTGTGCTCAAGGTTGCGGGTTCGATCCCGGCCCGGGTGGATGGCATTTAAGTGTATTTAAATGCGACAGGCTCGTCAGTAGATTTACTGGCGTGAAAAATAACTCCTGCGGGACAAAATTCCGGCACACCAGCGACGCTGATATGATCTCTGCAGTTCCTAGCGTCGTTAAATAAACCATAATTTGAATTTAACTACACTTCTTTCCATAATGCTTGATTGGCGACGTAAACAATGCCGAGAGAGAGAGAGAGAGAGAGAGAGAGAGAGAGAGAGAGAGAGAGAGAGAGAGAGAGGGGGGATAATTGCTATTGAACCAATGGCAGAGGTTTCATTCCATGCTTATCTTGAAGTTAAGTGCTCTGAAGCGTTCTATCCCAGCCAAACTTCAAGACAACCGTGGAATGAGACCTCTGCCATTGGTTGAATAGCAATTATACTTCTCCCCTTCTCTGCTGGCAATGTTTACGTCGCCTGTCAAACATTATGGAACGGAGTACAGTTCTGGATCATTGAAAAATGAAGTAACATATCAGGCAAACAAGGCAACAAGTATATAAGGCTATATGAATGATATAATATGGAGAAACAAAAATTTGAGGAAATATGCTAAACTGAAAATAATGTTACGTCCGATATTGACTTATATAGCTGAGACAAGACCTGATATAGTAGAGACTCTAGATATTCTAGAAACAAACGAAATGAACATCTTAATAAAAATAATGGATAAGAAGAAATCGAGCAAGAAATGAAGACATAAGGCAATTAAAGGTACGATCACACGTCGCTACTTTTGCAGCGCTGCAGTACAAAAAAACTGCGCAACTCTCGTACTGTGGCATGTGAACAACGGTGCAGCCCGAAATGTAGCGGCTGCCGAACCTGCTGCCCGCTACTTTTTCATGCTGCGCGCAGCTTATAAGTAGCGAAGTGTGAACAGGGTTCTCAGGGTTGCAGCCGAAGCATTATTGATATCGGTTTTGTTGAAACTTTTGCTGCGGTTGCGAGCAGTGTTGCCACCCAAATGTGCCAATGATACTTTTATTGCTTCGCTATATTTTAATGTTAGATGTGATGAAAATAAATGGTTTGTAACAGTTACTAAATGTACAACATAGTCAGAGGATATTTGCTGGCGATATAATTCATTTTTTTAATTTTCTGTAACGTAGTTTCAAACAGCAGGGTTGCCAACATTGATTACGTGAATGTGCTGTTGGTTATCATTTAAATATATATAGGCGTTTTTAATAGCTTTAGAGTAAAAATAATGTCAATTTCTGAATACTAGTTAGAACAGAAAAGCAAATAATAGATAAGTAAGCTCTCGAATGAGTTCTATAATAATGCGAACATAACCATAAAATGTATATTGAAAAGTCAACACGGAGATGGAAACCTGCAGCTAGACTGCGGCTGCAAAAGTAGTGCCTTGTGTGTGAACCCTCCAATTGCAACTTTTGCAGCGCTCGGGTTGCGCAGCACGAAAAGTAGCGTGCAGCGCGCTACTTTTGTCTTACGTGTGAACATGACACGCAACTTTTGCAGCTGCAATACAAAAGTTGCGCAGCAAAAGTAGCGACGTGTGACCGTAGCTTAAGAATATTGGCGACTGATGAGAAGAAGATTTCAATGAAACCAACATGTACAGTTTCCCTGAAAAAGGATGAGACGGTTGAATATTCCTAAGTTTCAGATGTAAAACACTGCGCATGATCGGAGACCAGAGCACTGATACACAAGATAACGAATATTGAGTTACTTAAATTCAGGCTATTTGGTTTGTAACTAGCATCGTTCCGAAATTCACTTCAAAAACTGCAAAAAATATGATAATATTACGTAAATAAAGGATAAATATATACATAAATCCTGTAGTTAAATCGACAATGGACTTTCATGACTAGATAACACTCCGCACAGAAAGGAAAGCTTTCATGTCGTTTCAATAGCTCAGACGATAAGACTTCTGCGTGTTGTGTAGAAGAGTGCGAGTTCGATTCTTAGCCTACACAACGATTTTTTTTTGTCTAAATAACGTTGAAATAGCTAAGTAACGTTGAAATAGAGTTTTACAAAGTCCTGAGATTAAGTGTTAGTGATAGCAAACAATACAAAATTACAAGTTATAATATTATAAACGTTAATCTAATGAATGCATTTATACACACATGTATAATGTAAATGCATATATATTAAAAACTAACAATTATAATGAAATTAAAAAAAATATATATAACAATAGACAAACTTTTACAAAGGTTTAGAGTCTTTAGGCTATATCATTTGTTGAGTAATTATTACAATATTTTATTAATAGCTTTCCCATGTGTGTATGAAATGCACTCGCACAAAACAATTTTTGTTAAAAGTATGGCTTTGGATTATTTCATTCTCACCCCTTCAGTTAATTTTAACTATTTTATCTACGTGTTTTCAGTAGTGTTTAATTTAATGTGCATTCAATTTTATTCATGTTATGATTGAATGAAAAAGCATTGTTGCAGTTATTGAATAATTACATATATTAATACTAATTATTAAATGCATCTGTTAAGTAACCAATTGCAGTATCTTTGCAAAATCTTGAATGTTTAAGTTGTCAATAATATTTCTGTCCTATATACTATAATACGTTAAAAGAATATGCAATAGATTTGGGATCCTCTACTTCATAATCATTGGTTTTTAATGAAAAAATATTTTCTTTCGTAGGATATCTACAAGTTTAAATTTAATAATATTCCGAATAGGTTTAATTGCATTATCTGAATTTTGTACTTTTCTATTCAAATATATTCTATTTCCCTCTTTCATAATTTTTGATAAATTACACTGTACTTCTTGCAGTATTTAAGAACATGAGGTTTTTACTTCTGAATTTTTTCACAACATTGAATGGAGAACATCCACTGAAGTGATTATGAAATTAAGTGAAAAATTCAATACATTTACTCTTAATATCAGCAGTACCAGTATCATATATGTTTTTCCAAGATTCATTTTGTAGACATAAATGTAAATAATCACTAGATACAGCATTTACGATCCTTTCTTAGTTTTTTAATTAATATTTTGAAATTGTTCAATGACATTGGAAACACTTAGGATTTTTTTATCATGTTCAGACAAGCCATTGATTATAGGTTCTGTCGAATAGGAATTCAGTCTAATTCTGTGTACAAATCATTTATTAATGGCTGTGCTACTTCAGCTTGTATGGTGTGGGAAAATGACTCTGCGACTAAGGTTTCCAGTTTCAAGGAGTGAATTTAATTTATTTTTACGGAAATGTTCCGAGAGATAATCTATGTTTATGTCACTACAGATCACAAATTCCATGTGAGATTTCTAAAGTCTTTTCTTTACAAATTCAATGTTGGCTATAAATATTAATAAATAATGTAAGAAATATGAATGATTGTAGTTAGAAATCTGATTTACATTATAAAAAGCAAGAAGTTACATTCTTCCGCAAGATTCGAATTTTCGATGATGGTTTTGTCGTCCAACGCACAACCACGGACCTATTCAATGCTTATGTTGAATGAATGAATGAATGAATGAATGAAATGAATGAATGAATGAATGAATGAATGAATGAATGAATGAATGAATGAATGAATGAATGAATGAATGAATGAAATAGCCTTTGGATTTCCCGTGAAGGGCTATGGCCTCCTAAAAGGGGAGCTCTTTAGAGATCATGCGGTGAGCTAATCCGCATGACGGTAGATTCTGTTCTATATAAGTTTTGTTCGTCGTTTGTGTGTGTACACTTGCACTCTCACTCGATACTGGCAAACTGTAGCGATCTCCATTCTTCTCGGTTCTTGGCTGTTCTGGACCACAGGGGTCCAGCTAGGCTCTTGAAGAAGTCCGCCCATCTGGTCCCAGGTCTTCCTCGGTTTCGCCTCCCGATGCGTGGGTCCCACGTGGTGGAAATATGCGCCCATCTGCAGCCTTGGAGTCTCGACACGTGGCCTCCCCATTTCCATTTCAGGCGTTCCCCTTGGTGTGCCATGTCTCTGGTGTTTATCATCTGCTTGAGTCTGGTGTTGGAAATCTTGTCTCTGAGGGAGAGTCCTAGGATTTTCCTCTCCATTTTGCGCTGGCAGATCTGAATCTGCGTCTTCTGGTTCACGGTCAGTTTCCAGGTCTCACAGCCGTACAGTAAGGTTGGGAAGATACAGGATTGCAACACCTCCAGCTTTAGTTTGCGGTTCAGTTTCTTGTCAAGGAGTATGAATTGCAGTGACCAGAAAGCTCTCCATGCTGATGCAATTCTTCTTTTTAGTTATCTCGTCATGCAGCTTTTGAATCCGACCGATTGGCCCAGATAGATGTATTCCTCCACGTACTGTAATCTGGTTGCGTTGACTTGGATTGGTTGTGGTTGGCTGTTCGTCATGACTTGGGTTTTTTCCATGTTCATGCTTAGGCCTGCGTGTGCGCTGCAATCGCTTAGTTCCTGTATCATCTCTTCTAGGTCGGTGGCGTTTTTAGCGAAAAATACGATGTCGTCCGCGAATCTTAGGTTCGTCAGCCGATATCCGTTTATATTGATTTCATGTCTTTTCTTCCACTTTAGCTTACGGAATATGTCTTCCAGGAGGCTAGTAAATAGCTTTGGTGAGATCGGATCTCCTTGTCGGACTCCTCTTCCTATTCTGAATATTTGTCCTTCTCGTTCTGTCATCACGATGGCGCGCGAGTCTCCGTAGAGCTTAATTAGGATGTTGATATATTTGTGCTCGACTCCCTGGTTGCTCAGCGCCTGTAATACACAGGAGTGTTCTACCGAGTCAAATGCTTTCTTGAAATCTATAAATGCGAGATAGAGGGGAATATTGAATTCGTCCGTTTTTTCTATGACCTGGTTGATTGTCTGTAGATGATCCACCGTGCTGTAACCTGAGCGAAATCCTGCCTGGTCTGGAGCTTGGTTGTCATCCAGTACTTTCGTGAGTCTCCTTGTGATTATCTTAGAGAAAAGCTTGTAGACATTTGACATCAGGCTGATTGGACGGTAGTTGTTCAGGTCGTCCTAATAATCTACAATTTAGCTGTAGCAATGTGGTGTCATAACTTGGGGTTTGTTTACTTAATGTAATTAGATTTAATTTGATTAGTTTCGCAACAATTGGACTTCCTGTTATATCCTGTTATTTAGATATTTAATTTAGGGTTGATTTATTAACTCTTACTATGCAAGATGCCTCTTATTTCAATAATTCTATATCACGTTAAATAGTCATTGTCTACAATAAAGTATTATCGTCAACCCTCATTTCTCATCGTAATGGCGAATCGACGTGACATGAGACAGCGAGTTATAGCTCTAGTTGAGGCTGGATATGGGGCTAGATCTGCTTGCCGTTTGGTCGGTGTACCTGGAAGTACAGCCGCGAAGTGGGTTCATCGTTACCAAAATTTAGGGGAGGTTGAAAATTGCTCTATTCCTGGGTGTCCGCGGATTTCTTCATTGGAAAAGGATGCTCTCTTATTCGAGACAGTTCGACAGGACCCCTTTCTGACTGCTAACGACATAAGAGCAGCATCTAACTTTCCCGGCTCTTCACAGACTGTGATCAGCAGGTTGAGGAACCGCGGTATTAGGAGCCGGAGGGCTGCGCAAATGGAAATATTGGTGAAAGCACAAGCTGTCGACCGTCTTGCCTTCGCTACCAATCGAGTGGATTTCGATTGGAGAAATATAATTTTCTCCGACGAAACAACCATCTCGAGTGATTACGAAGGTCCTGTCCGTATCTATCGTGAGGATGGTCTCCGATATGACCAGCGCTATGTGCACCGACGTGAAAGATCGGAGCGCTTTAGCATATCGTGTTGGGGGTGGATGTCTTACGATGGACCTGGCGTTATAGAACGCATCGATGGCCGGTTTAATGCGGGAACTTACGAGCACATTCTGGAAAATATATTCCTTCCCTCCGCCCGAGAACGTTTTACCGAAGGAACATTGCTGTTCCAGCAGGATAACCATCCCGTGCACTATGCTGCAAGCATTCAAAGATGGTTTCAAAGGAGACCCGAGATCGAAATCATTAATTGGCCTCCGAAGTCCCCTGATTTCAATGTCATCGAAAATTTATGGGCGGAATTGAAAAAGAGAAGGATAGCCACCTATGCCCACCGACGCCCTCGAAATCGAGACGAATTGTGGGATCAAGTTGTTGACACCTGGGAAGATCTCGCCGGGGATCAGAACTTATTCCACAATCTCGTGACATCCATGCCGGATCGACTTAGAGCTGTAATAGAAGCAGATAACATGTGGACAAGATTTTAAGTTAACAGGTCTCTTTTTGTTTCTTATGATTTTTGTTTGAGGAAGAATACTTTTAATTTCCGAGTAAGATTTATTTTTTTTGACGAGGTTCAGCCCACTTGTAAGACCCAGAAATTGCGCATAAATTATTCTATATTTTTCGACAAATTAGACAGTCGAGGAACTCTGAACAAATTAATTACACCTCAATAAAAAAAGTTTTACCTGGGATCGAACACGAGACGTTTCGGTTATACAGTGGAACCGACACGCTACTATATGAGCTACCGAGACAAGACAGTGACAGCAGCAGTCCAGCAGGCATTTGCCATTCAGTACAGCGAAGCAATGATATTTTGTGACTCGAGCTATGTTGTGAAATCTTGGCCTTAAATAGCAGTCTTCTTCGTGATCCTTATTCTGGTCCTTGTCCTTGTTGTGGTCCTTGTAACAATTCTTGTACTATTTGTCATGGTATGTATCCTTACGTCGATATCGAGTGAACCGCGCTGTAGAACTTTAACTTCCGACGACCAAGAATCGTCTCATTCTTTTTCAGGGTAACTGTACATCGCATGGCATTGGACAGAGTTGTACATCTCGCATGTAATAATCTTTCGGTGTAAGGTAGAAGAAACGTTGGAAGAGCGGGAAAAAGATGGAAGGACTCCTCAATTCTGGATAGAACAGTCTCTGAGTCTAATATGAGGAGAGAAAGAGGAAGACAAAATGTTAGACTGAGAGACAGACAGACAGACAGACTGATAGCTAGATAGATGGATGGATGGACGAGAAGGAAGACAGAGACAAAGACAGGCAGCAGACAGACAGAAAGATAGATAAAACAGAGGGAGACAGAAAGACATATAGAAAGAGAGATAGATGCATTATAAGGAAGTAAATAAAACAGGCTAACTGTACCTAAGTATTATTTGAAGGGACTTAACCATCAACATTATCTTATATTGGAAGTAGGCATGCTCTACATTCCTTAAACAAAACTTTTGAAACATTACGAAAATTGAAAATTTGATGAAGCTGTCATTTTTCAGTGCCACGTTTCTGTTATTCAGATAACAGCAGGCGTCCATCAATTACTGTTATCCGACAAAAAAGAAAATACTTATTTCTCTTGTTGCGTGTTACTTTACCATTCAAAACAAGTCCAGAAGAACTGTCACATTTGTCAGACATTCAAATTCACAGGAAAGAAAATTTATTTCCAAGACTTTTTCTGACTGCAGTGCAAAAACATTTGTCAAAGAAAAACGCGCAATATGTAAGTCTGAAACTTGCTTCAAATGAAGTTTTACGTCGATATTTCTTGATGAGAGTTAATGTGTTTTATTAAATACCAGTTTACAACAAGAACATACGGACCCACAGTTGTCGTCATCGTCCTCGTCATCATAATCATCGTCTTCATTATTACCATCATAACTTATCATCATCCTTTTCCACTGTTCGTTCCAGAGAATAAAAGGATGCAGTTCGCCACTGATCTCTTAGATATCGCTTTCTTCCTGCTTAAACAATTGAAAGGATATAGGCTACATAAACATAATCAATAACACATTCATTACTACTATCTCCATAGTCTTCAGTACTGATATCATGATAATAATCAGTAGATTGTAGCCGAGAATGTTTGTAAACAAGAGTAAGGTAGACAGTATTGAAAAGTATTCGGGAATGGGATTGAGGGAAGATAAAGAAGATGAAGAGCTGAAAATACTCTATATCAGAAAGGATAAAGGAAGTAAACAGATTGAAATAGGGTTTAACTTTAGATACATCTCGATTCAACGTTATTGGTTCCTGTCCTTGGTTATTTGGCTAGTGAACGAGCTATGTGTTGCGTCATAAGAAATAAATTTAATCACAAATGTGCATAGGAGGGGAAGAGGAAAGAGGAAGAATGAAAATAATATCTATGCTCGAAGCTGATGGACACTCATGTCTGTTTAGTCAACAGACTAAGGGCCATATTCATAGACATTCTTAGCGCGGGCTTCCGGTGGATGATCAGCGAACTAACGTTTTTCGTATTCATAAACCAGTGTTAGCGATATGATATATGAATCATGTACAAGTAATCAGTCGATAGCCGGGGCTAGTTTAGCACTCTCGTAGCGCGGGCTAGCGAAATGTCTATGCATAGCACCCTTAGTGATTATAACGGAACGTGTGGAAGAATATTGTGTTTTTAAGGCGGAGTGTACCGCGACATGATACGAAAAAGTGTTAGGTGTTATGACTGCGCAGCCTGACCTGTGTGACCCAGCCTGCCAGCAGTGATGATCGCTCTTAGTCTATCTACATACTTTTTGCAGGGGCCAAAATCCCTGAGTAAAGCCGTAATTGTAAAATATGAGAGCTACAGATGATAGGAGAAATATATTAGGATATGTGATTGACTGTAACCAAGTGTAGTGGTGGACCGTATGCAGAAATGTGAGGAAAACCACTGCCTGAAAGCCGTATAATGAAACACCAGTCTGCATTTTAAAACTTTTTCTAGATGATTTCTTAGAAATAGGTAATCTTGAATCAATTTTTTTATACGGATTACAGAAATGATTTCCATTTTTGCCTACCA